>NC_136065.1:1758572363-1759237988 GCF_964261635.1 Lissotriton helveticus
GAAACAGAGAAAGAGTGAGAGAGGGAGGAAGAGAGAAAGAAACATTGAGAGAGAGGAAGAGAGAAAGAGAGAAACAGTGTGAGAAAGGGGAAGAGAGAAAGAGTGAAAGAGAGAAGAAGACAGAGACAAAGAGATAAAGTGTGAGAGATAGGGAGAGATAGAGAGTGATAGAGAGAGTAAGACAGAAAGAAAGAGTGTGAGGGAGAGAAAGGAAGAGATGGAGAGGGATAGTGAGTGCCGATACTGTGGACAAAACCCTCACAGCTCACAGCTCAGTAATGGCACAGTACATACAACTGTACATGCCTAAATCGCTGTCCCACCCATGCGCACCCAGGCTGCTGCACCCCATCCACTCCCCCTGCCCAGAGGTGACTGCCGGCCGCTGCGCAAACAAGACTCACTGCTCACCTTTCACAACGTGCATTTAAAAACGAGGGCACACCACATGCTGCTGAAACCCCAAGTCCGAGCCCCACAGACAGGCACCCTCCATATCATACTGCCCTGCTCCAAAGGCCACCAGGTCTCACATTTGCTGCTGGGTCTTGATTTTGCCATGGCAGAGGACATATCAGTGCACCCAGCTTTTCATCGCAGGCTGCACACATGCTCAACACTTGCGGTGCCACTAACCCTGTGGCCAGCAAGTCAACTCCACATGGCGGTAAGCCCGTCCTGTCAGATGGCTCAGGCCTACACTGTGGTCCAGCATGTCACTCAAAACCTGAGCTGCCCGGACCGCCGGGACGGGGCATCTTCGCAGGCTGCACACCCACTCAGCAGTTACTGTACCCCTACCTTAGTGCACCGAAAGTCAGCATCCAGTGGTTGTGTGCCTGTGCCGTCCGCAGTGCATCCGGTGCCACCAAGTCTGAGCCCCAAAAGTCATGGACTCTGTATGAATGGGTGATGTGCTGCAGACACAATCATGTCACCTCCAGGCCGGTGGAATGTGATGTCATAGGCCCCTGGGCCCCCATGCCCACATGCACACCACATAGATACACCCCGAGCGAGGTTGGAAATGGCATCAAGCACGTGTGCCCGGTCCTTTTTATTGGCAGGGTCGTGTGTCCTATAATGCTTGTGCTGCATGGGTGTGGTGTGCTTCAAGAACTTGTTTTATATCACATATAGCTTTAGTACAATGACCAAATTCATCTTGCAAGTCCAAAGGAACACTGAATGCAGAGCTCACAATTTGAATTCAGTTTTGATTTATTAATTACAGAGTGAACTGTACTCTATGTCTTTGGATTTTGTCAAGAGGAAGTGACAAAAAGCATTTCTCGATGTCTGTGCTGACTACTGCCTTCAATCTACACTGCGGATAGCAGGGCTCACAATTCAGATCGAGTCTCGATTGCAGATGATGCAGTCCAGTAGGCAACGGGCATTGCTCCCAGTGTAATGTCCGTTGCCTGATTGGTGGTTTAAATACCAATACAGATATCATATATGGGGTGTCTCTGTAAACTTACCGGCGAACACTCGGACTCACTGCCTGCCGCCTTACCTGCTAGGGAAGCCCTTGCCCTTGCCGACTCTGCTACTCAGACGCTATTACACCGCTGCCTGCCACCTCCCCTGCCGCAGCCTTCCTCCATCAGTGCTGCCGAGTGCGGGGGAGAGTGGGAGCAAAACCACAACTTCCAGCGGCCTCCGCGACCGGAAGTCGCGTAGAGGCGGAGCGCGCCAGGATGCGCTTTAAAACCGCATACATCTGCTGGGGAGCGGGTGTCTCTGTAAACTTACCGGCGAACACTCGTACTCCCTGCCTGCCGCCTTACCTGCTAGGGAAGCCCTTGCCCTTGCCGACTCTGCTACTCAGCCGCTATTACACCGCTGCCTGCCACCTCCCCTGCCGCAGCCTTCCTCCATCAGTGCTGCCGAGTGCGGGGGGAGAGTGGGAGCAAAACCACAACTTCCAGCGGCCTCCGCGACCGGAAGTCGCGCAGAGGCGCTTTAAAACCGCATACATCTCCCGCGTCGCGGGAGCGCGCAGGAGCGCCCGGGCTAAGCCCGGGACAAGGGCGGGACAGTTTTAGACAGTCCGAGACTGGCCGTGACTGGACTGGGCCACTCCCTTTGTCTCACAAGTAAGACTATTATATTTATCTATTAATACCTTTTCTCCTGTGTGAATGCAACGCGGAGTTCTTTATTTTTGTTCTAACCAACCCGTAATTCGATACTGACCACGATTCCTCTGGGCCACTTACATACCGATGAAGTAAGAGTCCTTGCCTGCCAACTCTTCTTGCCAATCGGGATAAGTAACAACGCTGCCCAACATGCCAAAAAATATGTCAAAAAAACTGCCTCCAGTTAATACAAAAACCATAGATAATTATATGGTCCAGGTGGTTGCTCAAATTAATAACGAAAGGAGACAGTCACTGGGACTAAGCCAGTCTCCCAACTTACAGCTATTAAGTCCAACTCAAAGTCCACAACAGCCAGTCTCCATAGTATATGGTGACCCTACGGACCTGATAGACATCTCGGCCCAATTGAGCCAAAATCATGTGGACCAAAGCAGCCTAGTGTTGGACGATGTAGTAAATATAGTGCCATCAGATTTAGAAAATAATAAAGACTCTGATCACGAGACTACGGCCCAAAAGTCTGATGAACATTCATCTCCCGAACAGGAAATTCGACCTGTGAGAACACATAGAAACACCCAACAAAAACGGACAGGTCTACGCTCGGGAAATAGGAAAAAAAGAGCAATACCCACAGGGGAAAACAAGGTCACAACTACTGATCATGGAGATGACCATGACCACGATAAAAGCTACAGGGATGATGATCTGCTCCAGAAGATAGCTGACATTCTAGACTTTAAAATTAAAACCATAATCAAACCTCTAGTTGCAAAGATTGACAAATTAAATGCTGAGGTAAAAAGAATGAGTAGTCTTCAGTCTAAGGCTGTGGATGGGGTCGACAAGTTAACAACTTTGGTAACAAAACCGGGACATTCAAATGAGAACAATGTGAGAAGTTCCACGGAAAAGGGTAGTGATTTAACGTCCCCTGCCCGTGTAGCCCAAAACTCAACTAACTCTACCAATCAGTCGCTGGCTACTGATGGTGCATCAGCAATAACAAGAATACCGCCAATAATATGCCAGGAAACGGACCCCCTCCAATTTATTGAAGAAGCCTCTCCAGTGGTTTTAGTGCTGGCCAATGTTCCTCCACCAATGGATGACCAACCGGAATCGCCAGCATCTCTGTCTAGTAAGGCATTGCACTGGCTAACGGGAAACATGCAGATGGCACCAGGAGGTAAACAACAGCTTGCATGTGAAATAAAGGCAGTAAAGAGGGTCGCTTGGATTGGGAATCGACCAAAGAAATTTAAAGGAGACTGTGTTATAGTGACCTTTACTCATCCAGCTGTTTTACCCAATGTCTTAAACTACATTTCCCCTCCACAAAGAAGATCTGGGTCTGTTGTCCCCCTTACCCTTAAATTTTTCTATGGGGAACAACGAAACGTAACATTTCCTAAGACTCCGGGACCTGTGTGGGATACTGTGAGGGAAAACAGAGGACTAAAGGTTCGCCTTAATGATTGGGGTATGGCCCTAGGAAATAGATATGAAGCTCTATCAGGGCTAAATGATTGTGATTGACTGGGTAGATGTAATTTTGCTTCTTTCACTCCCTCTAGTGCCCAAGCAGGGGGAGATTTGATAGATTTGATAGCCCAGACAACCTATGAGACAGCTGATACACTAATAAATGTCAGCAACGCTAGCAACATTAAGGCGGATCTGGGCAACACAAAAGATGATTACCATCCCATTGGCCATATTGATGACATTGTTAAAAGTGATCAAAATGTAAATCTATCTCAAAACTTGATTATAACCGGGAATAATACAAGTGAATTTGATTATCCCCAACAATATAGGGAGAGCCAATCTAGCAGCATGAAACCTGAAAACGACATTGTGCATGATCAATTTATTTTAATGTCATGGAATGTTGCTGGACTAAAAAGTAAAATTCCATCACAGGACTGGTTAACTTTTCTGGATTCAAAGGATATCATTCTTTTCCAGGAAACCTGGCAGCTAGATCCAGAACCCATACAAGATTATTTACATTTTTATGTCTCAGCTTTACCGAGTACAAGGGGGAGGCCTAAGGGTGGCCTAGTGACATGGGTCAAACAGAACAGTGAATATTCAGCTCTCCAACTGGCCACTAATAGCCCTGATATACTGTTGGTTAAATTACAGCGACCCCACTATAAGGATCTTTATATTTTTAATACTTATTCAAGGGGCCTACCAGGTGGCAAACCTACTGAGGCGGTTGATCACCTGGATTTTCTTTTAAAACAATATTGTTTAAACGCCAATGTTATTGTTGGCGGTGATTTTAATTGTTGTTTTGAACCACTTGATAACCAAGATGTAGATCTTACGACAGAAGAGGACCATATTTGGGATATCCCTCAGCTCTCCTTAACACCTATTAAAAAATGGTCTGAGGCTGCACTCCAATTAAAAGTTCTATGTGTAGAGTATGGGTTAAGGGCCGCTAACGGAAGAACGGGCTCGGATAGGCAGGGTGCCCCTACCTTTACCAATGGCAGTTCACATAGTCGCATCGACTATATCTTGATTAATAAAGAGAACTGGGCCAGCGTTGATGATATGTGGATTGAGCCAAGGGTTGAAAGCGACCACGACCCATTAATCCTGACACTTAAATTGTTTGACCTATTGAAAGGTGACCTAGCGAAAGGAAACGAGTCGAGAGCAAATGTCCCAGTTACTCTCTCAAATGATAATAGACGTATCAGATGGTCAAACTGTGCAACCAACGAGGAAAGCATAATAGCCATGAGGGACCTAACAACGCAGGCCATTAGAGAAATGAGGAGAATATCCCCTATGGATACTCAGATACTTGAAATAACTATGATCCATGATGAGTTTTTTAACAAACTGAAACCGTTTTTTGTTAAAAAAGTTACCAAAAAGCAGCGTAGGCCAACAAGGTAGGAAGATCAGTGGTACGATAAATCCTGTAGGGTTGCCTATAGGGCTCTATCTGATGCAGTAAAAACAAAAGATAAAAACTTAATAAGGGATGCACGAGTTACATATAAAAAAATGCAAAATAGAGCAAAGGGGGACTGGGAGGAAGGCTATTGGAGGGATCTCCTAAAAGCCAGCAAAGATAGGTCTATGACCTCCTTCTGGAACATTGTCAAATGGGGAAGGGGGGCTAAAAGAGGTGAACCCATGAATCACGTGTCACCTGAAGCATGGGTTTCCCACTACTCGACCCAGTATGCTGCTGAGGACAGGGATGAAGATGAGTGTGTGGCTCTTGTAAACATCACTAAGAGCCACTTACACTTCACTAAAGCCGACGTCCTAAAAACACTAAATAATATTCCCAAAGCTAGAGCTCCAGGATTGGACTTTGTTCCTGCAGACCTGTTTATTCATGATAAATACCTATGGGCTACCTATATCCAGTTGCTAGCCAATGGTATCGCGAAAGGCTCGCCTATCCCTGAGACTTGGAAGGGAGCCTAGATTATCCCCATCTTTAAAAAGGGGACATGCTCGGATCCAGGTAATTATAGGCCTATCAGCCTGATCGCATGTATACAAAAAGTATTGGCTAGGCTTGTATTACAGCGCATTCATGGCTGGATTGACGAACACGACATATTGTCACCCTTGCAAGCAGGCTTTCGCAGCCACACTAGTACTATTGATCAAGTTTTTAGATTTGATTTAATATATTGGCGCGTTGTATTTCTTGGGGGGGGGATGCTTTTTGCAGCTTTTGTTGATTTAAAATCTGCATTTGATTTAGTTCCTCGCTCCAAGCTGTGGAATTCTCTGCACGAACAGGGTATTCCAAATGAAATTTTGTCCTTACTAATGAGAATGCATGAGAATAATTTTGCGCAAGTTCGCTGGAACCAGCAGGGCAGTGTTACCGATACATTTCCTATTGAAAAGGGAGTACGCCAAGGATGCGTTTTATCTCCAACGCTTTTCTCGCTTTACATCGACAGGGTGATCAGGTACTTCGAACAACAACCTACAGATGCCCCAAAGTTGGCAGGTAGACTGATCCCCCTGTTGATGTTTGCGGACGATACCCTGTTGATATCTAAGACCCAACAGGGACTCCAGAAGGCCATTGGAGTTTTTGAATCATTCTGCCAAGACCATGGCCTCGTTATTAACACAAGTAAAACAAAATTTATGGTCTTGCACAAACGAAGACACATTAGAGGGAAGGCTGTTATGGACGGGGTTCAGCTTGAACAGACCCTGGTTTTTAAGTACCTCGGCATAACCCTGTCACACAACTTAGACTGGAAACAGCATATTAACGAGCTAGCGACAAGGCATGCTCAACTGACAGAAGCCCTTACTAAGGAATTATTCTCCTCACAATCCAAACCTATTAGTCCGGTTTTAAAAATTTATAATGCTAAGGTTGGAGCGGCGGTTTTATATGGGGCTGAACTTTGGGGGCCTAGTAACCTCACAAAGTTGACGGTAGCACAAAATAAATTTCTCCGCAACATTACTGGCTTACCAATGTCAACCCCCCTGCTACCCTTAAATTATGATTTGGGATTTCATAGCTTCGAGGATATGGCCAGGTACAGATCAGTTGCTTACTGGAGGAGGTTATCGGTAACCCCAGAACTCTCTCAGTACGCCCAAGGCTTTCTTGAGGTTAGATCCCAGGACACAAGACACAAAATAGTATGGATGAGAGAGGTAAAAACTATTTATAGGGCTATGGGTTTATCTCAACTGTGGGATGACCCTGTAAATAATGTTTTCCCACCCAAAAAAATACTTCGAGACTTGTACTGGAACATGATTGAGACTAAGTCCTTTGGAAGCCGTATTGAACAATCTTTTACTAGTGACTTCCTAGTACTCAAGCATGCACCGGCCCTGGAACCCTATTGGGACTGGATTACTATCCCAGGTGACCGGAAGAGGTACCACCAACTGAGGGTGGGGACACTTCCATTAAATGCCCTAACTGTTAAATGGTATAAGAACCAAACCTCTAAGTGCCCCTTTTGCCCTGATCATAAGGAAAATGCTGGACATGTGCTGTTTGCTTGCCCTGAATATAGTGCCCCCAGACGATCATGGCTAAAACCGATTTGTGCCCAGTTGGGCCTTAAATCCGTAAACGAGGCTGTTAGGATCTTAAGAACTGATACCTCCCAGACTGTTGTTATAGCCATGTCGAAATTTCTACGCTGGATGTGGATCATTCGGGCTCGTAAAATGAGTGTGATATAACTATAGGGATAGCTATTATACTCTGCTACTTAAATCTGTGCACTGTATTTAGTAAGTGACATATTACGAACACTGCATAAGTAATTGACACATTTTGTAGTGATGAATTTTGTTCTTATAATTGTTTTGTTTAACTGTTTTAATAGCATATATTTATAGCATGTAAATATGTAAATAGGATGATTCAGATATATATGTTTCTTTTTAGATTAGATTGATATGACTCATTATTGATACTGTATTGTTGGGGGGGGCGGGTGGCAATAGAAAACAACTTTTAAATGTAAAATGTCTTTTATGATTGAAAAATATCGAATAAAGACTAATTTGATTTGATTTGATATCAACCTTTTTGTGCTCATATCACTACCCATAGATCTAAATCCACAGCAGGCAGATAGATGAGGGCAAGGTTTCCAATGCTAATATAAACATATCATTTTTTTTATATTTACATATAAAATGTTGAATATTAAACATTAAATATTGAATAAACCCTACAATGACTGTTTTAAAAAGGTATTAAAATATTGAAGTCTTCCACGTCCTCCACTGGGGGGGGGGGGGGCTACATAATTAGATAGTACCTGAGATCTTTATTATTGGATTTATGGAAATCTTCAAAACGTTGTGCCACCTGGTACTTGTTGTCTTGATTTCTTATCACTCGTGTGGATTGGAGCACTTGTTTGTAGGCTTGAAGCTTTGTGAACATTTGGGGCGAGGCATGCAACCCACTGGGGATAATATTTGTCATACACCACAACTACCAGCATTCTATGCGCAGACGCTCACAGAGGCGGGACATTTAAATGTGCGCAGATGGAGCGTGTGCTGCCTTCCCCTTTTGCCAGTGATCAAGAGCGTTGTTGCGCTCGAAACGCGTTTGGCTTAGAATTCATGCAAAGGAGCAGATAGCCTGATTATCCTGTATTTCACGAATAAAGGATTTCACTCACCGTAGTGTGACTCCATGTTGGAGGCCACTTTGTTTTTCTATGTTAAGCGGCATGCCCCCCCACGATGGAGCCCCAATGCTAAAAAGGCAGGCCTGCAGCGACAGTGATTTAAGACGCTGTGGGGACAGTGAGTCTGCTTTGTGGATTCTTTATTGGCAGGGTAACAGTCCGAACAGCTTCAGCGCAGCCCACTTGGGTTATTATTTTGAACATTTGGGGCGAGTCATGCAATCCACTGGGGATAATATTTGTCATGCACCACAACTACCAGCATTCTATGCGCAGAGTCCCAAGGGCGGGATATTTAAATGTGCGCAGGTGGAGCATGTGCTGCCTTTCCCTTTTGCCAGTGATCAAGAGCATTGTTGTGCTCGAAACGCGTTTGGCTTTGAATTCATGTAAAGGAGCAGATGGCCTGATTATCCTATATTTCACGAATAAAGGATTTCACTCACCGTAGTGTGGCTTCATGTAGGAGGCAACTTCGTTTATAAATTATATATACATATATATATAGGGGACCTACGCCTAATATCTTCAAGGCAGCAGGAGAAATCAGATCAGAAGGATTGCATCGGTTTTGGGCACTGAAGAAGACACTTTTCGCCGAAATGCATTTGCCGCCACTTGAACTGACCACAGAGCAATAAAGTCTGCTTTACCTGTTCCCCTCTGGGTCCTGCTTCATTCTTTTTGGGAGGAAGTTTCCGGTCATATTTTCTGTGCTTGCCAGATGCACAGTAGGGGAACCCACGCCACGCTTAGGGTCTGGACCAAAACTGGCCCGCTTAACGGCACTTTGTTTTCTCCAGCTATGGATTTGTCCGGTACCCGCCTCCATTCCGGAGGGCCCCGAGCAGTTGAGGTATTGTACCTCTGGTTCGGCACTATGCTCCCCGCATTTTGGTCCCTGCTCTATGGACTCGATGGCATGGGGGCTGTGGCGTTTATAGAGGGGCATCGAGAGCAGGCTTGGTTATTCGAAGGACAGTGATTGCCATCATGGGGTCCTGCTTAAAGAGCCGCAGCAGATTTTCAACTTTATACTCCCCCCATTTAAACCGGCCCGGGTTGCTGTCAAGATGGTGCATCCTGGGAGTGGTAGTTCGGGCCATTTTGACAAACATCCACAGGTGTGCAGCATTGATTGGGGGAGGAGCGGACCTACGCCTAATATCTTCAAGGCAGCAGGAGAAATCAGATCAGAAGGATTGCATCGGGTGTTGGGCACTGAAGAAGGCACTTTTCGCCGAAATGCATTTGCCCCCACTTAAACTGACCACAGAGCAATAAAGTCTGCTTTACCTGTTCCCCTCTGGGTCCTGCTTCGTTCTTTTTGGGAGGAAGTTTCCGGTCATATTTTCTGTGCTTGCCAGATGCACAGTACAGGAACCCACGCCACGCTTAGGGTCTGGACCAAAACTGGCCCACTTCACGGCACTTTGTTTTCTCCAGCTATGGATTTGTCCGGTACCCGCCTCCATTCCGGAGGGCCCGAGCAGTTGAGGTATTGTACCTCTGGTTGGACACTATGCTCCCCACATTTTGGTCCCTGCTCTATGGACTCGATGGCATGGGGGCTGTGGCATTTATAGAGTGGGCTCGATTGCAGGCTTAGTGTTCGAAGGACAGTGATTGCCATCATGGGGTCCTGCTTACAGAGCCGCAGCAGACTTTCAACTTTATACTCCTCCCATTTACACCGGCCTGGGTTGCTGTCAAGATGGTGCATCCTGGGAGTGGTAGTTCGGGCCACTTCGACGAACATCCACAGGTGTGCAGCATTGATTGGAGGTGGAGCGGACCTACGCCTAATATCTTCAAGGCAGCAGGAGAAATCAGATCAGAAGGATTGCATCGGGTGTTGGGCACTGAAGAAGGCACTTTTCGCCGAAATGCATTTGCCCCCACTTAAACTGACCACAGAGCAATAAAGTCTGCTTTACCTGTTCCCCTCTGGGTCCTGCTTCGTTCTTTTTGGGAGGAAGTTTCCGGTCATATTTTCTGTGCTTGCCAGATGCACAGTACAGGAACCCACGCCACGCTTAGGGTCTGGACCAAAACTGGCCCTCTTCACGGAACTTTGTTTTCTCCAGCTATGGATTTGTTCGGTACCCGCATCCATTCCGGAGGGCCCCGAGCAGTTGAGGTATTGTACCTGTGGTTGGGCACTATGCTCCCCGCATTTTGGTCCCTGCTCTATGGACTCGATGGCATGGGGGCTGTGGCGTTTATAGAGGGGGCTCGAGGGCTGGCTTGGTGTTTGAAGGACAGTGATTGCCATCATGGGGTCCTGCTTACAGAGCCGCAGCAGATTTTCAACTTTATACTCCCCCCAATTACACCGGCCCGGGTTGCTGTCAAGATGGTGCATCCTGGGAGTGGTAGTTCGGGCCATTTTGACAAACATCCACAGGTGTGCAGCATTGATTGGGGGAGGAGCGGACCTACGCCTAATATCTTCAAGGCAGCAGGAGAAATCAGATCAGAAGGATTGCATCGGGTGTTGGGCACTGAAGAAGGCACTTTTCGCCGAAATGCATTTGCCGCCACTTGAACTGACCACAGAGCAATAAAGTCTGCTTTACCTGTTCCCCTCTGGGTCCTGCTTCGTTCTTTTTGGGAGGAAGTTTCCGGTCAGATATATATATATATATATATATATATATATATATATATATATATATATATATATATATATATATATATATATATATATATATATATATATATATATATATATATATATATATATATATATATATATATATATATAAATATATATATATATATATTCACTGAAAAAACCATAGGTTATAGACCATATATAGTTAGGAATTAGCATTTAAAAAACCTTATTTTACTCACACAAAACCATTGAAATTCCATATATAGTTAGTTGCACTAACTATATATCGCGCACCCGCAATCCACTGCTGATCATGTCACATATTACATCATTCATGACATGGTCAGTGACATCACTGATGACATCATCTAGTGTCTGTGTGTTTTTGTAAAGTTTAAATATGTTTTACATATTGAAGAATGAGTGGATGTATGGAAGACTGAGTGTGTGTGTGGCTGGCTGGGAGGTGTGTGACTGTGCATATCAATGTGTACTTGTATCAGTGATTGTATAAGAGAGTAAGTATGTGTTAGTTTATGTGTGAAAAGTATGGTGTTCTGTGTTTAACTGTATAGATGAGGAAATCGAAGTGTGATTGATTCTTCACAGGACTGACTAGGTGTATGAGTGCATATGATAGTGTTGTAATAATGAGTGACTGTATTTATGAGTGATTGTATGGGTGAATGAGTGAATGTGTGTGTAGACGTAGGAATCAGTGAGTGCGTATGTAGTAACTGGTATTGGTGTGTCATGATGTCATCAGTGATGTCATTTGAGATGTCATCAGTGATGTCATCAGTGATGTCATTTGAGATGTCATCAGTGATGTCATCAGTGATGTCACTGACCATGTCATGAATGATGTAATATGTGACATGATCAGCAGTGGATTGCGGGTGCGCGATATATAGTTAGTGCAACTAACTATATATGGAATTTCAATGGTTTTGTGTGAGTAAAATAAGGTTTTTTAAATGCTAATTCCTAACTATATATGGTCTATAACCTATGGTTTTTTCAGTGAATTTTCAAGGTTTTGTAAATGCTAATTCCTAACTATATATGGTCTATAACCTATGGTTTTTTCAGTGAATTTCATAGGTTTTTTAATAGCAAATCTTTATAAAAATAATACATTTTAAATCTAATTTTATATTTTATAATTTTTTTATTTTTTTTTAATATTATTTTTAGTGCGCTCCCGGGGCGCGGACAGGTGAACGCACGGGTAAGCGCAATCTGGCGGCGCGCCCCGAGGCGCGTACTAATGCGCGTCCCGGAAGCGCTATTGTCGAGAACGAAAACAACATCGTGACGTATCGCGTAGCCGCCACGCCTTGCGTCATAAGACACGTATCGCGTAGCCGCGAGATGCGTCTTATGACGCACCGCGTAAGCGCACCCGGAAGCGCATACGATCGCGCAACGTAAGCGCCCCGATGCGCTTACGATACACGCCCGGGACGCGCCCCGGGCGCGTAGCGTAAGCGCGTCAAACCATGTGACTTTAAAATAACACTTTTCATTGGTTCAGAACTTTTTTTTTTCCAAATTGTGTGAAACCCACCCATTTCTCTCACTATTGCTTTGTACTTGGAGAGAGCAAGAGCTGTTGTGTCTACTCTATCTCCTACTTTTCTGATCTCCAGCAATGGCTGCAAGAGAGTCATCCAGCAGTGATTCAGAGGGATTTTTGGATGAGGACCCTCCTCAGCAAAAGAAAAAAACCCATTTCATTTGGAAATTTTACGACATCCCAGAAGGACAGAAAAAAGTGAACGCTCCCAAAGTAACATGCAAAATATGTGGGAGTAGTTTATCCAGAGGCAATCCTCTGAAAAAATATAGTTTTGGCAATGCCAATTTGATCCGGCATGTCAAAAGAAGACACCCTAACAACTTTGCCAGGGAGAGTGTCAGAGAGCTGGCACGGAATGTACCAACAGATGGCGGCAGCACCTCCACTGGTGGAGCAACACCTTCGGGACCACCCCGTGGAAGAATGATCCCTAACATTCAGCCGGTGTTTGCGGGCATCAAATTTTTGTGCGCAGAGTGTGACGAACTGCTCTGCTATGGGGAGCAGAGTGTTGAACTGATTGCCCTAAAGAAACAGCAACACCGCTGCTCTTCCAGTCCCTAAATTTTCAATTTTTTTTGCTCCTGTTGAGCAGTTTTGGAATCCTTGTTTTTGTTTTTCCCTTGAAAAAAATACAAAAAAAATATAAAATTGTTTTAAAAAGTCTAAAAAAATATAAAACAAAAAAAACAAAAAAAAAATATATATAAAACAACAAAATGAAAAAAAAAGTTCTTTTCAGAACTACCTCCAATTTTTAAAAAGAAGCTTTATTTTTTTTAAAGTCTGTCATTTTTAATCTCCATGGTACGCTCCCCCGTACGCTCCCCGGTGCGCGTACCGGGCGCTCATCCCCGCGAAAATCGATTTTTTTTTTATTTATTTTTTTCACCCGCGGGAGCCTTTTATGGCCCCCACATGAAACCTAGGGGGTCAGGGGGTGTGTACCCTGCTCCCTCTTGCTCATTTCCCCCTTTGATTTTTGCCACCTCTTGTGTCTCAATCCTACCGAGACACAAGATGGCGGCCGCTGCGGACTGTTTCGAATGTTTATAGACACCCGAGAACCAATCAGCTTGCCGTGCGCAGATCGCGTGGCGCGCCTGGAGCGCTCCCCTGTACGCGTACGTGGGAGCGCTCCAGGCGCGGCTCTAGATATATATCTTTTTTTGAACGTTAATTTCTCAAAATCCACTGGAGCACATATATTGAGACCTACAAAAGGCACATCGGGCTACCAGTCCCTACAAATTTGCCAAGTTTCGTGCAAATCCATTCAGCCGTTCGGGCTAAAAATGAGGCTAACCGCCCTATGGAAAACTCAATGTTAAAAACACGTTTTGGGACCCCCCTTTTTTCTCGGCCCCCCCTGGACCAACTCCCCCCAAATTTCCAGTGGCTGCTCAGAAACAAAATGTTCCATTTTGCTGAAAATTTCAGCCAATTCCGTCCACAAACGCCAAAGTTATTAGACATAGAATTTTCAAAAATCCCATAGGGAAAAAATCCTAACTATATATACCTACTGGCGACCGCCAGTAGGTAATATATATATATATATATATATATATATATATATATATATATATATATAAATCCAAACTCTTACAAAGTTCTGTATCACGCTCTCAGATTCCCGAAAAAACACCAACGAGTCAGCAGAGTCCAAGGGTGTTTATTGACACCTTACGACATGTTTCGGCTTCCACGAAGCCTTGATCACGTAAGTTAGTGCATAGCCAGTGAACACAGTAAATACTTTTCAAAGAACATAAACGTAGGACTCAGGTCGCCCAAAAGTGTGTCGGCCATCTTGTAACAGTCTGCCGATGTACCGATCAAAGCGCTATGCTATGTCCACAGTAATGACTCATATTTCAAAACATAAACAATTAAATAAAAGGACGTTTAAATTACACAATCAAGTCATTTATAGTGTCTGAACTGATTGTAGGTTACTGTGAATTCATGTGTGCCTTAACTACGCGAGACATACATTTTAAATATTTTAAATAAAGTTGAACAAGCGTATTATTCGGCAAATTCATGACAGCAACAGAAAACAAACATGCGATCGGCAGATTTAAATTGAGAGGCAAAAAAGCATCAAACCAACAAATGTAGGCATGTGCACATGGAGATGCCAAGTCTTGCAAAATGTGAAATATGTGCTGTCTCATTGTCCCGAATTGCTCATAAATGACAAAATTGTGTCAGCAAACAACAGGTTACCAGGTGAAATACCTTAGTTCTATCCTGCCCATGGTGGTCTGTTAAATATACAACAATGCAAACCCATCTTGAGATGAAACTATGTTGCAACAAATTGAGTCTCTCGGGTAAGATGGTACTTATCATGCGACCTGATTCCAAATATATCAGTACCTGAAGGTGAAGCCTGGGATAGGCGTGCTCTTATAGTGCTAACAGGGATGTGAAGGGACAGTGAGCCTGGTGCAAGTGCAGTGAATGGCCTCAGTCCCAGTGACGTTCCTGTGAAATTAAAAACAGATTTTTAAAATCGATTGTAAAATCGAACATGACAAACAGCGTATGCATAAAGTAAAAAAACAGGTTCTTTGGCGCATGGAAGAGAAGGTAGGTCAACATGGTATAAGATAAACACAGCAGGAAAGTCAACTGATGCAACCAAAGTAAGAACAGAAAAAGACAATACTGAGACCTCTTAGAGATAGTCATCTTTCAAATGAATTGCCAATTCCTCATCCTGATTGAGGCCCCCAGGAGCCTTGGTTTGGAAATTGATTATGTGTCTTGATTCTCTTTGTCTCATTTTTAAGACTCTGTTTCCACCCCTGGGATTCTTTTCAATCTGCTCTAAGATAAAAAATCTCATAAGTGTAGGGTCCGAGAAATGGAATTCACTGAAATGGCGTGCCACGGGGTATTTAGCATCCTTGTGGATAATGGCACGATAGTGTTCAAGAATACGTTTCTTGGCATGGGCAGTGGTGCTGCCAATGTACCACAGTCCACAAGGGCAGATGATCACATACACTATGAACATGGTGCTGCAGGTTAGAAATTGTGTGATCTCCTTCTTGACACCATTATATTCAGCCTGTTTAACAAGAGTACTATTTTTACAGGCCTTGCAATGCCTGCAGGGAAAATACCCCTTTAGATCATGGCCTTTGTTCTTGGAATAATCAGTGATATCACTGCGGACGCATAGGTCTCTTATGTTTTTACTTTTTCTGTATGTAATGCTTGGTCTATCAGGGATGAGATTACATAAGATATTGTCACTCTTGAGGATGGACCAATTTTTGGTTATAATTTTCTGAATCTATATATATATCAAAACAAAAGGTTGCCCAAGTGAGGAGCCACACCCATCAGGAATCACACCACTTCGTAGGCGGCAGTGTCAGCAGCGTGCAACAAGCAATCCACGAGCCATACGCGTTTCGAGCTGTCAGGCGCTCTTGTTCACTGGCATGAAGAGGCAGGCATCAGGTAACAAAGAACTCCGGTTTATTAAATACATAGAGTCACGCCCCAGTGGGCGTGTCTACAGGCATGCTTGTTGCACGCTGCTGACACTGCCGCCTACGAAGTGGTGTGATTCCTGATGGGTGTGGCTCCTCACTTGGGCAACCTTTTGTTTTGATGTTAAGCGGCTGGCTCGGCCGCGAGGAGACCCCGACGCCTGAAAGCGGATTCCAAGCGCTGGGAATCACGAG
The DNA here is from genome assembly GCF_964261635.1 of Lissotriton helveticus. Lineage (NCBI taxonomy): Eukaryota > Metazoa > Chordata > Amphibia > Caudata > Salamandridae > Lissotriton > Lissotriton helveticus. The sequence continues at coordinate 1,758,588,572 of NC_136065.1, forward strand.
CGCTATTTTGGACTGATGGAGCCTCGCTCGTAGAGATATTTGGTGGAGCACAGCAGTCGTGTACACACAGACTTTCCCCCTATAGGGCTTTTTATCATAATTGAGTGGCAGGACAGGGGCCACTTGGTAAGAGAACTGAGTACAGAACTACGATTACCAGCATGCCTGTAGACACGCCCACTGGGGCGTGACTCTATGTATTTAATAAACCGGAGTTCTTTGTTACCTGATGCCTGCCTCTTCATGCCAGTGAACAAGAGCGCCTGATAGCTCGAAACGCTTATGGCTCGTGGATTGCTTGTTGCACGCTGCTGACACTGCCGCCTACGAAGTGGTGTGATTCCTGATGGGTGTGGCTCCTCACTTGGGCAACCTTTTGTTTTGATGTTAAGCGGCTGGCTTGGCCGCGAGGAGCCCCCGACGCCTGAAAGCGGATTCCAAGCGCTGGGAATCACGAGCGCTATTTTGGACTGATGGAGCCTCGCTCGTAGAGATATTTGGTGGTGCACAGCAGTCGTGTACACACAGACTTTCCCCCTATAGGGCTTTTTATCATAATTGAGTGGCAGGACAGGGGCCACTTGGTAAGAGAACTGAGTACAGAACTACGATTACCAGCATGCCTGTAGACACGCCCACTGGGCGTGACTCTATGTATTTAATAAACCGGAGTTCTTTGTTACCTGATGCCTGCCTCTTCATGCCAGTGAACAAGAGCGCCTGATAGCTCGAAACGCGTATGGCTCGTGGATTGCTTGTTGCACGCTGCTGACACTGCCGCCTACGAAGTGGTGTGATTCCTGATGGGTGTGGCTCCTCACTTGGGCAACCTTTTGTTTTGATGTTAAGCGGCTGGCTCGGCCGCGAGGAGCCCCCGACGCCTGAAAGCGGATTCCAAGCGCTGGGAATCACGAGCACTATTTTGGACTGATGGAGCCTCGCTCGTAGAGATATTTGGTGGAGCACAACAGTCGTGTACACACAGACTTTCCCCCTATAGCGCTTTTTATCATAATTGAGTGGCAGGACAGGGGCCACTTGGTAAGAGAACTGAGTACAGAACTACGATTACCAGCATGCCTGTAGACACGCCCACTGGGGCGTGACTCTATGTATTTAATAAACCAGAGTTCTTTGTTACCTGATGCCTGCCTCTTCATGCCAGTGAACAAGAGCGCCTGATAGCTCGAAACGCGTATGGCTCGTGGATTGCTTGTTGCACGCTGCTGACACTGCCGCCTACGAAGTGGTGTGATTCCTGATGGGTGTGGCTCCTCACTTGGGCAACCTTTTCTTTTGATGTTAAGCGGCTGGCTCGGCCGCGAGGAGCCCCCGACGCCTGAAAGCGGATTCCAAGCGCTGGGAATCACGAGCACTATTTTGGACTGATGGAGCCTCGCTCGTAGAGATATTTGGTGGAGCACAGCAGTCGTGTACACACAGACTTTCCCCCTATAGGGCTTTTTATCATAATTCAGTGGCAGGACAGGGGCCACTTGGTAAGAGAACTGAGTACAGAACTACGATTACCAGCATCCTTGTAGACACGCCCACTGGGGCGTTACTCTGTCATGTATTCCTATAGGTCCTGAATCGATCCCCCTATTCCTGACCCTATTCTAGTTAAACAAACCAACAAGTTAACTAGCAGTCAGCCCATGAGGCAGAAAACCCCCATGATGCAGATACCGTTATCTGACGCAGTCACACTACGGCACAGGAACGTGTTATCTGATTAGGTCATAACGCTTGCGATCTAAATAGACAAGCGATATTCCTCCAGCCCCTGATAAGGCATACGGAGTTCTCATAACAAATCAAACCTATGACAACCTGGGCAAAACCCTGCGGCCACTGTTTTGATTTCACCGAGAACTTTAGTAAAAGAATGTGCTAACGAGCAAGTCGTATGACATCTTTATTGACGTATCTATGTCCATCCTTACGTCAATCTCGGCACCTTAAAGGTATAAATATTACCGATCTTGCCATATGCAAACACACGCGTGGTGACGAGACGGAGCATCCATACTTGCCGAAGCCGAGAGCAGAGCAGACCCCGCTGGCAGCAGCCCCGCCTTCCTGACGCGCTAAGACGCGCTGCTTTCTACTGCCGAGAATCCAGCACCGGCGTTTCCGGGTAGCCCTCGCAGGCAGCCTGGAATATCGAGACCAGAGAGAGAGATACCATTCCTCATTCATCCTAAATTCCAGGTACAGAACTGAATAACCCCTCACAGAGAATTCTTTAGTTATTCACTTGGCAAAAACAAACTTAACTTAAACTGTAACTTTCTATTCCCGCCCACGTATTAGGCTTAGGTCAGGTACACGGGGTAGGCGTATCTAGAAACACCAGTTGAGTACGTTTAGTCAAATGTATATGTGTATGTAAATATATTTTATTCATTTTAAACATCATATGGCTTAGAAACCATATCAATGTTTTTACAGTATTATTTTATACTATTGCTTTTAATGTATGCACTTTACTTAGCTATAAGTATTGCAATAATATCGATCCATTTCTCTTGTATGAGAAAAGAGACTGATCAATAAATACCATCTTTTATTGAACACGCCCGTCTCTTCCTTTTCTCTACATTCTGATGAGACTAAGAATGCACGTACTGACTGAGTAAAATAAATTGCCTTTTGTTCACGCGACTCTCGAGATTGACTCTTGATTAGGGGAGAGCAAAGTTGTCATGTTCTATGGTTGTCAGAAACTAAATCCCTTCTTGTCTAATCAGGGAAGTTAATTCCTCCTTGAACATTCAAGAAAGTTTCTAGCGAACTCTGATCTACGCTGGCAAACCCAAAACTTTAAGTCTAGTATCGACAGTAGTAGACCTAGTTAACGTCTGGCCTAGGCCTTTACTGCTGTAGGTATTATTCCAATGCGCAGAGCCTATTGGGAAGATAGGAACTACACTACATGGTGCCCAACGCGTTTGGAAAGGGCGATAAAACTAACGTAAGACATTTAGAGTAACTCAGTCGTGCTTTCTCACTCAGACCCCTTTTCCCACAATACTCCAAAGACGTCTGGAGTGGGTGAAAGGTAATATCCGCCAAACCTCGCAGGAGGAAACTCCTATGTATGGTACTTGGTTTAGTCAACGTTGAAGGATAAACAGTTCCAAAATATTGTGCATCTAATCTTTTTTTCCATAAGAAACCTGATCTGCAAACAAACAAAATAAGCTTCCTGTCGGTAAAATGGCAGAGAGTGATGATGAAAGAGAGGCAGTCAGATTAGCAACTGAACTCGCAGAAGCTGATACTGCACTACAAAATGCTGACCCGGAGATAATACTCATCCCGGTCATCAAAAGGAAATCTATAACCTTAAAACTTATAGAAAATGGACTGACACCTAGAGGTGGCACAGTCATATTCGTAATTGAGGCACACGAATATCGGCAGACAGAGGTATACTATTCATGGATACATTTTCCAGCAGCTAATGCTGTAACAAAGTACTTCCACTATTACAAAATAGAGGAACCTCCTAATGAGTACACTCCTTTCGAGGAGGTGGAAGTACCACTCAAATTCCAAGAGCATTTGCTCTTATTTGATGGCGCCCTAAAACATAATAATCACATCACCAGGCTCGGTCCTTTAGGTAGACCAGGAGCAACGTGGCCGGTCCTAGCCGGATACACACCACATCCAGACATCAATGGGATGTCTGCAGCAGAGCTATTAACACAGCTAAAACAATTAATAAAAATTCATAGACAATTAGTTCAGTATGTGATGCGGACATCAACAATTCAGCCAGCGATTAAACTTCCACAGCTGACCCCTCATCAGGGGAACACAAATAAAATTACACCACAGAACATCCAATCCTGCCTAGGTAAAGTACCGGCTAAACGGGAACAAATACCATTCTGGTTGGCACAGAAAGTTACCCAAATAGAGGCGGTGTTTCCTGACACCACCCCATTAGAAAAACACAGGATTCTGACTATCTGTCTTCCAATGGGAATCGCACCACACATTGAGGACTGTGACACTTGGGGTACAGTCTTTGCTTCCATCTACACAAAAACGCACGGTGTTCCATCCATTTCGGTAATACCAGATGTGCTAAAACAAATTCAAGACGAATACGGTCCAGAGCCCGCTTTAACTCTTGGTATGAAATTACTGAAAGACTTCAAGCAGGTCTCGGCTATATTATTAGCCAACATAAAAGGTGAAGCAGCAAACGTGGCGATCCGCCAGAGGTTAAAGGAGACAGATATAGCAGACCAACCAGCTGAAATTGCCAGAATCATAGAAAAATCCTATGAGGAACTAGGTAGGGACAGTTTAGGTGGAATACCAGTAAAACCGCAACTGACTGAAAGTCCTGAAAAAATATTTTTTAATAATAATTCACCAAAAAAGAACTGGGATGGAAACAAACAATCCAATCCTAAAGAAAAGAAATTCCAGTCCAGAGGAAGGTCTCCTAGGCGAAGGGAGAAATCTCCGAACCAGAGACACAGGTCACCCCAGAGTGACCCCTCTGGGAAAAGATATAACCTTAGAAATAGGGATAATATAAAAAAGCCTGATAGATATCAAGACATTGATACGCGTCCCTCTCAATCTTTTCAGACTTCCTCGCAGAAATCGGAAAGAAGAGGACGATCAGAACAAAGAGAAGAGCACGCCAAGTCCAAAGACAAGGAACCTGCTCAGCTAAAAAAGAAATTACAATTTCCAAAAAAGAAGGTAGCCAGTATCAAGGTAGATAAGACTAGGAAAATAAGGGGACTATTTTGGGATAATCTCTCCAAGGGCTATGATATCCTTCTAGCTGAAAAAGACAGGCCACCAGAGTTTGTCAGGGAGTGCCCTCATGGCGAAGAAGTAATTATGACTGCCTTCTCAAATCAAATTCCAATTCATAAAAAATACACACTTGCTAGAAAGTGGGCAGTGGCTCTAGCACCTGCTTTATATAAAAATCATGTAGGATGGGATGAGGACTCCCCTCCTCACAAAATCCAGTTAAAATCACAACCTACTGCACAAAGGCAGTACCCAATTAAGCAAGCAGCTAAAAAACAGGTAAATGAAATACTAGATCAGCTAGAATACCAGGGGGTGATTGAAACTTGCACCTCACAAATGAACAATCCTTTTGTTTCCGGTCTCCAAACCAGACAATTCATATCGTCTAGTTTTGGATTACCGACACCTTAACACATGTTGCAAAACTTTTGCAGTGCAAAACTCACACAGTGCTGCACTAATGAATAACATAGTGCGCAAAAAATACAAAACAACCTTGGACATCTCCAATGGATTCTTTTGTCAAAACATAGCACTCAAAAGCAATTCTGTCGGTTAGCCCAGGGGTACAAGAACAGCCCGGGGGTATTCTCAGCGAGAGTAACAGAATTACTTCAACTATATGATGATGAAGCATTATCTTATGTCGATGACATTTACTTAACAGATGATGACTTGGATACTCACTTGAAAAGAGTGAACACCATAATACTTGGGTTCGCTGCAGAGGGTTACAAATTCAACTTTAAAAAGTCCAGAATTGCCCATCTGACAGTCCTGTTCTTAGGATATGAATTATCAAGTGAAGGCAAAAGCCTGGCTGACAATTTCCTAGAGAAATGTGCCTTACTCCAAGCACCTAGAACACTAAAAAACTTACAGTCAATTCTAGGCTTCCTAAATTTCGGAAGAACATACATTGCAAATTACGCAGAAAGGGTCAAACCCCTTTATGATCTAATTAAACCAGATTTTAAAAGATCCAATTGGACTCAAATACACACAGAAATTTTGAGATCCTTACAAACAGACATGCTAATTAAAACAAAATTAGAAACACGTGATAACACACGCAATCTTGTGATTCGAGTCATCCCAGGGAGATGCGGATTCACATACCTGACCTCTTATGAGGGAGAAAAGGTACCGATTGCATTTAAATCACACTTGTACACTAAGGCTGAAATGAAATTTAGCCCAACGGAAAAAATTCTTACAGCAACACAGACAGCTATAGCAAAAGAACGAGCCCTGGCACAAGGTAAACGAATAATAATCGTGACACCAATACCAGCCCTAGAGGCGGTAACAAAGGCAAGCATTCCAAATGCTAAAGCACTGCATCCGAGATGGATACAATGGGCTAATTCTCTTGCTGCAACAGACGTGGTGTACGAATTTGATCCTTACTTAAAAACACAAGAATTTCTCCAATATGAATTTGAATGTCCTCCGCCAACCGAAATTCTGCCTCTAGACCACTACGGCTGTATAATATATACAGACGGATCAGCACAACCCGCAGTGGGGGGTAAGCAAGCTTACAGTGCTGCGTGCGCGATCGTTAAAGGTCGCTGGCACGAAGGAAAATTTAAACCAGCAATCACTAAAACACAATCTTTAGGAGATTGTACAGCTCAGCGAGCTGAACTACTGGCGTTCAAGATGGCGCTTGAAAATACCGATCGAGAATTCCCCACACTCATAGTGTGCGATTCGTATTATTGCGTTCAATCTTACAATGAATACTTGCAGATCTGGCTTCAGAATGGTTTCAAGGATGCGAAAGGTGGCACAATCAAGCATAAAATGCTCTGGGAACAAGTAGTTCTTTTACAAAAAGAACTACCAAAGACTCACGTGATACATACACTGAGTCATCAACGTGATGGCGTTCACGTTGTAGGGAATTCATTGGCTGAGACAGCCACAGCGGCAGCCACTAAATCGGCTCCCGTAGATCGAAGAAAGCGTACATTAAAATACATTGACGGTGAAACAGTGCTGGCGGTGAAAACGTCATCAAAAGGCGACTGCTCAGCGTTACCGATCAACTATCCACTCAATTATACATACATAATCGATGCAAACTCCGTCCCTTTTGCTCGAATCCCTGGAGTGGGGGATAGGGTGATTCCAAACATGGACAGGAGAAACTTGTTAATCGCAGACGCACACATGGGCGAGGGTCTCAGACACCTTAAACTAAAAGATTCTCTGGAAGAATTACAATCACGGTACTGGTGGCCAGGCATGAGCCTGCGTCATACCATGTTTGTAAAAAACTGCCCAAACTGCAACAGAGATCGCAGTGGGGAGAGAAACAGTTTAATACCTCGTCGTTCTACTCCAGGAAAAATCAGGAGTAAAAAGGAAGGGTTGCGATTAACATATACAGGCTAGTTCCACTTATAATGTAGATCACCAGCACTCGGCTGACGTCCGGACTGTTATATAAAGATTTGCGAGTCTAAATGGCATATACGCTAAGCGCATGCTACGTTTGACCATTGTCTCCACTCTAGCCCTCAAGCCTGAGGGGAAACATGATCAAATGAGCACAGTCCAGCGGGAATCTTCTCACTTCCTTCCTGAGGGTACGGGATGGTGTAAAGAAAAAACCAAGGCATAAAGCAATCTATAACAGAAAGGATATTAGGTTCGGGAGCTGGGTGGGTCAAACATCTAATAAGTGTCCAACGTAGTCTCAATAACTTGCCAAGAAATTCTCTGAAGGGATTCAGTGCGTACGAATTATTATTTGGAACTAGGATGATGATCTCTGACATTGATAGTCAGACTTCAGTGGTGAAAGAAAAAACCTTTGATATCAAAGACCGTTTGGCTATTTTGCAGGACTTAAACAAAACAAGAAAAGACCTGAGCAACATTAAGTTGAAACAACAGCCAACAACCACTGAAGAACCACCATCTGTCCCAGCAAGACCTGTCTGGATTCCTAAAGTCGGGGATCTAGTCAGGGAGAAGATCGCGGTAAAGAAGGAATTTGGGCCTTCTTACAGAAAAGCAGTTCCTGTCTTGTCTGTCAACAGGACAAGATCAGTTGTACTACCGCCACTTGCTGGTAAAAAGGAGAACCGAGTTGTATCAATCGACCTGGTAAAACCACAACATGTGGCCGATAACAAACAGTAGGCCAAGTGGACTCCCAATAAGTAGCAGAACACCAAGGTTTGCTACCAGTACAGAGGTACTAACAAAGAGGCTCATCACATTTGACACGCCTACAGAAGAACAACAAGGACTATGCAACAATGCAATAGAACTCAGACCTCTGAAAACCCAAATAAAAACATTTAGCAGAGACACACCAATCTATAATGAAGTACCAAGTGACAATGCAAGAAACCAAAATCCCGAACCAATTGGAACAATTGACAGAACTGCATCCGGCTACTTCATAAACTTCGATGATTCCTCTGAAGGCTTCAGTGAATCAAAGACACAGCCATCATCAAAAACCTTTAAAGACAAAGCTAAGGAACTTTTGAGACAACTGAAAGAAACATATCTGATTTCTCCAAGGATTGAATTTTGGGTGGGTTTTGGTGCATTTATCCTCATACTTTGGCTCATCATGGTACTTACTTTGGGACGCTTCATTGAGGGAAAATATGCTAAAATGGACACAGCAAGTCAGAAAATCAACTTGATCCTCAAACCACACACATCTTCACACGTCGAGAAAAGAGAACTTTCTTCAGCCAACTTCACAGCCAATCCGATACCTGGTGGGGTAGCCTGGGACAACACTGACTATGAAATGTATGGTCCGGTCGAGATCCTGAAATATCCACACCAAATTAAGATCTCATTGAGTGACTTTGCAAAACCAAACTCATTTGCTGATGATTGGGACTTCGAAAGCATTAACAACATGATGTCTGACTTAGTAATGTCTGCTAAATTTACCAAACATGATTATTTGCAGGGTTCTACAAATTATGATAGTATGTATTGCTATAACCACTATGGTAACCATTTTTTACACAGATCTGCACAACCTAGAAATGTTTTAAATTATAATCAATGGGAACATTGTGCAACACCTCCAAAAGGGAGCTCAAGAACCGTTTACGACAAATATTCATATTTTTCAGGTTTTAACACAAGTAATGCTGAAGCATTTTATTTTAAATTGTCAAACAAGACAGGAACCAAAACCATGATAACCAACACAAAATTGTTATATTCAGACTCATTTTTTGAACAAATGAATACTTTTGGATTTGATTATTGGGACAAAAATGTTGAATTGAAAAGTGTTTGGGGTACAAAAGAATGGCAAGTACAGGGTATAGAAGCTTTGTTTAGAGCCTGCATGATCCCAGAACAAATGATATTTTTAAATGACACTGTTCAACAGACCACCTGTCTTGGCTTAGCCAAAATCAAAGATTTAAATAAACCCTCTATTCCAAAGCCAATAATGTTTAGCATTAACTCTGATACAGATGAAGAGATAGACGTAAACCATATTTTAAACCAAAACAGAACACATCCTGATTGGAAACAGTGGTTGATCTGGCCCACAGATACTAATAACTGTCAAGACAGATTCCTGAACAAAACACAGGGTTTCAAAATGACCAGGCCAGACCCTAGATATCCCCAAAGACATCACCCAGGGATAATTACCACCTACAGTGTGGGCAAATTATGCCTTCAATGGCTACAAACTTCCACACTGCCTGAAATTAAGCAACACCTGACTTTACTTACTGATGGTGCTGACTTGCGTGATTTCACTTTGGGACCACGCAAACAGCGTCAAAAGCGTTTCATAGCAGCCTCTGTATATGCAGCATACAATGAGGCCTGGAAGGTTAATCAAATTGAAACAGCAGAGAGAATACGGGAAATTGACCGTATTAATTTGGAAAAATCACTTTCTGTAGTGGACAATGGGTTAATGACTCTGTCCTCCAGAATTTTTTCATTGGACAGCATTGTGTCGTCAGTAATCGATATATTATCGCAAGACTTACTGTTATTACAACATGGTCAGTCACAATTGCGTTCTATTGTACAGCTTGGCTGGACGTTACAAAATCTGCGTTCAGGCTATGTGCCTTGGCGTCTAATCAACACAACGTCACTATTCCAAATCTTTAACCTTACTGATAGACAAATCGGTATGGCACAAAAGGGTGCTGATTATACAATCTTGAGCATTGAAAAACTAGAAAGATTACCAATGACAATGTCAGAACGACCTGTCAGTGAATGGATAATACACGGAATCATAAATATTCCAATCTCAACCTTCAGGTTTCAATACTGCCAAAAATATATACAGGCTGGCATGTACGAGAAATTGGGAAAGGGGTACCTTAAAACAACATGGAACCTGCCCTATTCACATGCATGTGTCAGTAATAAAGGACAGAAAGTGTTTCTTAGTGGCAACAATTGTGCGATGTCACTAAGCAGCACGCTTCTGTGTAACGGAATTAGTTTGCATGGAGCCTGTGAAGGGAATTCATACAACCTTTCATGTCACCAGCAAGGCGCACCTGCAACAGAAATAGAACCATTCTTTCAAAGACTCTATAATGGGAGTTACATTCTTATTGTAGACCGCAGATGTTGTAGTCTTATGCCCGGGACTCCTTATCTAGTAACTACTACTGCGAAGGTCAAGTGCTGTGGACGCTCATTGTTCCCCAGCTCCTTTCCAGACAGGGAGGCAAGGGCATGGCCCGATTTGAAAATCACTTCTATTCGAATAGATACTTTAAGCAGAATGAAAACAGTCCTTCTTCAGATGCCTACCAGGCTCTCGTCATCAAAAGAAACATATGATCTACAAGTCGCAAGGACGACTGCAGAGATACATACATTATTATCAACTAAATCCCCCGTACATTTCGCGGAAATCCTAAGTGAAATCTTAAATATTTCTGATACCAATGGGATCTCAGGGGTATTTAAGACAGTATTTTCGATGGCGTTAACACCATTCAAAGCCATACTGGGTATCTTTCCAGATTTCGTCCATTCGATTTTTGGCGGACTTCCCCTGATCCTGGGACTAATTGCAGGAATCCTATTCTTAGTCCTTATTTTTCGTTATGGCAACCCATGTCACAGACAAAACTCTTGCGACAAGGGAAGAAACAATCCTAGCCATTGGATACCGGGACCGGATATCAAAAATCCTGGGACTCTCCCGGCTTAGAGACCTGAACATGACTTGGTTTCTATCATTTCGACCAATGTGGCAAAGATGTGTTTTACCTGTATTGAGGTGTCTGCTATGCGGAGAAGAATGCGTGTTAGACACCTGTCTGACGCTACAATCGGATGCGCCGATGGATGCAGAAACATTGTTGAGCCCGATTAAGGTTCATGCTTTGTGCTGCCCTCAAAGGCTACCAATCCTGATGACGGCATTCGTGGAAGCTTCACCACTGCGATTGATGGGTAGTGAAGTTCAAGATGAAAGCAGCTTCGAACAGGTACGACCTTCTGTCAGTAATGCAAATCAGAATGTCAATGGAGACAATCATGCACAAGAATGCATGATTACACCTATTTCCGAGTTAGTGGAACTTTCCCAGGAAGCTGTTGACAGTTTTTTCGAAAGCCTAAATGATATGATGTTCACACCAGAACAGAAATAGAGACTTTTGAGCAAGCTCGCACACGGCGTTCCCTGAATTCGGCCTTCAACTTTAAAAATAATGTCACATGAACATTTTCGCTCCAGTTCACGGACAGCAGTTTTTTCAGCAGCCCCAAATATTTTTGCATATTTTTCGGGACACTATCTTCTGCTTAAAGTAAGAACTATTCTTAGAGAACTAAGGTTTCTAAATTTTAGATAGCTTATAGACATTAGCTGCCCGCTGGCATGTTCATAAAGATATTTTATTCTGTGATGAAATGGTCTCGAAACTTTTTTCTGTCAGAAACCATTTCATGTGTAATTCTCATATACCAAATAAGCAATAATGTATACAAATGCAGTTACTTTGGCATTTTTCTACAGCTTGAGTGCATACAATATATATGTCTGCAATTTTTCAGTATATTTGAAAATTTCAAAATGCATTTATGTATTTTGGGGTGGTAAGGTATACACACTACTCTATAGTATGTTGTACTATGTTATACTATGCCTAGATTAGTAAATATGTCCATAGTTAGCGTGGAGTGGGTGTCATGTATTCCTATAGGTCCTGAATCGATCCCCCTATTCCTGACCCTATTCTAGTTAAACAAACCAACAAGTTAACTAGCAGTCAGCCCATGAGGCAGAAAACCCCCATGATGCAGATACCGTTATCTGACGCAGTCACACTACGGCACAGGAACGTGTTATCTGATTAGGTCATAACGCTTGCGATCTAATTAGACAAGCGATATTCCTCCAGCCCCTGATAAGGCATACGGAGTTCTCATAACAAATCAAACCTATGACAACCTGGGCAAAACCCTGCGGCCATTGTTTTGATTTCACCGAGAACTTTAGTAAAAGAATGTGCTAACGAGCAAGTCGTATGACATCTTTATTGACGTATCTATGTCCATCCTTACTTCAATCTCGGCACCTTAAAGGTATAAATATTACCGATCTTGCCATATGCAAACACACGCGTGGTGACGAGACTGAGCAGCCATACTTGCCGAAGCCGAGAGCAGAGCAGACCCCGCTGGCAGCAGCCCCGCCTTCCTGACGCGCTGAGACGCGCTGCTTTCTCCTGCCGAGAATCCAGCACCGGCGTTTCCGGGTAGCCCTCGCAGGCAGCCTGGAATATCGAGACCAGAGAGAGAGATACCATTCCTCATTCATCCTAAATTCCAGGTACAGAACTGAATAACCCCTCACAGAGAATTCTTTAGTTATTCACTTGGCAAAAACAAACTTAACTTAAACTGTAACTTTCTATTCCCGCCCACGTATTAGGCTTAGGTCAGGTACACGGGGTAGGCGTATCTAGAAACACCAGTTGAGTACGTTTAGTCAAATGTATATGTGTATGTAAATATATTTTATTCATTTTAAACATCATATGGCTTAGAAACCATATCAATGTTTTTACAGTATTATTTTATACTATTGCTTTTAATGTATGCACTTTACTTAGCTATAAGTATTGCAATAATATCGATCCATTTCTCTTGTATGAGAAAAGAGACTGATCAATAAATACCATCTTTTATTGAACACGCCCGTCTCTTCCTTTTCTCTACATTCTGATGAGACTAAGAATGCACGTACTGACTGAGTAAAATAAATTGCCTTTTGTTCACACGACTCTCGAGATTGACTCTTGATTAGGGGAGAGCAAAGTTGTCATGTTCTATGGTTGTCAGAAACTAAATCCCTTCTTGTCTAATCAGGGAAGTTAATTCCTCCTTGAACATTCGAGAAAGTTTCTAGCGAACTCTGAGCTACGCTGGCAAACCCAAAACTTTAAGTCTAATATCGACAGTAGTAGACCTAGTTAACGTCTGGCCTAGGCCTTTACTGCTGTAGGTATTATTCCAATGCGCAGAGCCTATTGGGAAGATAGGAACTACACTACAACTCTATGTATTTAATAAACCGGAGTTCTTTGTTACCTGATGCCTGTCTCTTCATGCCAGTGTACAAGAGCGCCTGATAGCTCGAAACGCGTATGGCTCGTGGATTGCTTGTTGCACGCTGCTGACACTGCCGCCTACGAAGTGGTGTGATTCCTGATGGGTGTGGCTTCTCACTTGGGCAACCTTTTGTTTTGATGTTAAGCGGCTATCTCGGCCGCGAGGAGCCCCCGACGCCTGAAAGCGGATTCCAAGCGCTGGGAATCACGAGCGCTATTTTGGACTGATGGAGCCTCGCTCGTAGAGATATTTGGTGGAGCACAGCAGTCGTGTACACAGAGACTTTCCCCCTACAGGGCTTTTTATCATAATTGAGTGGCAGGACAGGGGCCACTTGGTAAGAGAACTGAGTACAGAACTACGATTACCAGCATGCCTGTAGACACGCCCACTGGGGCGTGACTCTATGTATTTAATAAACCGGAGTTCTTTGTTAACTGATGCCTGCCTCTTCATGCCAGTGAACAAGAGCGCCTGATAGCTCGAAACGCGTATGGCTCGTGGATTGCTTGTTGCACGCTGCTGACACTGCCGCCTACGAAGTGGTGTGATTCCTGATGGGTGTGGCTCCTCACTTGGGCAACCTTTTGTTTTGATGTTAAGCGGCTGGCTCGGCCGCGAGGAGCCCCCGACGCCTGAAAGCGGATTCCAAGCGCTGGGAACCACGAGCGCTATTTTGGACTGATGGAGCCTCGCTCGTAGAGATATTTGGTGGTGCACAGCAGTCGTGTACACACAGACTTTCCCCCTATAGGGCTTTTTATCATAATTGAGTGGCAGGACAGGGGCCACTTGGTAAGAGAACTGAGTACAGAACTACGATTACCAGCATGCCTGTAGACACGCCCACTGGGGCGTGACTCTATGTATTTAATAAACCGGAGTTCTTTGTTACCTGATGCCTGCCTCTTCATGCCAGTGAACAAGAGCGCCTGATAGCTCGAAACGCGTATGGCTCGTGGATTGCTTGTTGCACGCTGCTGACACTGCCGCCTACGAAGTGGTGTGATTCCTGATGGGTGTGGCTCCTCACTTGGGCAACCTTTTGTTTTGATGTTAAGCGGCTGGCTCGGCCGCGAGGAGCCCCCGACGCCTGAAAGCGGATTCCAAGCGCTGGGAATCACGAGCACTATTTTGGACTGATGGAGCCTCGCTCGTAGAGATATTTGGTGGAGCACAGCAGTCGTGTACACACAGACTTTCCCCCTATAGCGCTTTTTATCATAATTGAGTGGCAGGACAGGGGCCACTTGGTAAGAGACCTGAGTACAGAACTACGATTACCAGCATGCCTGTAGACACGCCCACTGGGGCGTGACTCTATGTATTTAATAAACCGGAGTTCTTTGTTACCTGATGCCTGCCTCTTCATGCCAGTGAACAAGAGCGCCTGATAGCTCGAAACGCGTATGGCTCGTGGATTGCTTGTTGCACGCTGCTGACACTGCCGCCTACGAAGTGGTGTGATTCCTGATGGGTGTGGCTCCTCACTTGGGCAACCTTTTCTTTTGATGTTAAGCGGCTGGCTCGGCCGCGAGGAGCCCCCGACGCCTGAAAGCGGATTCCAAGTGCTGGGAATCACTTGCGCTATTTTGGACTGATGGAGCCTCGCTCGTAGAGATATTTGGTGGAGCACAGCAGTTGTGTACACACAGACTTTCCCCCTATAGGGCTTTTTATCATAATTGAGTGGCAGGACAGGGGCCACTTGGTAAGAGAACTGAGTACAGAACTACGATTGCCAGCATGCCTGTAGACACGCCCACTGGGGCGTGACTCTATGTATTTAATAAACCGGAGTTCTTTGTTACCTGATGCCTGCCTCTTCATGCCAGTGAACAAGAGCGCCTGATAGCTCGAAACGCGTATGGCTCGTGGATTGCTTGTTGCACGCTGCTGACACTGCCGCCTACGAAGTGGTGTGATTCCTGATGGGTGTGGCTCCTCACTTGGGCAACCTTTTGTTTTGATGTTAAGCGGCTGGCTCGGCCGCGAGGAGCCCCCGATGCCTGAAAGCGGATTCCAAGCGCTGGGAATCACGAGCGCTATTTTGGACTGATGGAGCCTCGCTCGTAGAGATATTTTGTGGTGCACAGCAGTCGTGTACACACAGACTTTCCCCCTATAGGGCTTTTTATCATAATTGAGTGGCAGGACAGGGGCCACTTGGTAAGAGAACTGAGTACAGAACTACGATTACCAGCATGCCTGTAGACACGCCCACTGGGGCGTGACTCTATGTATTTAATAAACCGGAGTTCTTTGTTACCTGATGCCTGCCTCTTCATGCCAGTGAACAAGAGCGCCTGATAGCTCGAAACGCGTATGGCTCGTGGATTGCTTGTTGCACGCTGCTGACACTGCCGCCTATGAAGTGGTGTGATTCCTGATGGGTGTGGCTCCTCACTTGGGCAACCTTTTGTTTTGATGTTAAGCGGCTGGCTCGGCCGCGAGGAGCCCCCGACGCCTGAAAGCGGATTCCAAGCGCTGGAAATCACGAGAGCTATTTTGGACTGATGGAGCCTCGCTCCTAGAGATATTTGGTGGAGCACAGCAGTCGTGTACACACAGACTTTCCCCCTATAGGGCTTTTTATCATAATTGAGTGGCAGGACAGGGGCCACTTGGTAAGAGAACTGAGTACAGAACTACGATTACCAGCATGCCTGTAGACACGCCCACTGGGGCGTGACTCTATGTATTTAATAAACCGGAGTTCTTTGTTACCTGATGCCTGCCTCTTCATGCCAGTGAACAAGAGCGCCTGATAGCTCGAAACGCGTATGGCTCGTGGATTGCTTGTTGCACGCTGCTGACACTGCCGCCTACGAAGTGGTGTGATTCCTGATGGGTGTGGCTCCTCACTTGGGCAACCTTTTGTTTTGATGTTAAGCGGCTGGCTCGGCCGCGAGGAGCCCCCGATGCCTGAAAGCGGATTCCATGCGCTGGGAATCATGAGCGCTATTTTGGACTGATGGAGCCTCGCTCGTAGAGATATTTGGTGGAGCACAGCAGTCGTGTACACACAGACTTTCCCCCTATAGGGCTTTTTATCATAATTGAGTGGCAGGACAGGGGCCACTTGGTAAGAGAACTGAGTACAGAACTACGATTACCAGCATGCCTGTAGACACGCCCACTGGGGCGTGACTCTATGTATTTAATAAACCGGAGTTCTTTGTTACCTGATGCCTGCCT
This sequence comes from Lissotriton helveticus, assembly GCF_964261635.1. Classification (NCBI taxonomy): domain Eukaryota; kingdom Metazoa; phylum Chordata; class Amphibia; order Caudata; family Salamandridae; genus Lissotriton; species Lissotriton helveticus. Next base: position 1,758,605,180 of record NC_136065.1, read on the forward strand.
CTTCATGCCAGTGAACAAGAGCGCCTGATAGCTCGAAACGCGTATGGCTCGTGGATTGCTTGTTGCATGCTGCTGACACTGCCGCCTACGAAGTGGTGTGATTCCTGATGGGTGTGGCTCCTCACTTGGGCAACCTTTTGTTTTGATGTTAAGCGGCTGGCTCGGCCGCGAGGAGCCCCCGACGCCTGAAAGCGGATTCCAAGCGCTGGGAATCACGAGTGCTATTTGGGACTGATGGAGCCTCGCTCGTAGAGATATTTGGTGGAGCACAGCAGTTGTGTACACACAGACTTTCCCCCTATAGGGCTTTTTATCATAATTGAGTGGCAGGACAGGGGCCACTTGGTAAGAGAACTGAGTACAGAACTACGATTACCAGCATGCCTGTAGACACGCCCACTGGGGCGTGACTCTATGTATTTAATAAACCGGAGTTCTTTGTTACCTGATGCCTGCCTCTTCATGCCAGTGAACAAGAGCGCCTGATAGCTCGAAACGCGTATGGCTCGTGGATTGCTTGTTGCACGCTGCTGACACTGCCGCCTACGAAGTGGTGTGATTCCTGATGGGTGTGGCTTCTCACTTGGGCAACCTTTTGTTTTGATGTTAAGCGGCTGGCTCGGCCGCGAGGAGCCCCCGACGCCTGAAAGCGGATTCCAAGTGCTGGGAATCACGAGCGCTATTTTGGACTGATGGAGCCTCGCTCGTAGAGATATTTGGTGGAGCACAGCAGTCGTGTACACACAGACTTTCCCCCTACAGGGCTTTTTATCATAATTGAGTGGCAGGACAGGGGCCACTTGGTAAGAGAACTGAGTACAGAACTACGATTACCAGCATGCCTGTAGACACGCCCACTGGGGCGTGACTCTATGTATTTAATAAACCGGAGTTCTTTGTTAACTGATGCCTGCCTCTTCATGCCAGTGAACAAGAGCGCCTGATAGCTCAAAACGCGTATGGCTCGTGGATTGCTTGTTGCACGCTGCTGACACTGCCGCCTACGAAGTGGTGTGATTCCTGATGGGTGTGGCTCCTCACTTGGGCAACCTTTTGTTTTGATATATATAAATATATATATATCAACACGAATTCCACCAGTAGTCAGCAGCAAACGGACTCGATTTCCAACCACTGCACCACCAAGAAACAGGAGACCCAAATTTTTCTGTGAGTTGATTTATTCTGCAACAGACAGCATAACGTTTTGGCCTGCAAGAGGCCTTGGTCACATGGCGCCTAAGGAGGCGGTGGCAGATTTTTAAAGTGCAAGTGCTGGTGAATACAACATTTTCATTGGATGACAAATGAATACAATATAAACATAGAAAAAATACTAAATATTTTTTCCTCGTGTAAAAAGGCAAACAACTAATAGGATAAATCCACAAATGATGAGAAAGCATATACAGGACAAATTATTACGAATCAAATGTCAGATTTTTGTCTGTGGGCATATGTCAAAACCAAATTTGGTTACAAAATTAACATAGGTTAATGCAAAAAATAACAAAGAATAGTACTTTTAGCTATAGTTATATTATCCACATAAAAAATATATATATAGAATATACCAATACACACAACATGTCCTACCGGCCGGCCTGAGATCCAACTCTTTTAATTAAAAGAATGAATTAAAATCCTTACTGTTGACAATATACAACCTATATAGTATGATATAAATTGTTGAAACAGTCAATCATTATCATATTCAGTAACCAGCCCGTAATAATGCAACTCCAACAACATTGTGTATATGCCCAGTTTTATAGTATTGCACCCTATTTTATCACACCAAATAAATAAGTGAAAAAAATATAAATAAAAGTGCAAGCGATGTCTTGGTGATGTGAATATTTAAAAATAGCGTATGTGATCGATGAATAATATCATCACTGAAAGCACCTACCACATACTGGTTATTCTATTTTAAAGAACTTGCTTTTTATATCACATTTAAAACTATGACCCAACATAGATTAAAAAAAAAACCTTTTTTGTAAAATGTAAAATTTATATCTATAAACAATACATCAATTTCTATTTGGGAATGGAAATAACATCAGACTGGTCCCAGTCTGACCTCCAAACACTAAACGTGGCGATTTTACACTCAAGTTATTCTGATAGTATACATACGGGAAACAGATATACCAAACCCCACAGGATACATACTGTATGTCTGAATATCATATTATTTACAAGGTGATATTTGGCCGGTTACTGCAACCCCACTAGATCCAATGGAGTCTATCCCTCAGAGACAGGTATAAAAATCTTCTGAGGCATCAAGTCCATGCGGGACTTTGCTGTCCAACTCTAAGATGTATCTTGTTTCCAAAGATCTAAGTGCAGCTCCCCTATCACCTCCTCTTCTGAGGGGACCCACTGAGTCGATGGCATAGTACTTCAGGACAGCACTGTTGTTACTGTGATATTCCTTGAAGTGTCTAGCCACAGGGTAAGCAGAGTCATTATTATTGATAGCCCTTAGGTGTTGGAGTACACGTTTGTGGACTTGAAGTTTAGAGCTGCCCACATATCTTAACCCACACGGGAACTTCAACACATAAACTGCAAATTCACTTTTGCATGTTAGTTTTTTGTTGATTTTGCATGGGACTTCTGAGAAAGGGGTAAGATATTCGGTTGTATTGACCTCATGTGAACAAGCTTTGCATGTAGAGCATTTCCTAAAACCCCTACTGCTCGCCAGCCAATCTTTGGATGGTTCCAGTTCTGGGCTAGATTTAACCAAAGCATCCTGTAAGGAAAATGCCCTCCTGTAAGTGATTGCTGGCTTCCTCGGCATTAGTTCACCTATCACGGGATCACATCTCACCAGATCCGAATGTTTATTCATTATTTTTCTTAGTGCCCCATGTTGGCTATTAAATGACCATATTAGTCTGATAGGTTGCTGCGTGGACATAAGCGTTGGACACTGGGATTTTTTAGGTAATAGTGCTGTTGCACGAGGGAGGGCATTAGCTTTACGTATGGCAGCCGCCACTATTTTCTCGCTATACCCTCTAGCCAGAAACCTTTGTTCACTGGCCTGTTGTGCTGCATTACACTGTGCCTCTGTACTACAAACCCTTCTGATCCTGAGCATTTCCCCGTAGGGGATACTCCTGATCAGATGTGGCGGATGGTGGCTCCTCACGTGCAATACAGTGTTACCTGCAGTAGGCTTCCTAAACAATGCTGTTTCCAGGCAGCCATTAGTAATCTCAATTGAGACATCCAAAAAAGTTCCCTGGCATGCACTGACATTAGAAGTAAATGTCAAGTTGTAGTTGTTAGTGTTTAACTTGTCAATGAACTGTTCTGCCTGTGCCTGTGTACCATGCCAGATCAGAAATACATCGTCGATGTATCTGTACCATCGAACGATATGGTCCCTGCAAATTGCTGAGTGTTCACTAAAGAGGACCTGTTTCTCCCAGTATCCCATATGAATACAGGCATAACTGGGAGAGAAACATGCCCCCATGGCTACTCCCCTGACCTGTTGGTAATGCTGTTTGTTAAACATAAAGAAGTTGTTGTTTAGGCAGAAACTCATCATTGACAGTAGCATCTTATTGTGTTCTACAAATTCAATCGGACGTTGTCCTAAATAGTATGCAGTAGCCCTCAATCCATCAGCATGCACAATACTCGTGTATAACGCTGTAACGTCAAGAGTAATTAGCAGATATTCTGGATCCCATACTAATTCATTGATTTTCCTTAGAAAATCACTGGAATCCTGGATGTACGAGGGGAGCCAACACACAAATTCCTGCAATATATATATATATATTATCTGCTGACGATCGCCAGTAGGTAGTTATGTAGTTATAGGTAGGACCTATTAAGCATAGGAAATCCGCAACATTCTATTGCCAATATCTTTGGCGCTGATTAATGAATGTTTGCGAAAGTTCCTGAACATTTGGCCAGCTGTGGTCCTCTCCTTTCCTGCAAGTTTCAGGCTGATTGGTCAAATGGGGGCCGAGAAAAAAGGGCGGTCCCAAAATGTGTTTTCCCAATTCAATTTCCCGTAGGACCTTTAGCCACGGCTACAGCTAGAACGGCTCAACGGAATTACGCCAAATTTGGCAAAGAGGTAGTCCACAGTTCCGACTTATGCCTTTTGCTTTCATGGTGTCAATCTGTTCAGTAGTTCCTGAGAAAATTACAGTTAAAGTTATTTTTTATATCTATGGGCGCGGTGGATCCGCGGAGGATGCGACCATTGTAATCGTACCATAAGCGCACCGTCCCGATCACGTGCTGAATGCTTATTGGCAGTCAAGTGGTTGTACACATTTGAAACCAGGATCTGTTGGCAGCCATTTTGTGCGTCAATAGAAGCGAGGCTGAGGAAGTTAGTGGAATATGTGTGCAAAACAGAGAAAGGGGGCAGGGTAGAAATAATTTTACCCTTTAGACCTGCTTAGGGGGTCTCAGAAGGACCCCCAGGGCCCACATTTCTTTTTTTAAACCCGGCAGGTGTGTGTATGATGCGCGGACTGTGCCGTAAAATAAATAAGATAAAACTGAGTTTTTTTAATAGTTCGTCTCTGGTGGGTTAAATACCGGGGGCAAAATTATAACATTTTATATGGGGCCCAGAAGGGCCCCCCAGACTCGGGGATCGTCACCTCCCAGGGCTAAATAGAAAAAAATGGTGGGGGTCCTCAAGCCACCGGGACCATCACGCCTCGGGGTTTTGTGTATTGTGGGAGGGGGACTACGTAGCCCCCCTCCTGGAGCACTGGAGGGCCTTCTTACCCCCCGGGGCTACAAAAAAATCATGGCTGGGTAGGGGGGCTGTAAGGTCTCCAAAGCCTGGGGACCCCCACTCCAAGGGGCTTTATGTATTGTGGGAGGGACAGCTCTTGCAGTGTACCGGGGTGCCCATCCCGCCCTCCCATAGCAAGGAAATCTGTTCTCTCATTCAAAATCTAAATCAGATTGATTTTCCACATGGGGGGCTGCATGTTAGTAGCTCCTGATGTGGAAAAGTAATGCTGGCTCCCAAATGCGTAGAAGTTGTGCAGCAAAGGCGCTGGAGTCGTGCAGCCTACAGGTTATGAGTCGTGCATCCAGCGCGTGCACACCAGGGAGCCGCACTGAGCGCTGGGTGCGCAACTTTTACTTTTTCCGTAAAAAAATAGCCCTTATCAGTACTTTCTAATATTCCCGTGGACCGTATCCCCCATGTCTTATAAAAATTTTGGGGATCGTGGGGGGAGCCACAATGTCTGCACGGTCTCATCGGCTCCCCGCATTATTTTTAAGATGGGAAAAGTGACGCGAAAGTGGTGCAAGGGTGTTGTAAATCTGGTTTGGATTTTGAAAGAGAGAGCAGGGTGCATCTGTAGGGTAAGTGCAGGTTAGTGTAGGGGTAACAATTACTATTCTAAGTCCAGGGGGGTGCATCCATAGGGTAAGTGCATGTTAGGGTAAGTGCATGTTAGTGTAGGGGTAACAGTTGCCTCTCGCTGCGTGTACTTGCAAGGTCATCTGATTTGCTCATATGTTAAAAACAGAAACTTTCTAAACATCTTTTTCATTGGTTGTGAAGAAGACGTATTACCGACCAATCCGTTTCCTTGTGCAGATTTTGAAAAATGTTTGATTGGCTGTTGTGTGGTTTACTCTACCTTCCTGATCGTAATGTTGATTGGCTTGTTTTTTCTATGTGACGTTATGATGCCCTCAGCATGTATGTAGCCCATTTTGTGATGCACTTTATTTTACAATGTGTTTCAAAACCTCCTTGATAATATGCCCCCAGTTGTGGTAGGGTGTTTTTAATTTAAACGGTCTACTGTGCTTACGGGTTTGTTGACTGTTAAGGTATTTAAAAATATTATTCAATTTTCTATTCTATCATAATTGTGCTAACTTTTCTACTTTAGCGTGGAGTACTTTGTCCTTTCATTAAATGTATAATTTGTTGGCGCGATGTGCGCGCTCATCGTCATTTCACAGAAACGGGGTGGGCCTCAGGAGCTGGGGAAGCTCTTTCCCAGCTCCTGAGGCTTTAGGAGAGAAAAAGAAATTCCTCTGGTGCAAGCACCAGAGGGATTTCCGGTGCCAGGTGCTTGGACGACCGGGAGCCGTCCTGCGCACATGAGCACCATGTCGCAGGATGGCTCCAGGCCGTCCTGCGTATGCAAGGGGTTCATATATCAATGCATTGCTGTCTAACAATAGAAAACAACTACAATTTCATTCTTATACAGTACCTCTTCTGCAATAACTTCTACTACATTTCTAGGTTCATCATCACTTTTGCTATAGGACTACCATTCTGCATTTCATAATATCATCCCCTTAAATCAATAGCATGAACTAGTTTTTTATCCTGGAGATAGCTTTCTTCTTCCTTAAAGAAAGCCTCTGTACAAGAAGTATGTACCCATTGTCCACTAAAGATTGTACAACATTTACTTTTACTCACTTATCTTTTCTTCTGGATTTGTCTCCTCATGCAAAACATTATTTTGTCAATTGTCTTAACTCTATTTAGAATCAAAATGAAAGGCCTCATTTTCAAAGAAAAGTCCTCATCAACTACTCTCTTAACTCGCTCTTTCTGTTTCACTACATCACTACTTCTTCTACACTTTTTTTAAATTTACAAGGCAGTAAATATGCAATCATTATAACATTTGTGCAACACCTATGCACCCATTTAAACACACACTTACAACCCGTGAAATATATATTTGTACATGCATCAGTAAGTTTCTAAAACGGAAATCAACATTTTGACATTTTTCAAAACACAAAGGGGCCCATTAGCATGTCTGGCAGATTGCCCCCACCAGGCTGGCGGTGGCTACCGCCAGCCTGGCGGAAAAGGATTAATATGGCTGGCGGTGTCTATTAGACACCGCCAGCCATATTACAATGGGCTTAGGGAGATGCCTTTCCGTGGCGGCAAAGGCATGCAATCTTTACTCTGGGGGTCCCTTGCGGGCCCCTAGAGTGAAGGAGAGGTGGGGGGTGCACACGGGGGTTACATGTGGTACCCCCCTGCATTTGCAAAAACAAAGCGGCAGGCACCGTGCGGTGCCTGCTGCTCTGTTTATGCAAATGTAAAAGTGCATTTTTATCATTGTGGTGGGCGGTGCTGAGAGCACCGGCCGCCACAATGCTAAAAATACAGGATGCGCCCGCCACAGTGGCGGACACATCCTAATACCCCCCGCGGGGCCCCCGCCCCTATAGCGGGCGGTACCGATTACCGCCATCCTAATGGACCCCAAAATCTTTTGTGAATGGCTTACCTACATCATTTCTCAAATACTTCTTCTGCTTCTAAAACAAATATTCAGCATATCTCAAACAATATTACACTCTAAATGAACTTAGCGCAAGAACTATTGAGGCATGCATTCTGCACTATTAATCCTTCTCAATTTTAAACAAAGCATGTTTAAAGAAAAACATAACCCACACTATATACATGATATTTTCATCAGCCTTACTGAGTATAGATCACCATGTAAACATTTATGCAATTTCTTAATAGATGTACACCTCCAAGCCATCTTCCCAAAATATATTCCTCTCTACATCTCTAAGCAAACTCAAACGTCCCACCATATATATAGTTATGTGCAAGTATAAAAACTATATCTCACCATCGAAGCATATGCAAAGTGGTCATATAAGTTAAAAATTACTTTGACAACCACTTCCCAAAATATACCCACCAAGTATTACTTCTTTCTAATTCATATTCAAGTAGATACCATGTTCTTATTTTTTATTGCTCACTACACTATTATAAATGTCTTTATAGAGTTATTTATATAGTGAGTTATCTAGTTTGATGGTTAGAATTAATTATATAGTTATAATTTTTTAATGTGGTGATGGATATTGAAATCCTGCTTTTGCTTTCCACTGTCTCGACTTTGCGATTACCGATGTCATCACGATATATATATATATCAACGCTCCAGTTGCCTGTTCCCACACTTGAGCAGCACACAAATGGGCTGGTCAAATGTTGGTGGTGGCCCATCTGAGGGCTTGAAATGGACAGAAATTAATGCACCATCTGTGGTTTTATTTACCGGGACTTCAAATTCCATAATGCCATGGGACATTTGACCAGCCCATTTGGGGGCGTGATCTGGCTATGAAAGATGGAGACCGGCGCATGCATCCACTAATGCGACTGCCTCTGAGGAAGAGAGATAGACTCTCGAAACGCGTCAGGCGATTCGCGTTTATGGCTGTCTGATGAGAACTACCAACGGGAGCCTGCTTGTACCCCTGATTAAAGGCTTGCCACCTTCAGTTTGTGTCTTGTGTGCTGCTCAAGTGTGGGAACAGGCAACTGGAGCGTTGATATTAGACGGCGGCCCAGCCGTCGAGCTTGCACTACCCCGCCAAGACTTGGGGGCCACACGGTAACGCATTTGTTGAGCCGACCTGTGGAGCGCAAACTGGGGATTGAAAGCGGACGCTGTTGGTGGTGGCCCATCTGAGGGCTTGAAATGGACAGAAATTAATGCACCATCTGTGGTTTTATTTACCGGGACTTCAAATTCCATAATGCCATGGGACATTTGACCAGCCCATTTGGGGGCGTGATCTGGCTATGAAAGATGGAGACCGGCGCATGCATCCACTAATGCGACTGCCTCTGAGGAAGAGAGATAGACTCTCGAAACGCGTCAGGCGATTCGCGTTTATGGCTGTCTGATGAGAACTACCAACGGGAGCCTGCTTGTACCCCTGATTAAAGGCTTGCCACCTTCAGTTTGTGTCTTGTGTGCTGCTCAAGTGTGGGAACAGGCAACTGGAGCGTTGATATTAGACGGCGGCCCAGCCGTCGAGCTTGCACTACCCCGCCAAGACTTGGGGGCCACACGGTAATGCATTTGTTGAGCCGACCTGTGGAGTGCAAACTGGGGATTGAAAGCGGACGCTGTTGGTGGTGGCCCATCTGAGGGCTTGAAATGGACAGAAATTAATGCACCATCTGTGGTTTTATTTACCGGGACTTCAAATTCCATAATGCCATGGTACATTTGACCAGCCCCTTTGGGGGCGTGATCTGGCTATGAAAGATGGAGACCGGTGCATGCATCCACTAATGCGACTGCCTCTGAGGAAGAGAGATAGACTCTCGAAACGCGTTAGGCGATTCGCGTTTATGGCTGTCTGATGAGAACTACCAACGGGAGCGTGCTTGTACCCCTGATTAAAGGCTTGCCACCTTCAGTTTGTGTCTTGTGTGCTGCTCAAGTGTGGGAACAGGCAACTGGAGCGTTGATATTAGACGGCGGCCCAGCCGTCGAGCTTGCACTACCCCGCCAAGACTTGGGGGCCACACGGTAACGCATTTGTTGAGCCGACCTGTGGAGCGCAAACTGGGGATTGAAAGCGGACGCTGTTGGTGGTGGCCCATCTGAGGGCTTGAAATGGACAGAAATTAATGCACCATCTGTGGTTTTATTTACCGGGACTTCAAATTCCATAATGCCATGGGACATTTGACCAGCCCATTTGGGGGCGTGATCTGGCTATGAAAGATGGAGACCGGCGCATGCATCCACTAATGCGACTGCCTCTGAGGAAGAGAGATAGACTCTCGAAACGCGTCAGGCGATTCGCGTTTATGGCTGTCTGATGAGAACTACCAACGGGAGCCTGCTTGTACCCCTGATTAAAGGCTTGCCACCTTCAGTTTGTGTCTTGTGTGCTGCTCAAGTGTGGGAACAGGCAACTGGAGCGTTTATATTAGACGGCGGCCCAGCCGTCGAGCTTGCACTACCCCGCCAAGACTTGGGGGCCACACGGTAACGCATTTGTTGAGCCGACCTGTGGAGCGCAAACTGGGGATTGAAAGCGGACGCTGTTGGTGGTGGCCCATCTGAGGGCTTGAAATGGACAGAAATTAATGCACCATCTGTGGTTTTATTTACCGGGACTTCAAATTCCATAATGCCATGGGACATTTGACCAGCCCATTTGGGGGCGTGATCTGGCTATGAAAGATGGAGACCGGCGCATGCATCCACTAATGCGACTGCCTCTGAGGAAGAGAGATAGACTCTCGAAACGCGTCAGGCGATTCGCGTTTATGGCTGTCTGATGAGAACTACCAACGGGAGCCTGCTTGTACCCCTGATTAAAGGCTTGCCACCTTCAGTTTGTGTCTTGTGTGCTGCTCAAGTGTGGGAACAGGCAACTGGAGCGTTGATATTAGACGGCGGCCCAGCCGTCAAGCTTGCACTACCCCGCCAAGACTTGGGGGCCACACGGTAACGCATTTGTTGAGCCGACCTGTGGAGCGCAAACTGGGGATTGAAAGCGGACGCTGTTGGTGGTGGCCCATCTGAGGGCTTGAAATGGACAGAAATTAATGCACCATCTGTGGTTTTATTTACCGGGACTTCAAATTCCATAATGCCATGGGACATTTGACCAGCCCATTTGGGGGCGTGATCTGGCTATGAAAGATGGAGACCGGCGCATGCATCCACTAATGCGACTGCCTCTGAGGAAGAAAGATAGACTCTCGAAACGCATCAGGCGATTCGCGTTTATGGCTGTCTGATGAGAACTACCAACGGGAGCCTGCTTGTACCCCTGATTAAAGGCTTGCCACCTTCAGTTTGTGTCTTGTGTGCTGCTCAAGTGTGGGAACAGGCAACTGGAGCGTTGATATTAGACGGCGGCCCAGCCGTCGAGCTTGCACTACCCCGCCAAGACTTGGGGGCCACACGGTAACGCATTTGTTGAGCCGACCTGTGGAGCGCAAACTGGGGATTGAAAGCGGACGCTGTTGGTGGTGGCCCATCTGAGGGCTTGAAATGGACAGAAATTAATGCACCATCTGTGGTTTTATTTACCGGGACTTCAAATTCCATAATGCCATGGGACATTTGACCAGCCCATTTGGGGGCGTGATCTGGCTATGAAAGATGGAGACCGGCGCATGCATCCACTAATGCGACTGCCTCTGAGGAAGAGAGATAGACTCTCGAAACGCGTCAGGCGATTCGCGTTTATGGCTGTCTGATGAGAACTACCAACGGGAGCCTGCTTGTATCCCTGATTAAAGGCTTGCCACCTTCAGTTTGTGTCTTGTGTGCTGCTCAAGTGTGGGAACAGGCAACTGGAGCGTTGATATATATATTTATATATATATATATATATATATATATATATATATATATATATATATATATATTCACTGAAAAAACCATAGGTTATAGACCATACATAGTTAGGAATTAGCATTTAAAAAACCTTATTTTACTCACACAAAACCATTGAAATTCCATATATAGTTAGTTGCACTAACTATATATCGCGCACCCGCAATCCACTGCTGATCATGTCACATATTACATCATTCATGACATGGTCAGTGACATCACTGATGACATCACTGATGACATCTCAAATGACATCACTGATGACATCACTGATGACTACATCCAGTGACTGTATAATTCTGTAAAGTTAAAATATGTCTTACATATTGAAGAATGAGTGGATGTATAAGTGTCTTGATGAAGGATTTAGTAGAGGCATGGCTGACTGTATGAGTGACTGCTTAAATGTGTCTCACTGAGTGCATGGGTTAGTGACTAAACTGTCTTAATTTGTGCATCATTATGTCTGTTGTTCTGTAAACTGCTGCATGTGTTGATCATTAGCTATATGATTAACTGTATGGGTTATTGATTGGTTGCCCAAGCATTTGTATGGGAGACTGAGTGTGTGTCTGGGTGGCTGGGAGGTGTATGACTCTCTGCATAGATGTGTGAGCAGTTGATTGACTAGATGTATGGGTTCAAAAGTGCATGTGGAAGCAGCTGTATGGGCGGTTGACTGTGTGCATGAGTGTATTGGTGAGTGAATGGATATCTCAGTGCTACATGTCAAAGTAAGTACATATGTAAAACACAGTACATGTGAGAGTTGACATATATAAATAACTGTGCATAAGAGCCAGTGAATGTGTGAGTGGCTGTATGGATCATTGTGAACTTGTATCCAGGATTGTATAAGTGAGTAAATATGTTTTAGTATATGTTTGAATAAGTAAGGTGTGTATAACTGTATAGTTGAGGAAATGGAGGTGTGATTGATTCTTTGCATGACTGACTAAGTGTCTGAGTAACTCCATGGATGAGTGACAGTCTATGAGTGTCTGTTTACACTGAGTGTATCTAAGGTTATATTAGAGTCTGAAGAGGTTCATCGTATTATCACATGAATGATGTCATCAGTGATGTGATCAGTAATGTCAAATGAGATGTCATCAGTGATGTCATTTGAGATGTCATCAGTGATGTCATCAGTGATGTCATTTGAGATGTCATCAGTGATGTCATCAGTGATGTCATTTGAGATGTCATCAGTGATGTCATCAGTGATGTCACTGACCATGTCATGAATGATGTAATATGTGACATGATCAGCAGTGGATTGCGGGTGCGCGATATATAGTTAGTGCAACTAACTATATATGGAATTTCAATGGTTTTGTGTGAGTAAAATAAGGTTTTTTAAATGCTAATTCCTAACTATATATGGTCTATAACCTATGGTTTTTTCAGTGAATTTTCAAGGTTTTGTAAATGCTAATTCCTAACTATATATGGTCTATAACCTATGGTTTTTTCAGTGAATTTCAATGGTTTTTTAATAGCAAATATCATAAGCTGTCGAATGTCAAGTACGTGGTAAGTGAAAACATTTTCGTGTTTATGCACACTGATCTGCTTTGAATGGTGCCCCCCCCCCTCATTTCTATTAGGAGTACTCTCTCTTTGCAGATAGTGAAAGGTAGTTAACGCAGGCCTTTGCCCCCATTGTAATCCGTCGTGCCTGCTTCTCTCTCCATTTGATTGATTGTTATCCAAGTATTTACTGTTTTAGAATTAGTTCTCTTTGGTTCATTCTCTATTTACAAACAAACACAGAGTCGCAATACTCTGTTTAGTCTTTGCAGATAACGAAAAATCGTGTAAAAAAAAAGAAAAGGAATCGAGCAAAATCAGTAGGCCACTAATGGGATCTCTTTTTGACCTCGCTAAAATAGAAACATTAGGAACAACCCCTCATGACAAATACAAAACTAGTGAGATGAACTGAACTCCACACAATGATGGCTGCAAAACAGCTCGGCTCCGCCACCCACCCCGCCCAAAATAACGATAAAGAGCGGCTGCCATGATTGGTTGCGGAATGGCCACGACGGAGCTACGAAATGGTGCTGCTCTCATGCTAACCCCAGCTTCAGTATGAAACATCCAGAAACAATGTAGACTACCAATTTGATCAGTTCCAGTAGCGCCCCAATGTAACCCGGTAGAGAAGAACTAGCCCTCCCCTCTTTGACTGATGGTTCTTGTTGCCTGTCCCTTCTGTTGTCATTTAACAGAACTATTTAGCCTGCTGAAAGGGGTTGTGTTCCGACCGCTGGTTGGTGGAGACATTTTGACTATATTCTGTACCTGCGTTGTCGCGTAATGCGTCATATGACGCGCCGCGTTAGCGCATCCGGAAGTCATCCGGGGCGCGCAGCGCGTAACGTAAGCATAACAAGTCATGTGACTTGTTAATAAAACTTTTCATTGGTTCATTTTACTTTTCTTATTGTAATGATGAAAGGCTTGGTCATATGACCTAAAAATTACGCTTTTCATTACTTCCGAACATTATTTTTTCTTAAATATATGTTATAATGTTCCAGGCTAATGTACTTTCCCGGAAATTTTACAACTGTCCTGCAAGTAAAATATATTATTTTTTCGAGAAAAAGAGCGTTTCTTCGTCCCATGACGGAGCCGTTGAGCAAAAGAGGGTCGACCTGCTGTCTTAGTCGCCGATACGCCTGAATATGAGATTCTTATCGATCACTTTATGTTGCAGGAATAGAAAACACAACAGCCCTTGACCATTTATCTTTACTGCGTTCCTTCGTATTATACCTTTTACCCTTCATGTAATTGGTCTGCTTTATTTCACTTGCCTTTTAATGATTCTAAAACAGTCACTATTATTAAAAACTTTACCAATGTATATACTACTACCATGTTTTCTTTTAAAAACCTTTATTGTGAAAATTTCATTATACAAATACGAGCCTATAACCACGTGGGCCTGCCACGGAGCAAACTGTAATCGTATATGATGAATAGACATTTACACTGTAGAGGAACGTAACGGGCGGGCCATTAGGTTGCAAGAACTAAGGTGTCTAACAGTTACGGAATCGGTGGACGTACATTTTATAATTAAAATACGACAGGGCCAGTTACAATAAAATTATCTAGATATACATTTGCGGGCAAGTACCATGGGTGACGTTAATTCGAACTTTCAACAGTACAGTAATCAATAACACATCAGAACTTAATATCAATAGGGATGTCGAAATATTCAATCAATTCTCGTCCCCGCCCGCCATGTGCTTCAAAACTGCATACGTATCTCGTGATTTCAAGGTTCTGCAACCAGTACACAACAAGGAGTTACGAGTCCCATTTATTCCGGCACCATTTTGGGCGAGGACGGGCAGGTCCAGGATATAGTCAAAATGTCTCTACCAACCATCGACTATGATGATGTTCATATGCTGTATTTATTAGAGTAACACTCATCTGTCCACATGAAATTAATTTGCCACAATCTAAACATGTCATTTTAATCTTTCCAAAGTTCTTCTAAATATTTGGGACCGTTTCCCTTGCCTCTGAAGCTCTCAGTGCCACTTCTTTGATGAATGTACTAGCAGGTCAGGGGTTCTCCTCCAAATCTCTCTTTTATGCAGCACTATAATTAATTGGTGCCACCTCTCCATATGACGATGCATGGTATAGTTACCACAACTATATTTTTTTTCGGTTCCTCTGGAGAGTTCATCGTGGCAGATGAAGCGTGTAACGTACCGGGCATTTACCTTTTTTTGCATGCACAGGAAAGGAAAAAAAATCGAGCGTCCGAGTTCTAAGGTGTCCCAGGGCCATTTTAGTGGACCAGGCCCAAATCCAAAGAACAGGCCGCCATTTTGAGAGTCCTCTTGCAGCCGCCTGTCGCTGTAGCATCAAGAGCAGCCGAAACTCAGCTGAATGGCAACTGAAACGGTAAAGGGGCGCCCCACTACAGCAGACGAGCCTCCACCTAGGAAGGCCCATTCACGCCGGCTCCCCCCCCCTTCGGGCACCCCACGCCGTTATTCGGAGCAGTATTGTAGGATGGCCACACCAGTGCGGCAACTTGCTAGACATCACCTCGGTGGTAACCGAATCTCAACGCCTTGTGGTGTCTTCTATTCAGAAAACATTGTTATGCTGCCTTCGACCTATTCGCCGCAAGTGCGCACACAACTCAACTGCATAGCTTGCTAGACACCACCTCGGTGCCATCCGGATCTTGGAATGTCAGCACCTTTTGGTGTCTTCTCTTCAGAAAATATTGTTGCGCTGCCTTTGGCCCCATTCGCACATCAGTCCGCTACTGACGCCATCTCACAGGCTAATGGGGCGCCCCACGCCGACTTTCAGCATTGTAGAATGACCACACCAGTACAGCAACTTGCTAGACATCACCTCGGTGCCATCCGGATCTCGGCGCCCCACTGCAGATGAAGTGCCTCTCAACTATGAAACCACCACGGTGACATCCGGACCTTGGCGCGTTGTGCTGCCTTCGGCCTATTCGCACATCGGTCCGCTACTGACGCCATCTCACAGGCTAATGGGGTGACCCACGCCGAGTTTCAGCATTGTAGGATGACCACACCAGTACAGCAACTTGCTAGACATCACCTCGGTGCCATCCGAATCTTGGCATCTCAACGCCTAGTGGTATCTTCCATACAAAAAATATTGTTACGCTGCCTTTGGCCCCATTCGCACATCAGTCCGCAACTTAGACATCACCTCGGTGCCATCTGGATCTTGGCATCTCAGCGCCTTGTGGTGTCAGTCAGAAAATATTGTTGCGCTGCCTTTGGCCCCATTCGCACATCAGTCCGCTACTGACACCATCTCACAGGCCAACAGGGCGCCCCACGCCGACTTTTACCATTGTACGATGGCCACACCAGTGCCACAACTTGCTAGACACCACCTCGGTGCCATCCGGATCTTGACGCGTAGTGAAGCTGCAGCAGCTGCAAATAAGCTTCAGACAGTGTTACAACCGCTGCTCAGAACTCTCAACTATGACACCACCTCGGTGCCATCCGTATCTTGGCATCTCAGCGCCTTGTGGTGTCAGTCAGAAACTATTGTTGCGCTGCCTTTGGCCCCATTCGCACATCGGTCCGCTACTGACGCAAACTCACAGGCCAACGGGGCGCCCCACGCCGACTTTCAGCATTGTAGGATGGCCACACCAGTGCGGCAACTTGCTACACACCACCTCGGTGCCATCCGGATCTTGGCATCTCAGCGCCTAGTGGTGTCTTCTATTCCGAAAATATTGTTGCACTGCCTTCGGCCCCATTCACACATCGGTCCGCTACTGACGCCATCTCACAGGCCAACGGGGCGCCCCACGCTGACTTTCAGTATTGTAGGATGGCCACACCAGTGCGGCAACTTACTAGACACCACCTCGGTGCCATCCGGATCTTGGCGCGTTGTGCTGCCTTCGGCCTATTCGCACATCGGTCCGCTACTGACGCAAACTCACAGGCCAACGGGGCGCCCCACGCCGACTTTCAGCATTGTTGGATGGCCACACCAGTGCGGCAACTTACTAGACACCACCTCGGTGCCATCCGGATCTTGGCGCGTTGTGCTGCCTTCGGCCTATTCGCACATCGGTCCGCTACTGACGCAAACTCACAGGCCAACGGGGCGCCCCACGCCGACTTTCAGCATTGTAGGATGGCCACACCAGTGCTGCAACTTGCTGGACACCACCTCGGTGCCATCCGGATCTTGGCGCGTTGTATTGCCTTCGGCCTATTCGCACATCGGTCCGCTACTGACGCCGCCTCACGTGCCAACGTATTTTCTCCGCATTTTATACCCTATGCCGCATAACAGGTCATGTGACTTGTTTATAAAACTTTTCATTGGTTCATTTTACTTTTGGTTTCCTAATGATGGAAGGCTTGATCATATGACCTAAAAACAACACTTTTCATTGGATGAAAACTTTTTTTTTTTCCCAAACGATGAAAGCCCCACCTTGTTTCTGGATGTTTCAGACTAAACTGGCGTCAGCATGAGAGCACCACCATCTCGTAGCTCCGTCGTGGTCATTCCGCGAGCAATCATGGCAGCCGCTCCCCACCAGAAGCCTGCAGGAGTCGGGCCCCCAAAACTTTTGATGAATTCTCAAGGCGGAGGGGACGCTTTCGAGAATGGGGTCCAAGACCTAGCAGACAAGCGTCCGATTTCCAAGGTGTCCCAGGGCCATTTCAGTGGACCAGGCCCAAAAAAAAAGAGCCTGCTGCCATTTTGAGAGTCCTGTGACAGCCGCCTATCGCTGCACCGCAAGAGTGGGCGCAACTCAGCTGAATTGCGGCTTTTGACACAGTGGACCAAAAACGGACGGAATGGCAACTGAAACGGTAAAGGGGCGCCCCACTACAACAGATGACACTCCACCTGGAGAGGCCCGTTCACGCCGCCTCCCCCGGGGCGCCCCACGCCGTTATTCGGAGCAGCATTGTAGGATACCAAAACCAGTGCGGCAACTTACTGGACATCACCTTGGTGCCATCGTTCTGCTGCCTTGGAACTATTCGCACAACAGTTTGCTACTGATGACCCACCCCCCGCGACGCCCCACGCCGTTATTTGCTGGGTGGCAACTTACTAGACATCACTTTCGTGTCATCTAGATTTCGGCGCGTTCTGCTGCCTTGGAACTATTCGCACAACAGTTTGCTACTGATGACCCACCCCCCGCGACGCCCCACGCCGGAAATCTGGACGTTGTGCTGCGTTGGGACTATTCGCACAGCCGACCGCTACTTCGTTGTTTTTCCCTAAAAATGTTTATATGTTATTACTATTTTTGTTTTCTTGTATATATTTATAAATTATTAAAGTTTTATAATCTTACTACTTTGTCGGAGTGCTATATATTTTTAATGTGACACATAATTGTAAAAACTTTGATGTACAAAGAGTCATCCCTGGAATCTTCCGCTTCACGCTCGGTCCCCTCCCCAATCACAATACAGGATGGTTTTCAGATAATAGCAACGCTTCTGCTGTGACGGATCTCATCGAGTGTGGGCCTTGATCTACTATAACTCCTTTGAAGAGGGGTGATTCTTTACAGCTGTGGCCATAAACTACATCTGCAGGGCTAGCTGATAGCCTAGGACCGGCCTGGACAATCGGACACAGAGGAAAAGGAGTGTCAGAGGGTGCGGTAGTGAATAGGGCGAAAGGGAGGTGTCGGGCGGGCACAGGGTGTGATTCTCAGGGAAGAGCAGCGCAGATGGGGGGAGGTTTATTACCCATGCATAAGACAGAGAGCGGGGGTGACCACTGCCTGGGGGAGATGCTTGCGAGGGTGGGGAGCCATGCTAAGGATCGACAGCGTGCACAGAGTGGGTCTGGTCAAGGCATCTAAAATGGCTGCCGTGCACGACAAAAGTGTGGCATTTGAAAAAAGACAAGATGGCGCAGACAATGTTTTTCAACACTTCCTGATTTCCTTCGAATCGAACATTAACAGACGTTGGGGCATATTACCAAAGTTAAGCGATATTTATCCCTAACGATGCATTGCAAAGATTTTTTTACCGTCAGAAATTATCGCAGATAAACCTTGCTATTATCAAGGTTTATCGCAAATACGATAAAAAACGACCGCAATGCATTAATATCGCTGAAAACTCAGCGATATTCATGCATTACCGAGCTAATGCTCTTAGCCATGTTATCCACCTCCCATTGGATAACATGGCTAAGAACTGCTCAGGGCAGCTGTTACTTTTTGGAGATATTCGCGCTTATCTCGAATATTTCCAAAAGTTGATAATAGGAGATAGCGATGTTAGCGACTGTTTCCAGTCGCTAACATCTTGGCATGCCCACTTTGCATGTCATTAGTGATAAATATCACTCACATGCAAAGTGGGGCCCAAGATGGTCGCTATCTCCTACTAGCCGTCGCTAACTGGTGTTAGCAACAGCTAGGTAATACAGATATAATTTTATCTCCGCGAAGCGGAGCGCTGTTACAGATATATATCTTGTTTTTGAACGTTAATTTCTCAAAATGCACTGAAGCACATATATTGAGACCTAGCAAAGGCACATCGGGCTACCAGTCCCTAATATTTTACCAAGTTTCGTGCAAATCCATTCAGCCGTTCGATTATTATTATTATTTATTTTTTTTGCCCCGCGGGGCCCTTTTAAAACCTCCACATCAAACCTAGGGGGTCAGCGAGGATCTACTATGCCCCCTTATGGTCATTTGCCCCTTCGCTTTGGCCTCCTCTTGTCTCTCGATCCTACCGAGAGACAAGATGGCGGCCGCTACGGACTGTTTGGAATGTTTACAGACACCGGAGAGCCAATCAGCTTCGCTTCGCAAAGCTCCGTAACGCGAAAAGTACGCGAAGCGGTGCGCTGTTACAGATATATATCTTTTTTTGAACGTTAATTTCTCAAAATCCACTGAAGCACATATATTGAGACCTAGCAAAGGCACATCGGGCTACCAGTCCCTACAATTTTGCCAAGTTTCGTGCAAATCCATTCAGCCGTTCGATTATTATTATTATTTTTTTTTTTTGCCCCGCGGGGCCCTTTTAAAACCTCCACATCAAACCTAGGGGGTCAGCGAGGATCTACTATGCCCCCTTATGGTCATTTGCCCCTTCGCTTTGGCCTCCTCTTGTCTCTCGATCCTACCGAGAGACAAGATGGCGGCCGCTACGGACTGTTTGGAATGTTGACAGACGCCGGAGAACCAATCAGCTTCGCTTCACAAAGCTCCGTTGCACGAAAAGTACGCGTCCTGGAGCGCTGCCCGGTCCGCTGTTACAGATATATATCTTTTTTAAACGTTAATTTCTCAAAATCCACTGTAGAACATATATTGAGACCTACAAAAGGCACATCGGGCTACCAGTCCCTACAATTTTGCCAAGTTTCGTGCAAATCCATTCAGCCGTTCGGGCTAAAAGTGAGGCCAACCGCCCTATGGAAAACTCAATGTTAAAAACACGTTTTGGGACCCCCCTTTTTTCTCGACCCCCCCTAGACGAACCCCCCCCCCAATTTTCAGGGGCTGCTCAGAAACAAAATGTGCCATTTTCCTGAAAATTTCTGCCAATTCCGTCCACAAACGCCAAAGTTATTAGACATAGAATTTTCAAAAAACCCATAGAGAAAAAATCCTAACTATATATACCTACTGGCGACCGCCAGTAGGTAATATATATATATATATATATATATATATATATATATATATATATATATATACATATATATAACATATAACAACGCTCCAGTTTCCTGCCGCGGCGCCAGTGCACTCGGTAACAGGTGCTGGGTACGTGCTGGCAGGGACTCGTCAACACGAAAGCTCCAAAAAAGAAAGCCAGCACTCGCGGGGGGGTTAAATCCTACTTGGATTCATTTGGCACAAAAAACAATAAACACAAACGCATTTCAGCGGTACGCCTTCATCAGTGTGAGGCAACTGCCATAACTAAGCATGGGCGGATTTTGCGAATTGGCAATCCGCGAACTTGCGTATTTACGGATTCGCAATCCGCAAAATCCGCGAACTCACGCGAATTTGCGGATTTTTTTTTTTGTGTTCGCAATGGTTTCTGCCAGTTCGCGAGGGTTGTGTACCAGTTGCCAACTTACTTGTCGGCTCGCAATGGCCGCGACTATGTTGTTTCTACGTCTGGTTCATCATCACAGGTTCACAGCACCCTCTGTTTCACCACTGCCACCCTCTGGTACACCCATTCCACCCTCTGGTACATCACTGCCACCCTCTGGTTAGTTTATCACTGTAGATTATGGGGGTGAAAAAAAGCAAGCACACCTGCCCTGCTTCAACTGACATGAATTAATTTGGGGTTGATTAATGCGTCACTGAATTTAAACTTCCAGTCTGGCTGGCACCTGCTTCCTTATCTGTAATTTGCTTTCTGTTGCAGTGCAATTTTTTTCACAGGACCTTTGTGGCCTACTTGTAGCTATTCTCTGAGCCTGCTGTGAGGGTCAGAGCAGGGTCATAGAATAGTTGCAGGTAGGCAACTGAACTCTGAAGGGGCCCCTCAGGAAGCACTACAGGGAATGGTTACTAATGATAAGATTGAACTTTTGCACCTGCTGAGTGCTTTCAGTTTTGTCTGTAATTGCTTTCTGTTGCAGTGTAATTTTAACAGGACCTTTGTTGTATACTTGTAGCTATTCTCTGAGCCTGCTGTGAGGGTCAGAGCAGGGTCATAGAATAGTTTCAAGTAGGCAAATGAACTCTGAAGGGGCCCCTCAGGAAGCACTACAGGGAATGGTTACTAATAATAAGATTGAACTTTTGCACCTGCTGAGTGCTTTCAGTTTTGCAAAAATCCAAATATCCAGCAGCATCCACAAAAAGTAATCCTTCCAGGTCAAGATCCAAATCAAAGTGACCAGCACATGAAGAAAGCACTGGAAGGAGCCTGCTGGACAGGAAAAGGAAGTTGGAGACTGTGGGGCACTTCCTTCCTCCCACCACCCCCCCAAAATGGACTCCTTGCAAAGAAAAAGTGCAGGTAAATGTCAACCTGAGGAGTTATTCTGATAAAAATCATATTTTTCAAGGTTTATGCTGCCTGCTGGTGGATTTCTTGTGCGAAATTGCAAATTTTGCAATCTCGCAATTGCGAGATTGTCGCTGCCCGCCACATCTACGTGTTCGCAAGTGTTTACTCCCATGAAATTGTATAGTATTCTAGTTGGCAAGTGCGACCAAGCAAAAAATCCGCTTCCCACGGATTTTACGAATTTTCGGCAAGTTCGCAAGAGTTCGCGATTGCGAATTTGGCGAAAATCCGCAAAATCCGCGAGCGGAACGGATTTTACGCTCATGCTTAGCCATAACACACCTCATTTAAATAAACAAACATACAGTCACGTGGGTGATGTCTCGACCAGGCTTGGTGTCAGGCAAGATGCTGTTTGCTACCAAGAGTCAATAAAGCATCAATTGGCATTGTTTAACACAGCATAATTCATCAATATTACTCCACAATAAAATTTTAACTGATATTCAATGTGCAATCACGTGATTTAGACAGTTAAATTCATCACTGCCATGATACTTGGAAATTAATGTCAATGTCGATTATGCAGTTCGCCATCGGACAAAGCCGGTCTGTAGGGCTGAATTGAAGTGCATAGCTGTTACTCCTTAGTTATAATAAAGCTGTTGCACAATTCAAAAAATCAGAAACAGTAATCCAAAACTTTTAAAGTATTTTTACTTAGACCATGTGGCTTGAGACCCGCGAGGCGGTGGTAGAGAGAAACGCCTCAGGAGACTAGAGTCACGTTATATCATAGATCTAGCCACAAAAACCCCTTTGGGACTGAACATGCGGGAAGAACTCAGGGTACACTTGTAAATATGTATTTAGCACTGTTTTTCATTTTTAGTTTTAGTTTGGGAAGGCGATTGATTCCAGTTTATCTCCACATTATAATATCTTTCATGTATGTGAGGTTCCAACTTTATGGGTATGTTTAATTAATTCATACATTTTTTCATGTATGATATTTGCCCATCCAAGGGCTATATCAACTTTTCGCTAGGAGGTCTTGCAATGTGGGGCTTTTTGAATTTATTATGAGGTGCTATGAAATGCCCATTCAGGGCTATATTTCTATATTATTGATTTCTGATTTTTTGAATTGTGCAACAGCTTTATTATAACTATGGCGTAGCAGCTATGCACTTCAATTCAGCCCTACAGACCGGTTTTGTCCTATGGCGAACTACATAATCGACATTGACATTAATTTTCAAGTATCGTGGTAGTGATGAATTTAACTGTCTAAATCACGTGATTGCACATTGAATATCAGTTATAATTTTATTGTGGAGTAATATTGATGAATTATGCTGTGCTAAACAATGTCAATTGATGCTTTATTGACTCTTGGTAGCGAACAGTGTCTTGCCTGACACCAAGATGGCGCCTGGTCGTGACATCACCCACCCAACGTGACTGTATGTTTGTTTATTTAAATGAGGTGCGTTATGGCGGTCGCCTCACACTGATGAAGGCGTACCGCTGAAACGCGTTTGTGTTTATTGTTTTTTGTGCCAAATAAATACAAGTAGGATTTAACCCCCCCGCGAGTGCTGGCTTTCTTTTTAGGGGCTTTCATATATATATATATATATATATATATATATATATATATATTCACTGAAAAAACCATAGGTTATAGACCATATATAGTTAGGAATTAGCATTTAAAAAACCTTATTTTACTCACACAAAACCATTGAAATTCCATATATAGTTAGTTGCACTAACTATATATCGCGCAACCGCAATCCACTGCTGATCATGTCACATATTACATCATTCATGACATGGTCAGTGACATCACTGATGACATCACTGATGACATCTCAAATGACATCACTGATGAGATCACTGATGACGTCATCCAGTGACTGTGTGTTTCTGTAAAGTTTAAATATGTTTTACATATTGAAGAATGAGTAGATGTATAAGTGTCTGGACGAAGGATTTAGTAGGTGCATGACTGAATGTATGAGTGAGTGATTAAATGTGTCTCACTGAGTGCATGGGTTAGTGACTAAACTGTCTTAATTTGTGCATCATTATGTCTGTTGTTCTGTAAACTGCTGCATGTGTTGATCATTAGCTATACGAGAGGCTATATGTGTTATTAATTGGTTGCCCAAGTATTTCTATGGCAGATTGAGTTTGTGTGGGGGTGGCTGGAAGGTGTGTGACTCTATGCATAGATGTGTGAGCAGTTTATTCACTAGGTGAATGAGTTCAAGAGTGCATGTGGAAACAGCTACATGGGCAGTTGACTGTGTGCATGAGTGTATTGATGAGTGAATGGATATCTCAATGCTACATGTCATAGTAAGTACATATGTAAAACACAGTACATGTGAGAGTTGGCATATATAAATAACTGTGCATGAGAGCCACTGAATGAGTGAGTGGTTGTATCGATCATTGTGAACTTGTATCAGGGATTGTATAAGAGAGTAAATATGTGTTAGTATATGTTTCAATAAGTAAGGTGTGTTTAACTGTATAGTTGAAGAAATGGAGGTGAGATTGTTTCTTTGCATGACTGACTGGGTGTGTGAGTAACTCCATGGATGAGTGGCAGTGTGTGAGTGTCTGTATACACTGAGTGTATCTAAGGTTATATTAGAGTCTGAAGAGGTTTATCGTATTAGCACAAGAATGATGTCAAATGAGATGTCATCAGTGATGTCATCAGTGATGTCATTTGAGATGTCATCAGTGATGTCATCAGTGATGTCACTGACCATGTCATGAATGATGTAATATGTGACATGATCAGCAGTGGATTGCGGGTGCGCGATATATAGTTAGTGCAACTAACTATATATGGAATTTCAATGGTTTTGTGTGAGTAAAATAAGGTTTTTTAAATGCTAATTCCTAACTATATATGGTCTATAACCTATGGTTTTTTCAGTGAATTTTCAAGGTTTTGTAAATGCTAATTCCTAACTATATATGGTCTATAACTTATGGTTTTTTCAGTGAATTTCAATGGTTTTTTAATAGCAAATATCATAAGCTGTCGAATGTCAAGTACGTGGTAAGTGAAAACATTTTCGTGTTTATGCACACTGATCTGCTTTGAATGGTGCCCCCCCCTCATTTCTATTAGGAGTACTCTCTCTTTGCAGATAGTGAAAGGTAGTTAACGCAGGCCTTTGCCCCCGTTGTAATCCGTCGTGCCTGCTTCTCTCTCCATTTGATTGATTGTTATCCAAGTATTTACTGTTTTAGAATTAGTTCTCTTTGGTTCATTCTCTATTTACAAACAAACACAGAGTCGCAATACTCTGTTTAGTCTTTGCAGATAACGAAAAATCGTGTAAAAAAAAAGAAAAGGAATCGAGCAAAATCAGTAGGCCACTAATGGGATCTCTTTTTGACCTCGCTAAAATAGAAACATTAGGAACAACCCCTCATGACAAATACAAAACTAGTGAGATGAACTGAACTCCACACAATGATGGCTGCAAAACAGCTCGGCTCCGCCACCCACCCCGCCCAAAATAACGATAAAGAGCGGCTGCCATGATTGGTTGCGGAATGGCCACGACGGAGCTACGAAATGGTGCTGCTCTCATGCTAACCCCAGCTTCAGTCTGAAACATCCAGAAACACTGTAGACTACCAATTCGATCAGTTCCGGTAGCGCCCCAATGTAACCCGGTAGAGAAGAACTAGCCCTCCCCTCTTTGACTGATGGTTCTTGTTGCCTGTCCCTTCTGTTGTCATTTAACAGAACTATTTAGCCTGCTGAAAGGGGTTGTGTTTCGACCGCTGGTTGGTGGAGACATTTTGACTATATTCTGGACCTGCGTTGTCGCGTAATGCGTCATATGACGCGCCGCGTTAGCGCATCCGGAAGTCATCCGGGGCGCGCAGCGCGTAACGTAAGCATAACAAGTCATGTGACTTGTTAATAAAACTTTTCATTGGTTCATTTTACTTTTCTTATTCTAATGATGAAAGCCTTGGTCATATCACCTAAAAATTACGCTTTTAATTACTTCCGAACATTATTTTTTCTTAAATATATGTTATAATGTTCCAGGCTAATGTACTTTCCCGGAAATTTTACAACTGTCCTGCAAGTAAAATATATTCTTTTTTCGAGAAAAAGAGCGTTTCTTCGTCCCATGACGGAGCCGTTGAGCAAAAGAGGGTCGACCTGCTGTCTTAGTCGCCGATACGCCTGAATATGAGATTCTTATCGATCACTTTATGTTGCAGGAATAGAAAACACAACAGCCCTTGACCATTTATCTTTACTGCGTTCCTTCGTATTATACCTTTTACCCTTCATGTAATTGGTCTGCTTTATTTCACTTGCCTTTTAATGATTCTAAAACAGTGACTATTATTAAAAACTTTACCAATGTACATACTACTACCATGTTTTCTTTTAAAAACCTTTATTGTGAAAATTTCATTATACAAATACGAGCCTATAACCACGTGGGCCTGCCACGGAGCAAACTGTAATCGTATATGATGAATAGACATTTACACTGTAGAGGAACGTAACGGGCGGGCCATTAGGTTGCAAGAACTAAGGTGTCTAACAGTTACGGAATCGGTGGACGTACATTTTATAATTAAAATACGACAGGGCCAGTTACAATAAAATTATCTAGATTTACATTTGCGGGCAAGTACCATGGGTGACGTTAATTCAAACTTTCAACAGTACAGTAATCAATAACACATCAGAACTTAATATCAATAGGGATGTCGAAATATTCAATCAATGCTCGTCCCCGCCCGCCATGTGCTTCAAAACTGCATACGTATCTCGTGATTTCAAGGTTCTGCAACCAGTACACAACAAGGAGTTACGAGTCCCATTTATTCCGGCGCCATTTTGGGCGAGGACGGGCAGGTCCAGGATATAGTCAAAATGTCTCTACCAACCATCGACTATGATGATGTTCATATGCTGTATTTATTAGAGTAACACTCATCTGTCCACATGAAATTAATTTACCACAATCTAAACATGTCATTTTAATCTTTCCAAAGTTCTTCTAAATATTTGGGACCGTTTCCCTTGCCTCTGAAGCTCTCAGTGCCACTTCTTTGATGAATGTACTAGCAGGTCAGGGGTTCTCCTCCAAATCTCTCTTTTATGCAGCACTATAATTAATTGGTGCCACCTCTCCATATGACGATGCATGGTATAGTTACCACAACTATATTTTTTTTCGGTTCCTCTGGAGAGTTCATCGTGGCAGATGAAGTGTGTAACGTACCGGGCATTTACCTTTTTTTGCATGTACAGGAAAGGAAAAAAAATCGAGCGTCCAAGTTCTAAGGTGTCCCAGGGCCATTTTAGTGGACCAGGCCCAAATCCAAAGAACAGGCCGCCATTTTGAGAGTCCTCTTGCAGCCGCCTGTCGCTGTAGCATCAAGAGCAGCCGAAACTCAGCTGAATGGCAACTGAAACGGTAAATGGGCGCCCCACTACATTTCAGCATTGTAGGATGACCACACCAGTACAGCAACTTGCTAGACATCACCTCGGTGCCATCCGGATCTAAGCGCCCCACTGCGGATGAAGTGCCTCTCAACTATGAAACCACCACGGTGACATCCGGATCTTGGCGCGTTGTGCTGCCTTCGGCCTATTCGCACATCGGTCCGCTACTGACGCCATCTCACAGGCTAATGGGGTGACCCACGCCGAGTTTCAGCATTGTAGGATGACCACACCAACTTGCTAGACATCACCTCGGTGCCATCCGAATCTTGGCATCTCAACGCCTAGTGGTATCTTCCATACAGAAAATATTGTTACGCTGCCTTTGGCCCCATTCGCACATCAGTCCGCAACTTAGACATCACCTCGGTGCCATCCGGATCTTGGCATCTCAGCGCCTTGTGGTGTCAGTCAGAAAATATTGTTGCGCTGCCTTTGGCCCCATTCGCACATCAGTCCGCTACTGACACCATCTCACAGGCCAATAGGGCGCCCCACGCCGACTTTTACCATTGTACGATGGCCACACCAGTGGCACAACTTGCTAGACATCACCTCGGTGCCATCCGAATCTTGGCATCTCAACGCCTAGTGGTATCTTCCATACAGAAAATCTTGTTACGCTACCTTTGGCCCCATTCGCACATCGGTCCGCAACTTAGACATCACCTCGGTGCCATCCGGATCTTGGCATCTCAGCGCCTTGTGGTGTCTTCTACTCCGAAAATATTGTAGAAAATATTGTTGCGCTGCCTTTGGCCCCATTCACACATCAGTCCGCTACTGACACCATCTCACAGGCCAACAGGGCGCCCCACGCCGACTTTTACCATTGTACGATGGCCACACCAGTGCCACAACTTGCTAGACACCACCTCGGTGCCATCCGGATCTTGGCATCTCAGCGCCTTGTGGTGTCTTCAAATCAGAAAATATTGTTGCGCTGCCTTTGGCCCCATTCGCACATCGGTCCGCTACTGACGCCATCTCACAGGCCAACGGGGCGCCCCACGCCGACTTTCAACATTGTAGGATGGCCACAGAAGTGCGACAACTTACTAGACACCACCTCGGTGCCATCCGGATCTTGGCGCGTTGTGCTGCCTTCGGCCTATTCGCACATCGGTCCGCTACTGACGCAAACTCACAGGCCAACGGGGCGCCCCACGCCGACTTTCAGCATTGTAGGATGGCCACACCAGTGCGGCAACTTGCTACACACCACCTCGGTGCCATCCGGATCTTGGAATCTCAGCGCCTAGTGGTGTCTTCTATTCCGAAAATATTGTTGCGCTGCCTTCGGCCCCATTCACACATCGGTCCGCTACTGACGCCATCTCACAGTCCAACGGGGCGCCCCACGCCGACTTTCAGTGTTGTAGGATGGCCACACCAGTGCGGCAACTTACTAGACACCACCTCGGTGCCATCCGGATCTTGGCGCGTTGTGCTGCCTTCGGCCTATTCGCACATCGGTCCGCTACTGACGCAAACTCACAGGCCAACGGGGCGCCCCACGCCGACTTTCAGTATTGTTGGATGGCCACACCAGTGCGGCAACTTACTAGACACCACCTCGGTGCCATCCGGATCTTGGCGCGTTGTGCTGCCTTCGGCCTATTCGCACATCGGTCTGCTACTGACGCAAACTCACAGGCCAACGGGGCGCCCCACGCCGACTTTCAGCATTGTTGGATGGCCACACCAGTGCGGCAACTTACTAGACACCACCTCGGTGCCATCCGGATCTTGGCGCGTTGTGCTGCCTTCGGCCTATTCGCACATCGGTCCGCTACTGACGCAAACTCACAGGCCAACGGGGCGCCCCACGCCGACTTTCAGCATTGTAGGATGGCCACACCAGTGCTGCAACTTGCTGGACACCACCTCGGTGCCATCCGGATCTTGGCGCGTTGTGTTGCCTTCGGCCTATTCGCACATCGGTCCGCTACTGACGCCGCCTCACGTGCCAACGTATTTTCTCCGCATTTTACACCCTATGCCGCATAACAGGTCATGTGACTTGTTTATAAAACTTTTCATTGGTTCATTTTACTTTTGGTTTCCTAATGATGGAAGGCTTGATCATGTGACCTAAAAACAACACTTTTCATTGGATGAAAACTTTTTTTTTTTCCCAAACGATGAAAGCCCCACCTTGTTTCTGGATGTTTCAGACTGAAGCTGGCGTCAGCATGAGAGCACCACCATCTCGTAGCTCAGTCGTGGTCATTCCGCGAGCAATCATGGCAGCCGCTCCCCACCAGAAGCCTGCAGGAGTCGGAGCCCCCAAAACTTTTGATGAATTCTCAAGGCGGAGGGGACGCTTTCGAGAATGGGGTCCAAGACCTAGCAGACAAGCGTCCGATTTCCAAGGTGTCCCAGGGCCATTTCAGTGGACCAGGCCCAAAAAGGAAACAGCCTGCCGCCATTTTGAGAGTCCTGTGACAGCCGCCTATCGCTGCACCGCAAGAGTGGGCGCAACTCAGCTGAATTGCGGCTTTTGACACAGTGGACCAAAAACGGACGGAATGGCAACTGAAACGGTAAAGGGGCGCCCCACTACAACAGATGACACTCCACCTGGAGAGGCCCGTTCACGCCGCCTCCCCCGGGGCGCCCCACGCCGTTATTCGGAGCAGCATTGTAGGATACCAAAACCAGTGCGGCAACTTACTGGACATCACCTTGGTGCCATCGTTCTGCTGCCTTGGAACTATTCGCGCAACAGTTTGCTACTGATGACCCACCCCCCGCGACGCCCCATGCCGTTATTTGCTGGGTGGCAACTTACTAGACATCACTTTCGTGTCATCTAGATTTCAGCGCGTTCTGCTGCCTTGGAACTATTCGCACAACAGTTTGCTACTGATGACCCACCCCCCGCGACGCCCCACGCCGGAAATCTGGACGTTGTGCTGCGTTGGGACTATTGGCACAGCCGACCGCTACTTCGTTGTTTTTCCCTAAAAATGTTTATATGTTATTACTATTTTTGTTTTCTTGTATATATTTATAAATTATTAAAGTTTTATAATCTTACTACTTTGTCGGAGTGCTATATATTTTTAATGTGACACATAATTGTAAAAACTTTGATGTACAAAGAGTCATCCCTGGAATCTTCCGCTTCAGGCTCGGTCCCCTCCACAATCACAATACAGGATGGTTTTCAGATAATAGCAACGCTTCTGCTGTGACGGATCTCATCGAGTGTGGGCCTTGATCTACTATAACTCCTTTGAAGAGGGGTGATTCTTTACAGCTGTGGCCATAAACTACATCTGCAGGGCTAGCTGATACCCTAGGACCAGCCTGGACAATCGGACACAGAGGAAAAGGAGTGTCAGAGGGTGCGGTAGTGAATAGGGCGAAAGGGAGGTGTCGGGCGGGCACAGGGTGTGATTCTCAGGGAAGAGCAGCGCAGATGGGGGGAGGTTTATTACCCATGCATAAGACAGAGAGCGGGGGTGACCACTGCCTGGGGGAGATGCTTGCGAGGGTGGGGAGCCATGCTAAGGATCGACAGCGTGCACGGAGTGGGTCTGGTCAAGGCATCTAAAATGGCTGCCGTGCACGACAAAAGTGTGGCATTTGAAAAAAGACAAGATGGCGCAGACAATGTTTTTCAACACTTCCTGATTTCCTTCGAATCGAACGTTAACAGACGTTGGGGCATATTACCAAAGTTAAGCGATATTTATCCCTAACGATGCTTAGCAACGATTTTTTTACCGTCAGAAATTATCGCAGATAAACCTTGCTATTATCAAGGTTTATCGGAAATACGATAAAAAACGACCGCAATGCATTAATATCGCTGAAAACTCAGCGATATTCATGCATTACCGAGCTAATGCTCTTAGCCATGTTATCCACCTCCCATTGGATAACATGGCTAAGAACTGCTCAGGGCAGGTGGTAGCTTTTGGAGATATTCGCGCTTATCTCGAATATTTCCAAAAGTTGATAATAGGAGATAGCGATGTTAGCGACTGTTTCCAGTCGCTAACATCTTGGCATGCCCACTTTGCATGTCATTAGTGATAAATATCACTCACATGCAAAGTGGGGCCCAAGATGGTCGCTATATTCTACTAGCCGTCACTAACTGGTGTTAGCAACAGCTAGGTAATACACATATAATTTTATCTCCGCGAAGCGGAGCGCTGTTACAGATATATATCTTGTTTCTGAACGTTAATTTCTCAAAATGCACTGAAGCACATATATTGAGACCTAGCAAAGGCACATCGGGCTACCAGTCCCTACAATTTTGCCAAGTTTCGTGCAAATCCATTCAGCTGTTCGATCCTACCGAGAGACAAGATGGCGGCCGCTACGGACTGTTTGGAATGTTTACAGACACCGGAGAGCCAATCAGCTTCGCTTCGCAAAGCTCCGTAACGCGAAAAGTACGCGAAGCGGTGCGCTGTTACAGATATATATCTTTTTTTGAACGTTAATTTCTCAAAATCCACTGGAGCACATATATTGAGATCTAGCAAAGGCACATCGGGCTACCAGTCCCTACAATTTTGCCAAGTTTCGTGCAAATCCATTCAGCTGTTCGATTATTATTATTTTTATTTTTTTTTGCCCCGCGGGGCCCTTTTAAAACCTCCACATCAAACCTAGGGGGTGAGCGACAATGTACTATGCCCCCTTATGGTCATTTGCCCCTTCGCTTTGGCCTCCTCTTGTCTCTCGATCCTACCGAGAGACAAGATGGCGGCCGCTACGGACTGTTTGGAATGTTGACAGACGCCGGAGAACCAATCAGCTTCGCTTCACAAAGCTCCGTTGCGCGTAAAGTACGCGCCCTGGGACGCTGCCAGGTCCGCTGTTACAGATATATATCTTTTTTTAAACGTTAATTTCTCAAAATCCACTGGAGCACATATATTGAGACCTACAAAAGGCACATCGGGCTACCAGTCCCTACAATTTTGCCAAGTTTCGTGCAAATCTATTCAGCATTTCGGGCTAAAAGTGAGGCCAACCGCCCTATGGAAAACTCAATGTTAAAAACACGTTTTGGGACCCCCCTTTTTTCTCGGCCCCCCCTTGACGAACCCCCCCCAAATTTTTAAGGGCTGCTCAGAAACAAAATGTGCCATTTTCCTGAATATTTCAGCCAATTCCGTCCACAAACGCCAAAGTTATTAGACATAGAATTTTCAAAAAACCCATAGAGAAAAAATCCTAACTATATATACCTACTGGCGACCGCCAGTAGGTAATATATATATATATATATATATATATATATATATATATATATATATATATATATATATATATATATATATATATATATATATATATATATATATATATATATATATATTTTTTTTTTTTTTTTTACACACCTACATTTTAACTTTTTTTCCTTTGGGAAACTACCTCATTCAGCTCTAGCCTTCTCCTGACTACTATTGCTCCTTCAAGTCAAAATGCTAAGAGTATGGATTGTGTACCACAGCTACATCTATTGGGCTAAAGAGGCTGCAAAAAAGAGAGGTATCGACAGGGACTTGGGTTTGCCAAATGTGTAGAGTACTTGGTTTGGCCAGAGAGGGTTAAAGTTTCATCAGTTGCTGGATTTTGATAAATCCATTGTGGATTCCCAAACTCCTCACCTCATGATTGTGCACTATGGTGGCAACAACCTAGGCACATTGGCTGGGGTAGGGCTGGGAATCCTAATGAAAGACACCTTTGCAGAACTTATGTCGCGTTTCCTCACACTGTCTTGGTGCACGCTAATATATGCCAAAGACAGAAATGGAAGTGGTCAAATCAATTCTGTCCACAGATTGACAAAGTCAGGAAACATGTTATTAAAAATATTTCTACATTCTTCAGAGACCATCGTATGGGCTGTATGTATAACAACAATCTGCATTTTGATATGCATGGAATTTATAGAAATGATGGAGTGCACTTTACAGATGAAGACAGCAGGGTGTTCCTAAGTATCCTGAAACTCTGCATTCAGTCTTATGTGTAGCAGCCCTATAAACATAACCAACACAATGAACCACCTTAGTACCCGAAATATTGTGAAGTTTTTTTCTAAAGGTTTTTTTTTCTTTCGTTTTTGGGGATCTTCTCAGCGACGTCCTGATTCCCACGGACAAGTCGTGAAAACGGAAAAGAAAAGTAGACATTCAATGACCACCAACACACCCAAAAATAATATGTAAAAATATCCATTCTGAACATTGGCCTACACACATTACTATATACATACTTCTTTCAAATCATGTTTAAACTAATATTTATGTATTATGTTTCTCTAAAAACCATCTATTAGACCTATTTTCCAATTTTGTGGTTATTCTGAACATTGCAATGACGTGGTTAAACACGATATTGCCTCTTTTTTATAAAGTGAAAGCGCATATATGCACACGCATTACAGTATTCTACACACTAGAGGTTTATTACTGTACACTTCAAACTCATGTTTTTCTACAGTATTTCTAGAATAACCATCTCTAAAACCTATTTTCTGTTTTCGTTGTGACTCCGAATATCGTGATGAGATGACATCGGTAATCGTGATCCCCGCTGGTAAGTCGCGAAAGCGGAAAGCAAAAGTAGGATTTCAATATCCACCACCACATTAAAAAATTATAACTATATAATGAATTCTAACCATCACACTAGATAACTCACTATATAAATAACTCTATAAAAACATTTATAAGAATCTCAAAATAATATAATGTGCATTAATGATTCACTGCTTTATTGGATTTATATTTTCACCAATGAATATTCGCGACAATGTTGATAGTCATGACATCTCCGCAATGGTACACCAAGGGGCCGCCCTGGCAGTCGCGACATCGTTGCGAATATCGTGCACATTTAAAATTCAATTTTGGACACGTAGCTTGTTTCACTAACACCTCCATTTTTCAACCATGAGGTTAGAGTATCTCCACTCTGACCTCTTATATGGGCTTTCTCACAGATGTTCAGCCCCTGGAACCATTCCAGATAGATAAAATGGCAGCCACAACTTTCTATACAGGTTGCGACCAGCCAATCAGAGCATTCCCGTTTGCGCAAGCAGTTGCGAATCATCGCAAATACACCACGAAATATCCGCAGCCTGAGATACCACTATAATTTTAAACTTTAATTTCTTCAAAACTACTGAACAGATTTACACCAAATAAACAAAAGGCACTTCCTTGAACCAACATCTAGCACCTTGCCAAATTTGGTGTAAGTCAGTTAAGCGGCTCGGGCTGTAGAGGTGGCCAAAGGTTCCTATGGAAATTGACATTTCAAATGTAACCCTATTTTGCACCCCAGAATCTTGGTCCCCACTGCACATATCACACCCAAACATTCCCAGTCAATAGTACCCACTGTGACATTTTTTTGGCACAATTTCATGCATGTTAGTCCAACTACGCCAAGGTTATAGCCAATAAAAAATGGTTTTCCTATAGCTACTAGGTCCTAACTTTAGCTACCTACTGGCAACTTGCATTAGGTAATATATACAGAGCTGTATTTTATGTGGATATCTGAGGTGATTTGTAAAGCCAGCCATTGCCAGTGCTTTAAAACAAATAAGTATATATGTGGGGGAGGGGCTAAGGAGAGATGAGGGGCACTTTTGCTGGGTGGTAGCAAGGGAATCCAAGGAGTTAGGCATGTATATGTCATATACATCATACCATGGTCAACAGTAGTCCTCATTTAAGGACTATCATTGACCCTCATGTGATCTGTTCCTATTGTGGGCAATAGGCCCAGGCACACAAGTGGGGTAGCGTTTTTATCATGACAAGTGGGAGAACGCTGGGTGGTAGGAAGTCTGTGGATACCTGCCCATTCCTGGAGTTTATGTCACAGAAATGCAAGGATAGTTAGTGTTTTTATTCAACATTTCACCTTTGCAGTGTTTTCTGTGTTACAAACATTGGGGGATTGTAAGGACAACCAGTGTAAAAAAGAGCTTTATGATTTTTTGTTGAGGTTTGGTTATCAGAATTCTCTAATAACACCCCAAAGATTATAGAGGGAAAAGTTAGCTTTATCTCTTGACCCATAATGTCTGATATGGCCTTACTCACTTTCTTCCAGAAAGCTTGTAATGAGGGAAACCTCCAAAACATATGGATCTCATTAGTGGTGTCTTCTTCGCATTTCGGGCATTTCTGGATCACACAACTACCCATTTTAGATATATTTATGTGGCATTTAAAGGTGCAGACTTCACACGTGACCATAAAAGAGACATAGATACTTGCCCTAATTTTTCGAGGTCTACATCTGGCAAGTCTCTCTTCCAGATCTCTATGAAGGCGATATTCGTGACTTCTCCGCTTTGGACCAGCAGCCAATACTACTCTGCAACTTCTTTCCGTGTTGTGTGGTGTGAACAAATCTTTGACACCATGTCTGCCTCCCCTTCTAGCTCTTTTCCTAAAGATTTTACCCAGCTTGACAATTGAAAATACTTACATTTCGAGACCGAATGATCGCATATCATGGAGAGATGATGCCATAAAATTAGTTCAGAGTCCATGTGCATACACCACGTGATCGAAGTGGGATGGCAAGGGCATCCTCCAGACAAACCGGAGTGCCCGGAGAGTCCCAAATAGGTGCTGCATCACTAAAAATTGGATTTTTAAAAGTCTTCTAACCTGAACCTAAAGTTTAATTGCTGCCCCCAAAATCTTCAGTCTAACCTTCGTGAAGAATCTCGGGTTGCCAAACTTTTAGAGGAAAATCCTGCCTTGCCTGGAGGGAAAAATGTATTAAATGGATCCTTCCCTTGCTCCCCTGCGGAAGAGGAATGGATCTATTCCATTAGAAGAGTATCCCTATTAGATCTTTCAGGTAAACAAGTTAGGAAAAGAAAATATTGGGAAATTTGGGAAGAATGGGTTGAGAACCTCACTTTACTAATACACACCAGTAAGCACCACATATGCAAATTGCACACCTGGTTATCTTCACCATACTTTTCTCTTTTCTTTTTTGTATGTATTTTTGAGCTGAAGGGTTCCCCCTTTCATCACTCATTATATTTCTCTCTTCATATTTTGTTTTCAGTTTTTTGTTTCTATGGTCCAATGATTATCAATATGCTAAAATGGTTGCTTCGGTGGTCGGGACACTGTTACCGAAAAAAGCACCCGTGTAAAGAAAAACTTAAGATTTAGTGTCATTTCTGAACCAAGAGGCTAAATTGTTGACCCGGAGATGAATCTCAACTTTTTCTCTCTTGTGGAGTTATCGGGGACAAAAAACATCTGCCTATTGGTTCGGTTTTCACACTTTTTCTTTGAATCTAAAGCATAACTTGGATAAATGAGGACTAAAAAAAAAGTGACTCCCCCTTGTCTGGGTTTGATAGGTTTCCCTACATGGTTGCCAACCCTAGGATTAATTAGTACACCTACTATTGTTATCATTATCGCCACAATAAGTTTTGGGCCCTTCCCTGTTGCAGGCACTTGGTCCACCCACACAAGTGAGGTAGCATTTTTATCGGGTGACCTGGGAGACTGCTGAGTGGTAGGAAAATGTGTGCTGGCCCGTTGATCTGACAACTTTCCCAGACAGAAATGTGTGAAAAGTGTGACTAAATGAGAATATATTGGTTGATCCACACAAGCCACACCTTCATGGAATTCACGGGTGTCTATTTATTTATTTTATTTTATTTGATAAGTTTTATAAAGCATAAACATGACTGGGCAGGGTATCAGAGCAGTGTACATCGTCACCCGCTGGTTATGCTTGAACCGGAAAGCATTGCCGAAACCTAAATATAAACAGTAGAAGCATATTACAGACAAAGAAAATAGACATCAACATCTTGAGCAATAGGGAACTGTGGGCAAGGAACTCAGCTCCGCTAGTGGAGGTTGGGGAAATTTGTAAACTACACATTACATTGAAAACACAGAATTCATGCACAAATTCCAACTCCGCCACGTAGCGGAGTTAGCTACTTCACCCACAACCCTTTGATAAAACAACTTAACCTTTACATGCTAAAATGCATATAACCAACTCACAAAAGTGAACTTTGAAAAATATTAGGCAATGAGACAGGAGAATGTGACCACCACCGAATCATTCAGTATTCTGTGCTCTTCGTATTCAGAGCATCTGCTTGGTTCCCTCGCTAGGATAGGGATGAACCCAATATCATCACCTCTCTCACTGCTTGCTGTATTTTCCTTTTACACTTTTATGGGATGACTATATTATCAAAGGTATGTGAGGTTTCTGTTTTATTAATTGGTATGAGACGGAGCAGAGTTCACATAGATTTTGTTCAACTCCGCAGAATTCCATGTAGTGGTGCTCTGCCAATTACTCCCACCCTTAGCAATAGGTAGATTGCAATGATGGTCGTGTAGGTCCAAGTTGTGAGGTAATTTCAAATAGTATGTGAGATTTCAGTACTATTGATTTAAGTGTCTATTCATGATCATGCCTTTGTCTTCTAACCCAGCAAGGTAACAAAGCAATGTACGTCATCTGCTGGCTAATCTTGAGCAGGCAGAAAACCATCGAAAACTATGCAAAAACATTAAAAGCATAGTAAAGGTAAATGGAAATGGACATCAGCATCTTGAACAGTAAGCAGATTGCATCGAAGGTAAGGGAGGACAAAGTTATAGGATCATTTAAAAATGTTTAAGAAGTTACAGAACTATTGTCTCCAGTGTCTATTCAAGACCAGGCATTTGTCTTCCTTTTTAAAAGAAGGGGAGGATGAAGGGATTGATCTGATTTCTGGCAGGAGCACGTACCATATTCTCGGAGAAAGATGTCACGGCTGTAAGTGTTCCTCTTTCTGAACTGTGGGGTTTTCAGCAGGAGAGTGTTTGAACTTCCTAGTGCCTGATTTCACCTGAGAGTTCAAGTGTATTTGCTAGGTACATGGGTGTGTTCTGATGCTGTGCATTGTGAGTTAAGCAAGCTATCTTGTACTTGATCCTTGCATCAATACAAAGTCAGTTCAGTTGGGAAAGATCAGGTGTGATGTGGTCACGCTTTCTTGAGCTGGTGATGAGTCTAGCAGCTGAGTTCAGATTGTCTCTAAAAGGGTCCAGGTTAGTTTGGGGGAGTCCAGCCAAGGTCGCAATTTCATAGTCTAAATGGAAGATCACAAGGGACTGGACAGCTTTTTGCAGGTCAGAGGGCTGCAGGGACTTTTTTTGATCTTCCTTAAATTGCAGAGTTGATAAATGGGTCCTCTTGTTGTGGTACTGATGTGATCCTGCATATTTAGGCATTTGCCCAGGATTAGGCCTAGTGATCTGGTGGAGCTGACTACAAGTGGGGTGCTGTTGAGGGCTGTTAGCTGTTTGAGCCAATCCTGATTGGGCGCAATATGATTGTGTGGGGCGAGCAAGAGGAATTCTGTTTTGAGTGAATTTAGCAAAAGGTGGATGCGTGATAACCCTTGCTGGGTTTTTAAGAAATGCATGGGTTTTGTAGGTTTCACCAGGTGGCCAACAACCTCGGGACCAAAAATGATGGAGCCCTTCCTTGTTTTGTGAAAAATAATTTCGATGTAAAAGATAATATCGATGTCTCCACAATATGTTTGGCCCTACCCTGTCGCGGGCACTTGCCCACCCCTACAAGTCAGGCCCACATATTCTTGGGAGACATGGGGGAGTGCTAGGTGGTAGGAAATGTGTGGCTTCCTGTAGATTCCAGGACTTTTCCTCACACAAATGCAAGGGCAATGTGTTTTTTAGGCAATGTTTGAGTTTTGCAGTGGATTCTGGGTAAGGAAAACCTGGTGGGAGCCATTCAAATCACCCTACCTTGGACTCCCCTGTGTGTCTGGTTTTGAACAATCTCTAGGCTGTCTAGGTTTACTGAGCAAGGGTCCAATCTGCACCCATGTTGAATTTTGGGCCATTTCCTGTCGTGGCCAGTAGGTCCAACCACACAAGCGAGGTACCATTTTAACAGAGAGACTTGCAGAATGCTGGGTAGAAGGAATTTTGTGTTTCCCTGCTGATTCCAGAACTTTCTAACACAGAAATGTGATGAATGTGTGCTTTTTTTGTCACAGTTTGAGGTTTGCAAGGGATTCTGGTTAAAAAGAATGTAGTGAGAGCCACCCTGAATGCCATTAGGTGTCTAGTTTTCACAAATGTACTGATTGTCAATGTTTCCCTAGGTGGACTAGGGTCCAAAATTTAGAGCTACCCACATTAGAAAAAAGGGGTCCGTTTTTGGTGAAAAAATGGAATACATCCATGTTGCGTTCTTGACCATTTCCTGTTGCGGCCACTAAGCCGACCTACCTATACAAGTGAGGCACCATTTTTATCGAAAGACCTGCAGGAGCATAGAATAGTAGAACATTTGTTATCACCAATTAGATGTCACTGAACCGAGTGGCTTTTAAATTTAAGCTAGTGTATAATAAATTATATTTTGAAAAACATCCTCTAAATGATATGCTATTACTGGTACCCACAAATTTAAAGATGTACAATAGCCAATACTACTAAATTGAGGCTGTTTCAGAAATACATAGGGTTCCTAGCTACCCATTTTTCACTCTGTCTATTACTCTATATGAATTGGTCTATTCTCAGTATGCAATGAAAAACAATTTTGCAAGAGAATTTCAGTTGTTGGTGCTTGGGTTCTTGGAGATCTCACTTACACTATATATCTCCACAACAAGAAGGGTCTAGCAGCTGTAATGGTATATTACTTTTGTAAACCTGGCCATTGTAACAAAAAGTTACAGATGAAAACTTTGTCACAAATACCTGTTCTTTCCTACTAATTTTCTAAATGTCTTTATTTCAACAATTATTTTCCTTGAGAACGCTTTGAGGGATCTACACATATGAACCCTTGCTGAATTTGAAATGTTGTCTACTTTTCCGAAATCTATAACTTTTCTGGATCACCCATGGATTTCACACTAGTTTATACCACATACTGGAAGTAAGTTGAGAGCACAAAAACAAATTAGCTTTAGTTATTCAGCTCTGCATGATCCTGCAAGCTGGGAAGATGTTGACTTTAGTATTGTAAATAGTTAGCAGATGCTATTCTCAGGAAAAAAGCAGCCACTTTTATCTGAAGCACTATTCTGTGATTTTTTTCCCTAAATTGAAAATTGTGCTATATTTCACCTATTTTCTCAGTCCCCTCCAGGGGCGTGGATACCTTATCTGGAAAACATTTATGGAGGCCTAAGTGCAAACGACCCGTGTGTGTATAGCTTTGGCTTAACTTAGAGGCAATATGTAATGTATTTATGCAGCACTCCAACAGTAATAAAGTCAAAACACAACACGAGAAAAATCTCTGCAACACCAATTTAGAAAATATTTGAGTTAAATATAATACATTATTTGACACTAAAATGACAAAAATCCAATCAGTAGAACTGGAGATACGCAGGATCTCACAGGCCCTACTGGCACTTTTGCACCACCGAAACATCACTTTTGTGATGTTCCTGTGATGCAATGTGCCACAGCATATTTATAAGGCCACGTAAAGCGACTATACTTGGCTTTTCATGGCCTTTTAACTAAGTGCCCCTTCCTTGCAGAAAACTGTGTGAAAGGGACATTCCATGGGTGTTGCTGTGGGTGTTCCCATGCAGTACCCATGGAACCTGACATATTCCAAGATTTATGAGAAATCGTAAACCTGGGAATAAGTTAGAACCTAACGCCACCCCAGGGGTGGCGTTAGGAAGGCGCAACAAGAAGAAATTCTCCTCATGCTTTCCTTTTTTTAGGTGTGCACATTGATACGTCGCATTGCTGCCCTTTAATTTTGTCATAGGGCAGGGCACCAAAGAATATTTGCAGCGCTGCCTTAAGTCAAAACCTCATAAATGAGGCCCACAATTTCAAAGATTTCAAGTAAGTAAAGTGCCTAAAAGCAGAAAGTGGCGCTCACAGTTATCTGGTCATGCAAGTCCGGGTGAAAGTCGCAATTTGAGGGTGACCACGATGGATGTGGAACTGGATACAGGTACCAGTTTAGTCCCACTAAAAAAGTTATCTTCTAAGGTCCAGCGCAAAGAGTTCTGTACATAGTGGAGGAGGTCACGTGGAGTGTTTTGAATTGTTGTCACTGTAGCATGAGGACCAGGCCCGGCATTGTGAATGGTTGTTGCTGTAGCATGAAGATCCAGTTGGACATCACAGATGGTCATTGCTGTAGAACCGTGTTGGCAATCACCACGGGCTG
Source organism: Lissotriton helveticus (assembly GCF_964261635.1). NCBI lineage: Eukaryota > Metazoa > Chordata > Amphibia > Caudata > Salamandridae > Lissotriton > Lissotriton helveticus. The sequence continues at coordinate 1,758,646,687 of NC_136065.1, forward strand.
TCACTGTAGCTCAAAGAGCAGATCTCATATTGCTGCTCGTCGCTCCCATTTGGTATAGCACAAAGAGTCATGTTCACCAGCCCAAAAGTTCAGGATCTCTTCCATTCTTCAAGGAGCAACTCAAATGAAGCCACACAACTGGCCAGGACCTGAGAAGCACTTCTTGGAGACAAGGAAATCACTCCAGCAGAAACCAGCATGTCTCAGGCAGTCCAGGTGCAGGTACAGGACAGCAGCTCGGCTGGGCAGTGGCAGATGAGCTTTTTGTGTGCCTGTAGCTCAGAACAAGAGGTCAGTCGGATGACCCTTGAAGTTACTTCAGCCTGCAAAAAAGGGTGCAAGTCCAGTCTTCTTTCTAAGCAAGCAGAGACGGCCTCAAGAAACAGAGAATCCTCTGTAGTTTCCACAGGTCCAGGAGTGTACTGAAGAGTGGGTTTTTTAGGGTTCCCTTTTTTAGCCAACTAGGGGTACTAATCACTGGTTAAATCCAGCAATGTAGCAAATTATGATATTGCATCTGTATGTCATTTTTCATATGTGTTGATTCTCTTTTTTAATGTATGTGACCATTGTTGACTCGGCCGGGTTTTGCAATGGCCCTTCTTTTAATTGTATGTTTATACCTTTTGTCTTTTGTAAACACAGCCCTGAAGAAGTCCCGGCTGGGACGAAACGCGTCGGCTGTCCTTTTCTTATTGTTGAAAAAATAAATCATCAAAACAAAAAACGGATTTCTGGACATTCATATTTGTGAATTTGTTACAATTGAATTCAAGAACTTGTTCAGTTTATGGTGCACCTGTGCTTTTATTTAAACTCATGTTTTAAGTTCTGTTTAGAACTGGCATTGTGTTGGCGGATGTCATATCGGTGTGCACATAATTCCCACCTAAGGGTCTATACAAGGGAAATTTTGATAATATTGGCAATTTATGCATCAGGTGCATATTGATCAAGGTTCCGCCATCTACCATGTTCTAGCGGCAACACTGAAGGTGCCTGGAGGAAAGGGCACAATACAAGAATAAAGTACAAAATAAATAAAACCACAACACGCACACAATATGGGGCACAGGAGAGGAGGTGGAAATTACCGCGAGCGCAGGAGGCAGGAGGCAGAAGCAGTTACCGCCAGGCGGACTGCTGGCTCGTACCTAGGAGCTAGGAGGCAGCAGAAGCGCGGCTTGCAGGCGAGGCTACTGGGGAGAGTGCTGACCTTGAACAAGTGGTCAAGTCAACAGGGAGCAAATGGTTTCTGGCAACCATTGAGCATGACAGCCCTGACCCCGCTGGGATAGTGGAAACAGATTGGAACCTTTCGCTCAGTCACGTGCGCTTACTTGTACTCAGAGAAATATACAAAATACAAAGCTGGATGTGTTCAATATATTTATTGAACCAAATGTATTCTGGTATAGCATACATGTGCTACGATAATCAATAGACAGAAGTAGATAAAAGTGTGTTCTAGCATCAAAAGCATATACAGTAGCTACAGTTCGAGCATGGTGCCAGTTTATATATGCAGTCATATAAACAATGTAGTATTCAGGCCTAATTGTTCTATGCAAACCCTACTCTGCGTTTGCCTAGAGTGTGTGTAAGTGTTTAGGAAGCCCCATTACCTGGTGAGAGAAAATGTAGGAGCCCACCTTGGTCACAAACTGGACACCCCCTCACAAACTGTCAGACCGCTGCGTGGTGAAGTAGCAGCTTGCAGGGACCCTTGGTGTCAGCAGAAGTGCCTCATCTGCTAATCTATTGGGATGCTCATGATTCATAATAGAAACCAGTCTTGTGACATACATGTAGAATAGCTATGTTACGGATATGTAGATAGCCCTGTCCCCCATTGATGAAGATAGGATGAGATTTGTAAATAGTAGGTAAAAATTCCGAGTACATGATGTTCGAAGCGTTGTGTTAATATAGTGCAAAGCTAGATGTGTGAAGAAAGTCGTTTTAGAGAAATGAATCCGACATTGTTGTACAGGCAAATATGTACACAAGTTCACAGCTGAAACACAGGGCAAAGAAAGAAATAAGCTGGTTCACTATATAGGCCTAACCCTAAAATATAACAAACCAACTGACACAGACATGGTTTGAGATCCTTTGAAGGTACAATTCTACCTACATTCTCAAATCTATCTGTTTTGTTTAACATTAGATCATTTAAAGATGCAAGGCCAAAAATTTGGACTACATCGTATTTTCCCATAGCTGGTAGCATGTACAATGTTAGATTATTTTTGTAAAAAAAAAAATCTTTTGTTCAGTGAACTATCTCTGACATTCAGATACTGTACATCTGGCATCTGTCAGTCACTGCCTATCTCACTAACGGAGACTTTACTTCTTATCTGTCATCCGGAAGCTTTATTTGATGGTAATAAGCTGCGTAACTGAGTCTGGCCCTCTTAAAACTTTCTTATTCCGGGGAATGCTTTGTGGCATCCAATCCCTCCTTCAGGTGTCACGCCTGATGATAAATTTCCAACTCAGTGACAGACTCAGTGGACTGTACCAGTCAGCTGTTTCTTCAGAGGCATCAGGTGCCTCGTAAGATAGTCTGCTGAAACATCCAAATGATAACAACCGCGTGCTTCTCTTGTCTGTGCCTCGGGATCAAGTGCTTAAATCAGCCTGCTGGAAATTGGGGAAGCTGTAGAGCACGTCACTTTCCTTGTGCTACCATGGCAACTATTTAGAACTAAAAATAGCCCAATTCTTTAAAGAGTTTATTTTAATGTGGAACTATTCCAGTCTGCTTTAATGAGAACTTTGGAAGTTAGCTAACACCTTCTCTTCTGAACCTGTTAAGGTATAAGATGGGATCCTAAACATAATTTGTGTGTTGCTCTTTGCAATGAGTTTTCTTATATAAATATTATATATTTGTGTCCATAAAACGTCACACATAAATATCATATAAAATAAATTATCAGTTACATTGTTGTATGATACGATCACATCCTCTATGAATACAAACTAATAGAAATACAAGTAAATTCCATTAAAACCAATGAGAAACTGTGCCGAAACCTATTAGACATCCTTCATAAAGCGTAGATACATTACAAGACTACAGCTGAAACATAGGGCAAAATAAGAAATAAGCTGATTCACTATATAGGCCTAACCCTAAAATATAACAAACCAACTGACACAAACATGGTTTGAGATCCTTTGAAGGCACAACTCTACATACATTCTCAAATCTATCTGTTTTGTTTAACATTAGATCATTTAAAGATGCAAGGCCCAAAATGTGGACTATATCGTATTTTCCCATAGCTGGTAGCATGTACAATGTTAGATTATTTTTGTAAAAAAACATCTTTTGTTCAGTGAACTATCTCTGACATTCAGATACTGTACATCTGGCATCTGTCAGTCACTGCCTATCTCGCTGCCGGCGACTTTACTTCTTATCTGTCATCCGGAAGCTTTATGTGATGGTGATAAGCTGCTAACTGAGTCTGGCCCTCTTAAAACTTTCTTGTTCCTGGGAATGCTTTGTGGCAGCCAATGCCTCCTTCAGGTGTCACGCCTGATGATAAATTTCCAACTCAGTGACAGACTCAGTGGACTGTACCAGCCAGCTGTTTCTTCAGAGGCATCAGGTGCCTCGTAAGATAGTCTGCTGAAACATCCAAATGATAACAACCGCGTGCTTCTCGTGTCTGTGCCTCGGGATCAAGTGCTTAAATCAGCCTGCTGGAAATTGGGGAAGCTGTAGAGCATGTCACTTTCCTTGTGCTACCATGGCAACTATTTAGAACTAAAAATAGCCCAATTCTTTAAAGAGTTTATTTTAATGTGGAACTATTCCAGTCTGCTTTAATGAGAACATTGGAAGTTAGCTAACACCTTCTCTTCTGAACCTGTTTAGGTATAAGATGGGAGCCTAAACATAATTTGTGTTTTGCTCTTTGCAATGAGTTTTCTTATATATATTATATATCTGTGTCCATAAAACTTCACACATAAATATCATATAAAATGCATTATCAGTTATATTGTTGTATGATGCGATCACATCCTCTAAGAATACAAACTAATAAAAAATACAAGTAAATTCCATTAAAACCAATGGGAAACTGTGCCCAAACGCATTAGATATCCTTCATAAAGGGTAGATACATTACAAGACCACTCTATGTAAAAAAAGATTTCAATGGCTCAAGGAAGAATTCAGGTCGATACGGCACCTAATTTTGAAGCATTAAGGACATCATATAATCTTGATTTGAGCAACGCATTTACCGTAAAGGGAAAAAGTGCAAAACCAAAACTTTGCTATCAGAATTCAGAGACAGTAAGAACACAGATACATTTATATAATACACCCTGAGTAATGGGGCAATTAATCAGTCTCGATCTTCTAGACACCCAGGCTGCTCGTAGGAAGGATAGTACTGAAAGGATAACATCAACTGTTGAAAGCACCTATAGATACATCAAGACTGGCCTAACCTGATTACAATTCTGTGATTTCAACATAGGGATTAAAAATGGTTTATTCGCCATTTGTCCATATTGTTGCAGCGGCAGGGTTCCCTTGCTCAGGCTGTAGTCACCCAGAAGGGGATGCCAAAAAACGGTGCAATTGGTTGCATGACACTTTTCTTTTCCACGGAAGCAGCACTTTGCAGCAGATCACCATTGAAATCAACGACGATTCCAGACACCAAATGACGCCTATGCATCCGGCTTCCCTGGTGAGGTAACTCGAGTACTCCGGTGCTCCCGTGGGTGTTGGCCCTAGAACCCCTTAAGATTGAAGGGGTTTGCTCAAAGTCCTCTCCTAGGTGTCCTTAATCTTTAAAATTCTAACTGCGACTTTCACCATAGAAGCTAATGGCGTCTCGTGGCTGTGTTCACACACGGCATGTGTCCCCATGAGTCCCCTGTCACTACCTTAGGTGGTTCCCTGTGGTCCCAATGTTTCTACAGGCTCTAGGCCTTGTGTCTAGTCAAGTCGTGGTTCTTATACCACTTTCTTAATATATGTTTTGGCCCCCCCCCCGCCCAGTGCATATTGCGCTATTTACTGAAGTTCTGAGTATTGCATTTAAAGTGTGTACTTTGCTCTGTAATTTCATAAAGAGATTACTAGAGAGTGTTTAGTAATAAATACATATATTTTATATATATTCCTGGTGTGGTTCTCCTTTCATTTAGGCATTCAAGAGGTTATAATATGGTAAACCAAGCTGCTTTACACTCCTTCAAGACTCAGCCTGAAGGCTGCTCTCCATAGCTACCACTAGGATAGCATTTAGTAAAGGTTGTCTTAAACCTGTCATCAATAAGAGTTGTTTGGACTGGTGTAAGGTGCACACTATAACTAGTGGACAGCAAAAGCCAGGCCAACTTTTCACAGGGGCCTCGTTGGAGGTGTCACCCCGGGCTTCCCAAGACACCCCAAGGCCTCTCCCCTCCAGCAGGAGGCCTCCAATGCAGTCAGGGGTACACAAAACACAATGAGGGCAGAAACCTGGCCCCCAGAGGTCTGGAGCGTGAACCCAGGGGACAATGCTCCCTGAGGAACCGCAGCAGGGCCTCAGCCCACAGGCACAGGCCCAAAGACTGGTGTGGTCACCCACCTGGAGCTCTCCAGGGCCGCGCAGATAGCTGCGGTAAATGCACAAGTGGCCGGCCTCACCTTTTGAAATCCCAGAAAAGTGCCATCACAGTAATGCTCCCGTGGTCGGAACAGCCGGGCACCGGGAACGTCGAACTCCCGCTTCTGGAGGGCTGGTAATTTACGGAGAGAGGTCTCCGTCGACGTGGCTCCAGTTTTTCCTGTTTCTCCTCGGGCTAGGACACGCCCCTTTTCCTGATGTCAGAGGGAACTCCCTGGCAGAGATCCCACACTAATTGGGTGCAGCCTTGCAGCCCGGGGCCACGTAGCAGAGCCCCGGCTTCAGGCCCACACACAAGGGAGACAATCGGGGGCTTCACTCTAGGAAGGTGGCCCCGCCCACAACCAGGCTTCGCATCTGCCTGGCTTCCGGAGGCTAGGTTCCTGCAGCGCTCACTCAGCTGACGAGCGTCCGCGTTTGGCTACCGTGAATGGCTTTGACTTTGGGCTGTTAAACACAGCGCTCAGCACACACTGTTCCAATCAAGAGACCCTCTTTACGCTTGCCCTGTTAACCCATGGAAGAAGAATGGGGAAAATTCTCACATCTCTGCACAGCGCTCCACAAGCGCTTAACCAGGGCATTTTAGGGGCATGAAGCACTCAGCATGTCTCCTCCTGGAAGACACAAACAGGGAGCAGGCAGCGCTTTTCTTCTAGGCATCCACAAGGCAAAGCTGGGCACAGGCAGGCCAGCACGCAGGGCCTACCAGCTCTCCAGCCTCGAAGCAGCCAGCAGCTGAGTCCCACTGCAGTTCCTCCTGGCAGAGTGCTCTGATCCATTTCCCAGTAAGCTCACCAACATGGGGTCACAGCCCCAAGTATTTGTTCTGCCCTGGCATAGGGCCCTGGACCCATTCCAAACACTCCCCATTGTCACTGTAGGCGCTGGCCCCAGACACACCACAGAGAGGCAGAGCCATCATTGTGGAAGGTAGGCACAGCCCTATTCAGATTCAGGTGCTACTCCTCCCCAATACTGCAAATGCAGATCAGGCCTATTCAGCCTTGTACTGACTCACCCAGACCCTCTGAAGCTACTGCTCCTCCCCAGCTCTGGTCACTCCAAGGCCAGACAGTCAATACACAACAGGCAGGAACAAAGACACATATCAAACAGAAATGCCAACTTCTAAAAGTGGCATTTCTAAAACAGTGATAATAAATCTACAAACACCATTATACAGCATTTATTACCACTTTTCCAAACATTCCAAACTTGATCACGCTACCCCCTTCTGAACAGGAATTACCACTCAAACATATGTCAGGGAATCCCCAATCCATTCCTATGAGAGGGCAGCCTCACTTTAATGAGAAACCAAAATGTTGTTAGCACTAGCAGGACATGCCACACAGTGAAGGGACATGTCCTACCTTTTACCTACATTGCACCCTGCCCATAGGGCTAGCTAGGGTCTACCTTGGAGGTGACTGATATGTAGTAAAAGGGGAGTCACATACATGGTAACCACTTTATATGCCACGTTACAGTGGCAATAAACTGCACCCCCAGGCCCTGCAATGGCAGAGGCCTGAGAGATGTTTGAAAAATCTAAATTGGTGTGTGGCTCAAGCAGTAGTGCAAGCCCACCAGTAACATTTAATTTACTGGCACTGGGTATATGAGAGGCCACTTTACAAGGGACTGATAGGTAAATTAATTGCACCAAACAGGTGAAGACCAATCTTACCAAGTTTACCGTAGAGAGCACATGCACTTTAACACTGGACAGCAATGATAAAGGGCTCTGAGTCCTAAACCACCAACACCAGGTCAGAACAAATACCAGGAGGAAGGCAAAAAGTTCAGGGATGACCCGGCAAAAAGGGCCAAGTCTAACAGCATATTTAGGCAGGTGGGGCCCTATGAGCGAAACCAGCAAGTTTGATGAGAATTTGCCAACTGAGTTAGTGCTGGACCTCATTCTTTTTTCATTGGTGGATGGAGTGGGATTTTTAGGATTTGTGGCAGCCATCTGCCCAAAATGGAAGGTACCACGTAGGACATATTTTGCCAGAGTGGCTGTTCAAGTGCTACATCACGATGTACTGTAGTTGGTTGGACAAGTTTTGCAGCAAAGTGTTGTTCACCCTATCCATCTGATGACAGACATATGGACCAGTTGTCAAGCGGTTACATGTGCATCACTGCACACTGGATCTCTTTTGCAGGAGTAAAGCATAAGATATTTTCAGGTCTTGGCCCTGAAGAAAGTTTTAAGAACATTTGGCAACAGTGGCCTTATTCACCATACTTGACATTGAGAAATAACATACAGCTGTAAACATCTTGGATGAATGTAACAGCAATGTAGTGTCTATATTCCCAATAGGCTCTGCGCATTGGAATAACATAAACGATAGTTTAGACGTAGAACTTAGGTCGACTAGGTCTCTATTGAATATGTTAGACTTAATTATGAATGCCAGCTAGCTCAGAGGTCACTAGAAACTTTCTCGAGTACACAAGAAGGGATTAGTTTCTGACAACCTCATAAACATGACAACTTTGCTCCCTCCAGAATAAGGAGTATACCTCCAGAGTCGCGGAAACAATAGTTAACTATTTTACTCAGTCAATCGTGCATGCTTAGTTTCACCAGAAGCGCAGAGAAATAGAGAGGCGGGCGTTTTCAATAAAAGAGGTTATTTATTGAACAGTCTTCTTTCTCACGCAAGAGAAGTGAGTTTCCACAATTGCAATACTTGTCATGAAGTAAAGTGCGTACAGTAAAAGGAGTATTATGAAATAATACTGTAAAAGCATGGTATGGTTTCTAGGCCATATGGTGTTTAAAATAGATAAAATATATACATAGATAAAATCATGACTAAACGTACTCAACTGGTGCTTCTAAGATACGCCTACCCCGGTGTACCTAACCTAAGCCTAATACGTGGGAAGAGTAAGTGAGCTGCAGTTTGAGTTAATATAGTTTCTGCCAAGAATCTGAATCAAGAATTCTCTGAGGGTCTAATCAGCTCCGTACCTTGGTTATAGAATGAAGGAGGTCTTGTATCTCTCTCTCAGGACTCGATCTCCCAGCAACCCACAAGGGTGACAGGGAGACACTGGAGCTGGATTTCTCGGCAGGAGAAAAGACAGCGTCTCTCTCAGTGCGTCAATGGGAGGGTCGTCTTCCTTCGGCACTCGCTACAGCAGGGCGTCGGGCAAGTAGATAGCTGATCTGCTCCAAACCACCGTCTGTTTTGCTAGGGCAGATGCTGGTATATTTATACCTGGAAGGTGCAGAGTTTGACGTAAGGTTGGACATAAGACGTCACTAAGAACTCACAGTTCTTTCAGGACTCCAGGAGTTCTAGGACAAATCAATACAGAAGCAGGGGGAATTCCCGGGCTGCTGGAGGCTTGGTTTGTTTAAGAACGCGTTGTGCTTTCTAGGAGTCTATGGGAGTAGCCTTGCCGTATTTGGACTGCATTGGCTATGACTTAATATGGGTATGATTCGTATGCCTTTCTAAGGATATGATTTGATATAATAATCAACTGGTAGGGAGGAGGGATTACTGTCCATTCAGTTCCCCGTTTTATGAGGCGGAAATAAATATGTGGATCTCAAAAAAGGAAGCAGATTATTTAACAACAAAAGAACCAAAAACTCCTTTCTTTTATTCACTTCCAAAGACCCATAAGATCAGATCCCCACCACCAGGGCGCCAGATAGTTTCGGGTATTGGTTCTATATTAGAACCACTGTCTAAATTCGCGGATGAGTTTTTAAAACCCTTGCTGCAAAAGACCCCCACTTATCTAAAAGACACACGTGACCTACTGACTCAAATCTCTGGAAGAGATTTCAATCCAGATACCATGCTGCTTGGAGGACTAGACGTCGAATCGTTATACACGAGCTTACCTCAAGAAGAAACCCTCCAGATGTTCGAAGACACACTATTCATGGAGGATTGGAACTATAACACCCCTAGACACTTTGAGTGCTGCCGCCTAGCTTTAAAATTTTTTTTTTTTTAGTACAATGGAGACCTATTTCTACAATGCCATGGCACATCCATGGGAAGTGCATTTGACCCTTCAGTAGCTGGCCTCTATGTAAGTCACTTTGAGAATCAATTTGTACTAAATGACATCAACCCGTTCGGTTCCAGTATCATATACTGGAAACGTTACATTGATGACATTTTATTAATTTGGAACATAGACAACGATTTGAACCTATTTATTGAGGGGTTGAACGAGAGAGACCGGTGGCTTAAATTCACGTTCACCTCGAGTAATAAACATCTGGATTTCCTAGACCTACCGATTTTCATCGAAAATGACAAGATGGAAACAAAAACATACACTAAGCCCACTGCAAAAAAACAGTCTTTTGTCCTACAAAAGTTATCATCCAAAACCCCTATGGGATAATGTCCCTTATAGTCAGTTTCTCAGGCTCAAAAGAAATTGCAGCAAGGACAGTGACTATAAACTGCAAGCACAAGAATTGAGTCACAAATTGAGAGCTAGAGACTACACACTGTCAACAATATCTAAATGCCAAAAACGAGCAAGACACCAGCCGAGAGAGTGCCTTCTACAAATTAATGTCAAGGAACCCATTCCGGATCTATTCACGTGTGTAACAACATATAGCCCAGCAACTTATGAAGTCCAAAAACTGATTAATAAAAACTGGCGGATATTGACGTCTGGCAAATACAACTGGCCCAAACCAAGGTTCACAAATAGACGAACTAAGAACTTAAAAGATGTACTGGTACACACACGTCCAGTAAAGAAGCAGAAGTTCTTACTACCTAAAGATACCAACATGATGCCTGTCACGGGTCACTACCCTTGCGGTACGTGCCTAGTATGTAAACTTACCACAACATCCAAGTCACTACAACTCACTGAAACTCTAAACTGGACTCAACAACAACATACCAATTGCAATTCTACTCATGTAATTTATATGGTATGTTGCCCATGCCAGAAGAAGTACATCGGCATGACCTGCAGAAAGGTAAAAACAAGGTTAGCAGAAAATAAGAGCAATATAAGACTCAAAAAGAACATTACGAAATTATGCTCCCATTTTATCGAGGTCATGACTGCGAAGAATTAAGATGGACAGTCCTTGAGATGCTGACGGATAAAACGATGAATGCAGAAAAAAGACTGTTCGAGAAAGAACAGAGATGGGTGAACGGTCTAAAAACCCACCTAACAGGACTGAACGAAAATATACCTTGGCATCAATACTAAATACTAAGCAATTTTAAACATATAACTATGCATGTATTTTCCATCCCACCCCAAAATACATAAAATGCATTTGAAATGGTATATACACGAAAAATGAGTATTATACTGTATGTTTTTAAGCCGTGGTATCAGTCAGATAATGCATATATTGTACATTCGAATGTTGACTGAATGAATCACGAAAATTACATTTATGAAATGGCTCTTAATACAGAAGAGAAGGTCGAGACCATTTCATCACATATTTATACAAGACTGTACATGTGCTAGAGGCTAAGTCAAAATATTGTCTCTAGAGTTTTCAAAAAATAGATATCTTGTTCTCTAAGAATAGATCTACTTTAAGCAGAGTATCATGTGCCAAAAAGGTAAATATTTTGGGAACGGGAAAAAAATAATTTCGCTTACAGGGAAAAAATAGTTTCAGAGTTTTTTTAGAAGTTCTGTTTATCAAAAATGAAGGTTGAATTCAGAGTTCAGGGAACGCTATGTGCTCGTGTTTTCAAAAGTTATTCTCGTTGTTAGGAGAGAACATTAACTCAGATGGGCTGGCAAAGAATTCGTCTACAACAGTAGGTGAAAGTTGGACCATGTCCGAAAAAGTAGAAATAGTGCATATGTGAGAAGCATTGTCGTCATCGGTGTCTAGAGCAGCAATGGTCACAGAAGGTTGTCCCTTGTGCCACTTTCATCTCGTACCTCACGGCCACCTAATCGTAATGGTGAGGTCTAAACAAATGCCGTCATCAGAATAGGTAGCCCCTGGGGACAACACGTTGCATGAGCCGTTACCAAACCAAGCAAAGTATTGATATCCATAGGTACTGCTGATGGTAGTGTGAGACAGTCGTCCAACACGCATTCATCTCCGCAGAGCAGGCATCGTAGAACAGGTAGGATGCAATCTTGCCAGATTGGTCTGAATGAAAGAAACCAGGTAGTGTTCAGATCCCTTAGCCGAGCCAAGCCGAGGACTTTAGTAATCCGGTCTCGGTATATCATTGCTAGGAGCGTTTCTTCCATGGTAGCCTGAGTTTTGTTTGTGGCTGGACTTGCCATATCGGAGCAGAAGGAACAAAAATAAGATTCCTGCTACGAGTCCCAAGATGAGAGGCAGGCCGCCGAACACAGAGTGCACGAAATTTGGGAAGATGCTCAGGACTGCTTCAAAGGGTGCTAATAGTCCCGAAAAAACTGTCTTAAATACATGTGCGATGCCACTGGTATCAGACATGTTTTAAGATTTGACTTAACATTTCTACGAAATGCACGGGGCAATTTGTTCATAATAATGCATGTATCTCTGCTGCTGTCCTTGCAACTTGCAGATCATATGTTTCTCTAGACGAGGTTAAAGGCACAGTTGTTTGTAAAAAAAGGATTTCATCCTGCTTAAAGTATCAATTCGAATAGAAGACCTTGTCTGGTTTGCTGTTTGGATACAATACTTGCATACAGCAAGTGACCCTGGAAGGTACACTGACGAGATAGGCCCTTCCTGGCACCATGCCACAACAGCTGCGGGCACTTATTATAACGTAACTGCCGTTGGAAAGTTGTCTGAAAAAAGGCTCTATTTGTGTAGTAGGGGTGCCGTGCAGGTGGCATGAAAGGTTATTTGATGAACCTTCGCAGGCTTCTTGCAAGTTAATTCCTTGACACAGAAGTGTACCGCTCAGTGGATTTTTACAGTTGTTACCACTAAGAAATACCTCTTTTTTTCCCCCACTGTAACATCTATGTGTATAAGGTGGATTCCAGGTTGACTTGATGTAACCTTTACCCAACCTTTCATACAGGCCCGCTGGTATGTGCTTTTGGCAATATTGAAACTGAAAAGTCGTTATTGGAATTGTAATTGAGCCATGTATTATCCATTCAATGACAGTTCTTTCAGAGACTGTCAATGGCAATCTTTCTAGTTTTTCAATGCTCAACACCATATAGTCTGCTCCTTTTTGTGCCAAAGAGATTTGTTTATCAGTAAGGTTAAAGATAGAAAATAATGACGTTGTGTTGATTGGACGCCATGGCACGTAGCCTGAACGGAGGTTTTGTAACGTCCAGCCTAACTGTACAATAGAACGTAATTGGGACTGGCCATATTGTAACATTAGCATATCCTGTTCTATTATATCAATGGCAGATGATACAATGCTGTCCAGTGAATAAATTCTGGAGGACAGAGTCGTTAACCCATTGTCCACTACAGACAGTGATTTTCCAAATGAATACGATAAATTTCTCGTATTTTTTCGGCAGTTTCAATTTGCGTTACTTTCCAAGCTTCGTTGAAAGCAGCGTATATACCGGCGTATATGAAACGTTTTTGACGCTGTTTGCGAGGTCCTAATAAGAAATCTCGCAAGTCAGCACCTTCTTTAAGTAAAGTCAAGTGTTGCTTAATTTCAGGCAGTGAGATTTCTGTAGCCAATCGAGGCATAGTTTTCCTACACTGTATGTTGTAATTATCCCTGGATGTTGTCTCTGGGAATATCTTGGGTCTGGCCTGTTCTGTTTGAACCCCTGTGTTTTGTTCAGGAATCTATCTTGACAGTTAATAGTGTCTGTGGGCCAGATCAACCATTTTCTCCAATCAGGATTAGTTCTGTTTTGGTGTAAAATATGGGATATGTCTATTTCCGCATCTGTAGAGCTATTACTATCAGGTATGGGTTTTGTTATAGACGTTTTTTTTAAGTCCTTTATTTTGGCTAGGCCAAGGCAGGTTGTTTGATGAATGGTGTTATTCAGGAACATTATCTGTTCTGGGATCATGCAGGCTCTGAATAATGATTCTAAACCTTGTACCTGCCATTCTTTTGTACCCCAGACTGTTTTTGTCCCAATGTTGTTTCTCCAAAATTCAAAACCAAATGTAGACATTTTTTCATAAAATTTAGTAGAATATATCAATTTAGTATTTGTCAACATGTTTTTCATTCCTGTCTTATTTAAAATTTTAAAATAAAACGTTTCTGGATCAGTGTTATTAAATCCTGAGAAGTAGGGGAATTTCTCATAAAATGTTTTCAAGCTGCCTTTTGGCGGTGTTGGACAATGTTCCCATTGATTATAAGCAAAAACATTTCTAGGATTAGCAGATTTATGCAAAATAGTGATGCCCATGATTAAAGCAATACATTTCTTCATAATCTGATGAACCTTCTAAATAATCATGTTCTGTAACTTTTGCTGACATTTCTAAATCTTCAATCATAGTATTAATATTTTCAAAGTCCCAATCATCAGAGAAAGTACTAGGTGATACAAAGTCACTTAATGAAACCTTGAACTGATGTAGATATTTCAATAGTTCAACCGGGCCATAGATGTTGTAATCAGTAGCGTCCCATGCTACACCACCAGGTATAGGAATGGCTGTGATGTTTACTGATGATAGTTCTCTTTTTTCAATGTGAGTAGATCTGTGAGGCATTAGAACCAAGTTGATGTTCTGACTTGCTGTGTCTATTGTACTGTATTTTCCATCAATCATTCTTCCCAAGCTTAAAACCAAAATTAGCCAGAGTAGGAGGAAAAGTACACCCAACACAATCCATAATTCAATCCATGGTGAAATCAGATATATTTCTACAAGTTGATGAAAGAGTTCAGTTATTTTTTTTAAAGGTTTTATTTGCTGGCTTTTCTTCATGTTCACTTGGATCTTCAGAAAAGTTATTGAAATTGATGAAGTAGCCAGATGCAGTTCTGTCAATTGTTGGAATTGCTTCCGGATTTTCATTAATCTTTGGATTTGTATAGTTAGAGGCTACATCATTGTAGATTGGTGTTTCTTGACGAGCTGTTGCAATTTAGGTTTCAAGAGGCACAAGTTCCATGGCTTTGTTGCATAGTCCTTTTTTATTCACTGCAGGTTTATCAAATGTGATTAGTCTCTCAGTTTGAACCTCTTGAATTGTAGCAAGGTTTGGTCTTCTGCTACATCTTGGGAGACCACTGGGCCTACTACTTATTATTGGACACATGTTTGTGGTTTTACCAGGTCAATTGATACAACTCTGTTCTCCTTTTTACCAGCAAGGGGCGGTAGTACTACTGATCTTGTTCCGCTGATAGCTAAGACAGGTACTGCTTTTCTGTAAGAAGGCCCAAATTCCTTCTTCACCGCGATCTTTTCTCTGACCAGATCCCCAATCTTTGGAATCCAGACAGGTCTTGCTGGGACAAGTGGTTTTTCTTCAGTGGCTGTTGGCTTTAGCTTTGTGTTACGTAGATTTCTTCTTTTTTCATTTAAGTTCTGTAAAACAGCCAAACGATCTTTGCTATCAAAGGTTTTTTGTTCCACCACTGAAGTCTGACTATCGAGGTCTTCGATTATCATTCTAGTACCAAACAAAAGTTCATACGGAGTGATTCCACCCAGAGAATGTCTTAGCCGAATATTAAGACTACGTTGGACACTGATTAGATGTTTGACCCACCCGTCACCCGAACCTAATACCCTCACTGTTATACATTGCTTTATGTCACGTTTTTTTCTTTCAACTACTGCATTTCCCTCGGGATGGAATGGACTAGAGTACCGCAATGCAATGCCCAAGCTGGCCATGGCCTCCTTGTAAGCTCGAGAGCTAAACGCTGGACCCTGGTCAGAATGTAGCATGCCAATTGCGTATGTGCCGATAAAGACTTGCAAATCTTTTATAAAAGTTCTGGCGTCAGCCGAGCGCTGGGGCCACATCCAAATGATTCTCGTCTTAATACTTATGGGATCGCATTTTCCGTGTGGATGTCTGCGTGTAGATAGCCTAATGCTGTCTAATAGAGGTGCCTGGGCTGGTATCTGGTCTGGTTCACAATTGCGATCTTTATTGCAGTCCTGAAAATCCTTTGCAAAGTTATAAATTTGCACGCTCATCCCCGGCCACCAGTATTGTGATTGCAATTCTATTAGAGATTTCAAGATCTCTTGGTGCCCAGACCCATTCCCATGTGTGCTTCTTGAATCAAGTAAGCCCTCCGGTTTGTGTTTGGAATTACTCTGTCCCCCACTTCAGGGATTCTAGCAAAAGGAACGGAGTTCGCATCAATTATGTATGTATTGTTGAGTGGATAGTTGAGAGGTAATGCCGCATAGTCGCCTTTTAATGAGGATTTTACTGCCAGCATGGTTTCTCCATCTATTTGTTTTTTACAACGCTTTTTTGTAGCAATGGAAGCCGGTTGTACAGCTGATGTTTTGGCTTTGCTAGCCAACGAATTCCCTGCAACGTGAACGCCATCACGTCGAAGACTCTGCGTATATATCACGTGAGTCTTTCGTAGTTCTTTCTTTAAAAGAACTACTTGTTCCCAAAGTTTTTTATGCTTTATTGTGACACCTGTCTCATCTTTGTAACCATTTTCAATCCAGGTCTGCATGAAATTATTGTAAGATTCGACACAATAACACGAATCGCACACTATAAGTGTCGGGAATTCGCGATCGGCATTCTCAAGCGCCATCTTTAAAATTCGTAGTTCAGCTCCTTAAGCTGTACAGTTTCTGAGTGATTCAGTTTTAGTGACCATTGGTCTGAATTTACCTATGCACCAGCGACCTTTAACAATCGCGCATGCTGCATTGTAAACTTTTTTATCCACAAAGTAGTGTTGTGCAGATACGTCTGTGTAGATTACACAGGTGTACTGTTCGAAAGGCAGAATTTCGATTGACAGAGGACATTCATGTTCGTATTCTAGATGTTCTAGTTTTTTCATTTTGAGATCAAATGTGTGTATCACGTCTGTTGTAATAAGAGGATTTTCCCATTGTATCCATTTTGGATCTAATGCCATAGCATTTGGAATCCTCGGTCTTGTTACTGCCTCAAGGGCAGATACTGCTGTTAAAACAGATAAGCTCTTCCCTTGAGCTAGGGCTCTTTCTTTTGCTACAGCAGTTCGGACCGCAGTCAGATTTTTTTCAGTAGAACTGAATTTAATTTCAGCTTGTGTGTACAAGTGTGATTTATAAGCTATTGGTACCGTTTCTCCCACATTAGAGGTCAGGTACTTGAATCCGCATCTTCCTGGGATGACTCGGATTACAAGGTTGCGCTCGTTTGCGCGTGTTTGCAGTTTTATTTTAGTTAACATGTCTGTTTGTATTGATCGTAACATTTTTGTCCAATTAATTGGTTTGAAATCAGGTTTTATTAATTTGTAGAGAGGTTTAACCCTCTCTGCGTAGTTTAGAATGTAAGTTCTTCTGAAATTCAGGAAACCTGGAATTGATTGTATGTTTTTTAGCGTTTTTGGAGCTTGGAGTGCTGCACACTTCTCTAAGAAGTTGTCTGCTAGGCTTTTGCCTTCACTTGATAACTCATACCCTAAAAATAGGACAGTGAGGTGGTCAATTCGTGAATTTTTAAAGTTGGATTTGTACCCTTCAGATGGGAACCCAAGTATTATGGTGTTCACTCTTTTCAAGTGTGTCTCCAGGTCATCGTCTGTAAGATAGATATCATCGACATAAGATAATGCCTCATTATCATACATTTGTAGTATTTCTATTACCCTGGCTGAAAATAATCCTTGGCTGTTCTGGAATCCCTGGGGGAGATGACAGAATTACCTTTGGACCCCCATACTGGAGAAAGCGGTCAAGTACCTGCTTTCTGGTGCAATGTTTTGACAGAAGAAACCATTTGAAATATTTAATGTTGTTTTATATTTTTTGCGCACGAAGTTATTCATTAGTGCTGCACTGTGTGAGTTTTGTACTGCAAATGTTTTGCAACAAGAGTTTAGGTGTCTGTAGTCCAAAACTAGACGATATGAATCATCTGGTTTGGAGACGGGAAATAAAGGGTTGTTCATTTGTGACGTGCATGTTTCAATCACCCCCTGGTATTCAAGTTGATCTAAGATCTCCCTGACTTGTTTTTTAGCTTCTTGCTTAACCCTTCAGCGCTAATGACAAGGGTAACTCGTCATGGAGTTTCCATTGATTTCAATGGAAAGTCAATGGAGGTCCATGAACACCCTTAGCATCGAAGTGGTTAACAGGATACTGCCTATGTGCAGTAGGTTGATTTTTTAACTGAATTTTATGGTGAGGAGAATCCTCATCCCATTCTACATGATTTTTGTATAATGCAGGGGCATGGGCCACTGCCCATTTTCTAGCATATGTGTATTTTTTATGAATTGGAATGTGATTTGAGAAGGCAGGCAAAATCATTTCTTCGCCATGTGGGCACTCCCTGACGAACTCTGGTGGCCAGTCTTTCTCTGCTAGAAGGATATCATAGCCTTTAGATAGATTCTCCCAAAAGAGACCTCTTATTTTCCTAGTTTTGTCCTCTTCTATACGTAATGTTATTTCATATTATTTATGGGGTACACTAACTCTGGTGTCTGCCGTTTACACTTGAATGTATTCATTCGTGTCCACAGTCTCCAGAGGATTCCTCAGGATCTTGTGAGCTATGGTCACTTCTGCTGCGCTGTCTAGCATTGTCTGGGCCCATTCTCCATTCTTGAGTTGTGTCCTCAGAATCCTCGGCATGTGGTGCGATCCCCATTGGTAGACAGATTGTCAGAATTCTGTGTTTTTCATTAGGTGTAGTATCAGGAAATACTGCCTCTATTTGAGTAATTTTTTGAGCTAACCAGAACAGAATTTGTTCCCGTTTTGCAGGTAATTTGCCAATGACTGATTGTAGTCTGTGGTGTAATTTTATTAGTGTTCCCCTGGTGAAGGGTGTGCTGTGGAATCCTTATTGCTGGTTGGACTGTTAAAGTCCGCATGACATATTGGACCAATTGTCTATGTATTTTAATTAGTTGTTTTAGCTGAGCTAAAAGTTCTCCGTTTGACATTTTTTCAATGTCAGGATGTGGTGTATAGCCGGCTAGAACCGGCCATGTGGCTCCTGGTCTACCTAGTGGACCGAGCCTGGTAATGTGATTTTGATGTTTTAGGGTGCCATTAAACCAGAGCTGATGCTCTTGGTAGGTTAGTGGAATCTCAACGTCATCGAAAGGGACGTATTCCTCTGGAGGTTCCTCTGTTTTGTAGTAGTGGAACTCGTGTGTCACAGCATTTGCTGCTGGAATATTTATCCATGAATAGAACACCTCTGTCTGCTGATATTCATGGGCCTCGACCACAAATATGATTTTACCACCTCTTGATGATACTCCATTTTCTATAAGTTTTATAGTTATGGTTTGATTATGGTTATGATTATAGCATCCTGGTCATCTTGCTAGAGACTTGTGTCCTCCGCTAAAAGTTGAGCTGCCAAAGCATCTCTTTCATCTTCACTTCCCGTCATTTTACTGACTGAAAGGTTTCTGCAGAGCGAGTTTCAAGGAGACAAAGATTAGGTGCACAATATTTTGGAGCACTGTATCCTTCAACGTTGACTAAACCAAAAACTAATACATTCTCGTCCTACTAAGTTTTGGCGGATATTTAACCTTTTACCCACTCCAGACGTCTATTGGAGTTTTTACGGGAAAAAAGGGGTCTGTGTGAAAAGCATGACTGAGTTATTCTAGTATCTAGCATTAAATTATCGCCTTACCAAACGTTGGGCGCCATGTAGTGTAGTTCCTATATTCCCAATAGGCGCTGCGCATTGGAATAACATAAACGATAGTTTAGACGTAGACTTAGGTCAACTAGGTCTCTATTGAATATGTTAGATTTAATTATGAATGCCAGCTAGCTCAGAGGTCACTAGAAACTTTCTCGAGTGCACAAGAAGGGATTAGTTTCTGACAACCACATAAACATGACAACTTTGCTCCCTACAGAATAAGGAGTATACCTACAGAGACGCGGAAACAATAGATAACTATTTTACTCAGTCAATCGTGCATGCTTAGGGTCACCAGAAGCGCAGAGAAATAGAGAGACAGGCGTTTTCAATAAAAGAGGTTATTTATTGAACAGTCTTCTTTCCCATGCAAGAGAAGTGAGTTGCCACAATTGCAATACTTGTCATAAAGTAAAGTGCGTACTGTAAAAGGAGTATTATGAAATAATACTGTAAAAGCATGGTATGGTTTCTAAGCCATACGGTGTTTAAAATAGATAAAATATATACATAGATAAAATCATGACTAAACGTACTCAACTGGTGCTTCTAAGATACGCCTACGTGTACCTAACCTAAGCCTAATATGTGGGAAGAGTAAGTGAGCTGCAGTTTGAGTTAAGATAGTTTCTGCCAAGAATCTGAATCAAGAATTCTCTAAGGGTCTAATCAGCTCCGTACCTTGGTTATAGAATGAAGGAGGTCTTGTATCTCTCTCTCAGGACTCGATCTCCCAGCAACCCGCAAGGGTGACAGGGAAGCACTTGAGCTGGATTTCTCGGCAGGAGAAAAGACAGCGTCTCTCTCAGTGCGTCAATGGGAGGGTCGGCTTCCTTCGGCACTGGCTACAGCAGGGCGTCGGGCAAGTAGATAGTCGATCTGCTCCAAACCACTGTGTGTTTTGCTAGGGCAGATGCTGGTATATTTATACCTGGAAGGTGCCGAGTTTGACGTAAGGTTGGACATAAGACGTTACTAAGAACTCGCAGTTCTTTCAGGACTCCAGGATTTCTAGGACAAATCAATACAGAAGCATGGGGAATTCCCGGGCTGCTGGAGGCTTGGTTTGTTTAAGAACGCGTTGTGCTTTCTAGGAGTCTATGGGAGTAGCCTTGCCGTATTTGGACTGCATTGGCTATGATTTAATATGGGTATGATTCTTATGCCTTTATAAGGATATGATTTGATATAACCACATAAGGGCATGAATCAGGAATATTTAAATAGGGTCCTAGATACGGTTACAACAGCAAGGTGTGTGAATGGATGTGACACAGAGGTCTTAGCATTGGATGTGTTGCCATGGACAACGGCAGTAGCATAGTCAAGGCCATGTCAGACAGAGGCTATTTCAGGGTCCTGTGTTTGGCACATTGCATCAACCTGGTTGTGCAAGACTTCCTCCAAAAGGAAGACATAGTCAGCAACATACTGACCACCTGCAGAACAATCTGCACCCATTTCAGCCATTCTTTTAAAGCCCAGAAGCAGCTGCAAATTATTCAGCTTTATAATAGAGCACCAGTTGAAGCTCTGATACAGGAGGTACCAACACGTTGGACCTCCACCTTTTACATGCTGCAACAGTACAAGCAGATCTATGACTATGTCATTCAAAGAGGAAGGGATGCAGTTGGCTATGACCATGTATGCAGACAAATGGGCTAGTCAAATGTTTGACACAGATGATACTCCCTTTTCAGGTGCTCACGAGGGAAGTTAGCAAGGAGGACAGTACGATGGGACAAGCTATCCCGTTGCTGGATCTCCTATAAGACAAGTAAGGAAGGTGTCTGAAAGATTCGTCCCTGCAGGACTGAATAAAAACACAGAAGCACATACATTTGTTTATAGCTTAGTCCTGAGCTTGGCTTCTAATATAAAGCTGCAAAACTACATCACCATGCCCAAAGATTTCATATGTGCCACACTACTTGATCCACGGTACAATTAAATTCTGTCCACTTTCATCCCTTTTTATGAAGGAGATGCTTTAAAATACAAGAGTTGGATTGTAGAGCAAGCTGGAGACTTGGAATAAGATTGGCTGGAACTTCGAGTCCCATCCGCTGCAACATCTGTTTGAGCATTACAAGCATGTCTATGACTATGTCATTCAATGAGCAAAGGATGCAGTTGGGAAGGCTATGACCATGTATGCAGACAAATGGGCTAGTCAAATGTTTGACTTGGAATAAGAATGGCTGGAACTTCGAGTCCCATCCGCAGTTCTGGGGTGCCGCCTTCAACTTCCAGAGTGGGCAGTCTTGGCCTATAGCAGCCAACAACACCATCAACCAGAACACCGGCAACAACAACAAAAGACAGACTGGACCCAAACTCTGCATTGTATTGGTTTCAATTAGCAGGGCTCAAGTCCAGTGCAGAGGTGAAGGCAAAAACAGGTAGATGATCCAAAAGAGATCTATGTTGATCAAATACCATTGATGTATTTGTATGGGAAGAAGCGCCAATGGCCAGAGCTCAGCAGGCTGCCAATAAAGTACCTGGCTTCTCCTGTCACCAGTCATTCTGCTGAATGTGCGTCCAGTGCAGCTGGTGCGGTTGTCACAATTAGAAGGAACAGTCTGTCACCTCAAAATGCAGAGAGATTGACTATGATCAAAATGAACCAACATTTTATACTACACAATTACACCGTTTCTGAAACAGCAGCTGGGAGGAAGAGGGTGATTGGTCTGACATTGAATCAAATGTGTTAGCTGACCAACTTTTGGGTGAACCTCCTGAGTTTGAAGGAGGATGCTATTTCCTGGACTAATTATGCCAGTGCCCCCATAGAACTTTTAAAATGTTCTTGTTGAATTTAGTTCATTCTTTGCAAAAAAATATTACAAAAATGCTTGCTAGAGGAACATTATTATTTCTGTGTCAGATTTATACTGCCCTACATTTTTTTATTAGTCACATTTATATTGCTGGGTTGCAGCTGGACCAGTGTGCATTAAGGAAGCCTTCACAATTCCTTCTTGACATTGGGGCAAATGCTTGCCCCCTCACATGCCTGTTGCCTAATGCCTATTCCTTTTGCATTACTTAGTACTAGAACGACTGCCCCGTAAAATCATTTATTAGGTACAGGACCAAATTCCAATGTCTTGCGTGCATCAAAGATGATTGAATATCCAATACCTGAACTACTTGTACTTGCCTTGGAAGGGATAAGGTAACTTCAACTATTACAATTGTGAGTGACTGATTTCGAAAGTGATGCTTTTAGTTGATTGATCATTCATGTGGTGGCAGACACTCATGGAGGGTGTGTGTTGACTGTAATAAGGGAAACATCTTGAGATGATTATTGATTTGCATTGTTTTGGGCTTGAGTGATGGAGCATATTTTTCCCTGTACGTGATGATCAGCCCTTTAACAAGCCAGATTTAATTAACTGCAGGGGTGTTCTCTTTTTTTTCTGGTTCTTCAGACACCAAAACAGTCACTTTAGTTATCAAACAAAAAACTATGCAAAATATACTGCAATCCTGTTTCATTCTCTACTTTTTCTTCAACAGCAGTGCACTGCACTCCACGTCTATCTGGCTTGGGTCCTCCTGATTCATCATAATGTTGACTGGTCTGGAACAGCGTTACTCAGAGTCACATAGGACCGGAGGAGTATCATGGAAGAACTCAGGGCAGAAATGGGAGCTGCAGGACAACCTCATCAACAGCAAGAAGCAAAACGTGTTTGAGTATCGACTTCAGTTCAAGGATAAACCTAAAGTCTGAGGTCTAGCACTACTCAGCTATTTGGAATACAGAGACGTGTGTTTGGGAAATGCTGCTGTCTGTGTGTGGACTTGCTGCAAAAGTGAGACTCTGAGCCCCCTTCTTGTTTTTTTGCTCTGACTCTGATTATTCTTACCTTGATACACTCCTCATGAAGCTTACCCTCCTTATGTCCTTGTTCCTGACTCTAAAACACAGTTTCTCTTTTACAATCCGCAGACTTTCATTTAGTCTCCTTCATGAATGAAAGGCGAAAGCTAGCTGAGCTCAACAACACTCCTGCTTACCCATAGGACCAGTGCAAAGATGCCACAAAGAGTGGACATTCCTGAAGACAATGCATCACCTACGTTTGCAATACAGTATCATTTTTCTTTTACCAATAATATTAACTAAGAGAATTCGGTTGGTGGGTTCACTCCCTAACCTAGAAGACAGAACATTTAGATATATGGTAAATTGGGTCTCAGAGCAGAAGGACTGTTTGCAAAGCATGTATCTGTACTCTGTCATACTCATTCCTTTGTTTCCTTCTATCAACAGATTAATGGCAAATGATGTGCTGCTGCTTATTGCCCACATGAATGTTGTTCGTTTGTTGTAGTGTTTGTCAAACCTTTCCCCAAATCCCATTATCCATCCATTCATCAAACCCCTAACCCTCTTCTCCTGAGCTATGTGATTTATTGAGCTGTGGCTTTAATTACACAGTGAAAAGGGGTTCACTGACAGAATATCAGTGTAAAAAATATAGAAGTAAAAAATATAGATTAAAAAAATGTAGAATGCAAAAATAACGACTCCCTATAATTAAACACGTAAGTGCAAAAATATCGGGAAAAAATATTGATGTAAAAAATATCGTTGTACAAAATATTGATGCATATAAATATGTATATATATATATTCCAAATGAACTTGCTCGCGGAGTAGAGACACCACACCCAATGTGTTTGTTTTCACCTTGTTTATTCGGATGGCTGTGACAGGATACCACGGTCCTCACAGGGAAATAGACACCACTGTGCCTTCGCGTTTCGGGAGATTCCTTAGTCATGGCATGGCATGAGGTGAAGAGGGAAATGGTGCGCTTGGATTTTGCAGTGATTTAAATTAGCTAAGTCCAACCCCACTGGGCGTGTCCTCGCTAAGCACCCTTGTCCTTGTAGTCCGGGTGAATATACCTTTTCATAGTGAATGCCACCAGCTCCTCATCACCGATTTTACTGTTCCGTCGGGTCGCTGCTAAAACCAAGGCACCCTGTCACTCATCTTTCGCCACTCCGAACAGGTACATTGTACTGTGTTCATGCCCTTCAAGGAGGCACGCACTCCTGCATGCTCGCAGGGGGGTAGTCTCCGTGGCCAGAGCGGGCCACCACATATTCCAAATGAACTTGCTTACGCAGTAGAGACACCACACCCACAGGAATGAGTATAACAGGATACCACGGTCCTCACAGGTAAGTAGACGCCACTGTGCCTACGCGTTTCGGAAGATTCCTTAATCATGGCATGTCGTGAGGTGAAGAGGGGAATGGTGCGCTTAGATTTTGCAGTGATTTAAATTAGCTAAGTCCAACCATATATATATATATATATATATTCACTGAAAAAACCATAGGTTATAGACCATATATAGTTAGGAATTAGCATTTAAAAAACCTTATTTTACTCACACAAAACCATTGAAATTCCATATATAGTTAGTTGCACTAACTATATATCGCGCACCCGCAATCCACTGCTGATGATGTCACATATTACATCATTCATGACATGGTCAGTGACATCACTGATGACATCACTGATGACATCTCAAATGACATCACTGATGACATCACTGATGACATCATCCGGTGACTGTGTGTTTCTGTAAAGTTTAAATATGTTTTACATATCGAAGAATGAGTAGATGTATAAGTGTCTGGACGAAGGATTTAGTAGGTGCGTGACTGAATGTATGAGTGAGTGATTAAATGTGTCTCACTGAGTGCATGGGTTAGTGACTAAACTGTCTTAATTTGTGCATCATTATGTCTGTTGTTCTGTAAACTGCTGCATGTGTTGATCAGTAGCTATATGATTAACTATATGGGTTATTGATTGATTGTCCAAGTATTTGTATGGGAGACTGAGTGTGTGTGTGGCTGGCTGGGAGGTGTGTGACTCTGTGCAGATCAATGTGTACTTGTATCAATGATTGTATAAGAAAGTAAGTATGTGTTAGTATATGTTTGAAAATGTAAGGTGCTCTATGTTTAACTGTATAGACAAGAAAATGGAAGTGTGATTGATTCTTTACAGGACTGACTAGGTGTGTGAGTAACTCCATGGATGAGTGGCAGAGTGTGAGTGTCTGTATAGGTGTATGAGTGCATATGATAGTGTTGTAAAGATGAGTGATTGTATGTATGAATGATTGTATGGGTGAATGAGTGAATGTGTGTGTAGACGTAGGAATCAGTGAGTGCGTATGTAGTAACTAGTATTGGTGTGTCAATGGTTTCAAAAATTATACTCTGTATTTAACACTGGGTGAAACAGAGGTTATATTAAAATGTGAGGAGATGCATTGTATTGTCACATGAATGATATCATCAGTGATGTGGTCATTGATGTCAAATGAGATGTCATCAGTGATGTCATCAGTGATGTCATTTGAGATGTCATCAGTGATGTCATCAGTGATGTCACTGACCATGTCATGAATGATGTAATATGTGACATCATCAGCAGTGGATTGCGGGTGCGCGATATATAGTTAGTGCAACTAACTATATATGGAATTTCAATGGTTTTGTGTGAGTAAAATAAGGTTTTTTAAATGCTAATTCCTAACTATATATGGTCTATAACCTATGGTTTTTTCAGTGAATTTTCAAGGTTTTGTAAATGCTAATTCCTAACTATATATGGTCTATAACCTATGGTTTTTTCAGTGAATTTCAATGGTTTTTTAATAGCAAATATCATAAGCTGTCGAATGTCAAGTACGTGGTAAGTGAAAACATTTTCGTGTTTATGCACACTGATCTGCTTTGAATGGTGCCCCCCCCCTCATTTCTATTAGGAGTACTCTCTCTTTGCAGATAGTGAAAGGTAGTTAACGCAGGCCTTTGCCCCCGTTGTAATACGTCGTGCCTGCTTCTCTCTCCATTTGATTGATTGTTATCCAAGCATTTACTGTTTTAGAATTGGTTCTCTTTGGTTCATTCTCTATTTACAAACAGACACAGAGTCGCAATACTCTGTTTAGTCTTTGCAGATAACGAAAAATCGTGTAAAAAAAAAGAAAAGGAATCGAGCAAAATCAGTAGGCCACTAATGGGATCTCTTTTTGACCTCGCTAAAATAGAAACATTAGGAACAACCCCTCATGACAAATACAAAACTAGTGAGATGAACTGAACTCCACACAATGATGGCTGCAAAACAGCTCGGCTCCGCCACCCACCCCGCCCAAAATAACGATAAAGAGCGGCTGCCATGATTGGTTGCGGAATGGCCACGACGGAGCTACGAAATGGTGGTGCTCTCATGCTAACCCCAGCTTCAGTCTGAAACATCCAGAAACACTGTAGACTACCAATTCGATCAGTTCCGGTAGCGCCCCAATGTAACCCGGTAGAGAAGAACTAGCCCTCCCCTCTTTGACTGATGGTTCTTGTTGCCTGTCCCTTCTGTTGTCATTTAACAGAACTATTTAGCCTGCTGAAAGGGGTTGTGTTCCGACCGCTGGTTGGTGGAGACATTTTGACTATATTCTGGACCTGCGTTGTCGCGTAATGCGTCATATGACGCGCCGCGTTAGCGCATCCGGAAGTCATCCGGGGCGCGACGCGCAGCGCGTAACGTAAGCATAACAAGTCATGTGACTTGTTAATAAAACTTTTCATTGGTTCATTTTACTTTTCTTATTCTAATGATGAAAGGATTGGTCATATGACCTAAAAATTACGCTTTTTATTACTTCCGAACATTATTTTTTCTTAAATATATGTTATAATGTTCCAGGCTAATGTACTTTCCCGGAAAATTTACAACTGTCCTGCAAGTAAAATATATTCTTTTTTCGAGAAAAAGAGCGTTTCTTCGTCCCATGACGGAGCCGTTGAGCAAAAGAGGGTCGACCTGCTGTCTTAGTCGCCGATACGCCTGAATATGAGATTCTTATCGATCACTTTATGTTGCAGGAGTAGAAAACACAACATCCCTTGACCATTTATCTTTACTGCGTTCCTGCGTATTATACCTTTTACCCTTCATGTAATTGGTCTGCTTTATTTCACTTGCCTTTTAATGATTCTAAAACAGTGACTATTATTAAAAACTTTACCAATGTATATACTACTACCATGTTTTCTTTTAAAAACCTTTATTGTGAAAATTTCATTATACAAATACGAGCCTATAACCACGTGGGCCGGCCACGGAGCAAACTGTAATCGTATATGATGAGTAGACATTTACACTGTAGAGGAACGTAACGGGCGGGCCATTAGGTTGCAAGAACTAAGGTGTCTAACAGTTGCGGAATCGGTGGACGTACATTTTATAATTAAAATACGACAGGGCCAGTTACAATAAAATTATCTAGATATACATTTGCGGGCAAGTACCATGGGTGACGTTAATTCGAACTTTCAATAGTACAGTAATCAATAACACATCAGAACTTAATATCAATAGGGATGTCGAAATATTCAATCAATTCTCGTCCCCGCCCGCCATATGCTTCAAAACTGCATACGTATCTCGTGATTTCAAGGTTCTGCAACCAGTACACAACAAGGAGTTACGAGTCCCATTTATTCCGGCGCCATTTTGGGCGAGGACGGGCAGGTCCAGGATATAGTCAAAATGTCTCTACCAACCATCGACTATGATGATGTTCATATGCTGTATTTATTAGAGTAACACTCATCTGTCCACATGAAATTAATTTGCCACAATCTAAACATGTCATTTTAATCTTTCCAAAGTTCTAAATATTTGGGACCATTTCCCTTGCCTCTGATGCTGTCAGTGCCACTTCTTTGATGAATGTACTGGCAGGTCGGGGGTTCTCCTCCAAATCTCTCTTTTATGCAGCACTATAATTAATTGGTGCCACCTCTCCATATGACGATGCATGGTATAGTTACCATAACTATATTTTTTTTCGGTTCCTCTGGAGAGTACATCGTGGCAGATGAAGCGTGTAACGTACCGGGCATTTACCTTTTTTTGCATGTACAGGAAAGGAAAAAAAAAAATTGAGCGTCCGAGTTCTAAAGTGTCCCAGGGCCATTTTAGTAGACCAGGCCCAAATCCAAAGAACAAGCCGCCATTTTGAGAGTCCTGTTGCAGCCGCCTGTCGCTGTAGCATCAAGAGCAGCCGAAACTCAGCTGAATGGCAACTGAAACGGTAAAGGGGCGCCCCACTACAGCAGACGAGCCTCCACCTAGGAAGGCCCGTTCACGCCGCCTCCCCCCCCCCCTTCGGGCACCCCACGCCGTTATTCGGAGCAGTATTGTAGGATGGCCACACCAGTGCGGCAACTTGCTAGACATCACCTCGGTGGTAACCGAATCTCAGCGCCTTGTGGTGTCTTCTATTCAGAAAACATTGTTGTGCTTCCTTCGACCTATTCGCCGCAAGTGCGCACGCAACTCAGCTGCATAGCTTGCTAGACACCACCTCGGTGCCATCCGGATCTTGGAATCTCAGCGCCTTTTGGTGTCTTCTCTTCAGAAAATATTGTTGCGCTGCCTTTGGCCCCATTCGCACATCGGTCCGCTACTGACGCCATCTCACAGGCTAATGGGGCGCCCCACGCCGAGTTTCAGCATTGTAGGATGACCACACCAGTACAGCAACTTGCTAGACATCACCTCGGTGCCATCCGGATCTTCGCATCTCAACGCCTAGTGGTATCTTCCATACAGAAAATATTGTTGCGCTGCCTTTGGCCCCATTCGCACATCGGTCCGCTACTGACACCATCTCACAGGCCAACAGGGCGCCCCACGCCGACTTTCAGCATTGTAGGATAGCCACACCAGTGCACCTTACTAGACACCACCTCGGTGCCATCCGGATCTTGGCATCTCAGCGCCTTGTGGTGTCTTCTATTCAGAAAATATTGTTGCGCTGCCTTTGGCCCCATTCGCACATCGGTCCGCTACTGACGCCATCTCACAGGCCAATGGGGCGCCCCACGCCGACTTTCAACATTGTAGAATGGCCACACCAGTGCGGCAACTTGCTAGACACCACCTCGGTGCCATCCGGATCTTGGCATCTCAGCGCCTTGTGGTGTCTTCTAGTCACAAAATATTGTTGCGCTGCCTTTGGCCCCATTCGCACATCGGTCCGCTACTGACGCCATCTCACAGGCTAATGGGGCGCCCCACGCCGACTTTCAGCATTGTAGGATGGCCACACCAGTACAGCAACTTGCTAGACATCACCTCGGTGCCATCCGGATCTCGGCGCCCCACTGCAGATGAAGTGCCTCTCAACTATGAAACCACCACGGTGCCATCCGGATCTTGGCGCCTTGTGCTGGTTCCGGCCTATTCACACATCGGTCCGCTACTGACGCCATCTCACAGGCTAATGGGGCGCCCCACGCCGAGTTTCAGCATTGTAGGATGACCACACCAGTACAGCAACTTGCTAGACATCACCTCGGTGCCATCCGGATCTTCGCATCTCAACGCCTAGTGGTATCTTCCATACAGAAAATATTGTTGCGCTGCCTTTGGCCCCATTCGCACATCGGTCCGCTACTGACACCATCTCACAGGCCAACAGGGCGCCCCACGCCGACTTTTACCATTGTAGGATGGCCACACCAGTGCCACAACTTGCTAGACACCACCTCGGTGCCATCCGGATCTTGGCATCTCAGCGCCTTGTGGTGTCTTCTATTCAGAAAATATTGTTGCACTGCCTTTGGCCCCATTCGCACATCGGTCCGCTACTGACGCCATCTCACAGGCCAACGGGGCGCCCCACGCCGACTTTCAACATTGTAGGATGGCCACACCAGTGCGACAACTTGCTGGACACCACCTCGGTGCCATCCGGATCTTGGTGCGTTGTGTTGCCTTCGGCCTATTCGCACATCGGTCCGCTACTGACGCCGCCTCACGTGCCAACGTATTTTCTCCGCATTTTATACCCTATGCCGCATAACAGGTCATGTGACTTGTTTATAAAACTTTTCATTGGTTCATTTTACTTTTGGTTTCCTAATGATGGAAGGCTTGATCATATGACCTAAAAACAACACTTTTCATTGGATGAAAACTTTTTTTTTTCCCTCCGGATCTTGGCGCGTTGTGCTGCCTTCGGCCTATTCGCACATCGGTCCGCTACTGACGCGAACTGACAGGCCAACAGGGCACCCCACGCCGACTTTCAGCATTGTAGGATGGCCACACCAGTGCTGCAACTTGCTGGACACCACCTCGGTGCCATCCGGATCTTGGTGCGTTGTGTTGCCTTCGGCCTATTCGCACATCGGTCCGCTACTGACGCCGCCTCACGTGCCAACGTATTTTCTCCGCATTTTATACCCTATGCCGCATAACAGGTCATGTGACTTGTTTATAAAACTTTTCATTGGTTCATTTTACTTTTGGTTTCCTAATGATGGAAGGCTTGATCATATGACCTAAAAACAACACTTTTCATTGGATGAAAACTTTTTTTTTTCCCCAAACGATGAAAGCCCCACCTTGTTTCTGGATGTTTCAGACTGAAGCTGGCGTCACCATGAAAGCACCACCATCTCGTGGCTCCGTCGTAGTCATTCCGCGAGCAATCATGGCAGCCGCTCCCCACCCGAAGCCTGCAGGTGTCGGGGGCCCCCAAAACTTTTGATGAATCCTCAAGGCGGAGGGGACGCTTCGAGAATGGGGTCCAAGACCTAGCAGACAAGCGTCCGATTTCCAAGGTGTCCCAGGGCCATTTCAGTGGACCAGGCCCAAAAAGGAAACAGCCTGCCGCCATTTTGAGAGTCCTGTGACAGCCGCCTATCGCTGCACCGCAAGAGTGGGCGCAACTCAGCTGAATCGCGGCTTTTGACACAGTGGACCAAAAGCGGACGGAATGGCAACTGAAACGGTAAAGGGGCGCCCCACTACAACAGACGAGACTCCACCTGGAGAGGCCCGTTCACGCCGCCTCCCCCGGGGCGCCCCACGCCGTTATTCGGAGCAGCATTGTAGGATACCAAAACCAGTGCGGCAACTTACTGGACATCACCTTGGTGCCATCGTTCTGCTGCCTTGGAACTATTCGCACAACAGTTTGCTACTGATGACCCACCCCCCGCGACGCCCCACGCCGGATGCCGAAATCAGTGAAATCTGGACGTTGTGCTGCGTTGGGACTATTCGCACAGCCGACCACTACTTCGTTGTTTTTCCCTAAAAATGTTTATATGTTATTACTGTTTTTGTTTTCTTGTATATATTTATAAGTTATTAAAGTTTTATAATCTTACTACTTTGTTGGAGTGCTATATATTTTTAATGTGACACATAATTGTAAAAACTTTGATGTACAAAGAGTCATCCCTGGAATCTTCCGCTTCAGGCTCGGTCCCCTCCCCAATCACAATACAGGATGGTTTTCAGATAATAGGAACTCATCGAGTGTGGGCCTTGATCTACTATAACTCCTTTGAAGAGGGGTGATTCTTTACAGCTGGGGCCATAAACTACATCTGCAGGGCTAGCTGATACCCTAGGACCGGCCTGGACAATCGGACACAGAGGAAAAGGAGTGTCAGAGGGTGCGGTAGTGAATAGGGCGAAAGGGAGGTGTCGGGCGGGCACAGGGTGTGATTCTCAGTGAAGAGCAGCGCAGATGGGGGGTGGTTTATTACCCATGCATAAGACAGAGAGCGGGGGTGACCACTGCCTGGGGGAGATGCTTGCGAGGGTGGGTAGCCATGCTAAGGATCGACAGCGTGCAGAGAGTGGGTCTGGTCAAGGCATCTAAAATGATTGCCGTGCACGACAAAAGTGTGGCATTTGAAAAAAGGCAAGATGGCGCAGACAATGTTTTTCAACACTTCCTGATTTCCTTCGAATCGAACGTTAACAGACGTTGGGGCATATTACCAAAGTTAAGCGATATTTATCCCTAACGATGCTTAGCAACGAATTTTTTACCGCTAAGCATCTTCAGAAATTATCGCAGATAAACCTTGCTATTATCAAGGTTTATCGCAAATACGATAAAAAACGACCGCAATGCATTAATATCGCTGAAAACTCAGCGATATTCATGCATTACCGAGCTAATGCTCTTAGCCATGTTATCCACCTCCCATTGGATAACATGGCTAAAAACTGCTCAGGGCAGGTGGTAGCTTTTGGAGATATTTGCGCTTATCGCGAATATTTCCAAAAGTTGGTAATAGGAGATAGCGATGTTAGCGACTGTTTCCAGTCGCTAACATCTTGGCATGCCCACTTTGCATGTCATTAGTGATAAATATCACTCACATGCAAAGTGGGGCCCAAGATGGTCGCTATCTCCTACTAGCCGTCGCTAACTGGTGTTAGCAACAGCTAGGTAATACAGAGATAATTTTATCTCCGCGAAGCGGAGCGCTGTTACAGATATATATCTTGTTTTTGAACGTTAATTTCTCAAAATCCACTGAAGCACATATATTGAGACCTAGCAAAGGCACATCGAGCTACCAGTCCCTACAATTTTGCCAAGTTTCGTGCAAATCCATTCAGCCGTTCGATTATTATTATTTTTTTTTTTTTTGCCCCGCGGGGCCCTTTTAAAACCTCCACATCAAACCTAAGAGGTCAAGGAGGATCTACTATGCCCCCTTATGGTCATTTGCCCCTTCGCTTTGGCCTCCTCTTGTCTCTCGATCCTACTGAGAGACAAGATGGTGGCCGCTACGGACTGTTTGCAATGTTTACAGACGCCGGAGAACCAATCAGCTTCGCAAACCTCCGTTACGCGAAGCGGAGCGCTGTTACAGATATATATCTTTTTTTGAACGTTAATTTCTCAAAATCCACTGGAGCACATATATTGAGACCTAGCAAAGGCACATCGGGCTACCAGTCCCTAATATTTTACCAAGTTTCGTGCAAATCCATTCAGCCGTTCGATTATTATTATTATTTTTTTTTTTTGCCCCGCGGGGCCCTTTTAAAACCTCCACATCAAACCTAGGGGGTCAGCGAGGATCTACTATGCCCCCTTATGGTCATTTGCCCCTTCGCTTTGGCCTCCTCTTGTCTCTCGATCCTACCGAGAGACAAGATGGCGGCCGCTACGGACTGTTTGGAATGTTCACAGACGCCGGAGAACCAATCAGCTTCGCTTCACAAAGCTCCGTACCGCGTAAAGTCCGCGAACCGGAGCGCTGCCCGGTCCGCTGTTACAGATATATATCTTTTTTTGAACGGTAATTTCTCAAAATCCACTGAAGCACATATATTGAGACCTAGCAAAGGCACATCGGGCTACCAGTCCCTACAATTTTGCCAAGTTTCGTGCAAATCCATTCAGCCGTTCGGGCTAAAAGTGAGGCCAACCGCCCTATGGAAAACTCAATGTTAAAAACACGTTTTGGGACCCCCCTTTTTTCTCGGCCCCCCCTTGACGAACCCCCCCCCAAATTTTCAAGGGCTGCTCAGAAACAAAATGTGCCATTTTCCTGAAAATTTCAGCCAATTCCGTCCACAAACGCAAAAGTTATTAGACATAGAATTTTCAAAAGTCCCATAGAGAAAAAATCCTAACTATATATACCTACTGGCGACCGCCAGTAGGTAATATATATATATATATATATATATATATATATATATTTTTTTTTTGGTGTCCAAATATATGTGCTTCAGCGGATTTTGAGAAATTAACGTTCAAAAAAAGATATATATCTGTAACAGCGCACCGCTTCGCGTACTTTTCGCGTTACGGAGCTTTGCGAAGCGAAGCTGATTGGCTCTCCGGTGTCTGTAAACATTCCAAACAGTCCGTAGCGGCTGCCATCTTGTCTCTCGGTATAATAATAATCTTACGGCTGGTCATTTGCCCCTTCGCTTTGGCCTCCTCTTGTCTCTCGATCCTACCGAGAGACAAGAGGAGGCCAAAGCGAAGGGGCAAATGACCATAAGGGGGCATAGTAGATCCTCGCTGATCCCCTAGGTTTGATGTGGAGGTTTTAAAAGGGCCCCGCGGGGCAAAAAAAATAAATAATAATAATAATCGAACGGCTGAATGGATTTGCACGAAACTTGGTAAAATATTAGGGACTGGTAGCCCGATGTGCCTTTGCTAGGTCTCAATATATGTGCTTCAGTGCATTTTGAGAAATTAACGTTCAAAAACAAGATATATATCTGTAACAGCGCTCCGCTTCGCGGAGATAAAATTATATCTGTATTACCTAGCTGTTGCTAACACCAGTTAGCGACGGCTAGTAGGAGATAGCGACCATCTTGGGCCCCACTTTGCATGTGAGTGATATTTATCACTAATGACATGCAAAGTGGGCATGCCAAGATGTTAGCGACTGGAAACAGTCGCTAACATCGCTATCTCCTATTATCAACTTTTGGAAATATTCGAGATAAGCGCGAATATCTCCAAAAAGTAACAGCTGCCCTGAGCAGTTCTTAGCCATGTTATCCTATGGGAGGTGGATAACATGGCTAAGAGGATTAGCTCGGTAATGCATGAATATCGCTGAGTTTTCAGCGATATTAATGCATTGCGGTCGGTTTTTATCGTATTTGCGATAAACTTTGATAATAGCAAGGTTTATCTGCGATAATTTCTGACGGTAAAAAAATCTTTGCAATGCATCGTTAGGGATAAATATCGCTTAACTTTGGTAATATGCCCCAACGTCTGTTAACGTTCGATTCGAAGGAAATCAGGAAGTGTTGAAAAACATTGTCTGCGCCATCTTGTCTTTTTTCAAATGCCACACTTTTGTCGTGCACGGCAGCCATTTTAGATGCCTTGACCAGACCCACTCTGTGCACGCTGTCGATCCTTAGCATGGCTCCCCACCCTCGCAAGCATCTCCCCCAGGCAGTGGTCACCCCCGCTCTCTGTCTTATGCATGGGTAATAAACCTCCCCCCATCTGCGCTGCTCTTTCCTGAGAATCACACCCTGTGCCCGCCCGACACCTCCCTTTCGCCCTATTCACTACTGCACCCTCTGACACTCCTTTTCCTCTGTGTCCGATTGTCCAGGCTGGTCCTAGGGTATCAGCTAGCCCTGCAGATGTAGTTTATGGCCACAGCTGTAAAGATTCACCCCTCTTCAAAGGAGTTATAGTAGATCAAGGCCCACACTCGATGAGATCCGTCACAGCAGAAGCGTTGCTATTATCTGAAAACCATCCTGTATTGTGATTGGGGAGGGGACCGAGCGTGAAGCGGAAGATTCCAGGGATGACTCTTTGTACATCAAAGTTTTTACAATTATGTGTCACATTAAAAATATATAGCACTCCGACAAAGTAGTAAGATTATAAAACTTTAATAATTTATAAATATATACAAGAAAACAAAAATAGTAATAACATATAAACATTTTTAGGGAAAAAGAACGAAGTAGCGGTCGGCTGTGCGAATAGTCCCAACGCAGCACAACGTCCAGATTTCCGGCGTGGGGCGGGTCATCAGTAGCAAACTGTTGTGCGAATAGTTCCAAGGCAGCAGAACGCGCTGAAATCTAGATGACACGAAAGTGATGTCTAGTAAGTTGCCACCCAGCAAATAACGGCGTGGGGCGTCGCGGGGGTGGGTCTTCAGTAGCAAACTGTTGTGCGAATAGTTCCAAGGCAGCAGAACGATGGCACCAAGGTGATGTCCAGTAAGTTGCCGCACTGGTTTTGGTATCCTACAATGCTGCTCCGAATAACGGCGTGGGGCGCCCCGGGGGAGGCGGCGTGAACGGGCCTCTCCAGGTGGAGTGTCATCTGTTGTAGTGGGGCGCCCCTTTACCGTTTCAGTTGCCATTCCGTCCGTTTTTGGTCCACTGTGTCAAAAGCCGCAATTCAGCTGAGTTGCGCCCACTCTTGCGGTGCAGCGATAGGCGGCTGTAACAGGACTCTCAAAATGGCGGCAGGCTCTTTCCTTTTTGGGCCTGGTCCACTGAAATGGCCCTGGGACACCTTGGAAATCGGACGCTTGTCTGCTAGGTCTTGGACCCCATTCTCGAAAGCGTCCCCTCCGCCTTGAGAATTCATCAAAAGTTTTGGGGGCCCCGACTCCTGCAGGCTTCTGGTGGGGAGCGGCTGCCATGATTGCTCGCGGAATGACTACGACGGAGCTTCGAGATGGTGGTGCTCTCATGCTGACGCCAGCTTCAGTCTGAAACATCCAGAAACAAGGTGGGGCTTTCATCGTTTGGAAAAAAAAAAAGTTTTCATCCAATGAAAAGTGTTGTTTTTAGGTCATATGATCAAGCCTTCCATCATTAGGAAACCAAAAGTAAAATGAACCAATGAAAAGTTTTATAAACAAGTCACATGACCTGTTATGCGGCATAGGGTATAAAATGCGGAGAAAATACGTTGGCACGTGAGGCGGCGTCAGTAGCGGACCGATGTGCGAATAGGCCGAAGGCAGCACAACGCGCCAAGATCCGGATGGCACCGAGGTGGTGTCCAGCAAGTTGCAGCACTGGTGTGGCCATCCTACAATGTTGAAAGTCGGCGTGGGGCGCCCCGTTGGCCTGTGAGTTTGCGTCAGTAGCGGACCGATGTGCGAATAGGCCGAAGGCAGCACAACGCGCCAAGATCCGGATGGCACCGAGGTGGTGTCTAGTAAGTTGCCGCACTGGTGTGGCCATCCTACAATGCTGAAAGTCGGCGTGGGGCGCCCTGTTGGCCTGTGAGATGGTGTCAGTAGCGGACTGATGTGCGAATGGGGCCAAAGGCAGCGCAACAATATTTTCTGACGAGAAGACACCACAAGGCGCTGAGATGCCAAGATCCGGATGGCACCGAGGTGATGTCTAAGTTGCGGACTGATGTGCGAATGGGGCCAAAGGTAGCGTAACAATATTTTCTGTATGGAAGATACCACTAGGCGTTGAGATGCCAAGATTCGGATGGCACCGAGGTGATGTCTAGCAAGTTGGTGTGGTCATCCTACAATGCTGAAACTCGGCGTGGGTCGCCCCATTAGCCTGTGAGATGGCGTCAGTAGCGGACCGATGTGCGAATAGGCCGAAGGCAGCACAACGCGCCAAGATCCGGATGTCACAGTGGTGGTTTCATAGTTGAGAGGCACTTCATCTGCAGTGGGGCGCCGAGATCCGGATGGCACCGAGGTGATGTCTAGCAAGTTGCTGTACTGGTGTGGTCATCCTACAATGCTGAAAGTCGGCGTGGGGCGCCCCATTAGCCTGTGAGATGGCGTCAGTAGCGGACTGATGTGCGAATGGGGCCAAAGGCAGCACAACGCGCCAAGATCCGGATGGCACCGAGGTGGTGTCCAGCAACTTGCCGCACTGGTGTGGCCATCCTACAATGCTGCGCCGAAAGTCGGCGTGGGGCGCCCCGTTGGCCTGTGAGTTCGCGTCAGTCAGTGGGGGCTGTTTGAGGATCTGACTGCATTGGAAAGCAATGTGATGCTGTGCGTCGCCCCCAAGATGGAGGTTCCTCGGCTGCAGTGGGGCGCCCCTTGGTGTTTCACTCGCTATGCAGCTGAGTTGCGTGCGCACTTGTGGCGAATAGGCCGAAGGCAGCACAACGCGCCGAGATCTGGATGGCACCGAGGTGGTGTCCAGCAATTTGCCGCACTGGTGTGGCCATCCTACAATGCTGCGCCGAAAGTCGGCGTGGGGTGCCCCGTTGGCCTGTGAGGTGGCGTCAGTAGCGGACCGATGTGTGAATAGGCCGGAACCAGCACAAGGCGCCAAGATCCGGATGGCACCGAGGTGGTGTCATAGTTGAGAGTTCTGAGCAGCGCTTGTAACACTGTCTGAAGCTTATTTGCACCTGCTGCAGCTTCACTATTGCCCTGGTGTGGCCTAACATCGCCCATGACATAGGCGGCCACCTCCCGGGGTCCGGCGGAACTTTTTTCCTTTTCCTTTCTGCATCTTGTCCCAAATTCGTTTGACCTGAAGACACGACCAGGTCCCTGAATGTGTGCAGGGGGACGCTATTGATTGAATCAAAATGGCGGCTTCACACAAAGCTGACTCAAGCGTTTTCTGGTGGTTTCATAGTTGAGAGGCACTTCATCTGCAGTGGGGCGCCGAGATCCGGATGGCACCGAGGTGATGTCTAGCAAGTTGCTGTACTTGTGTGGTCATCCTACAATGCTGAAACTCGGCGTGGGTCGCCCCATTAGCCTGTGAGATAGCTGTTCTTTGGATTTGGGCCTGGTCCACTAAAATGGCCCTGGGACACCTAAGAACTCGAACGCTCGATTTTTTTTTCCTTTCCTGTACATGCAAAAAAAGGTAAATGCCCGGTATGTTACACGCTTCATCTGCCACGATGAACTCTCCAGAGGAACCGAAAAAATATATAGTTGTGGTAACTATACCATGCATCGTCATATGGAGAGGTGGCACCAATTAATTATAGTGCTGCATAAAAGAGAGATTTGGAGGAGAACCCCTGACCTGCTAGTACATTCATCAAAGAAGTGGCACTGAGAGCTTCAGAGGCAAGGGAAACGGTCCCAAATATTTAGAAGAACTTTGGAAAGATTAAAATGACATGTTTAGATTGTGGTAAATTAATTTCATGTGGGCAGATGAGTGTTACTCTAATAAATACAGCATATGAACATCATCATAGTCGATGGTTGGTAGAGACATTTTGACTATATCCTGGACCTGCCCGTCCTCGCCCAAAATGGCGCCGGAATAAATGGGACTCGTAACTCCTTGTTGTGTACTGGTTGCAGAACCTTGAAATCACGAGATACGTATGCAGTTTTGAAGCACATGGCGGGCGGGGACGAGAATTGATTGAGTATTTCGACATCCCTATTGATATTAAGTTCTGATGTGTTATTGATTACTGTACTATTGAAAGTTCGAATTAACGTCACGCATGGTACTTGCCCGCAAATGTATATCTAGATAATTTTATTGTAACTGGCTCTGTCGTATTTTAATTATAAAATGTACGTCCACCGATTCCGTAACTGTTAGACACCTTAGTTCTTGCAACCTAATGGCCCGCCCGTTACGTTCCTCTACAGTGTAAATGTCTACTCATCACATACGATTACAGTTTGCTCCGTGGCCGGCCCACGTGGTTATAGGCTCGTATTTGTATAATGAAATTTTCACAATAAAGGTTTTTAAAAGAAAACATGGTAGTAGTATATACATTGGTAAAGTTTGTAATAATAGTCACTGTTTTAGAATCATTAAAAGGCAAGTGAAATAAAGCAGACCAATTACATGAAGGGTAAAAGGTATAATACGAAGGAACGCAGTAAAGATAAATGGTCAAGGGCTGTTGTGTTTTCTATTCCTGCAACATAAAGTGATCGATAAGAATCTCATATTCAGGCGTATCGGCGACTAAGACAGCAGGTCGACCCTCTTTTGCTCAACGGCTCCATCATGGGACGAAGAAACGCTCTTTTTCTCGAAAAAAGAATATATTTTACTTGCAGGACA
Organism: Lissotriton helveticus; assembly: GCF_964261635.1. Classification (NCBI taxonomy): domain Eukaryota; kingdom Metazoa; phylum Chordata; class Amphibia; order Caudata; family Salamandridae; genus Lissotriton; species Lissotriton helveticus. The sequence goes on from NC_136065.1 coordinate 1,758,686,535, forward strand.
GTTGTAAAATTTCCGGGAAAGTACATTAGCCTGGAACATTATAACATATATTTAAGAAAAAATAATGTTCGGAAGTAATGAAAAGCGTAATTTTTAGGTCATATGAGCAAGCCTTTCATCATTACAATAAGAAAAGTAAAATGAACCAATGAAAAGTTTTATTAACAAGTCACATGACTTGTTATGCTTACGTTACGCGCTGCGCGCCCCGGATGACTTCCGGATGCGCTAACGCGGCGCGTCATATGACGCATTACGCGACAACGCAGGTCCAGAATATAGTCAAAATGTCTCCACCAACCAGCGGTCGGAACACAACCCCTTTCAGCAGGCTAAATAGTTCTGTTAAATGAGAACAGAAGGGACAGGCAACAAGAACCATCAGTGAAAGAGGGGAGGGCTAGTTCTTCTCTACCGGGTTACATTGGGGCGCTACCGGAACTGATCGAAATGGTAGTCTACAGTGTTTCTGGATGTTTCAGACTGAAGCTGGGGTTAGCATGAGAGCAGCATCATTTCGTAGCTCCGTCGTGGCCATTCCGCAACCAATCATGGCAGCCGCTCTTTATCGTTATTTTGGGCGGGGTGGGTGGCGGAGCCGAGCTGTTTTGCAGCCATCATTGTGTGGAGTTCAGTTCATCTCACTAGTTTTGTATTTGTCATGAGGGGTTGTTCCTAATGTTTCTATTTTAGCGAGGTCAAAAAGAGATCCCATTAGTGGCCTACTGATTTTGCTCGATTCCTTTTCTTTTTTTTTACACGATTTTTCGTTATCTGCAAAGACTAAACAGAGTATTGCGACTCTGTGTTTGTTTGTAAATAGAGAATGAACCAAAGAGAACTAATTCTAAAACAGTAAATACTTGGATAACAATCAATCAAATGGAGAGAGAAGCAGGCACGACGGATTACAACGGGGGCAAAGGCCTGCGTTAACTACCTTTCACTATCTGCAAAGAGAGAGTACTCCTAATAGAAATGAGGGGGGGGGGCACCATTCAAAGCAGATCAGTGTGCATAAACACGAAAATGTTTTCACTTACCACGTACTTGACATTCGACAGCTTATGATATTTGCTATTAAAAAACCATTGAAATTCACTGAAAAAACCATAGGTTATAGACCATATATAGTTAGGAATTAGCATTTACAAAACCTTGAAAATTCACTGAAAAAACCATAGGTTATAGACCATATATAGTTAGGAATTAGCATTTAAAAAACCTTATTTTACTCACACAAAACCATTGAAATTCCATATATAGTTAGTTGCACTAACTATATATCGCGCACCTGCAATCCACTGCTGATCATGTCACATATTACATCATTCATGACATGGTCAGTGACATCACTGATGACATCACTGATGACATCTCAAATGACATCACTGATGACATCACTGATGACAACATCCAGTGACTGTATGTTTCTGTAAAGTTAAAATATATCTTACATATTGAAGAATGAGTGGATGTATAAGTGTCTGGATGAAGGATTTAGTAGGTGCGTGACTGACTGTATGAGTGAGTGATTAAATGTGTCTCACTGAATGCATGGGTTAGTGACTAAACTGTCTTAATTTGTGCATCATTATGTCTGTTGTTCTGTAAACTGCTGCATGTGTTGATCATTAGCTATACGAGAGGCTATATGTGTTATTAATTGCTTGCCCAAGTATTTCTATGGGAGATTGAGTTTGTGTGGGGGTGGCTGGAAGGTGTGTGACTCTATGCATAGATGTGTGAACAGTTTATTCACTAGGTGTATGAGTTCAAGAGTGCATGTGGAAACAGCTACATGGGCAGTTGACTGTGTGCATGAGTGTATTGATGAGTGAATGGATATCTCAATGCTACATGTCATAGTAAGTACATATGTAAAACACAGTACATGTGAGAGTTGGCATATATAAATAACTGTGCATGAGAGCCACCGAATGAGTGAGTGGTTGTATCGATCATTGTGAACTTGTATCAGGGATTGTATAAGAGAGTAAATATGTGTTAGTATATGTTTCAATAAGTAAGGTGTGTTTAACTGTATAGTTGAAGAAATGGAGATGAGATTGTTTCTTTGCATGACTGACTGGGTGTGTGAGTAACTCCATGGATGAGTGGAAGTGTGTGAGTGTCTGTATACACTGAGTGTATCTAAGGTTATATTAGAGTCTGAAGAGGTTTATCGTATTAGCACAAGAATGATGTCAAATGAGATGTCATCAGTGATGTCATCAGTGATGTCATTTGAGATGTCATCAGTGATGTCATCAGTGATGTCACTGACCATGTCATGAATGATGTAATATGTGACATGATCAGCAGTGGATTGCAGGTGCGCGATATATAGTTAGTGCAACTAACTATATATGGAATTTCAATGGTTTTGTGTGAGTAAAATAAGGTTTTTTAAATGCTAATTCCTAACTATATATGGTCTATAACCTATGGTTTTTTCAGTGAATTTTCAAGGTTTTGTAAATGCTAATTCCTAACTATATATGGTCTATAACCTATGGTTTTTTCAGTGAATATATATATATATATATATATATATATATATATATATATATATATATATATATATATATATATATATATATATATGTATGTATATATATGCCTGGAAGAACGTTCTTCAAGAAAAACGAACAGCAGACCCAGAGCTGCAGGTGAAGATCTTTTATTTAAGTGGATAAAGCAACAGCTGCCAGCATGACGCGTTTCAGCCTCAACGGAGGCCTTGATCACATGTATATATATATATATATATATATATATATATATATATATATATAAATTGTAAATACTATGAAAATAACACTCAGAGGGTTAAAATGTTTTTAATGTGCCTACCAGCAATGCAAAAGCCACTTATCCTGTATTTTGCAGTATGTTTTCACTTTCTATGAATAACGTGGTGTTCTTGATAAAAGGTCTCTGGTACCACTGATCCGTTATGTGAACAAGGGTAGTCCATACCCGAAACGCGTCAGGCCAGTGAGAAACAAGGGGATAATAAACGGAACCTTTTGTACTAGACGAGCTGTGTGGTGGTCCTTGTGTTCTGCGTGCCGTGCGAGCAGCGTGGAGAAGCAGGAGGAGAAAAATAGCAATCACGGAAGTACGGTTTCTTCCGTTTCTTGGACCCCGCCCTGAAAGTTGGAGACCGCCTTTTGAAACCGGCGTTTGTTGTTGGATTTTCTGGGAAGGACTTAAGGCTGGTTATACCCCCGTAAGCCATCAGACAGCACGAACACCGATAGCGAAGACGTTGACGCTGGAGTCGGAGGACTCGCGTAGGACTGCTCTCGCGGACTCGAAGAGTGACGATAGGCAATTTTACGGGACAGGGAAATCACAGCTTACAGACACGGTCAGTTTCTCCTCAGAGAAAGCACTATGGTGCAGAAAATAAGTTAAAGACTGTTTCTCAACTAAAAAGGCAACAATGCTTACGGACTCGGTACGAGACCGTGAGGCAAATGCAGATGCATTATACAACAATATAGCCAAGCAAAATACAGTGAATGTTAATGTTATCACAACCAATGAAGATGTCAATAAAGATGTTAATCTATTGTTGAGAAACCTGGAAAAGAAAATTAAATCTGAAACCACCAAGTGGTGGGAACACAAATCGCTGAGCAAATATGTAGAGGCGGGCAGAGTACCGCGAGGACTGCTAATACTGTTGGCCCCAAGTTTTGAGAAGCCTAATCTGGCTCTTTTACGTGAGTGGGGCGAAAGCAACCTGGTCGCCTCCATGAATCTTGTTAAAATGCTTGTCAAGTATGCAGAAATAGACCGCCTGGAATTGGTGCAAGAAATTGAGGCAATAGAGGATGAACTTAGTAAGTCCGAAAAACAGGACTGGATCACAACAAAAAAGAAAGAGAATAAAGAACGCCTTAAAAAACATGAAGAAAAGATTCAAACAAGAAAAGTGCAAACATTTGCTCGTGATTTGGAGGACTATCGCTTGGGACACATTTATACATTCGCTAAAAAGTTTGACAACATGTCTAAACAGAAAAGTGAAAATCGAAAACCAAATGTGTTACGGGCTGGTCCTATAAATGAAACAACTGATGGAACAGATACAGATTCGCTGACAAGTGGTTCCAGCATAAATGAGGATAGCAACACCATTGCAACGAATATAAGAATTTCAAGCCTAGAGGAGGAAATTGATTTTTTAGTGGAGGAACGGATGAAAACGCTAAGGCCTTGGACCAAGAAAAATCAGGCCGAAAAAAGCGCAATACCATCAGGCGAACAAGGCGCAGGAAACGCAAGCGGGAAGCCAAAAAGGAAGCAAAATTATTGGCGCAAGGAGTAATGACGAAAGAAAAAACCATCATCAATTTAACAACCTTAACACTCACCAAAGCAGAGGAACAACTGCTTGCATTAGGTCTTAATTACTGCCCAATATGAACTTCAATTATGCCACAACACGTGTGGACTTATTCTGCTACATTAGAAAACTAAAATTGAAAAAATTCTATGCGCTCAAAAATGGGTGGCAGGATAGAAGAAACAAAGAAACTAATGAAGCAGGTTCAACATTGACTGTGGCGGAAATACCTGCTCTATGGGCCTTGCATGAACTGAGTAACGATGAGCCCAACGCTTCACAAATCTCCACGCAGACAAAACTAAAAGAGCTGGACTTGCTCCAAAAAGGTGCGGGCGAAAGTCCATTCAGACCAAAATCAACCATCGTTCCACTAATGCAAAAAGATGCAATTGATGTATTTCATGAGCGTGTGATTGAGGACATTAAAAAACTTAACATTCAAGTAAACTTTAAAAAGCGACAAATGGACCACAAACAGAGGGAATTCAACAAACTCATGGATAAAATCAGAAAAAATCCGGGGGTGATTGTAAAAAAAATCAGACAAGGGCGGAAACATTGTCTTATGGCCCAAAGCAGACTATGAAAAGGAAGCAATGCAACAGCTCTCGAATACAGAGTGTTATGAAAAGACAACCATGAAGGCATACAACAAATCTAGGGACAATCTTAAGAAAGAACTCCTTAGATGGAAAAATGAAGGATTAATTACCTCAGAGGAATATAAGTTCATGCATAATGCAAACCCGGAGTTACCCTTTTTATACTTGTTGCCTAAGATACATAAGGGGAAAACACCGATTCCTGGGCGTCCGATCATATCGGCTATCAACAGCATGACTGAACGGGTGGGCCAATACCTCGACTTCTATCTTCAAGACCTGATAAGAGCCATGCCATCCTATATAAAAGACACTGGTGATTTCCTCAAGCATATTAATGACTTCACTTGGTGAAATGACTTTACGTTAGTGACTCTGGACATTGAGTCATTATACACCAGTATTCAGCATGACTGTGGCCTTCAGGGGGTAGCTTACTTCCTAAATACTAGATCTTCCGATTATGCAATGCATAACACAATGTTATTGTCACTCACTGCATGGTGTCTTGAAAATCATTTTTTCTCTTATGGCAAGGAGATGTACAGACAAAGGCAAGGTGTGGCAATGGGGGCTTGCTTTTCCCCGAGCTATGCTTGCTTGCACGTTGGGCTCTGGGAGAAGCAAGTCCTCATGGACAAATACAGGGACATTTTTGATCATAAGGTTATTGTTTGGTTGCGTTTTATTGACAACGTTTTTATGATTTGGAAAGGTGACAGCATCAGTGTCCAAGAGTTCATTGAGCAAATCAATATTAACGAATGTAACCTACACTTTACATCCAATAGCAGTTCCAATGCGGTGGACTTCCTTGATGTACGAATACAGATTGTGGATGGGAAACTGGTCACTAGTGCATTTAGAAAGCCAACTACAGGAAATGCAGTACTTCATGCGACCAGTTTCCATCCGAAGCATCTGATCGCGAGTATTCCCTTTGGGGAATTGCTGCGATTGAAACGTATTTGTAGTACACAGGAAGAATATGAGAAAAGCAAAAATGAAGCCTTAGATCGCTTTAAGAGAAGAGATTACACTGATAACATACTAAGCAAAGCAGTGCAGTGCATAAAGCTAATGAAAGACCTAGAGAGTCCTTGCTTCCCATGAATGAGGTGAATACGATAGAGGAGGACAGTGATAAAGAAACTCCTAGGCTGGTGACGACATTCAGTATGCAAGAGCGGAAGATTAAGGCTATTTTAACAAAAAACTGGCCCATAGTGTTAACTGATAATGTCTTGAAATATAGATTACCTGAGAAACCAACAGTGACATTTCGGAGATGCAAAACCATAGAATCCTATCTATCAAAATCTATGATGGAAGGAACCTCAGTAAAAACATGGTTACCGGCCAAACAAGGATTTTTTAAATGTGCAACCTGTCGGGCCTGCAAATTTGGGGTAAATACTTCGAAATATAATACTCCATTTAGGGAACAGGAACAAGTAATTAAAGGAAATTTCGATTGCCGAACAGATTATGCGGTGTATGTTCTCACGTGCACTTGTGGGCTCAGATACGTGGGCAGTACCATCAAACAAGTGCACGTGAGAATCTTGCAGCACATAAGGGCAATTATTAACTGTGATCCGGCCTATCCGGTGGCTAGGCATTTCAAGGCCATGCACAATAAAGACATCAATTGTTTGAAATACTATGTGATTGATCATGTCCCGATACCCAGGAAGGGAGGAGACAGGGACATACTGTTGAGACAATTAGAGACCAAATACATCTTAAATCTCAACAGTAAGTTCCCTTATGGCCTCAATAACACAGAGGATTTACATACATTTTTGTAGATTGATCAGTTGAATAGTTGCATATTGTTTTATGTATTTTCATGATTTACAGCCTTTAAATTCACTGCCTATTCCTCTTTAATTTGCCTCCCCCTTCTGTAGCATATTGATAAGAAGATCCTAAGTATAGATGAAATAGAAAGAAGAAAGAAAAGAAATTAATTCTTCAATGGTCTTCTTTGCCAATCTATGGAGAATTCTGCAGGATTACAGAATTGGTTCTGGATAACACTGATGGGAACAATCTGTATAAAATTGAATCTAATTATAGGGATAGAGACTATGTGAGTTGAACAGTGAATTCCGTCTGATATTGTGTTTTATTGATCGCTTATGAAAGTTATTGTGATAAATTGTAATTTTGGAGAAAAAACAAGAAAGTAAAAAAGAGGGAAAAAAAAGCAAATTTATCCGCAATTAGCCTCCTTGCATATATATATATATATACGTATATATATAGATAGATATTTTTTTAACACAATTGTGTAGTATTCACTATTTTGAGCACTATATAAATTAATCTTTCTTGTCGATACAGGAGTTGAAATGAGCTGGGTATTGACAACTGGGATCAGTTGTTAAAGGGCTTAACATGAAATAATTGAATATTTTTGGCACATGTACATAGCGGAACCTGGTATAGTGTTTTCAATTAGCTATTTTTGCACACATGCGACTGCATTGAAGCAGGAAAGTTGCACAAAGGGTTATACCCTGTAAAACTAGATAACGGTAACTAGAAATAAAGTGGTCTTGTTTACAGAGTGGCACATTTTGCACATACATTCGAAGCATTGAAGCAGAACTGGATGTATTGTAAATAAATTGAATGCATTGTGTATATAATATTTAGTTTTTTAGAACAAAAGTTATTTGGTTAAAACTTTTTTGCACATTTTTATTTATCTTTGTAAATTTGTACAAATTCAGTCTATGTTTACCATCAACGCATTTATGCTGCTATAAATTGTAAATACTATGAAAATAACACTCAGAGGGTTAAAATGTTTTTAATGTGCCTACCAGCAATGCAAAAGCCACTTATCCTGTATTTTACAAGTATGTTTTCACTTTCTATGAATCACGTGGTGTTCTTGATAAAAGGTCTCTGGTACCACTGATCCGTTATGTGAACAAGGGTAGTCCATACCCGAAACGCGTCAGGCCAGTGAGAAACAAGGGGATAATAAACTGAACCTTTTGTACTGGACGAGCTGTGTGGTGGTCCTTGTGTTCTGCGTGCCGTGCGAGCAGCGTGGAGAAGCAGTGGGAGAATAATATAAATATATATATATATGAATGCTCCTTTTGCCAAGCCCCCCGATTGAGCGCACTGCATAGCTGTCTGATTGAAACTGCCTGCTGCTTCTTGCTTATACCCTGGAATAAAGGCTTGCCACCTTGGTCTTGTGTTCGAGTTCGCTCAATCGGGGGGCTTGGCAAAAGGAGCATTCATTTTTGGCGGCTACCCGGCCGCCGAGTCGGACCGCCCCGCGAAGCAAGGGAGCCACATGGCGGGCTATATGCCTGTAGCCGATCTTTGTGGATCACAGACCTGGGATGAAAGCAGATACAGTGGATGGTGGCCCATCTATGGGCTCTAAATGGGACAGAAATGAGTGCATCATACATGGTTTAAAATTCCGGGACTACAAGGACCATGATGCCTAGGGACAATTGACCCGCCCATCTAGGGCCGTAAATAGGCTTTCTTAGACTGAGACCGGAGCACGTATTTACAACCGCGACTGCCTCTGAAGAAGAGGAAAGATCCTCGAAACGCGTCCGGCTGGCCGCGTGCATGGCTGTCTGATTGAAACTGCCTGCTGCTTCTTGCTTATATCCTGGAATAAAGGCTTGCCACCTTGGTCTTGTGTTCGAGTGCGCTCAATCGGGGGGCTTGGCAAAAGGAGCATTCATATATATATATACATATATATATATAAAACAAAATAATAAATGTTAAGTAATAAAATTAATTTGAAATTAAAGTAGATCTAATATAAATCTTAACAAATAAAACAAATGTACCTATTAAAAAAGATGTAAACACACACGTAAAATTAATATATATATATATTTACTTTTAAAGAATTAACTATTTTAAGTTTAATTTATTTTATAATTTAAAATGATATAAAAATTTACTAATAACATAAAAGCTAACAAAAAACTCATTCCATTATAAATCAAAAAATTAAACCATTTAAAAATCTTCAAACTTAAAATTCCCACTCCAGTCAGTGCCACAGTAGAGAAAGTGTTATATAGCGGAGGGATAAAAATACTATTCCCACCCCAGTGATTTCAACAGTAGGGAAAGTGTTGGACAGCGGTGAGGTAAAAATTAATATTACTGCTCCAGTGAGTGCAATAGTAGGGAAAGTGTTTGAATACGCAGGGTTAAAAATTACTATTTCCACTCGAGTGTGTGCAACAGTAGGAAAAGTGTTGGGTAGAGGAGGGGTACAATTTACTAATAATCCCACTATTCCTACTCCAGTGAGTGCAACACTAGGCAAAGTGTTGGATATTGGCAGGATACAATTTACTATTCCCACTGTAATGAAAATGACTATTCCAACACAAGTCAGTACAACAGTAGAGAAATTGTTGGCTAGCGGAGGGGTAGAAATTACTATTTCCACTTCAATAATTAATAATAGTTGGGAAAGTGTTGCATAGCAGAGGAGTACAAATTACTATTCCCACAACTGTGAGTGTAACAGTAAGGAAAGTGTTGGATAGCGGGGTGTAAAATTTACAATTCCCAGTCCAGTGAGTGGAACAGTAGGGAAAGTGTTGTATAGCGGAGGGGTGACCATTGATATTCCCACACCAGTGAATGTAACAGTAGGGAAAGTGTTGGCTAGTTGACTATTCTCACTCCAGTCAGTGCCACAGTAGGGAAAGTGTTGGATTGTCAAACTGTAACAATTATTATTCTCAATCCAGTCAGTTCAAAATGAAAAACAAACAAAATATTACCAACAAAAATATTTAAAAAACAAAATAAATTAAATTATATATAAATATGTTAAAAATACAAACATGTTATATTAAAATATGAAAAAAACATATTATAATGTTAACTACATATGAAAAGTACCTACAAATATTATATTAAGTGATATAAAAAAACATTTTTAAACAACTAAATATTTTTAGTTAGAAATAATTTTGAAACAAAAACATTAAATATTACATACCTTTAGGGGCCGATTCCGATTCGATAAAATCCCATACGAATAGCCGTACGGAGCATTTTTCCCGTACGAATCGTATCCACGAAAGCAGTTCTCCGTCCGAATTGTACCACAGCCCGTACCACTCAAAAATCCGTAGCAATCGCTTTCGGAACGCGCAGTACGCGATGTACGTACGGACTTTACCCCTATAATCCCTAAAGCCCACAGCTAAAATGAAACTGTTAAAAAACTGTATTACACAACTAAACGTTTTTTCAATTAAAAAACTAATCGTATATAACAACTCATAAAGTAAGTAAAATTAATTTACTCCCCACACTGTACCCCCATAAAAGTAAATCCTACACACAAAAAATATAAACAAATACCCTAATTACATATAAATTAATTAATTGATATTATTTTATATTTTTATTAATTTTATTTTATGGAGTTTTATATAGCGCAAACTTGACCTGAAGGTATCGGGTATCAGAGCGCATCACACGAGCACCAGTTGCGTTAAATGTGGACACATTCATTTTTTTTTGTTACAAACCGGGAGAATAAGTGATTAGCCCAGAATCACTGGATATTGCTTGTCCCTGCCGAAACTAGAACCTGGTACTCCAGCTCCGAGGTCGGCCGTTAGGCTAACTCCTATCCCCTATTAATGATTAACTAATTATTAATTAATTAAACATAAATTACTTTCCACCCTTTACCCCTGTAAACACTACTCAGCTCGTCATGGCATATACCTCTCAGGTGCTCATGACGAGCTGAGCTCGTCATGACCACACCCGTTTTTATTACGGCCCAGCACTGCAGGGGAATCGCTCCAGCAGCCATGAGGTTAAAATAAGTAAAAAACATATTATAATGTTAACTACATATGAAAAGTACCTACAAATATTTTAAACAACTAAATATTTTTTGTAAGAAATAATTTTGAAACAAAAACATTAATTATTACATACCTTTAGGGGCCGATTCCGATTTGGTAAATCCCCATACGAATAGCCGCACGGAGCATTTTTCCCGTACGAATCGTATCCACAAAAGCAGTTCTCTGTCCGAAATGTACCAAAGCCCGTACGACTCAAAAATCCGTACGAATCGCTTTCGGAACGCGCAGTACGCGATGTACGTACGGATTGAAGCATCATTTTCCAACCCAGCAAGTATGATTCGTCCAGTCAACACTTCGTACAACTCTTTTTTTACAAGAGCTCAAAATGTCCGGCAAAGCAGAATTTGGCTCGAAGTACGTGCAAAACGGACCCCCGGTACGGTTCGTACACCCCATGATCGTAGGGGTGCGGTTCATACACCCGATGATCGTAGGTGTACGAACCGTACCCCTACAATCATGGGGTGTACAAACTGCACCCCATGATCGTAGGTGTACGAACCGTACCCCTACGATTGTGTGGCTCTCCGTACGAATTGCTCATACGCGACGTTTACCGTACGAATCGTCTACTCATTCCCCGGTCCAGACTGTACTTGTCGGGTCGTACGGCATGTTTATGATTCGTACGGTTCACTTTCAGGGTCCAAATCGCACGGATTTTCCCTTGCTTTTGGTACAGTTCGCAAAGATTCAGACTTATTTTTTTACTAAATAGGTACTACGAAATTCGGACGGATTTGTATGATTCGTACGGAAACGGCTACGAATCCAAAACATCGTACGGATTTGTTTCCCGAATCGGAATCGACCCCTAAATTTTTTTATTTCCTACCCTATACCATCGTATTATTTACAACCCACATATACATTTAAAAACAAATTTACTTCCTTAATTAACATAATTCATTACCAATTGAAAAATATTATTAATTAAAAAAACAAATTAAAACTCATAAAAATTATTTAACTTTACCCCTATAATCCCTAAAGCCCACAGCTAAAATTAAACTGTTAAAAAACTGTATTACACAACTAAAAGTTTTTTCAATTAAAAAACTAATCGTATTTAACAACTAATTATAAAGTAAGTAAAATGAATTTACTCCCCATAATAGTAACTCCTACACACAAAAAAATATACACAAATACCCTAATTACATATAAAAAAATTAATTGATATAATTTTATATTTGTATTTATTTTATTTTACAGAGTTTTATATAGCGCAATGTTGACCTGAAGTTATCGGGTATCAGAGCGCTTCACATGAGCACCAGTTGCGTTACATGCGGACACATTCATTTTTTTTTGTTACAAACGGGGAGAATAAGTGATTTGCCCAGAATCACAGGATTTTGCTTGTCCCTGCCGAGACTAGAACCTGGTTCACCAGCTCCGAGGTCGGCTGTTAGGCCAACTCCTCTCCCCTATTAATGATTAACTAATTATTAATTAATTAAACATAAATTACTTTCCACCCTTTACCCCTGTAAACACTACAACCCACACCAAAAATTAATTAAACAATTTCCATCTTTAATTTTCAATTAATTATTTAATATTAATGATCAACTAATTATTAATTCATTAAACATAAATTACTTCCCACCCTCTAAACCCCACTACCTGCACCTGAAATGTATTGTGCAATTTCCACAATTTATTCTAAATCTAATTAATTAATATACATTACCAACTAATTATTAATAAATCAAAAATTACTTCCCACACTTTACTCCTATAAACCCCACAACATGCACCTAAAACAAATTATACAATTGCCATAATTAATTACCAATTAATGAATTAACAGGAAATAACTGCGAATTAACAATTCATTACAAATAAATCACTTCCCACCCTTTACCCCAATGAACCCCACAACCCGCACCTAAAACTAAATTACACAATTACCATGATTAATTACCAATTAATTAATTAATATTATTTAACAACCAATTAATAATGAATACAAATACGTTACTTCCCACAATTAACAATATAAAAACTCATTTACATATATATTAATAAATAAAACATAATTATTAATTAATTATAATTAAATTACTACCAACCCTTTTCCCCTATAAACCCACAACCCGTAACGGAACTAAAAAACACAATATTTCTTAAAATAAAATTGATGCCTGATAAAAATGTAACACAGATATCAAAAAACATAAAGAATACTTATTCAAAAAACATACATCACACACATTTAAAATATTAGCTGAAATACATGACACTAAATAAAAATCTATATTTTCAACAGCTGTATTTTTTGCAAAGGATATTAATGACCTCTATTTTTTTTTAAACTAATTTCTTACCTTAAATTCGATATTCTTGACCACAACATTCTTGCAGTCAATATTTCTGTGTTATTATATTCCCAACTCAATATTTGCGTAAGTCGACATTTCCAACTCGATATTCTGTATGAATACCCATCAATGTATCACAGATTTGGTGGGGTGAATGTGGTGAACGTTACACCAACTTACTGTAGAATCTTCAAAGCAGTAGCCCACACCAGCCCATTACCAACCTGTGCATTAAAAATTATCCATAGTTTTTTAGAAATAGAATGAAGAACATCAGTTGTCAGAATCATCATCATTAAGGCTTTGTGTTGCCTAACTGTAAACGCTTAACCTAAGCTTGTAGACTCCAGACTTTGAGTACATTTTTGATAACTTGTGGATTTCAAAAATAAAACTGCTAGCTCCACATTAGCCAAAACTTGTGTCATTATCATCACGTATTACTCAGGTCATATCAATTGTTTCTAAATCTTTGATAAGTATATATGACCCACTTACTCAGTCATTCTACTTCCATTCAGTTGTCTACCATGGATAATCATCAATCAATCATTCAGAACAATCCTACAGTTGGAGCTCACCTTGGTAGAACTGGAAGTGGGACCTCGCTTGTGAAGTTGTGATGCCTCCTCTGTTATTGCTACACATATATTCAGATAACTACGATGGATGTAATTTAACTTAGATATAAATACATAATCTGATACTTTTGTGTTATCTAAATAGTTCAGACCCTCAACACAATATCTCAAGGTCATCTCATCATGGCAGCATTCCCCATAATGATCAATTATAATCCTAGGCTCTATAATGAGTGCTACACAATCTTTAGTCTTAAGTTACAAGCACAGAAACCAGCTGGGTAAAACTACTTGAAAGTAGCAGTGCAAAGTAAAAGTAAAATAAACAACTTGAGCCATAAATTTGTTCTCCCTTTATTTACAAAGCATCCCGCCCTCTCCACCCAAACAACATGCCCACCCCTCCCCCAAACAGAACTGCCCCAAGCTGCAAAACTCAAAATATTCAAGAAAATCTCACTCTCAACTCTCTTCCCACACTCTCCCCTCAACACCAACGTACAGCAAATCCCTCCCACCAAAATGAAATATTTAAAAAAGGGTTAGAAGAGGGCATTATGGAAATCGGCTTGGAGGTGGTTCATGCTCTGCTCCATCAAGGTGAGCCTGCCCTCGAATGGCTGCACTGGGGCCCGGGAGCTGTGCATTTATTTGTTCCTCCTCCGCTTCCAGGACACACCAGCCTCTGCCGCCCCAAACAGGCCACTCTCTTTTGCCTGTCAGGTGGTCTGGCCGGAGCAACAATATTAAGAAAAACAAGAAAGACAAATTGTAAATAATGCTCTGTGCAAAAAAATTTCTTAAATAACAACGTGACACAGTAGCAGTACATTTCTGGTACCCAAGGGCCATTGGAATTTATTTGATGTGATGATTATGATTAGGAGAATCGCAAGGCCAATTTTATGTTTTGTATTACCCACACATGTTACCAAAAGGCAGTGACAGTGTGCAGGAAAGTAACAGCCTATGCAGAATCGCAGAGAATAACAGCTTATTTTTTTCTTCTAAAGTCTTTTTAAGTAACTATAAACAGACACTTTGACATGAAAAATATGTGACTTCTCATTGATGAGTATGGTATTATGCACTATTATGGAGTACAAGGTGTGTGTGGTGCTAAAATATTGAATAGAAGGTGGGTGAAGGTGCACGCCAATTTTCAGTTACTCCAAAGTATATGTCTTTAACTAGTGACACTGGTGCTATGGTACTGCTTCCGCTGTCAATTCGGATGCCTGGGTATGAATGCGTAACAAACAGCAGGAAGACCTGCTGGTTTCATGTACTGTTCAGTGGGTTTGTGAACCAAAACCCCCTTGTTTAACTAAATTAATCAAGAACGTAGACTAGTTTATATTATAACGTTTCTGTGCAATATCTTAAATACTCTGAAGCATATTGAAATCATGTGCATATAAAACATACTTCACATATTCTTTGTGAAATTAAACAATAATCATTCTTAAATGATAAACATCATGCAAATTAAATACACTATTATAATGAGTATTTGTATACATAAAAGTCTTCAACCATTTTTTTGTTGATGCCCGATGCATTTCAGGACGGTGGGGTCCCTTCTTCAGGGGAAAAACCTACAACAAATATATTTAAATTATACCTATTGAAGTAAACATGAAGGTGGAATATATACACTCAACATGTTTGCATGAATAATTATATCGAAATATAAATGTGGAATGACACACCTGGATAAAAACAAATAGAAAAGTACACCGAGAGAGTGTGTTTGTGCTCAGAAGACGAACAATAAGGTTGTATTAAAAGTGACACAAAAAATGAATCTCAAATGAAATCACTGTGGAGAAAACCTCCTGTGAGAAAAAGAATAAGCTAAAAATGTTGATCTCACCATGGAGAAAAGAATCTGTCTATTCCTACTAGGACGCAGAAATAACGAACCTGTGAAGAAAGCATGGATTAAGAAGACTGTATAAATCTAAAACCCCTTACATCAGCTAAAAAAACTAAAACAACAGGTCATGTGGCTTACCTCGATATCTGGGATGATATATGCAGTTACGACAAGATTTTCAATAAGTATACACAGAAATCTGCAAGTAAACATGAGCATCTAGTGAGCTCAAAATTGAACCAAACTGAAGTGTGGCTATGAACAACATATTAGTTCTCCTATGTATGGACCCAGTTGCTAGAAGAAAAATAAAGAATGGCTCACCCTGAATGCAGTAGATGAAACGCTTGGGTATTAATGAACTGTTCCGCAATCATGTGGTCCAATATATCTAAAGATACAAATGAGCAACCCGTAAGAACAACCAGGAGATGACTATTATGAAAGAAAATATGTCCATAAAGTATGTCATAAGCAATGCTTCTGGCCTAGAACTAAGTAACGGACGATATGGTAAAAGGTGCGGTGAATACAAACAAAATAAAGGAAGCATAATTCCCAATTTGCAAATAATACTCGAGTGCCTCTAGAACTAATATCGGTTAACAGAGAATCCTTTAAACAAAAGAACAGTAGCTTACCAGAAGGATGCTGACATTCACGTCGAGTATACAACGGCTAGCGGCTCAACTTCTACGAGAATAATGAGAACACAATGTAATGTGCTAAAGAGTTTAAACAGCATGACGACCTGAAGTGTCCGAGTCACGTGACGGGAATAGTGATCAATGAAGGACTACGTGTAGGTCCGAAGCTCGGAAACTACACATTCACTCGATGCTAGCCACCAGGTAGAAGTTAGCTTAATATCAAGATAACCAATGAAAAACGAGCCAAAAACTCAAAATCTCAGTATAAAGACAAGATGCTGATCAAAACGAAAAAGAGAGACAATGCGAAAACTAAGTCACGTGCGGTGTCCTAGTCACGTGACAATAATAGAGATAAATGAAGGACTGTGAGTAGTTCATAAAAACGGAAACTACATATTTACTCAATGGAAGCCTACCGGTGAAGATTTACTTAAAATTGAAATAACCAATAAAAAACTATCCAAAGCTCACAATCCCAATACAAAGGCAAGATGCTGATCAAGACTAGAAAGAGAAATAATGCAATGTCTGAGTCACAGGTATTGGCAAGTAACAGAGTCTGAAAACTCTTAAATGATCCGAGACAAAAAGATAAGCTGGCTATCCGTACAGAAACATAAATAAAAACCAAGAGATCAAAATCCGTAGAAGTACAGACCAGAGTTATAACTTGGCAAATGAAAACTATCAATTGACAATGTGATGGACTAGGTATTAACCAAAGAATAGAGTAGTGACAGATAGAAAAAAACCTCCACCAAAAAAAAGGTGGGTGTCTTAATATATCACATAATACATGACTGACAAGAAGTATTGAAGCCATGCTCATGGCTAACCAACGCCTCTGCTAGTTTGCTACTGGCTGCAGCTGTGGTTGACAATTATCAAATTCCAATGGCCCTGATCTTCTTCAAATGCATTTCTTTTTCTACCCTGTCTTCAAAGAGGCTGCTGAATAATAAATATGATGCTACGTCAGTCAAACACCTCATGCATGGAATGCGGATATTAATATATTATCCTGTCTGCCATAGGTAGACATTGAGCAAAATGAATCTAATACACCACAGGTAAAGAAACGGTTTATAAAGATTTTATTTGACACATTCATCACTGTGTATCCCATAAGACTCAAGAAATCAAAAGTCTTCATTGGCAACTAGTCAGAGAGCAGGTGCATTTTAAATCCCTATGCACCATTTTCAAGGCCCTACAAGGAATAGGACCAGAATATCTGAAGCGGCAGTTTCAATGGTATACCCCCAAAAGAACCCTTTGCTCCCTAGGAGCTAAAATGGTGACAGAATACCCCATTAAAAACCCCATCTGGGGAGGGAGAAGCTTTATCACTTGCGCTGCAAAGGCCTGGATTGACATTTTGAGTGACTTCTCAAATTCTATTCTATTTCATTAAAAAATTCTGACATGCAGCCTCCCAAGATGGCCACCAGAGACAAAAGAACTCAAATGTAGCCCACATATCACCCAGATGTAGCCCAAGTATAGCCCAATGACAGAATGTCCCAGAGTGTTCTAAAGAACAACTAGAGCGCTAACAGTCTTACTTATGACAAAAGTATGGCACAACAAAAGCCATCTTGATTGGAATGAAGTGGTAAGTCTGAAAACATTTAATTTAAAAAGGAACAAAATGAGGGCGTTCATTTTGCCATAGAAAGTATGATTAGTGCTTCAGAAAGAAAAATTAGGGCACATTTTGAGTGACTTCTCAAATGCTCTTCTATTTCATTAAAATAATTCTGACATGCAGACTGAAACATGCACTTTGAATACCAGCAGCAGACTTCCCTGGTGAGCAGTAGCTTTACTACAGTGATATAATGAGCAACTAGAGTGCTAACATTCAGAATTTATGGCAAATGTGTGACACATCTGAATGCCTTCTTGATGGAACCAAAGTAAACACGCATTGAAAATGCAATAGATCTCGCCCTCGTTTAAGTTAAAGCCATTCTGTTTGTAATGAGGTGGATTTTTAGCTTTGCTTTTAATAGTGTTTTTCAAACTTTGATGTAAATAACATGCATATGTATGCATATATGCATATGTATGCATGCATTTATATTTGCATTTATATAGATATGCAGATTATATATGTTTATATAGGTATGTATATACCCTCTAAACCCCACTACCTGCACCTGAAATGTATTGTGCAATTTCCACAATTTATTCTAAATCTAATTAATTAATATACATTACCAACTAATTATTAATAAATCAAAAATTACTTCCCACACTTTACTCCTATAAACCCCACAACATGCACCTAAAACAAATTATACAATTGCCATAATTAATTACCAATTAATGAATTAACAGGAAATAACTGCGAATTAACAATTCATTACAAATAAATCACTTCCCACCCTTTACCCCAATGAACCCCACAACCCGCACCTAAAACTAAATTACACAATTACCATGATTAATTACCAATTAATTA
This sequence comes from Lissotriton helveticus, assembly GCF_964261635.1. Lineage (NCBI taxonomy): Eukaryota > Metazoa > Chordata > Amphibia > Caudata > Salamandridae > Lissotriton > Lissotriton helveticus. The sequence goes on from NC_136065.1 coordinate 1,758,705,319, forward strand.
ATTAATATTATTTAACAACCAATTAATAATGAATACAAATACGTTACTTCCCACAATTAACAATATAAAAACTCATTTACATATATATTAATAAATAAAACATAATTATTAATTAATTATAATTAAATTACTACCAACCCTTTTCCCCTATAAACCCACAACCCGTAACGGAACTAAAAAACACAATATTTCTTAAAATAAAATTGATGCCTGATAAAAATGTAACACAGATATCAAAAAACATAAAGAATACTTATTCAAAAAACATACATCACACACATTTAAAATATTAGCTGAAATACATGACACTAAATAAAAATCTATATTTTCAACAGCTGTATTTTTTGCAAAGGATATTAATGACCTCTATTTTTTTTTAAACTAATTTCTTACCTTAAATTCGATATTCTTGACCACAACATTCTTGCAGTCAATATTTCTGTGTTATTATATTCCCAACTCAATATTTGCGTAAGTCGACATTTCCAACTCGATATTCTGTATGAATACCCATCAATGTATCACAGATTTGGTGGGGTGAATGTGGTGAACGTTACACCAACTTACTGTAGAATCTTCAAAGCAGTAGCCCACACCAGCCCATTACCAACCTGTGCATTAAAAATTATCCATAGTTTTTTAGAAATAGAATGAAGAACATCAGTTGTCAGAATCATCATCATTAAGGCTTTGTGTTGCCTAACTGTAAACGCTTAACCTAAGCTTGTAGACTCCAGACTTTGAGTACATTTTTGATAACTTGTGGATTTCAAAAATAAAACTGCTAGCTCCACATTAGCCAAAACTTGTGTCATTATCATCACGTATTACTCAGGTCATATCAATTGTTTCTAAATCTTTGATAAGTATATATGACCCACTTACTCAGTCATTCTACTTCCATTCAGTTGTCTACCATGGATAATCATCAATCAATCATTCAGAACAATCCTACAGTTGGAGCTCACCTTGGTAGAACTGGAAGTGGGACCTCGCTTGTGAAGTTGTGATGCCTCCTCTGTTATTGCTACACATATATTCAGATAACTACGATGGATGTAATTTAACTTAGATATAAATACATAATCTGATACTTTTGTGTTATCTAAATAGTTCAGACCCTCAACACAATATCTCAAGGTCATCTCATCATGGCAGCATTCCCCATAATGATCAATTATAATCCTAGGCTCTATAATGAGTGCTACACAATCTTTAGTCTTAAGTTACAAGCACAGAAACCAGCTGGGTAAAACTACTTGAAAGTAGCAGTGCAAAGTAAAAGTAAAATAAACAACTTGAGCCATAAATTTGTTCTCCCTTTATTTACAAAGCATCCCGCCCTCTCCACCCAAACAACATGCCCACCCCTCCCCCAAACAGAACTGCCCCAAGCTGCAAAACTCAAAATATTCAAGAAAATCTCACTCTCAACTCTCTTCCCACACTCTCCCCTCAACACCAACGTACAGCAAATCCCTCCCACCAAAATGAAATATTTAAAAAAGGGTTAGAAGAGGGCATTATGGAAATCGGCTTGGAGGTGGTTCATGCTCTGCTCCATCAAGGTGAGCCTGCCCTCGAATGGCTGCACTGGGGCCCGGGAGCTGTGCATTTATTTGTTCCTCCTCCGCTTCCAGGACACACCAGCCTCTGCCGCCCCAAACAGGCCACTCTCTTTTGCCTGTCAGGTGGTCTGGCCGGAGCAACAATATTAAGAAAAACAAGAAAGACAAATTGTAAATAATGCTCTGTGCAAAAAAATTTCTTAAATAACAACGTGACACAGTAGCAGTACATTTCTGGTACCCAAGGGCCATTGGAATTTATTTGATGTGATGATTATGATTAGGAGAATCGCAAGGCCAATTTTATGTTTTGTATTACCCACACATGTTACCAAAAGGCAGTGACAGTGTGCAGGAAAGTAACAGCCTATGCAGAATCGCAGAGAATAACAGCTTATTTTTTTCTTCTAAAGTCTTTTTAAGTAACTATAAACAGACACTTTGACATGAAAAATATGTGACTTCTCATTGATGAGTATGGTATTATGCACTATTATGGAGTACAAGGTGTGTGTGGTGCTAAAATATTGAATAGAAGGTGGGTGAAGGTGCACGCCAATTTTCAGTTACTCCAAAGTATATGTCTTTAACTAGTGACACTGGTGCTATGGTACTGCTTCCGCTGTCAATTCGGATGCCTGGGTATGAATGCGTAACAAACAGCAGGAAGACCTGCTGGTTTCATGTACTGTTCAGTGGGTTTGTGAACCAAAACCCCCTTGTTTAACTAAATTAATCAAGAACGTAGACTAGTTTATATTATAACGTTTCTGTGCAATATCTTAAATACTCTGAAGCATATTGAAATCATGTGCATATAAAACATACTTCACATATTCTTTGTGAAATTAAACAATAATCATTCTTAAATGATAAACATCATGCAAATTAAATACACTATTATAATGAGTATTTGTATACATAAAAGTCTTCAACCATTTTTTTGTTGATGCCCGATGCATTTCAGGACGGTGGGGTCCCTTCTTCAGGGGAAAAACCTACAACAAATATATTTAAATTATACCTATTGAAGTAAACATGAAGGTGGAATATATACACTCAACATGTTTGCATGAATAATTATATCGAAATATAAATGTGGAATGACACACCTGGATAAAAACAAATAGAAAAGTACACAGAGAGAGTGTGTTTGTGCTCAGAAGACGAACAATAAGGTTGTATTAAAAGTGACACAAAAAATGAATCTCAAATGAAATCACTGTGGAGAAAACCTCCTGTGAGAAAAAGAATAAGCTAAAAATGTTGATCTCACCATGGAGAAAAGAATCTGTCTATTCCTACTAGGACGCAGAAATAACGAACCTGTGAAGAAAGCATGGATTAAGAAGACTGTATAAATCTAAAACCCCTTACATCAGCTAAAAAAACTAAAACAACATGTCATGTGGCTTACCTCGATATCTGGGATGATATATGCAGTTACGACAAGATTTTCAATAAGTATACACAGAAATCTGCAAGTAAACATGAGCATCTAGTGAGCTCAAAATTGAACCAAACTGAAGTGTGGCTATGAACAACATATTAGTTCTCCTATGTATGGACCCAGTTGCTAGAAGAAAAATAAAGAATGGCTCACCCTGAATGCAGTAGATGAAACGCTTGGGTATTAATGAACCGTTCCGCAATCATGTGGTCCAATATATCTAAAGATACAAATGAGCAACCCGTAAGAACAACCAGGAGATGACTATTATGAAAGAAAATATGTCCATAAAGTATGTCATAAGCAATGCTTCTGGCCTAGAACTAAGTAACGGACGATATGGTAAAAGGTGCGGTGAATACAAACAAAATAAAGGAAGCATAATTCCCAATTTGCAAATAATACTCGAGTGCCTCTAGAACTAATATCGGTTAACAGAGAATCCTTTAAACAAAAGAACAGTAGCTTACCAGAAGGATGCTGACATTCACGTCGAGTATACAACGGCTAGCGGCTCAACTTCTACGAGAATAATGAGAACACAATGTAATGTGCTAAAGAGTTTAAACAGCATGACGACCTGAAGTGTCCGAGTCACGTGACGGGAATAGTGATCAATGAAGGACTACGTGTAGGTCCGAAGCTCGGAAACTACACATTCACTCGATGCTAGCCACCAGGTAGAAGTTAGCTTAATATCAAGATAACCAATGAAAAACGAGCCAAAAACTCAAAATCTCAGTATAAAGACAAGATGCTGATCAAAACGAAAAAGAGAGACAATGCGAAAACTAAGTCACGTGCGGTGTCCTAGTCACGTGACAATAATAGAGATAAATGAAGGACTGTGAGTAGTTCATAAAAACGGAAACTACATATTTACTCAATGGAAGCCTACCGGTGAAGATTTACTTAAAATTGAAATAACCAATAAAAAACTATCCAAAGCTCACAATCCCAATACAAAGGCAAGATGCTGATCAAGACTAGAAAGAGAAATAATGCAATGTCTGAGTCACAGGTATTGGCAAGTAACAGAGTCTGAAAACTCTTAAATGATCCGAGACAAAAAGATAAGCTGGCTATCCGTACAGAAACATAAATAAAAACCAAGAGATCAAAATCCGTAGAAGTACAGACCAGAGTTATAACTTGGCAAATGAAAACTATCAATTGACAATGTGATGGACTAGGTATTAACCAAAGAATAGAGTAGTGACAGATAGAAAAAAACCTCCACCAAAAAAAAGGTGGGTGTCTTAATATATCACATAATACATGACTGACAAGAAGTATTGAAGCCATGCTCATGGCTAACCAACGCCTCTGCTAGTTTGCTACTGGCTGCAGCTGTGGTTGACAATTATCAAATTCCAATGGCCCTGATCTTCTTCAAATGCATTTCTTTTTCTACCCTGTCTTCAAAGAGGCTGCTGAATAATAAATATGATGCTACGTCAGTCAAACACCTCATGCATGGAATGCGGATATTAATATATTATCCTGTCTGCCATAGGTAGACATTGAGCAAAATGAATCTAATACACCACAGGTAAAGAAACGGTTTATAAAGATTTTATTTGACACATTCATCACTGTGTATCCCATAAGACTCAAGAAATCAAAAGTCTTCATTGGCAACTAGTCAGAGAGCAGGTGCATTTTAAATCCCTATGCACCATTTTCAAGGCCCTACAAGGAATAGGACCAGAATATCTGAAGCGGCAGTTTCAATGGTATACCCCCAAAAGAACCCTTCGCTCCCTAGGAGCTAAAATGGTGACAGAATACCCCATTAAAAACCCCATCTGGGGAGGGAGAAGCTTTATCACTTGCGCTGCAAAGGCCTGGATTGACATTTTGAGTGACTTCTCAAATTCTATTCTATTTCATTAAAAAATTCTGACATGCAGCCTCCCAAGATGGCCACCAGAGACAAAAGAACTCAAATGTAGCCCACATATCACCCAGATGTAGCCCAAGTATAGCCCAATGACAGAATGTCCCAGAGTGTTCTAAAGAACAACTAGAGCGCTAACAGTCTTACTTATGACAAAAGTATGGCACAACAAAAGCCATCTTGATTGGAATGAAGTGGTAAGTCTGAAAACATTTAATTTAAAAAGGAACAAAATGAGGGCGTTCATTTTGCCATAGAAAGTATGATTAGTGCTTCAGAAAGAAAAATTAGGGCACATTTTGAGTGACTTCTCAAATGCTCTTCTATTTCATTAAAATAATTCTGACATGCAGACTGAAACATGCACTTTGAATACCAGCAGCAGACTTCCCTGGTGAGCAGTAGCTTTACTACAGTGATATAATGAGCAACTAGAGTGCTAACATTCAGAATTTATGGCAAATGTGTGACACATCTGAATGCCTTCTTGATGGAACCAAAGTAAACACGCATTGAAAATGCAATAGATCTCGCCCTCGTTTAAGTTAAAGCCATTCTGTTTGTAATGAGGTGGATTTTTAGCTTTGCTTTTAATAGTGTTTTTCAAACTTTGATGTAAATAACATGCATATGTATGCATATATGCATATGTATGCATGCATTTATATTTGCATTTATATAGATATGCAGATTATATATGTTTATATAGGTATGTATATACCCTCTAAACCCCACTACCTGCACCTGAAATGTATTGTGCAATTTCCACAATTTATTCTAAATCTAATTAATTAATATACATTACCAACTAATTATTAATAAATCAAAAATTACTTCCCACACTTTACTCCTATAAACCCCACAACATGCACCTAAAACAAATTATACAATTGCCATAATTAATTACCAATTAATGAATTAACAGGAAATAACTGCGAATTAACAATTCATTACAAATAAATCACTTCCCACCCTTTACCCCAATGAACCCCACAACCCGCACCTAAAACTAAATTACACAATTACCATGATTAATTACCAATTAATTAATTAATATTATTTAACAACCAATTAATAATGAATACAAATACGTTACTTCCCACAATTAACAATATAAAAACTCATTTACATATATATTAATAAATAAAACATAATTATTAATTAATTATAATTAAATTACTACCAACCCTTTTCCCCTATAAACCCACAACCCGTAACGGAACTAAAAAACACAATATTTCTTAAAATAAAATTGATGCCTGATAAAAATGTAACACAGATATCAAAAAACATAAAGAATACTTATTCAAAAAACATACATCACACACATTTAAAATATTAGCTGAAATACATGACACTAAATAAAAATCTATATTTTCAACAGCTGTATTTTTTGCAAAGGATATTAATGACCTCTATTTTTTTTTAAACTAATTTCTTACCTTAAATTCGATATTCTTGACCACAACATTCTTGCAGTCAATATTTCTGTGTTATTATATTCCCAACTCAATATTTGCGTAAGTCGACATTTCCAACTCGATATTCTGTATGAATACCCATCAATGTATCACAGATTTGGTGGGGTGAATGTGGTGAACGTTACACCAACTTACTGTAGAATCTTCAAAGCAGTAGCCCACACCAGCCCATTACCAACCTGTGCATTAAAAATTATCCATAGTTTTTTAGAAATAGAATGAAGAACATCAGTTGTCAGAATCATCATCATTAAGGCTTTGTGTTGCCTAACTGTAAACGCTTAACCTAAGCTTGTAGACTCCAGACTTTGAGTACATTTTTGATAACTTGTGGATTTCAAAAATAAAACTGCTAGCTCCACATTAGCCAAAACTTGTGTCATTATCATCACGTATTACTCAGGTCATATCAATTGTTTCTAAATCTTTGATAAGTATATATGACCCACTTACTCAGTCATTCTACTTCCATTCAGTTGTCTACCATGGATAATCATCAATCAATCATTCAGAACAATCCTACAGTTGGAGCTCACCTTGGTAGAACTGGAAGTGGGACCTCGCTTGTGAAGTTGTGATGCCTCCTCTGTTATTGCTACACATATATTCAGATAACTACGATGGATGTAATTTAACTTAGATATAAATACATAATCTGATACTTTTGTGTTATCTAAATAGTTCAGACCCTCAACACAATATCTCAAGGTCATCTCATCATGGCAGCATTCCCCATAATGATCAATTATAATCCTAGGCTCTATAATGAGTGCTACACAATCTTTAGTCTTAAGTTACAAGCACAGAAACCAGCTGGGTAAAACTACTTGAAAGTAGCAGTGCAAAGTAAAAGTAAAATAAACAACTTGAGCCATAAATTTGTTCTCCCTTTATTTACAAAGCATCCCGCCCTCTCCACCCAAACAACATGCCCACCCCTCCCCCAAACAGAACTGCCCCAAGCTGCAAAACTCAAAATATTCAAGAAAATCTCACTCTCAACTCTCTTCCCACACTCTCCCCTCAACACCAACGTACAGCAAATCCCTCCCACCAAAATGAAATATTTAAAAAAGGGTTAGAAGAGGGCATTATGGAAATCGGCTTGGAGGTGGTTCATGCTCTGCTCCATCAAGGTGAGCCTGCCCTCGAATGGCTGCACTGGGGCCCGGGAGCTGTGCATTTATTTGTTCCTCCTCCGCTTCCAGGACACACCAGCCTCTGCCGCCCCAAACAGGCCACTCTCTTTTGCCTGTCAGGTGGTCTGGCCGGAGCAACAATATTAAGAAAAACAAGAAAGACAAATTGTAAATAATGCTCTGTGCAAAAAAATTTCTTAAATAACAACGTGACACAGTAGCAGTACATTTCTGGTACCCAAGGGCCATTGGAATTTATTTGATGTGATGATTATGATTAGGAGAATCGCAAGGCCAATTTTATGTTTTGTATTACCCACACATGTTACCAAAAGGCAGTGACAGTGTGCAGGAAAGTAACAGCCTATGCAGAATCGCAGAGAATAACAGCTTATTTTTTTCTTCTAAAGTCTTTTTAAGTAACTATAAACAGACACTTTGACATGAAAAATATGTGACTTCTCATTGATGAGTATGGTATTATGCACTATTATGGAGTACAAGGTGTGTGTGGTGCTAAAATATTGAATAGAAGGTGGGTGAAGGTGCACGCCAATTTTCAGTTACTCCAAAGTATATGTCTTTAACTAGTGACACTGGTGCTATGGTACTGCTTCCGCTGTCAATTCGGATGCCTGGGTATGAATGCGTAACAAACAGCAGGAAGACCTGCTGGTTTCATGTACTGTTCAGTGGGTTTGTGAACCAAAACCCCCTTGTTTAACTAAATTAATCAAGAACGTAGACTAGTTTATATTATAACGTTTCTGTGCAATATCTTAAATACTCTGAAGCATATTGAAATCATGTGCATATAAAACATACTTCACATATTCTTTGTGAAATTAAACAATAATCATTCTTAAATGATAAACATCATGCAAATTAAATACACTATTATAATGAGTATTTGTATACATAAAAGTCTTCAACCATTTTTTTGTTGATGCCCGATGCATTTCAGGACGGTGGGGTCCCTTCTTCAGGGGAAAAACCTACAACAAATATATTTAAATTATACCTATTGAAGTAAACATGAAGGTGGAATATATACACTCAACATGTTTGCATGAATAATTATATCGAAATATAAATGTGGAATGACACACCTGGATAAAAACAAATAGAAAAGTACACAGAGAGAGTGTGTTTGTGCTCAGAAGACGAACAATAAGGTTGTATTAAAAGTGACACAAAAAATGAATCTCAAATGAAATCACTGTGGAGAAAACCTCCTGTGAGAAAAAGAATAAGCTAAAAATGTTGATCTCACCATGGAGAAAAGAATCTGTCTATTCCTACTAGGACGCAGAAATAACGAACCTGTGAAGAAAGCATGGATTAAGAAGACTGTATAAATCTAAAACCCCTTACATCAGCTAAAAAAACTAAAACAACAGGTCATGTGGCTTACCTCGATATCTGGGATGATATATGCAGTTACGACAAGATTTTCAATAAGTATACACAGAAATCTGCAAGTAAACATGAGCATCTAGTGAGCTCAAAATTGAACCAAACTGAAGTGTGGCTATGAACAACATATTAGTTCTCCTATGTATGGACCCAGTTGCTAGAAGAAAAATAAAGAATGGCTCACCCTGAATGCAGTAGATGAAACGCTTGGGTATTAATGAACCGTTCCGCAATCATGTGGTCCAATATATCTAAAGATACAAATGAGCAACCCGTAAGAACAACCAGGAGATGACTATTATGAAAGAAAATATGTCCATAAAGTATGTCATAAGCAATGCTTCTGGCCTAGAACTAAGTAACGGACGATATGGTAAAAGGTGCGGTGAATACAAACAAAATAAAGGAAGCATAATTCCCAATTTGCAAATAATACTCGAGTGCCTCTAGAACTAATATCGGTTAACAGAGAATCCTTTAAACAAAAGAACAGTAGCTTACCAGAAGGATGCTGACATTCACGTCGAGTATACAACGGCTAGCGGCTCAACTTCTACGAGAATAATGAGAACACAATGTAATGTGCTAAAGAGTTTAAACAGCATGACGACCTGAAGTGTCCGAGTCACGTGACGGGAATAGTGATCAATGAAGGACTACGTGTAGGTCCGAAGCTCGGAAACTACACATTCACTCGATGCTAGCCACCAGGTAGAAGTTAGCTTAATATCAAGATAACCAATGAAAAACGAGCCAAAAACTCAAAATCTCAGTATAAAGACAAGATGCTGATCAAAACGAAAAAGAGAGACAATGCGAAAACTAAGTCACGTGCGGTGTCCTAGTCACGTGACAATAATAGAGATAAATGAAGGACTGTGAGTAGTTCATAAAAACGGAAACTACATATTTACTCAATGGAAGCCTACCGGTGAAGATTTACTTAAAATTGAAATAACCAATAAAAAACTATCCAAAGCTCACAATCCCAATACAAAGGCAAGATGCTGATCAAGACTAAAAAGAGAAATAATGCAATGTCTGAGTCACAGGTATTGGCAAGTAACAGAGTCTGAAAACTCTTAAATGATCCGAGACAAAAAGATAAGCTGGCTATCCGTACAGAAACATAAATAAAAACCAAGAGATCAAAATCCGTAGAAGTACAGACCAGAGTTATAACTTGGCAAATGAAAACTATCAATTGACAATGTGATGGACTAGGTATTAACCAAAGAATAGAGTAGTGACAGATAGAAAAAAACCTCCACCAAAAAAAAGGTGGGTGTCTTAATATATCACATAATACATGACTGACAAGAAGTATTGAAGCCATGCTCATGGCTAACCAACGCCTCTGCTAGTTTGCTACTGGCTGCAGCTGTGGTTGACAATTATCAAATTCCAATGGCCCTGATCTTCTTCAAATGCATTTCTTTTTCTACCCTGTCTTCAAAGAGGCTGCTGAATAATAAATATGATGCTACGTCAGTCAAACACCTCATGCATGGAATGCGGATATTAATATATTATCCTGTCTGCCATAGGTAGACATTGAGCAAAATGAATCTAATACACCACAGGTAAAGAAACGGTTTATAAAGATTTTATTTGACACATTCATCACTGTGTATCCCATAAGACTCAAGAAATCAAAAGTCTTCATTGGCAACTAGTCAGAGAGCAGGTGCATTTTAAATCCCTATGCACCATTTTCAAGGCCCTACAAGGAATAGGACCAGAATATCTGAAGCGGCAGTTTCAATGGTATACCCCCAAAAGAACCCTTCGCTCCCTAGGAGCTAAAATGGTGACAGAATACCCCATTAAAAACCCCATCTGGGGAGGGAGAAGCTTTATCACTTGCGCTGCAAAGGCCTGGATTGACATTTTGAGTGACTTCTCAAATTCTATTCTATTTCATTAAAAAATTCTGACATGCAGCCTCCCAAGATGGCCACCAGAGACAAAAGAACTCAAATGTAGCCCACATATCACCCAGATGTAGCCCAAGTATAGCCCAATGACAGAATGTCCCAGAGTGTTCTAAAGAACAACTAGAGCGCTAACAGTCTTACTTATGACAAAAGTATGGCACAACAAAAGCCATCTTGATTGGAATGAAGTGGTAAGTCTGAAAACATTTAATTTAAAAAGGAACAAAATGAGGGCGTTCATTTTGCCATAGAAAGTATGATTAGTGCTTCAGAAAGAAAAATTAGGGCACATTTTGAGTGACTTCTCAAATGCTCTTCTATTTCATTAAAATAATTCTGACATGCAGACTGAAACATGCACTTTGAATACCAGCAGCAGACTTCCCTGGTGAGCAGTAGCTTTACTACAGTGATATAATGAGCAACTAGAGTGCTAACATTCAGAATTTATGGCAAATGTGTGACACATCTGAATGCCTTCTTGATGGAACCAAAGTAAACACGCATTGAAAATGCAATAGATCTCGCCCTCGTTTAAGTTAAAGCCATTCTGTTTGTAATGAGGTGGATTTTTAGCTTTGCTTTTAATAGTGTTTTTCAAACTTTGATGTAAATAACATGCATATGTATGCATATATGCATATGTATGCATGCATTTATATTTGCATTTATATAGATATGCAGATTATATATGTTTATATAGGTATGTATATATATATATAAACACATACATATATATATAAATGCATATATATGCATATATATATATATGTGTATATGTGTGCGTGTAGTAGACCGAGGCACAAGAAAGCAGAAAAACAAACGTGAAGAACACAAAAAGGGGGCAGGGTAGATACACCCTGACCCCCTAGGCCTGCCCAGGTGGTCCCACAAGGACAAAAATGGCCCACATTTGTTTTTTTTAAAACCTGGTCTGTTTTTTAAAAAATTACCCCCGGGGGGATCTAATCGCGGCGGCAGAGTGATAAAGAAGTGTGGGGGGTCCACAATCCCCCCAACACTGCCCCAGGGACCGCCGCCCCCGGCGCAAAGCAACGCAGCCCCTTGGCGCATACTGGAGGCTCCCGGTGGGCTACTTGGCCCCCAGGGACCCCCAGTATGCAAGGGGAATTAGTTAATATTCTGCAAACACGCCAGGGGTTGCGCTGCAGAGAGGTGTAAAAAACAGTGTGGCCTCATTACACCTCTCTGCAATGCAGCCCCCTGGAGCATACTGCAGGTTCCAGGTGGGCTAGTTGGCCCCCAGGGACCCGCAGTATGCAAGGGGAATTAGTTCCCCCTTTGCAAACACGCCCGGGGGCTGCGTTGCAGAGAGGTGTAAAAAAGGGTGTGGCCTCATTACACCTCTCTGTAATGCAGCTCCCTGGCTTATACTGGAGGCTCCTGGTGGGCTAGTTGCCCCCCAGGGACCCCCAGTATGCAAGGGGAATTAGCTCCTCCTCTGCAAACGAGCCAGGGGTTGCACTGCAGAACGTTGTAAAAAGGGGGCGTGCCCTCTGAACACCTGCCTGCAAAAATGTAGTAAATCAGTATAAAAAAATAACAATTAATACATTTAAAAATTGTCATTTAAAAAAACCTTCGAAATTGAATGAAAAAACCATAGGTTTCAGGCCTTATATAGTTAGGAATTAGCATTTAAAAAACCTTGCAAATTCACTGAAAAAACCATAGGTTTCAGGCCTTATATAGTTAGGAATTAGCATTTAAAAAACCTTTGAAATTCACTCAAAAAACTATATGTTTTAGGGGTGTTATAGTGAGCTGGACATTTCACTCATACAAAACCATTGAAATTGCTCCTATATAGTTAGTTGTACTAACTATATTTCGCGCACCCGCAATCCACTGCTGAAGATGTCACATATTAGATCATTCATGACATGGTCAGTGACATCACTGATGACATCACTGATGACATCTAAAATGACATCACTGATGACATCACTGATGACATCATCCAGTGAATGTTGTTTGCTTCGTTTTTTAAATATGCATTATATATATAGCAATTTGCATTGAAGAATGAGTGGATATATATAAATAAATATTTGGATGGAGGATTTAGTAGCAGTGTAATTGACTGTTTACTTGACCAATTTATAATGTCTCACTAAATATAGTGGATAGTCACTAAACTGTGTGAATATCTGTATCACTTTGTCAGTTGTTGTATAAACTGATTCTAAAGTTGGTTACTAGCTATGTGAAAGTCTATATTAGTTATTGATTAGTTAACTGAGTATATAGTTAGGACCTAGTTACCATAGGAAATCCGCAATATTCTATTGGGAATAACTTTGGCGTTGATTGAGGAAATTGCATGCACTTTTTCAAAATTTTAGCCAGCTCAGTTCTGCTCCTTCCCTGAAAGTTTTGGGGGGATTCGTCAAGCGGGGGCCGAGAAAAAAAGGGGGTCCCAAAACGTGTTTTCCCCATGTTAATTTCCATAGGACGTTCTGACACGGCTACAGCTCGAACCGCTGAACGGAATTACGCCAAACTTTGCAAAATTGTAGGGACTGGTACGCAGATGTGCATTTGCTATATTTGGTGAAAATCCCTCCTGTAGTTCCTGAGAAAATCAAAAGAGAAAAAATATATATATCTATAGCAGCTTACGTGTAAGCTTACTGTAAGCTTACCTTTCCGAGTATGAGCTGCATTCTGATTGGCTGCCAATGACTGTCAACACTCCAAACCAGAAAGTGTTAGCAGCCATCTTGTGCCTCAGTAGACTGAGGCACAGAAAGCAGAAAAACAAACATGTAGAACTCAAAAAGGGGGCAGAGTAGAAGCAACCTGACCCCCTAGGCCTCCCCAAGGCAAAAAAAAAATTGTTTTCAAAATTCAAATTCTTCATCCAAGAAGTGTTGGCAGCCATCTTGGGACCAATATACACTTCCAAAGCATTTCCAGACCTTCCCCAGTCAAAGTGCCCAGGTCATTCCCACCACAGTGCACAATTATAAGGTCAGGGTGTGGTAAAAAACTTGTTTTCAAAATTCAAATTCTTCATCCAAGAAGTGTTGGCAGCCATCTTGGGACCAATATACACTTCCAAAGCATTTCTAGACCTACCCCAGTCAAAGTGCCCAGGTCATTTCCACCACAGTGCACATTTATAAGGTCAGGGTGTGGTAAATGCATAAAGGATTTTACCAATGGTATCAATTGGTGACTTCTCAATCCTCTCTGTCCAATCCATACAATGTCCACATTTGGTAAATCAAGGGTGTAACAAAGTAGTGCATCACAATGTTTGCATTTGATTGAGGCCTCATTAAAAACAGGCTGAATATTTGGGGTCAGCTGTTCTGGTCGCCCCCTCACCGATGCAGTTGCTCCTCCAGTTGAAGTAGAGGCACCATCCCTTGGAGCCTCTCGTGCCAGAGCCCTGACACTCTCCCGGGCATAGTTCTGGGGGTGCCTCCTCTGGACGTGCCGAATCATAGTTCAATTACCAAAACTGCATTTCCTTCTGGGGTCTCCTCGGGAAAGTACAGTATGGCAGATCTTACTCCACCTTTGGAGCATTTACATTTTTAAGTCCCTCAGGTATAGAAAAAAAATTCGGCTGAGGAGGCTCTTCATCTATGAAACCATCTGACTCCTCACTGCTGCTGGATGCTCTGGCAGCCATTCTATCAACAAATTGTTAGCACAGAAAAAAAGAGGTCTTGCTCTCACCAAAGTGAAAGAAGAAGTGAAGGAAAAGGGTGGGGTTTCCATTCTTTGTGAAAAAAACTGTTAGCAACCAATGAAAATTGTTATTTTAAGGTCACATGAATTGACGTGCTTACGCTACGCGCACGTGGGTGCTCACGCGGCGCAAACGTAGGCACTTCCGGGGGCACTTACGCGGCGTACCTGAGTGACGTTTTGGTAGCTTTACGGAAATGCAAAATCATTTTCATTCATGGGTATCGCATGATTAATTGTGGCACATGCCAAGAATGTCCCACCCACCCATTCAATCATATACCATTTCCTTTCTTTTAAGTTACCTTCCATTCTTTCATGTCTCCCTCAAGCCATCAAAGCTCATTAAGTGAGATTGTGTTGCATTGCAGATAGAAGAGTCCATAATAACTCACCCACTGCTGTGACTGGTAAATCCGGCTGGGGGTTTCACCTCACAGTAATTTTTTATGACGGCATTGAGCAACACCATGGCAATAGCTATTGAGCATAGTAATTGCAAGAAATATGTGACTTACCAGTAGCCGTCCCTGCTGCCGCTTCATCCCCTGCAAATTAGCTATTGTGGTCTCCCCTGCAGCAGACCTGGAGCCGGCATCACTGATGTTCTGTGTGCCTAGAATTTAAAACACTACACATAACTTATATCCCAGATACTCAAACCCAAATACAATAGCAATGCAGCACTACAGCTCAGTTAGCACATATCTTCCAATCATCACTCTTTGGTTCACAAAGTTAGACAAGGCAGATGTGGAAAAATGCAAATGGAATGCAAGTGGAACCTCATACATTTTTTCCAGCCTTCCTGCACCTCCGATGGAAACTGATGGTGTTCTGTAGCTATAAATTATCAGGTCTTGAGCACACTACACAGAGGGTGTGTGGTCCATGATGACCATGGACACTGTCTCATGAACTAAACTTTGTTAGAGCTAGGCATAAGCATGAAAAAGAAAGCCTTCTGAACAAACAAACATGGCAATTTTTTTAATTTGAAAAACCAGCTTACTTGGGGTTGCTATCTTAAACTTCAGGAATCTCGATAGATAGCACCAACATTCCAATAGACAAAATACCCCAAGATTCTATGGTTCTACTCTAAGAAGTCTACAACAATCATAAAAGGACTTACTGGGATCTGCAGGGTCCATGGCAGCGGCGCGCTAGTGGTTGGCGCCGCCTAACTAGCTTGCCCCAGTCTCTTGAAATCGTCCCTCTTCTTCCCCTTGGGTACTGATGAAGGAAATTAAGAACATAAATACAAAAATATTAGTGATTCTGTTAATAATATCCACAAAATATTTTATGTAAGCATAAGCAGGGGCAAAAACAGATCACCTATAGTACTACTAGTCTCTTTCGATTGAATTCTATTGACTGTTGTTAAATCCAAATTCCAAATCTCCTTAACAAAAACTACATTTGGAACTAATCTATTGCATTTAATGATCTTTGATTTTATTCTATTCCCATTTCCCAACACCCTTGATGAGCCAACTCGGTCTGCCTTTTGTGCAATGCATAGATTCAAATATCACATCCTCACTGTGAAGTCAATTATATAACCTGGAACTGTAAGAGCTACATTAACAAAGGCACAGAGAGAACGTGCTACTCAGTGATTCACTGTAGTGATAAAAGAAACAGTCTACAAAGGCTTCTTACTTCTCAAGAAGCTCTCGAACAGACGCACTGACAGGAAAGCCATCTGGTTCACCGCCGAACTCCAGGCATCCAAGCAAGCCTGCGGAACGCTCGAGGAGAAGTGGCACCACAAACAGACACCAGACAGCAACACAGCCTACAAGAGCGCCATACGAAGGCACCACCAACTCATCCGATCCGCCAAAAGGACCTCCTTCAAAGAGCGCATTGACAATAAAGCACACAATAGCAAAGAGCTGTTCCACATTGTGAAGGAGCTCTCCAACCCCAGCTCCAACTTCCATGACATCCCGCCATCACAGCTTCAGCAACCAGGCCCCCTGACAGACACAGACACCTCAGACTCACCACTCCCCAGCCACATCGACCCCCTGCTTTCCTGGACCCACGTCAACGAGGAAGACACCATCAAAATCATGAACACCATCCACTCCGGTTCACCATCCGACCCCTGCCCACACCACATCTTCAACAAAGCAAGCTCCAAAATCGCACCCCATCTCCGCAAGATCATCAACAGCTCCTTCGAGAAAACCACCTTCCCGGAGAGCTGAAAGCACTCTGAGATCAACGCCCTACTTAAAAAACCCAAAGCTGACCCTAAGGACCTCAAGAACTTCCGGCCCATCTCCCTCCTCCAATTCCCGGCAAAAGTCATTGAGAAGATCGTCAACAAGCAACTGACCTCCTTCCTCGAAGAGAACAACATCGTGGACCCAACCCAATCTGTATTCAGCAGGAACCCTGGCACCGAAACAGCGCTCATCGCCGCCACCGATGACATCAGGGCCATGATGGACAACCGCAATCCTCATCCTCCTGGACCTCTCGGCCGCCTTCGACACTGTCTGCCACCACACCCTCCACACATGCTTCCACAACACAGGGATCTGCGACAAAGCACTGGACTGGACCACCTCCTTCCTCACCGACAGAACCCAGAGGGTCCACCTCCCCCCATTCCACTCTAAAGACACCAAGATCATCTGTGGCGTACCCCAAGGATTCTCCCTCAGTCCGACACTCTTCAACATCTACATGGCACCGCTCACCAACAACGCCAGATCGCACAACCTCAACATCGTCTCATACGACGACGACACCCAGCTGATCCTCTCCCTCACCAAGGCCCCCACCACCACCAAATCCAACCTCCACAAATGAATGAAGGCCATCGGCGAATGGATGATGAACAGCCGCCTGAAACTGAACTTGGACAAGACGGAGGTCCCCATCATCAGATCCACCCCCTCTGCCCCGGATGACTCATGGTGGCTGGCCGCGCTGAAAACCGCACTGATGCCCACTAACCACGCATGCAACCTGGGAGTCATCCTGGACTCCGCACTGTGAATGACCCAGCAAGTGCACACCGTCTCCTCCTCCTGCTTCAACACCCTTCGCATGTTCCTCAAGATATACAGATGGATCCCTACCGGTACCAGTCACACAGGCCCTCGCCAGCAGCAGACTGAACTACAGCAATGCTCTCTAAGCAGGAACCCTAGCCAATCTCTAGAAATGACTACAACACATACATATGAACGCCTCATCCTCGACATCCCCGCCACAGCCATATCACAGCCCACCTGGGAGCACTTCACTGTCACCAAGAGGATCACCTTCAAGCTCCTCACACATGCTCACAAAGCTCTACACAACACGGGACCAGCGTACCTCAATGAATGATTCACCTTCTACACCCCGAACCGCCAGCTTTGCTCTGCTGACCTCACCCTCGCCACCGCCCCCCGCATCCGCCGGATCGTTCTCTCACCTCGGCGCTAAACCCTGGAACACCCTTCTATCCTTCTTTGACAGACGAATAACGTGCTTGCCTTCAAGAGAGTCCTCACGACCTAGCTGTTCGAGCAGTAGCAGCACGCCCTCGCCCCCTAGCACCTTGAGACCCTCACGGGTAAGTAGTGCGCTCTACAAATGTAACGATTGATTTGATTGATTAATTAGTCAGCCAAACCGAGCACCTGATGAATGTGATTAGGTAGCCACACCTGCCAAGCAGAAACTAGCAACTGGGTCAAACAATAATATATCGGGGTAAACTTTACTAAACATATCTTACCTCTGAGTGCAGCAACATGCTATTCAGATTTTTTTTTCACCATGTAGAACACAAACACAAGAAATAATTAATACTCATTGAGGCCCGGAATCTTGATGCCTAGCAGGTCGAGCAGGTCCTTCTCTCTCATGATTGTCAGCCCAGCGGTGCCTCAGCTGCTAGATGGTGCACCGAATCTCGACTGTGAGCCGCATGCACCAGCACACTGTCCCGCAGTGCTACAGACTCTCTCACAGGGAGTAGCCACTACTGGGCTTGCCACCTGCTGCCAGCTTAGAGGGTAGGTGGAGCTGCACAAAAAAACCTAGTGCAGCCACCTCCTACTCTTCCAGAGTCAGCTGGGGCTGCACACCTGGGCAGGCGCTCCGCCCGCAAAGAAGACACCTCTCTGCCATGTCGCTGGGTGGGGAAGGAAGGAAAAGTAAAGAAGAAAGAAATTAGTAAAGAATGTGAAATAATAAACTAAGTCAAAAAGTCACAAAAACACAACAATATGTAAAAAAATGTAAAATATGCAAACACAAAGATGCACACTATTATAAAAAGTAAAAATGATGAGTAGAAAACTAATAAAGGAGGAGGATGACAAAGATTAACAATTCCTGCTTGCTTCAGGCAATGTTTGTGTTAAAATTGAAGAAATCAACAGTTTACATAGCTTCCCAGATCAATAAACAGACCACAACCAGACAAGCAACTGGCCAACACACCAGCTTTTCTGACAGTTCCAGGTTACCCTCAAGGCCAGTCTGACCCTAACTCCTTGTTAACATGTGTGTGGCTTGATATTGCATTCCTGGTTGGCACTGAAAGGTTTCATATATATTAAGGGCCTTATTTGAGTTTAATGGATGGTTACTCCATCACAAGTGTGACAGACAGCTGGTCCACCTTATTTGAATGCACATGTGATAAGGCCAGAGGGTTATCTGCCAGATATGTGACAGAGTAACCCATCTGCCAAACTCCGTCCCACCTTACTTTATGTGATCGTGGAAAAACATATGTTCAAATTGCTTCAGAATATTTTCTACATCCCCACAAACGGTTGTTGAAAATCTTATACACACAGCATGAATCCTGTTTTTTAGAATGCAAGGTGGAAAACAGGAAAAGTCATGCCACAATCTAGGCAATCCACACATCTTTAGAACAACCAACTTGCCCCATAGACCCATAGCAATATTTAACCAGTTGTCACATACAATTTTGTTTTTGGGCTAAGAGGCTGATTTGGAGTGTGGCAGTCACAATACATCATAATTTATTTTCAAGGAAGCTCTAATTAAGAGTAAAGTCAGTTGCCTCATTTTCCATGTTCATAGGCACAATAATATGGGAAAACTCAGCCACAAAACTGTACAACATGACGCCTGTTCAAAAAGGCATATGGAGTACATAAAGTAGTATTTCTAGTACTCTTTTACCTACTTCGACATGCCTTTGCAAATTTGCCCCATAGCATCTAAAATGGGAATACAATTGCAATATTCAGGGAAAAGTCATATACAATTAGTGCAAATAGAATTGATTTTGACCTCTTGGTCCTTTTAAAAATGGGAGTTAGACATTTTGGGATGATTCAAAACGGTATGTATGGATACTAAAGTGTACTACAGTAGTTCTACTTCCAGTACTCATGCATGTATTCAGCCTCATATTTTAAGTTTCCTTCATAAATTGAATGATTTTCAGTAAACAATGATGTTTGATGTTGCCCTATGTGCAGGGTCACCCTCAGAATTTTTTGACTTTACCCCTCCTATTGTTTGAATTTCAATATTGTTGGCATTAGTACTTCATGCACTTTGCAACTGCTATAGAGTTTGGGCTCTCTCCCTAATATATGGAAATAATGGAGATTTTCAAATAAAAGTTGGTGGGAGACCGTGTCGAAAGCCGCCTACAGGTCTAGCAGGATCAAGGCTACGGCCTTTCCCTGGTCCAGCAATGATCTTATATTGTCTAGGGCAGCCAGGAGAGTTGCCTACATACTGTTGGTGGCCCTGAAACCTGTTTGTGAGGGGTCAAGCAGCTTATTTGATTCCAGGTAATTAGATAGCTGTCTATTGACAAGTTCCTCAAATACCTTGGAAAGATAGGGGAGCTGGGAAATTGGTCTGTAGTTGGCTGGATTGTTTACGTTGGATCCTATCTTTTTCAGTAAGGCCAAAGGACTGTGAATAGCTTGGCTTTTGGCCTTTTTGTATTCCTCCCAGAGAGTGAGATAAAGGGGACTGGGTGTTGGTAGGATGGGCAAAGCTGGCAGGATGAGTGGGGAAAATGTTCTGTGTCCCACTTACATTTCAAATTGCTATCTGCGGCACACACAAAAAGGATTATGACACCAGTTTTTTGTCAACTCAAACTACTTGAAAACTTGGCAGGGGAAGGAAGAACGTTGTAGAACCAGATAGGGGGTAGCCAGGATGTCACCCCTACTTCAAAGACTGGCACCAGGTATAAACACCGGACTTCTTAAGCCACTCTTCAGAACACTCCTGGTCCTACCTACATACAATATAACAAGAAAGACTGCCTTGTTCCCCAGAATACTGCCCTGCTGTTTGAGGCCTGCCTTGTTTCCTAGAGGACTGACCTGCTGCTTAAGGCTGGCCTTGTTCCTCAGAGGAATGGCCTGATGCTACCAGAAGACTGTCTTGCTGCTTGAGGCTTGTGTTCTGTCCCAGAGTACTGCCCTACTGTTTGAAGTCGCCCAAATCTCTCAGAAGGAAAATTGGACATGCACATTTCATCCCAAGTGAGCCTGAGTGACGTTAAGGGTCAGTTAGCTAACCTGTTCCTATCTAACGGGACACAACAAGCTCCGAGGCCTCCCTACAGCTAATCAGCTGACCTGCTGCAACCTTCAACTGGACATGCATGACCCATGCCGACCTCTGCTAGAGTGAATCCCTGGTCCTCAAGTGATGCCTTCCCAGGTGCTGGACCCTTGGCGAGGATCAGAGTGCACTCTTCTACTAGAAAATGTAAATTCCAAAGGTTTTGGGCTATTTGCAACTGCCAACAGTCCAGTTTGTGCCAAGACTCTGCTGCCCTAAGAAGCTCTGGAAAACTCAACTCTTTGCTCTACAATGAAACCACCAACAACTAACAATGCAAGATCTGCACTTTACAATATAGCAATGACAGCCTGCCGTGACTGCCAATACGGAGCTCCAACAAGAATGTTTGTGTTGCCTGGCTGACTCTTGATGCTTCAGCAATTACGGACCACAACATCACGTTTGCTCTTCATACAACAGCGTTGATTATCCACATTCCTATCCCTGCTCCTCTTGGCCTCCTGCACTGCGAACGGAACTCTTCTCACTAGAGTTTGAGAAGGTAACTTTTTCAGCAGGACTAACCTGGTCCCTGCTTCTGGACAATGCTCCTGGACATGCGACTCTCCACCCAGTCTAGCATGACCAGATGACTGGCGCTTTATGCTTTCAGGTGCAATATATACCTAAAACGTTGAAATTGAATATCTTCACTTCTACTGATTGGATGTTTGTTGTTTTTGTATCATTTAATTTATTAACATTAACTCTATTCTTTTAACTTGTTTTGTAATTTTTATTGTTTTCACTTTATTGCTGTTTGTGAGCTGCATAAATCTTTTATACATTGCCTCTAAGTTAAGCCTGAGTTGTTATGTGCCAAACTACCAGAGGGTTAAGCACAAGTAAGTTTAGTGATGTTTGTGATTCACCCTGACAAGGATTGTGGTTGTTGCCTGGGTGGTGTTTCAACCACCCTCTCCCCAACCAATAACGCAATGTCTTACAAATAAACACAAAATCAGGACCAAAATCTTCTTAGAATAAGCTTTAGGTTGGTGCCGATACTAATGAACAATTGTACCCATAAGTAATTAATTGAAGTCGGAGACTTATTTAGCTATATATTAATTTATACACAACCTAGACAGAAGAAACCGTTTGTTTTTTGACATTTAACTTATAGCTGTGGGAGCCTTCCATAATATCCCATGAGATCGAAACCATAGCACATTATATTTTCAGGGTTGGGCAAAAGCAGTAGCAAAGTTCCACGGGGGAAAGTGGATTTACTGGGCAGAAAATGTATTTGCTCATAATGAGCTCCGGTGTCTTTGAAGCAAATGCCTAACATGATGATTTTATTTCGCTGATGCAGATGATGAAAAGGACTCCAGGTGTCTTTGTTGTTGCTGCTCATTTCAATGGGGTAAGTACATCAGAAGCAAAAAAGGGGAAAGCTGATCAAGGGAAGGTGAATTAGCCTTTTTGGGCCTTTCTGAATTTATAAACAGTTCCTGGTACCTGTTATGCAAAATGTTAATGCTCGTTAGTACATAAATAAAGCAAGCCTATGCATAAAAAAAATCATCTTTTTTTCATATTGCAATGGAAAATATACATTGGCATGAAAATAATCCTTAGTCTGAATGGAAGCAACTGCGACAAATTCATAGCAGCGGTAACCTGACTTGTCATTCTGAGCAGAGTTTTTCACTGCCAGTTTGTTGCAGTCATATATGCTTCAGTCTAGCAATTTAATATAAATTTGAACTTTATGATGAAAGTTCAGAGGCAGTAAATCTTAAACCCTCTTAGATGAAAAAATATATTTTTTAGCAACAGGATTTTTCAATGTTCTTGAATAGTCTATATTTATTTTAGCATATTTGAGAGCAGAGGCAATAGCCCTGAAACATTTATCTATTAGGACAGGTTACGGGCTAGCACTAGGGTAACATATATTTTTAATTTCCGTGAATTTACCTCTGATATGATATGATATAAAGGCTTTTATAACGTGCTCTATTACTAAGAAAGTATCCTGGCGCGGAAGGTGAGGTTGTTCAGAAGACAAGAGAGAGTAAACAGTTATAGGGTAATACTAAACAGATGAGTTTCAGTCCTTTCTTAAAGGCAGTGATGGTCGGGACAGCCCTAAGGTGAAAAGGGAGAGCATTCCAGACCATAGAGGCCCTAACCGAAATGGACTGGCCTCCTAGTCGGGAGTACTTAAATCTAGGCACAATCCTTTGACGCTGATTAGCCGAGCGGAGGCAGCGATTCGGAATATACAAGGCAAACCTTTTCCTCAAGTACACAGGACCAATCTGATGGAGCGCACGGAAAGAGAGAACAAGTGTTTTAAACATAATCCGGTGGGCAACCAGGAGCCAATGGAGGCTGCGTAGGTAGGGGCGGATGCTAAATCTCCTGGGCAATTTGAACAGAAGTCTTGCTGCCGCATTTTGGATGACCTGGAGACGTTGGATCAGATAAGCAGGTAGGCCACTAAACAGACCGTTCGCGTAGTCAAGCCTGGAGAGTATTAGAGCACGCGACACCGTCTATTTAGCCTCTCTCGGAAGGAGTGGGAAAAACCTACGTAAGGCTTTGAGAGTGGCAAAACATACTCCCGTCAGTTTTTTAATATGGTCCTCAAACTTAAGGTCATTCCCAAAACAAAGCCCCAGGTTCTTTGCTGGGCCACCCATGGATTTAGGACTTGGCAGATCTCGAGGCCATAAGAGGTCTCTGAATTTATCAGGAAAGGAGCCATAGAAAAGAACCTCGGACTTGTCTTCATTACACTTAAGCTGGGCAAGTGCTAGTCAGCGAAAGACCAATGAGAGGCAGAGTTGGACCGCCGACGTATCCAAATTGTCCTTTGGCCAGGTGAACAAAAGTTGGGTATCGTCGGCGTAGGCCATTATTTTGGCCCCCAGATGTTCCGCCAAATAAATCAAAGGAGTTAAATAAACATTAAAAAGCAGGGGGCTCACAGTAGACCCCTGTGGAACTCCTGTAGTGAGTTTCTTAGGTAGAGAGGCGTGTGGAGGCATCCAGACCTGTTGCGTCCTATTGTCCAGAAATGACATCAGCCAGTCAAGTGCTAGTCCGGAGATGCCAGCGGCAGCTAGTCTAGTGAGAAGTAGGGTATGGGGCACCGTATCGAAGGCGGCAGAGAGGTCTAGTAAAATCAGAGCCGCTCTGCCACCTCCATCAAGGCACTCCCGAATTGCCTCCGATATCTCAACTAGCGCCGTTTCAGTGCTGTAAGCAGCCCGGAACCCTGATTGAGCTGGGTGCAGAGCCTGAGATGATTCAATAAAATTGTCCAACTTTCTAAAAGCAATCTTCTCACAGACTTTTGCCAAGGCTGGCAGCAGTGAAATGGGCCGGTAGTTGGAAGGAACAGCCAGATCCAGCCCGGTCTTTTTTAAAAGCGGCAGCAGTTTAGCTTGCTTCCAACAAAGCGGGACAGTTTTGCATACTGTATCAGCCACCCCCCCAAGAACCCTGGCTGGGCAGGGGTCAGAGGGGGGCCCCGACTTCAAGGCCTCCAGTACTGCAAGAATGTCAGATTCAGTAGATGGAGAAAAGATAACAAACTGCTCAGCTGACTTAGGCACAGGGAAGGGGGTTAGTGCTGGAGAGGACATGGAGCCGTCACAGACGACGCGCAAGTCCTCTTGGATCTTGGCAATTTTGTCTACAAAGAAAGAGGAGAGCTCTTCGCACCAGTGATCAGATGAGGGCAGAAGAGGTTGCGCAGCACATGGTGATAGAAAGCTCCTAACAATTGAAAAGATTTCCTTGCTGTTATTGTTTGCTTTTTCAATTCTCCCTGCATAGTAACTGCTCTTGGCAGTTCTGATAGCAGCACAGTAGTCTTTTTGAGCTGCACGCAGATTGCTCTTTGCCTCGGGCAGGTAGGCTTGTTTACCACCCGTTCGAGTTTCTTGCATCCAAGTTTCAATTTCCGTAGGGTGTGGGAAAACCATGGTTTAGAGGGGGTAGACCGCATCCTACCGATACAACCTTTATTAATGGAGGCAGCAGACCCATGTTCCACCCATGTGTTAAAAGTACTAACCGCCACTTCCAACTCCGAGGTCAATATCGGACGGGTTCGAGACAAAGATTCAGTCAGGGTGACTAAGTTGATCCTCTGTAGATGAGCAAGTGGAGGGGTACTCTCAGTCTCCGTATCTCTATCCAGCGACCAGGAGAACCTGATCAACTCATGATCCGACCATGTCACGCTCTCAGAGCGGGCCATGACAATATCAAAATTAGAGCAGACCAGGTCTAGAAGGTGGCCCCCCATGTGGGTTGGAGTGTCAACCCATTGTTTGAGGTGGGCCATAGTTAAGGCTGCACCTAGGCGAGTGGCCCCAATGGAGTCTAAGACATCAACATGGATGCTGAAATCCCCCAAAAGGAGATACCTTGAAAATCTTAAGGCACGCAGTATTATAACCTCTTCCAGTGCCCCCACAAAATTCCCAACATATCCCGGAGGCCGATACACCAGTGTACCTCCTAAGGTGAAGTGTGAGTTAAGCACAAGGGAGAAATGGAGCACCTCCGCATCCCCCAGCTCATCTTGGGGCTCACAGGAGAAGACCCATTGGTCCCTGTAGATCACGGCGACGCCGCCCCCTCTACCGAGCGGGCGGTCCGCCCTCGTGATTTTAAAGCCCCGTGGAATAGCTAACTCCACCACCGGGGCACATGAGTCATTTAGCCAGGTCTCAGTAATAAAAAAGAGATCAAATTGCTTCTCCGCCAAAAGTTCAAAGATGTCGGCAGCGTGCTTGACCAGCGACCTGGCATTAATTAGCCGCGCTCTAATCAGCAAGGGGTCTGTGCTTACTCGAACAGGGCAGCTCAAAGTGGGATGGAAATGAAAGTTACACGCAGGGCAAACCCGAGATGAACTAACAGCCACCCCCCAGGGATTTACTTCCCCACAACTCATGACATTCAACGCAATGAGATTTTCGTGTGAATACCTTAAAGTGGTAGGCTGTAGCTTCCTATGTAAACAGGCAGGGGGTCTGGCACTAAGCACGTCCGGAGCACGGACGGGCACAGACGGGCCCTCCTTTGGCGCTCCTTCGGCGCGCAGACGGCGCGCAGACGGCGCGCCCGCTGCGCGTCCTAAAGTGCATCACTATTTATGACCCAAGCCCCTCCCCCAGCTAGACCACTAACTCGGGTCCCGCAAGGGTCTGGGACTCACACAAGATGGCGCCCGACCTAGCCCTCCACAACATTCGGCACCAAGAAGCCGCGGTGGAACGGGGCACAGGGAGACCGGGTAACAGTGCTCAAGAGAGTTTAAAAGGTACAATTATTAACATGAACACACAACACAATTTTTAAAATCAATTGTTTGTTTTTAAAAGAAGTAACTGCAGAAATACAGCGGGATACAAGTTAGAGCAGAGGAGAGTCCCTCGCAATCTGCTCGCCTTCGAAAACGAAATATCAAGGTACTGCCACCACCCAGAGCAATCGCCTCTTATTAATTTAATTCAGATCTAGTGTTAGTGTTTGGGCCATGCTTGATCTTTTTCATTAATCATTATGAAATTATACAAAGGAATTTTAGTTATGGCTAAATATATAGTTCGATTTGGGTGGGGTAGCACTTAGATCATGGTTTAGTGTTAGACTTTGGGTTGAGAATGGGGATACAATGATGGTTAGGGGAAGTATTGATGTTGAAGTAAGGGTCATTTCAAAGTTAATAGCAGAATGTCAAGTTATAATATTTCAAGGAAAGAACTTCACCGTGGATATATGTAACAGTAAAGAATGTAAGCCACACTAAGAAAAACATGGATTCACCAGTCTTAGTTTTCTTTGGGCCTGACAATTAGTGTTAACAAGAAAGATGTTATAGTGTTTCCTTTCCTCTCCACTGAAAGCGCACATACCATTGGTACCCATTCCCCACCTTCTCTTGACTTCTTTGAAGTGACTGAGAGAGTTGTACCTTTCTTGAACTTTCTTCATTGATCTAGCAATGTCAAGGCAAGCATAAAAAGCTGTTTTTTTCAGTTTTTTGTTTGTTTAAATCTGTTTTTATTTTTCATTAACAAAGTAGACAATCACATTTTAATTCACACATTTCTTGGGACATCTTATTTAAATGTACAATGCACAACTGCAACTTCACAGAACTTCGCAGAACTGGTCTGAGCACATTTGCATCAGTAGACATATTAGTTACTCTGTACATAGTAGAGCTTTGTTTGCGCCCCCCCAGCTACCTGCCACAGGCAGCGGCGGATGTGACCTCTAGAAACATCCCATCTTGATATCTGCTGTATGGTAACTGCAAACTAGTCTACTAACGAGGGAGGCAGATAGTAATGGAGGGGGGAAAGCAAAACAAGCAGGTAGTAGTATGTCTACCTGGTGCGGCCAGCTTTATGTGTTTCCTTGTGAGTGTGTGATGCTAAAATTGCGATGAGTGGTGCACAATCAATTTCACAGTCTGCGGTCCTTCTACCATGGCTGTGCCAAAGTTAATGCACTTCTTCCGATCCTGACGTGGTGGCATTATTAAGGGTTAGCGTGTCTGTAGCAGTGCTGTGCTCATTCTGTAGATCGTGCAGGATTGTGTCCCAAATTACTGTGATTGGGATTTTGCGCAGGCCTAGTGTATCCTCCCGGTGTAGTGCAACACTCTCAGCCTTAGCCCATATTTGCAGGGAGTGCTTTCCAGGCCAATGCCTGTGAGTGTGGTGGTCAAGGGATTTCCACCTTTTAGTGATCAGCTACTTTCACTCCCAGATGAATGAAGCGAGAGGTAACCCTCTGACTTGTGCTCCCACCAGAGGGGAACGGAGTGCTCCATCCAACAAGACAGGGCGTCTGTTACTGACTTAAAATACCCATATAGGAGCGGGCAGTTTAACAGCATATGTAGAAGGTCCGAGTCTATAAGACGGCAAAGTGGACAGATGAAATCTGCAGTGAAAATATCTGCTGAGGTAAGCTGTGATCTCTGTGTAATGGAGTAAAGTATCAGGCAGAAGCGCATATTCCTGGAAACATAGACAGTGTAGTCCACTCTTTATCTGTGTAAGGGAGGTGTGAGTCCTTTTTCCACCCCAGGGGCAATAAAGTTGTTGCTGTGTGTTGTCTGAGGGATGCTGGGACCCATTTTGTGAGACGCCTGCCAAGCCCCATGACATGCAGGTATTACATTGTTAGGTGTGTTGGAGGTTCATGAATCATGTCACCCCATTGGTTACTCAGGGCTGCTAGGAGCGAGCGATGTAGTAGAAATTGTACTGGGTTCAGTCCATCCTCTTCGATCAGCGTAGCATAAAATGCTAATGTGCCCTCGATACAGATCTCCCATGGCTTGCATACCTATCCCCCCAACATTGGTGTAGCTCAGTGGATGTGGAAACCACATGATCCCTGAGCTTACCTGGTAGAGGAGGCAGAGTAGGTGCATAACTGGCTTCACCATCTGGGTTACGTATGAGCACCTGCGATTACATCAGTGTGCAGTGTTAAGCTATATGGGTGACAGCAGTTTCTCCTTTGCACCGGGGTGAAATAGAATAATCATGAAGTTAAGTGACCAGGGCGCTAAAATGGTTGCTGTGTCGACTAGCTGAAGGCCAGTACAGCTACTCAGCAGCGGGAGCTACCCCAGAGAATGAATGGCGCCTCCTAGAAAGCACAAAAAGAGAGATAAGAAATAAAGAGGTAAGTTGGTAAAGTAATATAGGAGCCTTGGCAGGACCACCATTTTAATTAGGGCCATGCAGCCCATGACCGACAGCAGAAGGGTGCCCCCGAAAGACATATGAGAGCGAAAAGATGCCAGTGCCCTACCCAGATTTTCCTTCAGCAGGTCTGCATGCTGCCAATAAATCATAATTCCTGGATTGCGAAAGGCATACTATGGGGGTTCCGTTTAGCACGTACGCCGGGTCTGGGTACGCATGATCAAAGGGGTACAGACATGATTTTGCTGCGTTCACCCACAGTCCCAACTGGGTAGTGAATTACCTTAATGTTTGTGTCAGCAAGGAAGGTATCGATCTGACATCATTGCCATATAATAGGAGGTAGTCCGCACACAGCAAAATGATATGAATGCCATCTCGCAGTGGGATACCCCAGGCCGCACATCTATGGCCAAAGAGAAAAGCAGCAGTGGCAATGGGTATTGCTGCCGCGTTCCCCGACCCACTCGAACTGGGTCGGAAATAAAAAGGCCCATTAGTACCTGTAATGTTTGCTCCTTATACAGCAGCTTAACCATGCAGAGAAAATGCCCTCCGAGTCCATACTGCAGCAGTTTGAAATTGCCATTCCAGGGAATCAAAGGCCTTCTCAAGATCTAGTTTTAACCATCCTGAGTAGGGCCTCTGAACTGCTGAGCATGAGGCTACACTCAAAAAGTGCTGTAAGTTTAAAGAAATGTTACGGGCAGGCACAAATCCGTTTTGTTCAACATGGACCAGGGACAGGAGCAACTGTGCCAGCCGGTCAGCTAGTACTATCACCAATATTTTGTAGTCGGTATTCAGTAGGGCCAAGGAATGTAGAAAACCAGGTCAGTTGGGTGCCTGTCAGGTTTCAGCAATGAGACCAGGCATGCTTCGTTTAGCGATGGGGGAAGAGCGGACTCTTCTAGGGCCATAGTAAACAGGGTGTGTACTCATGGTGCTAGGGTCTCTGCCTTATAGTATTCAGCGGGCGGGCTGTTGGGTCAGAGAGTTTGCCCATCACCAGTGCTATGTTGACATCATAGATCTCATGGGGTCAATAGGAGCTCCAAGTTCTATGAGTTGCTCAGGCGTAATTTCAGGTAGTCACATCGAATCTAGGAAGGCGTTCAAGCATGTTTGGAGTCTGGTCTGAAACAGCCAACTTTTCACAGCCTTGAAAAAGTCACTGTGTGACGAAACACGTGTTGGCTGCTTCTGAAGAAAAGAGACTTGTGAATATTTGAATGCACTCAGCCTTACTAATTGCTACACAGATAATAAACTATATTTCATGTTTGAATAAGAAGTCATTAACGTTTGGACCCTATTTCTATGTTAAACTGTGTTGGAGTGCTTGGGTTATTTTGAAATAAACACAAATATTTGTTTATATCAGGAAGATCAGCGCATGTGCATTACTTGTGGTCAGAATAAGAGAGATTATGTCACAGGAGCAAATCAAGGCGAATGGTAATGAGCATGAGGAACATATATTGTTAATTACATCTATCATTGAGACCATTTATATTTTGAATATTCATCACCTACTTAATATCAAATGCATTTTAAGTAAATGTTCTATAGGTCTAAAATGGAAACAGAAATGGGACGTGTTTAGTGCATGTTCCCCAAACCAAGATATCGCTCATATAGTGAGACTCACATTCCAAATGAGAATACCTATGAACTAGAATGTTGTAAGCAATTTTAAATTCTATCAATGCACTTATGCTGGGGAACCCTGTTTATCAATTGCTGTTCTTTTGTCTGCACAAGTCCCATTCAGTTTGAAAACTGAATTGTGCTGCGATATTCTCTGAAACATCCTCTTTGTTAAATCATCTAAATTGCTTCAGTGGAACTGATTATTGTTTGAGAACCACCATCTCTCTTTATATGGTGTTAGACCTGTAAGCACTAGGGTGGTCTTCCCCCAAATGTTTTGCCTTCTCTCCTCCTGTTTTGCAGAATTTGTTTTTGTTGGCCTTAGGGCTCTGTGAACATTGCCACTGCTTACCAGTTCTAAAGTGCTTGTGCTCACTCCCTAAAACATGTTAAAATTGGCTTACACCTGACAGGCCTAATTAATTTACTCATAAGTCCCTAGTAAAGTAATATGTTATATACCATGGGCTGGTAAGTTAAATGCGACTAGTGGGCCTGCACCACTTTTTGTGCCATCCACTTAGGTAGTCCCCTAAAACATGGCACAGGCCTGTCATTGCAGATGTAGGCATTTTTAAACTGCCAAGGTCTTTAGGTTCTTTCGGAAGGACCACAACGAGGGGCTGCTGTTTTTTAGTTCGATGGGAAGCTGGTTCCATGTTTTAGCCGTATTGCCTATGAAGCTTCTCCCCCCCACCTTAGTTGTTTAAATCTGGGGGTCATGAGGAGCTTGGCACCGCTGGATCTAAGAGTCCTGATCGGTTCATAGGGTTTTAGGCTTCTTTTTAAGAAGCGTGAGCCTGAGCCGTGCAGTGTTTTGTAGGCTAGACAGGCTGACTTAAACTGGATCCTTTTTTCTACAGTGAGCCAATGAAGGCCTCTCATTTTTTTGGCTACTGAATCGAACTTAGGAATGTTCAGAACCAGCCTGGCTGCTGCGTTCTGGAGCCGCTGAAGCTTTAGTAACAGCTGTTTTTGAAGTCCTGCATATAGAGCATTGGCATAATCTAATTTAGATAGGACTAACAAGGTAACCAGGGTTTTGGAGGTGTCAGGTGGAATGTATGGCAGCAATTTCCTAATTAGTTTCAGTGTGTACCAAACAGATGAGGAAAGGTTTTTTATTTGAGCTTCGAATGTTAGTTTGGAGTCAAATATGACACCTAGGTTCCTCACTTTGTCCACCGGCGAAGGACATCTGCCATTTTGTGCAGTAGGACGCTGCTACCTCCTGTGGGGCCATAGTACTTGTAGCGCTTGTGTGAGGTTATTGTTGTTGCAGTGAGGCGCAGTGACTCCTAGAACTTCCCCACCTGATTAAGGACATGCTGGCGCTATGGGAGCTGAAGCTGGGACTCGAGGGGTGCTCTGAACATGGGCTGAATTGTTGAAAAGAGGTGCTGAGAGCTCCAGCCCCGAAGGAGATACTGTACTAGAGTGCTGCGAACAGAGTGCGGAGACGCTCCTAAAGAGAGCCAGCGCAGGTAATTGCACCATACTGACGAAAGCAGCGACCGTGCCCGACCTGGATAATCTGTGTTTTTGAGGTCGCAGTAGCCAGACGGCAAAACCAGGAGTGATACCCACGAACTTGGTCATCCTCATCGGCAATCTGCGGCTCATCCTCTGGCACTGCCCTGTGTTCTCACCTAGTGGGTCGGCTACAGGCACACATCCATGGTGACAGGAGGGAAGTGACCTAAGGCAAATGCCCAAAAGCAGCTGGCCAAACTCGCATGGTCTAAAGTGCAAGAAAACGGGCATTTTCCGCAGTCGGAGAAAGATGGAGGGGCGGCTGCCTCTAAACAAGGACCGGAGCCCACCCTACACGACCTATGGCGGCCATTAACGGAGTGCATGCTTAAGTAGGCTCGGTCACGGTGGAGCTCTCTCTAATCAGGGCGGACTTCCGGAAGATGGATGAGAAAGTCAAGGAGCTCAAGAAAGTCACCAGCGCCCTACAGATGGACACGTCGGAACTTCAGACGCAGGTGCTCGTGAGGCAGAGGAAGCAGGAGAGGATAGCACAGCAGCTTGATGCTTACTACGTCCGGGCCCACCGTAACAACATCCGTATCTTAGGGGTTGCGGAAAGAATGGAGGGGCCAGCAGCAGACATGTATGTAGAAGACCTCATCCCGAAGCACCTAAAGCCTAAGACTCTGTCCACCTTCTTTTCCCTTGAAAGAGCCCACAGGGTACCTGGAGGTAGACCAAAACCAGGAGCACCCCCAAGGCCTCTAATTGCCCGAGTGTTCAACTACTGAGACAGGGACATTATCCTGCAGACAGCGAGATCCACTCCCCCGCTGAAAATAGATAACTACGAGGTGGCCTTCTTACCTGACTTAACGGCCAAGGTCCAAGCCCAACGTCACAGCTTTCAGGCGGTGAAGAGGGAACTGCGAGACCGGGAGGTGAAGTATGGGATGCTGTTTCCTGCAAGGCTTAGGGTGGAATCGGATGGAAAGTCGTGTTTTTTTTACTCACCAGAAGCAGTCTGGGACTGGATGGAAGGATGGAACAAGGTGGGAAGCCAAAGAAAAGAACGCTCTGAAAGGACTAGCCAACACAGAGGTGGCCATGTGGACACGGTGAAGAATGGCCCAGCGGAGGAAGAGGGTCGGTCGAAGGAGCAGGAGTGAGGACCCTTGACTTTACTGATGGAGAGCCAGGGCCCACCTCAAAGCGCTAGTAGGGGAGGAGTGGGTGACGTATTGATGTACCCATTAGATGCGAGACTTACAAAAAGAAAACCATTGCAAGGGTTAAGGTTGATGGGTCTAAATGGAGTGATCCGTTCGGGACTCGACAATACGAATAGTGGATGGCTCAAATACAAGTTAATTGTGATGTGAACAGGTGCGGATGGGAGTTGAGCATCTTGCGCATTTGTTAGCATTTTGGGGGGAGAGAGGCACTCTGCGATGTTTGGGAGTGGGTAGTTCTAAATCCACGGGCAGGGAGGGGGGCAGTTGTTGAGGTGTTGGGTTTGGGGAGAGGGAAGTATTTGATGGCACATTGTTTTCTGGACAGGGAAGCAGGGAGGGGGGTGGAAACCAGAGGGTCAGGAATTTGGGGATGTTTCTTTCTTACCTGTTTTATTGGTAGGCACTGTGATATTATGATTCAAAAGCGTAAAGTAGCCATGTTGAACTTCGGACGGCAACTGTTGATTGGGCAAGTTCAGGTTTTCTCTCAATTTGCGATTTTTCATATGGGAAGCACTGTGATATTGTGATTCAAAAGGGTAAAGTAGCCACATTGACCGCTGGACGGCAGATGTTGAGTGGGCAGGCTCAAGTCTGTTCTCTATTTGCGATAATCTGAGTACTGGGAAATTGTGTGATGCATAGCTATGGGGGGATGGAGACCGAATGCTTTCTACAAGGACCTGGAATGTCAATGGTGTTGGAGATAAGATTAAACGAGGGATAGTGCAGCAGTACCTAAAGAGACATTGACCGAATGTGGTCATGTTGCAAGAAACGCGTCTTGTGAGCCAGAAATCCAAGGCCCTCAATAGGTGGGGTTACAAACTTCTAGTGCATGTAGACTACACTTCGGACCTCGAGGGGGACGGCCATATTGGTTAAAAATTAGTACACCCCTTATTGTTCACAAGACATGGGCGGATATGGCGGGGCGCTTCGTAGGGGCAGAGGACCAGTGGGATGGCAGGGACAGCAATATACTTTCAGTGTATTTACCGCCTGCTGTGGGCAAGGTGGCATTGGAGGACCTAGGAAGTAGGCTGACGGGACTCCAAGAAGACATACTAATCATGGGGAGAGACTACAACATGACCTTAGATGACACTGTTGATTGCCACCCACTGAAGTCTAGGGAGAAATCTAACGACCTTATGGCTGATTTTGCGAAGGCACTAGGTTTGACAGACGTAGGTCGTGCGTTTCACACAACTGGCAAATTATTCACATATTTCTCTAATGTCCACCGTAGTTTATCACGTATTGATTACTTCCTCACACAACTGTCCTCGATAGGTAACTTTGCCCAGTATAAAGTTCTACCCAAAGGCATATCGGACCATTCCCCAGTTTGGATGGAATATACGCACTTGGAACAACAGGCACGCACCACTATTGTTCTTAACCCCTGGCTCCTACGCATACCGGATATTAGAGAAGTACTCCGCACGCAGTCAGAGAACTATTTTACCGAAAACATGGGCTCAGTCGACTCAGCACAAATAATCGGGGAAGCATACAAGGCGGTTCTTAAGGGGCAAGCTCTGTACATGAAGACAGGATACATCACCAAAAGGCGTGAACTCCTGAGCCAGGTAGTCTGACCTCCTCGAACTGGAGCTGGAACATTCACAAGATCTCTCACCAGACACAATTCATAGACTACTACTCAAGCAAGATGAATACAGGATAAAAACCAGGGAACACATGGTGGCTAAATACCGTGCCACCCATCACAGACTCTATGAGCTGGGGGATGGGGCTGGCAGGACACTGTCGTGGTTAGAAAGACGAGAGCAGGGTTCCAGAGGGGTACACAAAGTGGCGACACCAGGGTGGAAACAATGATACATCCACAAAATATCACGCAGGAATTCGCTGATCATTTCGAAACGGTGTACTCCCCTTCTACACACTACACGGCTGAGGACTCCGGTCAGCTCCTCCAAGACAGTGATGTGCCAGACCTCTCGGATGTGGAACAGGAGACCCTGGAAGCAGACCTTTCCAATGAAGAAATACGCAGGGTCTTGGGACAGATTAAGTCTGGTAAAGCGATGGGGCCTCACGGCATTCCTGTAGAGTTTTTGAAGGCCACTGCTTCTCTGACTGTGCCACAGTTGAGAGCCATGTATGAAGAGAGCCTGGAAGTGGGTGGGCTACTGGTAGATCAGTGGCTGGCCACCATTGTGGCCATCCACAAGCAAGGTAAACCAGCAGATAGCTGTGGCTCCTATAGGCCAATCTCGCTGATTAACGTGGAGACGAAGGTGTAGGCAAAAGTCACTGGTCCACCCGGACCAATCTGGCTTTATGCCAGGTAGGAATACGGCCTTTAACATACGGCATCTACACAATGCGATGGCTCGTAGGAAATATATGGAAGAGGACGCGGCGGTGCTATCTCTCGACGCCTCAGTGGCTTTCGATTCCATTGAATGGCCGTATCTGTTCGAGGTCCTAGGTAAGGAGGGACTAGGTCCCAAAGTTATAGCCTGGGTTAAGCTTCTATACAGCGATGTGTTGCGCCAGGTGAGGGTTAACCGCTACATATCCTGAACAATCGAGTACATAGAGGTACTAGGCAGGGTGCCCGCTCTCCCCGCTGATATTCTCTCTTATGCTGGAACCTCTTGCGGCCTGGGTGCACAGGGAATTGATGGTGCGAGGGTTGCGCTGGGCAGTTGAAGTGGAGGATTTCATATCCTTGTATGCGGATGACATACTGTTATATTTAGCATCCCCGTACAAATCGATCAGAGTAGTGCCAGACATATTCACAAATTTTGGCAAATATTCAGGATATGCGATCAACTGGCACAAGTCCGTACTGTTTATGTTTGGAGGCCAAGTTCCCTGCCTTCCAGTAGACTGCACTATAACGATGGCGATGGAGGGGTTTCGCTATTTGGGAATCTTTATCACTTCCGATCCAGCTTGTTTTACAGCTCCAATGGCCCCCCCTTTGGCTAGGTTATGAGCAGATGTGAAGCATTGGAGGTCTCTGCCTTTAACACTGGTAGGGTGGGCGGCACTTTTTAAAATGCCGCCCTTTCTTCGTTTTCTTTATATACTACGTAACTGTCCACACTGAGTCCCAGACTCGTATTTCAGAGCAGTTGAAGATGAGATACGTACGCTGCTGTGGGATGGGAGAGCCCCCAGGATTGCACTGCAGAAATTGACGAAAGGCCGGTACGATGGTGGCATAGCACTCCCTGACCTACAGCGTTACCATTAGGCGGCTCAATTGGTGACCGTTAACCACTGGGTGTATCATCCCCCGGACGCCCCGGCATATGCTCTTGATTAATACTAAACTGATCGCTACGGATATCTGGGAGCCCAGTACACTACGGATAGGAAGAATAGGGGGAGGTTCTTCGGATCTACCCACCATACAGTGGACATTTGGCGTATAGTTAATTCCCGGTTGGGGTGGATTGGCGTCCTCTCAAAGGCTACACTGCTGTGGTTCTCCCAGAAGCTGGGCATGCTGTACTAACAGCCCTAGTTCGATAAATCAGACCTCATCGGGGTCTCAGCGGTGAAAGACCTGGTTGAGAAGGGAGCAATGCTTACATTCGGTGACCTCCCTAGGCAATACTATCTGGCGCAAGGAGAAATATACAGGTATTTACAGATTAGACATGCGATACAGGCGGCGTTCCTGTCTCTCAAAGATATACCGGAATCGTCACCACTGGAAGACCATTTGCTAGATAGGCCTCTCAGTTAGAAGGCAATATCTTTAACTTATAAGAAATTGAGTAATAACCTGCCAGACACCTTTCCAAAGCTCAAGGAGCAGTGGCAAGACGACATAGGTCCTATAGATGATGAGGACTGGCAAGCGGCTCTTATGTCCCCTCGAGAAGCGGCCATCACACAGAGAGTCAGGCTGATTCAGCTTAGGATACTCCACCGATCATACATCACGGGGACAGTTTTGGCGAGAATAGGAGCTAGAGCTGACGACCTTTGTATGAAGGGGTGTGGTCAGCAGGCCACATTTTACCATACTCTGTGGAGTTGCTAAAAGATACGTGCCCTTTGGGAGGGAGCCTCTGACCACATGCAAACAGTCCTGAGAAAGGACATAGTACTAACACCACAATTGGTACTGTTGAACATATGGAAGACACCTGATCTCACAGAAGTTGAACAGCAATTTACAACACTGTGATACACAGTGGTAAAACGAGAGCTGGCTAGAGGATGGGGGGAGCAAGCCCACCTCTCGTCACCCTGTGGGCTAAAGAAATGGATAGGTGCATTTTGGCAGAGACCGAGGTTTTTAAGGCTCAGGGTGCCCGAGAAAATGGGATAGGAAGTGGTTGCATTGGAATAAATATCGAGTTGATCCTTGTGTGTCGCCTACTGTTGAAATGGCAAGGCATAGACAAGCGGGCCATGTGGGGAATGTTTAATATGCAATGAGAATTAATGTCTGATTAACTTGAAAATGTCGTCCAATCATGTATGTATGGCTGTGATTGAAACCAGTAAACAAAGTAAAAAAAAAAAAATCCACTTCGTGCATTTGACCCATACTCCATCGCATTTAGCCATACCTTTTGACTTTTTTACCTTATCTCGTGCAACTAGATGTCCACACGTGGCATTTGAAATTTTAGGCTTTATTTAACACTTTACACTTTAAAACTTCATAACTTTGGTTCTACTGATTGTATTTTTGTCATTTTGGTGTCAAATTATATTATCAAAATGTATTCTACCTTTCTAAATTGGTATGGGCTTTCTCTTATGTTGTGGTTTCACTTTATTACTGTTTGAAGTGCTGCATAAATATTTTACACATTGCCTCTAAGTTGAATTAGACTGTTTTTGTGCCATCCTGCCAGAGGGATAACCAGAGGTTAATTTCGTGTTTTTTTGTGGTTCATCCTTACATGAATTTTGGCTGCTGATTGAGTAAGGTTTTACTCCTTCAACCAACAACCCAATTTCTCATATATGGGCTTGGACATTATTTCAGTTGTGGTATTTTTTCTTGAAGGGTACTTTTGAACTGAAGTTCAGTTTTTGTCTCGGGGTTACAAACTTTATTTGACCTTCTAAAGGATTCAATTATTGACACAAACCTTTCAGAGCAAATAAAGATGTGCGTGTTCAAACTGGATACCCTAACTGTGATCCATGGAAAGGAGCATGAATTTATCTCTCCCTTGGCCCTAAGAAAGAGTTCAGCCTTAAGCTGGTTGAACACTTAATGCCATATCATCTTCGCAGCAACAAAAAAAAAATTTATGCGGTTTTAACTATCACGGGGAGAATGTATTGAGCACTCAGGTGAATCAATTACGTTCTGATTTGGAAATGCTAGGGCTAGAGCTGAGTATAGAGGGATCAACAATTGTAGCAGGCCATACCTTGGACTTACTCTTCACTAACTCAAAGCAGCTGATAATATATAGTCAAAGCCTTTAGTTTGAACTGACCACTATTCCTTTAGCTTTGAGTTATCAAGGTCAAAGCCTCCAAAGAACAGCAGGCATTAGATCAATAAGACCTTGGAGGAAGGTACACTTTATGAACTTCTAGACTGCCTTCTAATCTCCAGGTATACATAAATCCAATGACATCAATGAGGTACTTGTCAGCTACCATACTCCTTCATTAAAGCCTTTGATTCAGTAGCTCCCTCCATAACCGGCAAAAGCAGACTCACTAGACAACAGGTGCCCTGGTATATGGCTGAGTTGATGGGTGACAAAAACATTGTAAATGATTGGAAAGGAGGACTAAATTCCCTCAGGACAGAAGGCCATATAAAGCAGCTCTTCAAAGTACCATAGGCAGATTAGGGGGTGCGCAGATGCCATTTCATCTTGCGAATTGGGCAATCTGACAACTCTTTGAGGGACTTATTCAAAGTGCTGATTGAATTCATGAACCCTAGTGTCTGCATGAGAATAATACCTGCTTCTCAAGAGTTATGCTAGTCACTGGCCAACTATTTCAAGGATGATTTCCAGAATATAGGAGGAGTTTCTGTCACAAGCTGAAAGTCACAATATACCAGTAAATTATAATGTGTTGCCACCATATGCCTCAGCCCAGCTGGGAAGGTTTGATGTAATCTCCCAAGAACAGGTGCGAGAAACATTAGCCATGTTTTGTCTGCTCGAGTCTCGTTCAGTTTGGAGACTGAATAGTGTTGTGATATTCTCTGAAACATCCTCTTCGTTGAATCACCTAAATTGCTTCAGTGGAAATGATTATTGTTTGAGAACCACAATCTCTCTTTATATGGAGTTAGACCTGTCAGCCTTAGGGTGGTCTTCCTCCAAACGTTTTGCCTTCTCTCCTCCTAATACCTAATTTGTTGTTGTTGCCCTTAGGACTCTGTGAACATTGCCACTGCTTGCCAGTGCCAAAGTTCTTGTGCTCCCTCCCTAAATCATGGTAACATTGGCTTACAACTGATTGTCCTGTTTAATTTAATTATAATTCCCTGGTAAAGTGGTATGGTATATACCCTTGGCTGGTAAGTTAAATGCTACTGGGGCTACAGCACATATTGTGCCATCCACTTAGGTAGTCCTCTAAAACATGCCACTAGTCTGTCATTGCAGATGTAGGCATTTTTAAACTGCCAATTCCACCTGGCAAAATAAAACCCTTGGCAGGGCCAAAACGCCCTTTATCCTACATATGTCACCCCTAAAGTAGGCCTTAACCAACCCATAGGGAAGGCTCCATTGTAATTTAAAAGATAGACATGTATCTTTAAGTTTTACTTGTTCTGGTAGTTAAAAACTCATACATTTGTTATTCCCTACTGTGAGGGCTCCCTCTACTATGTGATAATATTGATTGCCTTATTACATTTAATAACTGAAAACCTTAGTTTGGGAGCAGGTAGAAATGTCATGTTTGGTGTCTCGGAATTGTAATTTAAAACCCTCTTTAATGGTACTACTGGGCTTTCAGCACTTCTAGTGTCACTCACTTTGATAGTGCCCTAAAACAATTCCTAGGCCTGTCATTGCAGACTGTAGGCACTTTTAAACTGCCAATTCTGCCTGGTAAAATAGAACACTTTACGGGGCTGAAGCTCCCTTTTTATTCCACATACAAAACCCCTAAGGTAGGCCCTAAATAGCCCATAGTAAAGGCTGTGTTGTAATTTAAAAGATGGACATGCACCGTTAAGTTTTACTTGTTCTGGTAGTTTAAAACTTACGCATTTATTATTCCTTACTGTGAGCAGGTAGAAATATCATGTTTGATGTCTGAGGATCCTAGGAATTGCAATTTAAAATCCTCTTTAATGGTAAAGTCAGATTTTAAGTAACAAATTTGAAAATGGCAAACCAGTCCAAGGATGCTTGTTTCTGGTCCAGGTAAGACATGGCTTGGCAGTTCAGGCTGGACTGTTCCCATGAGGCACAGGGTCAGACTGATTTGCATTTAACCATGTCTGAACTAGGGTGGTGGAGTGAGCTAAAGAATGATGATGAATTA
This sequence comes from Lissotriton helveticus, assembly GCF_964261635.1. Classification (NCBI taxonomy): domain Eukaryota; kingdom Metazoa; phylum Chordata; class Amphibia; order Caudata; family Salamandridae; genus Lissotriton; species Lissotriton helveticus. The sequence continues at coordinate 1,758,746,088 of NC_136065.1, forward strand.
AACCCAGATCAGTTGACTGGGGTTGAGTGCTTGCAATGTTCAGCACTCTGTCCATCATCCCCTTTAGTTTTGCTTTGTCCGCCCTAAGTTGGCAGGGTATGCCCAGACGTGGGTCCCTTGCTCACTTTGCCACTGGATTCAAGATAGCCTGGCTGATGAGGGCTGTGAGCCCGAAACCGGTTCCCGGATGCTTGTTTCCGGTCCAGACATGGCTTGGCAGTTTGAGCTGGACTGTTTCCTGTAGTGTAGTTCCTATATTCCCAATAGGCTCTGCGCATTAGAATAATCTATCCTATAGATGTGACGTAGAACTTATGTCTATTAGGTCTCTATTAGATATATTAAACTTAATTGTGAGTGCCAGCTAGCTCAGAGGTCACTAGAAACTTTATCAAATAAACAAGAAGGGATTAGTTTCTGACAACCGCATGAACATGACAACTTTGTTTCCCCAAGATAAAAAATATCTTCAAAGTCGTGGAAACAATAGATAGATATTTTACTCAGTCAATCGTGCATGCTTCGTTTCATCAGAGGTGCAGAGAAATAGAGAGATGGTTGTTTTCAATAAAAGTATTTATTGAACAGTCTTCTTTCTCATGCAGAAGAAATTAACTGCTACAATCGTAATACTTGCTGCAAAGTATAATACGTACAACAACAAGAGTATTATAAAATAATACTGTAAAAGCATGGTATGGTTTCTAAACCATAAAATACATACATAAATAAATAAAGACTAAAAGTACTCAACTGGTGCTTCTAAAATACACCTACCCAAATGTACCTAACTTAAGTCTAGTACGAGGGAAGAAGTAAGTGAGGTGTAGTATAAGTTTGGTATTCTTTTGACAAGAAATTATCCAAGATTTCTCTTAGGGTCTAATCAGCTCTGTACCTTAGTTTAGAATGAAGGAGGTCTGGTATCTCTTTGTCTTCGGACTCGATTTCCCAACACCCCGCAAGGGGAGCTTGGAAACATTGGAGATGGATTTCTATGCAAGAGAAAAGACAGCGTCTCTCTCAGTGCGTCAGCTGGAGGGTCGGCTTCCTTTGGCCCTTTTTGTAGCGAGCTGTGCCGGGCAAGTAGATTGTTGAACTGCTCCAAACCCCCATGTGTTTGCTAGGGCAAGGTTGGCATATTTATACCTTGAAGGTGCCGAGTTTTTCGTAAAGTTGGACATAATAACGTCATCAAAGAGTCACAGTTCTTTGAAAACTCCATGAGTTCTTGGACAAATCAATATTCTAGCAAGGGGAAGTCCCTAACTGCTGAAGCCGAGTTTTCCAAGAAATCGTTGTGGCTTTTCTGAACTAGTGGAAGTATCCTTGCCTGTATTTGGACTGCATGGGCTATGTCTAAATATGGTTATAATTCCTGTGCCTATATAAGGACAAGGTGATTTATACCAATATAAGGGCATGAATTGGGAATATTACACTAGGGCCCTAAAATGCTATACAACATCCCGTTAGGCACAGGGTCAGACTGAGTTGCATATAGCCATGTCTGAACTGAGGTGGCAGAGTGAGCTAAAAAATGATGATGGATTAAACCCAGATCAGTTGACTGGGGGTGAGTGCTTGCAATGTTCAACACTCCGTCCATCATCCCCTTTAGTTTTAATTTTAGAAAATTCACATTTGTTTTTCCGGGTCATTTGGTGCCTGCAGCTTGCTTGCTGGGTAACATGACTAGGTGTATTTTACCTTTTTGTATTCCTCCCAGACAGCCCCACAATAGTGACTGCGTGTTGGCAGGATGGGTAATTAAAGGGAGAATAGGGGTTTGGAGCTGTGCATAACCGTACTTGCACTACAAAGCCACTTCATGAGGAATTTCAAGCTGAAAGTCTCTATATTCAAGTAAATTATAATGTATTTTCACCAAATGCCTGAGCCCAGCTAGTAAGGCCTGATGTAATCTCCCAAGAAAAGGTGCGAGAAACATTAGGGAAGGTTAAATCCGGGTAACCGCTAAATCCCTGCCCATTATACATATTCTCTTCCTTGTCTTCCCTGTTAATCCCTTATACTACAGAATTATTTAGCTTATCCCTGGATTTAGAAAAAATGCAAAAAGCTTGGATGTTAGCATTAGTCTCCCCCATCTTAAAAAAGCTAATGCCTTTCCAAAGGAGTATGCGAATTATCATTGATTTCACTTCTTCCTCTTGTTGGTAATGTTTTGGAGGAATTAATAAACAACTCTAAAAGCAAAAAGAACAATTGATGGACAGAATGCAGAACAATGTTATACAGTCACCACAGTACAGAGATCTGGGTCTAAATCAATCGTTTTTTGCTCACTATGCCATTCCAGTTTGGACCCAGCCATATGCAAATCAGTCTTGACCCTACGCCCAATGGGAACAGTCTAGCCCGATCTGCCAGGCCAGGTCCTCCCTGGACTGGGAACAAGCATCCTAGGACTAGTTTTGGGTTTTCAGCCCTCATCAGCCAAGATAGCTTGACTTCAGTGGCATGGAGAGCATGGGCCCCACGTCTGGGCATACCCGTCCCACTCGGGGTGACAAATGTAAAAAGAACACTTGATGGACAGAATGCAGAGCAAAGTCATGCATTCACCCCAGTGCAGAGATCTGGGCCTAAATCCATATTTTTTTGTGCTCAATATGCCATTCCAGTTTGAACCCAGCCAGATGCAAATCAGTCTTGACCCTGCGCCCAATGGGAACAATCTAGCCAGGACAGCTTGACTCCAGTTGCATGGAGAGCACAGGAACCTCGTCTCTTAAAGTATCTAGAAAACAGTTGCATACTGGACCCCTTACAATCGAGCTTCAGAACAGCACACAGCTAGGAGACTGCCTTTCTGAGAGTTATCGATTCTACTAGGAAATTACTGGACGAAGGCACCCTGGCGATACTGTTATTACCAGATTTGTCAGCTGCCTTTGATTTGGTCTCCTATTTCATCCTTATTCAGAGACTGTGTGTGATATGCATATATGAAAAGGCCCTAGCATTGTTCAGGGACTTTCTAGCTGACAGAGCTCCTGTAGTTTCGATCAATCACTTGAAATCTATTGCAGTTAGAAACAATAAAGGGGCACCTCAAAGATCCTCCCTGAGTCCTACTCTTTTTATTATGTATGTGGCCCGCTTGCAAAGATTGTCAAATCTTGTGTACAGAATCTTCCTGTTTGGGGCAGCGCAGAAACTGTGATCACAAGATTGTGGCCGAAAAAACGTGGTCTTGTACCTTGCCCCAAGGAAGTGGTAAAAACAATGGGCTATCTATGAAGGAACAGGTGACTTCCCTATGTGGTAACCTGTGTCCATCCTACCACCGCTCAGAAAAGTGTTCCCATGGCTTCTGAATAGTTTCAGAAACACTTTACCTAGGCCCTCATACCAAGTGGACTGGACTATAGGAATGCACATTTAATAGCAGCCAACAAGACCCTGCTCTCCAAACAACAGGTGCTGCAAAAAATGCAGCCAGGTTGGCCTGAAAACTTCCAACTGACTCTCCTTCTGTACCCACCTAAAGAGCACTATATTGGCTTCCAGTTAGAAAGCGTAAGCTCCTTAAACTCTTGTGCTTACTCATAACACATTTTTCGGGAATGCCCCTTATAACTGCATACACGGATGCCGTGGTATTGTACGGGTAGAAACTTGAGGTCTATGGATAAAGCTCTACTGAACCCACTGCACATTCGAATGAACAGACACAGAGGTCATTCTAAATAGGAAATATTTAGCTCCTCTTCATTGGAACTGCCTTCCTTCCTACCTTCACGCCTGCTCTATTTTGGAAGGTTTAAAAACCTGCTGAAAAAAACATGGCTTTTCTAATTGCTAAAAGCTACCTTAACTTAGACCTGCTGTACGAGCACCGGGATACTCCTTTGGGAGTGAGTTGCAGTGCTTTACAAGCTGAGATAATAATAATAATAATAATAATAATAATAATAATAATAATAATAATAATTCCTATTTCTTCCAAAGACTTTGTATCCCATACTTGATGTGGTTTTCTGACCATATTAAAATGTGCACAAAAGAATTGCAGAAGGTTGTTAAAGGGTTAGACTTTCCATGCACATATCATACTACAGAAGGTTTAGACTTACTAATATTTCATTTTATATGTTTCAGGAGAACCATTTATATTTACAAGAACATCTAGTTTCAGAGTGCTACACAACTCTGAAAGGTAAAACATGTATCGCATTTTAGAAAGTGATGTTTAGCTCAGTCCAGAAGACAACATAGTAAATATTGTGTGTTTATTTTCTTCAAGACTCCAATGCATGAGATATTTCCACACCAGGTTGAAAGAGGGTGCTGTGCAGTGACGTGTTCTTCAAAATTCCCATTTCCCATTATGTCCTGGGAGAGGTGTTTCAGTTTTCTCAGAGTGCAAGGTGACGCAGAGCATCTTCGAAGTCCAGACATTTCCACAGTGGAACCATAAGTCCTACAGTATATAGGTTACAGAATGCAAGTTGCCCTGTGCTAGGTCATTTTGTTAATGTTGCTGGTCATGTTTTGAAGATTATTAATCACTTTGCAGATACCTTCCTTATACATAGATATTCAAAGAGGGAGAGCACATTTCTGTTTCATTTGCCATTAGTTATGCTGTATGTATGTATGTGGTATTTCCATTGTGTAAACCTAGCCAAAGTCAACAAGTGTTAGGAGTAGTAGCTGAGTTGTGGGCACTTAAGGCATTGTGTTTTTTTTCAGACACGAGTATTCAACTCTTTTCTAGTTTGCAGCAGCATTGGGGTAGTCCTGTTGTACACTAAGATATTGATCCAGATCGTGGGTGCACATATAAAAAAGATCAAATGTTACACTTCTTAATTCAGACTAATGGTATCCTGGTTTTAAGTATGATGAGAACCACAAGAGATGGTGATCTCTTATGCAAGATAAGTGGGGGGTGTTAATTTTCACAGCTCATTTTGAAGATGGTATGGGAGGTAAGAGGATACGATAGAGTTCCATAAGGATGGGGGTTGTTGGACTTGGCCCTTTTTGCAGGGTCATCCGAGGACCATTTGCCTTCCTCCCGGATTTTTTCTGACCTGTTGGTAGTGGTTTTATGACTTTGGGCACTTTACCACTGCTGATCAGTGCTAAAGTGCATATGCTCTCCCTGTAAATTGTTTTTATGGATTAGTGAATCCATGATTGGCATATTTGATTTACTAGTCAGACCCTAGTACAGTGCACTATGTGTGCCAAGGGCCTGTAAATCAAATGTTGCTAGTGGACCCTGCAGCATTTTTTGTGCCACCCACAGAATCAGTCTGTAAAATGTAACTCTGGCCTGCCATTGCAGAGCCCGTGTGCAGTCTGGTACTGCCATGTTGACTTGGCAAGTGCACACACTTGCCAGTCCCTAACCTTTCCTTTTCTAACATGTTAGTCACCCCTTTGGTATGCCCAAGGTACCCCTGTGGGCAGGGTGCATCGTATGTGAAAGGTAGGACATGCCCTGATGTGTGTGGCATGTCCTATTAGTCAAATACTGCCAATTTTGTTTTTCACTATTGTAAGGCTACCTGCTCCCAGAGGAGAGAATAGGGAGTTTGTTTATAACATCTTATAAAAATAACAACACCTGGGAACACGTAGGAAAATAAAGTTTGATATACCTGAACTCTCGATGTTACAATGCATCTTTTAGTGAGGGTCATTTTAACATTCTGTGTTTGAAAATACAACTTTTAGAAAGTAGGTATTTTCTTGCTGAGTCACCTAGTATGCCTCTGCTAGGTTTGTGTCGTGCCCTAGACAAGGGCACTAGGACCCTGTGGCACAGGGCAGAGGACAGGGGACACCAGTTCAGGTCAAGGGAGGGGACAGGGCATTCCTGGGCAGGACCTTGAGGCAAGAGGTCACAGTATATGCTTGCTGTAGAATGGTAAATAAACGTGTACCTGAAAAGCCCCCATCGTTTGCTGTGTCTGCTTGGGGACGTGGAACATGACATCTGGCGACGAAGGTTTGACGATATCGACGCTGTGCTCATCAGAACATCATCGCGATTTTAAACCAGGAGCCCACCCTGTGCAGAAAAGAAGGAGAAATTGCCCCAGGAGAAGCGCAACGATGCAGGAGCCCACCCCGACCGCTGCGGAAAGAAGACTGCGAACTCCGGTAAGCGCCGTGTACAGAGCGCGATTTGAAAAGAAATTGGCGCGAGCTCTCGCGAGAGTCTCAGCGGCCATTTTAAAGTCAGGCGCGAGAACCAATAGCTGAGAAGGAAAAGTGGGCGGCCATTTTAAAGTCAGGCAGTGCTCCGATTGGATAAGAAGTCTCGCGAGATCAAGAGCGGCCATTTTGAGGTCAGGCAAAATTGAGCAACAGGAGCGGAGAACAGCGTGGCGGCCATTCTGAGGTCAGGCGAAGTCAAAATAAGACGAAAAAGAGCGGATTAAAGAGGAAAAAGAATCAAATAAGCAGAAATAAAGGCAATAAAAGAACAAGAAAGTGATATTAAAGGAAAGTAAAGTGCAAATTAAAAGGAAAAAGGACATAAAGAACAAATAAAGAGGAAATAGAGTAATAAAACAAAGAAAAGAGACAAAGAAGATAACAGAAGAAAACAAAGGGTTTTCAAGGAAAAAGCAAAAATTTTAACAAAATATAGAAATACAAATAAAGAAAAGGAGCATGGACAAGGCAAGAAAGAGAACAAAGAAGAATGCCAGACACAAAATCAAGTGCACAATATAGAAGTCCGCTACCATTTAACCTATCAGAGCCACAAACAGGAATTAGATGGGAAAAATGGATCAGACGCTTTGAGAGATACGTGGAGGCCACAGATGTGACAGATGCCAAACGGTTAGGTCTATTCCTGAACTTAGTAGGTGATGAAGTTGAAGACCTATTAGTGACACTGCCAAAAGAAGAGACCACCAACTATGACAAACTAATAAAAGGCCTAACAAACAAATTTGATCCTCAAAGGAATGTGGATTTTGAACGATACACCTTCATGATTGCATTTCAACAACTGGATGAAACACTAGATGACTTCGCAACAAGACTGTGAAAGCTTGTAACACACTGTGAGTTTAACAAGTTCGATAATGAACAAGCAATCAGGCTGCGCATCATTGAGGGTTGCCGTGACACTGAGTTCTGCACAAGGATCCTAAAGGAGCCAACATCACTAAAAAACATCCTGTTTGGCAAGAGCAGAGGCGAGAGCGACAGCACACGCAAAGGAAATGGAGCGAGGAAAGGAACGACGAGTGGAGCAAACGCACCGCATACAAATAACAACCGCTCGGGTGGCTGGAAAAAGGACAGAAATGAAGAAACGGCGAAGAAGCAACCGGAGGTAATGTGAATTTCCGCATAGAGGCCCATGCCCGGCATTCGGCCAGACATGCAGGTGCAATGGGAGAAATCACTATGCCAGTGTGTGCCAAGGAATGCATTTCAGGAATGACCGAGGAAGAACAGGAAGACCACGAATGTCAACAAGCAGACATGTCAGGCATATTGAGACAGGAACAAGGAGTTACTCAGTAGAGTCAGGTGAAGAAGAGGAAGAAGAAAAGACGGAACAACTCTATCTTATGTCGGATGTCACTGAGTCCGGAGATGAAGGGGAAGAAAGAGAAAGAATATGCCTTGTGGACAAAAGCAAGATAAAGAAGACAGAATCTGTGACCATAAGTGTGGGGCCGCACAAAACAAAGTTTGTCCTGGACAGTGGCGCAACATGCAACATCATGTGTGTCTCTGAATATGAAAAAATGAAAATCAAACCAGCACTGAGGCCGTCCCGAGTTGAAGTATTCACCTGGGGATCCAGGAAACCAGTAACGAACATGGGGAACTTCATGGAAGAACTGACATACAGGCACCAAAAGATAAAAGAAGAAATACATGTGTTGAAAGGCGACATCCCAGCACCATGTCTACTGAACAACATCACGGCTCAGATAATGGGTCTCCTAGCAATGGCTTACAATATGTCAGAGAAGAGAAGCATCCTGAAAGAGTACTCCAAGCTGCTGCAAGGACTAGGAAAACTGAAAGGGCGGCAAATAACGCTACACATTGATGAAGAAGTAAGGCCAGTAGCGCAACATCATAGAAGAGTACCAATACACCTGCAGCCACAGGTAGAAGAGGAGCTCAAAGCACTCCTTAATCAGGACATAATAGAGCCAGCAGAAGGACCAACGCCATGGGTGTCACCAATCGGGGTCGTCCCAAAGAAGGACACGTCAAAAATAAGAATTTGTGTCGACATGAGGATACCGAACAAAGCAATTGAATGTGAGAGGCATCCCGGACCACATCTCGATGATATGATCAGCTGCCTCACAGGCACAAGATGTTTCTCCAAATTAGATCTGTGTAAGGGCTATCATCAACTAGAATTAGATCCTCAGTCTCGATATATCACGACGTTCTCCACCTACTTAGGTCTCTTTAGATACAAACATCTGAGCTTTGGGATCTCATCTGCCGCGGAAATATTTCAAGAGACAATACAACAAGTAATAAGGCCAGTAAAAAACTGCTTGAATTACAGCGATGACATTCTGGTGTTTGGAAAGTCAGACGAGGAGCACGACAAAGCTCTGAGAGAAGTATGCTCTCACCTGGAGCAAGCAGGTCTGACACTGAATGAAGACAAATGTGAGCTAGAGCGTGACAAACTAGTACATTTTCTCCAAGAAAGGAATGAGACCAGATCGCAGCAAAGTAAAAACACTGGAAAGAGCGAAGCAACCAAGTGATGTAGCAGAAGTGAGGTCATTCCTTGGTCTTGCTAGCTACTGTGCAAGATATATTCAAGACTTTGACTCTGTAAGCGCACCCCTAAGAGAACTGACAAAAAAGGGACAAAGTTTCACGTGGACTGACAAATGCAGCAAAGCGTTCGAAGAAATAAGACATGCTGTGACAGCTGTCACCTAGCATACTTTGATCCGAGACTGTGCACCGAACTAACTGTGGATGCGAGTCCAGTGGGACTAGGGGCAATACTGGCGCAACACCAACCAGGTAAAGACTCCCCAAAACACGTAGGGCCAGATGCAGGTAATTCTATTTTACCGACTCATAAATACCGAATTTTACCGATTCGGTATTTATGAATCGGTAAAATAGAAGGAGGGAGATTTAGGTAAATTCGGTAATTGAATTACCGAATCTGTAAAAATCGGTATTTACCGAATCGGTAAACACCGATTCGGTAATGCCCTTTTATTCCTATGGGCATTGAAGCCCATAGGAATCAATGGGCATTACCGAATCGGTATTTACCGATTCGGTAAATACCGATTCCAGCAAGGGTGCAGGGGGTGTCACTTTGACACCCTCTAGCACCCCAAATACAGGCATGTGTGCCATGTGGCACACAGACATGCCCTAAGGGCATGTATGTCTGTCACATGGCATAGGTGTGCATGCACACATGTGCATGCACACCTGGATTTGGTATTTTACCACCCAATTGGATTGGGTGGTAAAATACCGAATCTGAAAGGCCTTTGGGACTCAGAAGAGTCCCACCTACATCTCGAAGTTACCGAATCGGTAGAAATGCCGATTCTGTATTTTACTGATTCGATAAATTTACAGAATCGGTGAAATTGGCCCCCTACATCCCAAATACCCATTTACCGGTCAGTAACGGCCGAAATCGGCCGTTACAGGTCGGTAAATGGCCACCTACATCTGGCGCGTAGTGGCATATGGAAGCAAAAGCCTGTCAGATGTGGAAAAAGGATACTCCCAGCCGGAAAAAGAGATCTTGGTGGTAGTGTGGGCATGTGAACACTATCACATGTTCATCTACGGAAAACCATTTACAATCATAACAGATCACCAAGCACTGATAACAAAATACAGAAATCCAAATGCAAAGATACCACCTAGGATAGAGAGGTGGGGGATAAGGCTCATGGATTACAACTTCAAGATAATCCACAAGCCAGGGAAGGAAAACAATCCAGCTGACTACGTATCAAGGCACCCCCTGCCACAAGCATCACAAGCAACAACGATGGCAGAGGAATACCTGAACTTCGCACTAAAACACAGCACACCAGCAACTATAACAATGGAAGAGCTAGAACAAGAAACAAAGCAAGACCCCATCATGCAAGCAACAATGAAAGTAACAAAACAGCAAAGGTGGAGACACGTCAACAGCAACAGCAATTGGAAACAAGGGGCAGAAAGAGAAGAATTGCTGGCATTCAAAAAGATAAGCAAAGAGCTCTCCGAAAGTGAAAACGGAATAGTGATGAGAGGCACTCGAATAGTAATACCGCGGACACTAAGAAGAAGGACAGTAGAACTAGCACATGAGTCACATCGAGGGATTGTAGCAACCAAAAAAATGCTGCGAGAAAAAGTGTGATTTCCGGGACTAGACAACATGGTCGAAGAAACTGTAATGCACTTCCACATCTGCCAAATAACAGGGCCCTCATCAAAGCCGGAGCCATTGCAAATGTCCCAACTCCCAAAAGCAGTGTGGACAGAGCTGGCAGCTGACTTCAATGGCCCCCTGGAGACAGGAAATTACCTGCTGGTAATAATAGATGAATTTTCCAGGTTCTTAATCGTGAGACAAGTCGCGTCAACCTCGGCAAACGCAACACTGCCGGTCCTCGATGACATATTCGCAGCATGGGGCTCGCCACAGACACTGAAGACAGACAATGGTCCGCCATTCTCTGGCAAGGAGTTCAAAAGATTTATGGAATACCTTGGGATTCATCATCGACGATTAACACCTCTGTGGCCACAAGCAAATGGAATGGCAGAACGATTCATGGGAACGATCAAAAAGGCGATACAGAGAGCAAAACTAACAGAGATCTCGATTGGACAAGCACTCTGTCAGGTGCTGAGGGATTATCGGAACACCCCTCACAGCTCCATAGGCAGATGTCCTGCTGAACTGGTGTTGGGGCGCTCAAGCAGAACAAGATTGCCACAAATGAAATAGGTGGAAAGAGTGGAGCAAAAGGACATTGCTGCAAGAGACCAAACAGCAAAAGCAAAAATGAAGGCTTATGCTGACCAGAGAAGACACGCGACAAACGCAAAAATAAAAGAAGGAGACACCGTGGTAGTTAAACAAAGACAAGTGAGGAAATCTGACAGTGCATTTTCAAGAGACCCATTGACGGTGACAGAGGTAAAGGGACCAATGATAACGGCGTCAGCAGGTCAATATCACATCACTCGAAATAGCTCGCATTTCAGAGAATTGAAAACTAAAGATGAGGAATCGCCAAAGCAAGGGCCGAAGGAAGATACGAAAAGGGAAGAAGTACAAACTGACATCGGAGAACAGCGACCAAGAAGAGAATGCAAGAAGACAAAAAGACTGATTGATGAGATATAAAGAGAAGGAGACCTGTGGAAAATGTTCTATCAGCTATATCTCTCTCTCTCTGACCACAGGTAGCAGTCGGCGAAATGTTCGTTTGCAACAAAGGGGGAGATGTCGTGCCCTGGACAAGGGCACTAGGAGCCTGTGGCACAGGGCAGAGGCCAGGGGACACCAGTTCCGGTCAAGGCAGGGGACAGGGCATTCCTGGGCAGGACCTTGAGGCGAGAGGTCACAGTATATGCTTGCTGTAGAATGGTAAATAAACGTGTACCTGGAAAGTCCCCATCGTTTGCTGTGTCTGCTTGGGGACGTGGAACACGACAGTTTGTGTATTGCATGTCTGGGCAGGAGAGGAGCAGTGTCTCCGAAGAGCCTGATGAGTCAGGACTTGGCTGAATAGGCCTGGTCTGCTTCTGGAGTGGTGGGAGGAGTAGCACCTGCACCTGAATAGGGATGTGCCTGCCTTCCACAACGATGGCTCCACCCCCATGTGGTGTGTTGTGTGCCAGGGCTCACACTGACAATGGAGGTTGTTGTGCACCTGCAAACTGCCCCACAGAACTGGTTTTGGCTGGGTACAGACACTCTCTGCCTTCAGACAACAAAGGATATTTGGGTATAAAAGGAGGGGCCCAGACTTTTAGATCACTTCTGGGAAATCAAGAGGAACCTTTGCTATGGAGAAGAGCCGGAGAAGCTAAGGAGGAATACTGCCCCTGTGCTGTTTGCTGTCTGGGGTTGGCCTGCAGTGTCTACTTGCTGCCAAGAAACGAGAAAAGGACTTGGCTGTTTGCTGTGTCCCCTGCTTGAGGTAGATCTCCAAGGGCTCGAAACTGAGCTTTCCTCCTGTTCCGAAATCTCAGGGACACAAAGACTTTACCACCGGCTCCCCTGAACTTCCTTGCTGGGAGTTCTGACCTGCAGACAGGTGCCTGCTGTTGTTACGGACCTCTAGAGACTGTTTTCTGCTGGGAGCTGGAAGAATCCACACATCGTCCCGGATTGTCTCATGGCATTGAGGTGCCAAGTTTGTCGCATTGTTGGGGGATGTAGTAAGAAACCGACGCATCACCTCCCCATGCTGTAAGAAACGGATGCATCACCTCCTCTACGGTAAGGAACCGACGCATCACCTCCACTGCGTAGCAGTAAGGAACCAACCATCACCTCCCCTGGAGCAAGGAACCAATTCATCACCTTCCCTGAGTGTAAGGAACCAACCATCACCTTCCCTGCTGCTCGTTTTGTCCCAGGTACTGTGTGTGAAAAGTGCTGCATCTGCAATTTGCTTTGAACTGAACTATTTCTACCATCTGAAAATCATATTTATATTACTGTATTGTGGATTTTTGATGTTTGGTCTTATTTTGGTTTAGATAAAGATTACTTTTTTTCTAAACTGGTGTGGTGTCCATTTGTAGTGTTTTCACTGTATTACTGTATGCGTTCAAAAATGCTTTACACACTGTCTCTGAGATAAGCCTGTCTGCTCAAGCCAAGCTACCAAGGGGGTGAGCAGTGGTTATTTTAGAAGTGTATGCCCCTTACCCTGACTAGAAGCAAGGGTCCCTATATGGACAGAGGTACCTACCTCTGCCAACTAGAGACCCCTCTAACAGGGGTGATGTGATGATTATTGTCCAGGACCTGGATGAGACATGTTGTGGCTTGTAGGATGCCCTTAAGGGTTTCACTTTCTTTAGAAGAGAGATCCGGTACCAGTCTCTGTCTATTTTTTGCCATTCCATTCATAGAGCGTGATATTTGCGTCCAAGATGAATCCTAGTGATGTGGCATTTGGTTAAAGATGGGATTCGTACATATCAAGGTTCATGTCATTGAGACGGGTATGTATGTTTCTTGTTTTTATATATTGCAAAATAACCTGAATACTGCCTTGAATGGGTTGAGCTTCTGATAGGCAACGGACATCCAAGTCTGGATGATGTGCAGGCAGAGTTTGATGCATTGGATGTCTGAAGCAGGGGAGATATTTAAGCAGAGTTAAATATCCTAAGCATATTGGTGAATCGTAATGCTATTTGTGAGGACAGCATGAGTGGTTCCATGAAGAGATTGAAGATGACAGGAGATTGTATGGAATATAGAGGTACTCTTGAACTGTAAAAGGGCAACTGGATTGTATCTGACAACATATCCCATATTAAACTCTCTGATGTAGGTACTGATGTGCTATGTTCTATGGGGCAGATGTACAACCCGCCAATTAGCAAATCTCAAATTGCGTCACATTTGTACCACGCAATTTGTGACTCGCGACCCCATTGGGAATGGCTGGCACTCCCAGAGAGGGTGGCCTGCTGGATTCAGCAGACCTTCATGTCGGGGACTGCTTTTAAATAAAGCAATTTTTTTTTCAAAGTGCAGCCCGTTTTCCTTAAAGGAAAACGGGATGCATTTAAAAATAAATGAAACTTTTCAGCTTCATTTTTTAAGGGTCCCAGGGACCACTGCATGCCCTTAAAAAATATTTGCGCATGCATTCACAAATGGGAAGGGGACCCCTTCTTGTTTGGGACTACTTTACCACCCTTTTGACAAGGGTGGTAACCTGCGAGTATTTTGCAACCAAAATTGCAGTCGCAAAACATTCTTACATAACTTAAAGAGTCGCTAATACGAAGGGATCCCCTTGGAACGCACCTTCCTAATAGCAAGTCGCTAATCCTATTTTGCCAGTCGCAAATTGATTTGCGGCTCGCAAAATGGAATTAGTACATGGGCCTGTGTTTTTTTTGTGGGTGCAATTGGGTCTAAAACCCATTTGTGTACGCAAAAAACCTTTGTACATCTGGCCCTATAACCTTTGCAATAAACAATCTTCAACAAATTTAGCATGTTCATTTTGAGGTGGGAAATATTTATTTTAGAGATTGATCAAAAGGGTTATAAACCATCGAAAATTATAATGTGTGATATTGTTAAGGGAATTTTAACTGCTTTCTCTCGATGAGCACACATTCTGCACCCGGAGGTCTCATACATGAAAGATACAACATTATCCTGGCACACCAGTGATCAGAGTGATACCTTTCCTCATAGCTTATAATTAAACACCTTGATCGAGTGAAGTAAGTGAGAATTGCTGAAAGGTGAAAAGCGAGGACAAACTTATTACAACAGTGCGTGAATGTAGTGGGTCATGGCCATAAGAGCTTACAATGCATCAGTGTTGATAGGAACTATGGGAGCACAGCACCGGAGAAAGCCGGATATTTCTTTTGTGTGCAATAGGTATAAGAGAGGGTCAGGAAATTGAATGGGTGATCTTGGTCACCATCCATACTTATCATTACAACATTAGAGTGTTGAGCACTCCATTGCAGACAATGCAGTGCTCCAGGCTTCTACTGGCCAGTAGAGCCCGCAGAACAGGATACCAATGTTTTTTTTGGCATTCACAGCTGCTGCAGTGAACAAAGGCCTCTTAGAGCAAGAGGGGATTTAAATCCTCTTGGGCTCCGAGAGGCCTTTGTTTTATTTGTTAGAACATTCTGCCCTCTAGTGGCAGAATTTTCTAATAGCCTTATAGCCCTCCGCAGCAGGGCCATATCAGCCATTAAAGTCCAGCTTCCTTGTTAAAGGCCCTAGCCCCTCGAGCGGGCCTTTAATGGCCGGCATAGCCCGCTACGAAAGGCTTTAAGGCTATATTTGAACATTGGAATGCTGAGCACTCCATTGCAGACAATGGAGAGCTCTGGGCTTCTGCGGGCGGTAGAAGCCAGCTGAACAACATTCTAATGTTGTTTTTCATTCACAGCTATTCCTGTGAAAAAAGGCCTCTCAGGATCTGGGGGATTGAAATCCCCTTGGGCTCCTTGAAGCCTTTGTTGTTTTTACCAATTAGAACATTCTGCCTTGTGAGGTGGAATGTTCTAATAGCCTTAGAGCCCTCCTAGCGGACTCTACAGGCAATGAAAGGCCCACTACAAAGTTCGGCTCGGGCCTTTAACACTGGAGCAGGCCTTTATTGGCCGGTAGAACCCGCTATGTCAGGCTCTATGGCAATATTAACAAAAATGGACAAGCGTCTGTCTTCACTTTTTATTAAGAAGTAACGGATCCACCGCAAGCTGCGAAAATGCTACACATGGTTAAAAACACTGGCAAATACTACATAGAAGTGGACCTTTATACATAAATGCTGTTTTGTTTGACATTCCAGCTCTTGCAATTATGTTCGTTGTTAGAGCAACAGTGATTTAAAAAATGGGGGTTAAGCACATGCTAATACCTCAACTGGTATTTGAATTATGCACTTGACTTTTCAACCTGGTTGTGCAATTAAACCAAAAACATATCATGACGTTTGTGGTGTCCTCAGCCTTCTTGTCAGCCACTGATTCCAGGTTCTGAAATGTGGTGACGGTTGCCTGGCACTGTTTGAACAGATTGTGACAGTTATCTCTGTCTTGCTGCTGGATGGGGTCTCATTGATTTCCTCTACCTAATAAAGTCTCTCTCCTCAAATCTACTGGCTCCAGAATTCATTACGAGAGACCTACTTCCACCTTTTGGCAACGATTACCCACGCTTCTTCTGAAACCCCATCAGCCAAAATTCTACTACAAAAGCTCCATCTCCACTAAAAGGAAGACGGACCTTCTTACCTGCACCTCCCTCATTTGCTGTTCCTCATCGCCTCACTGAGCAGTGGTGATTCCTGAGCGCTCCTGCCTTCTACTGAATTCTCCTCACTTCAAAAAAGATTTCGGAGGGTTCAACAAGTTCCACACGTCAAGGGAGGTTGGTCGCTTTGTGTGTGTGCACCGCTAGTTCCTTGGCTCTTCCACCTCGAGGTACGTCTGCTGTGCTTTGTTGCCTTGACTTTTGAGACACCTCTCCCTGCTCTCTGGCCCCTGTCTGACCTGCACTTTCTTGCCTGATCTACTGGGCCTATCCCTGGAAGTTACCACCGCAACGACATCACGCGCTTATGCCATGGCCATTTTGAGGTTTTGCCTGAGGCATGTCTGGTGCCTTTGTGAAGTCAGTGCAGTGTCTCTCTGACTTTGACATGCACATTGCTGGTTCCCTTGGCAACAACGAGATACGCAATTCTTGTTCAAGTCAGCTGTTTGCTTCTCAATGCCGATCCGCTCCACTCATTTACAATCAGCTGTTTATAACGCTGTTGTCCTTGACATACATAGCTTTTACCTGCACTAACGACGCTGACACGCACAGATTTTCTCTGCATTCTCGGTGTGTCAATGTATCACTTGTGCGTTTAACTTCTTACATTGTTTGTCACTACTCGGACTTCCCTGACACGCACAGTTTTGTCTATATTTTTAGTGTGTCAAGTTGCCAGCTAACACTCTCTATACTTCTTCTATGCTGAGACACATATCTCTGAGTATATTATAGTGTGTCAACCTGCTTCCTCACAACGCTGATACGCACAGCTTACTTTATTAAACTGCCCACACATTTTTTATCTACGCTCACATACTCATCTTCGAGTATATTAGAGTGTGTTCTTTGTCTTCTTTATAACGCTGATACACACAACTTACTTCTGTTGATTTACGCTTTGTTACTTGCAATTATATTTTGTGTGTGTGTAATTTTTATTCCATAGCATTATGCAGAATATCACAGGTCCTCTATATTTCCTCTCCTCTCCTGGGCCACCTCCCATACTTTGGAAAAAGTGGAAAAAGATTTTCTATCATTATGCTTGAGTTTGCGGCACATCATTAAGCGCAGAGAGGATAATTTCTCTTCTCATGCACTGTCTCGATGCTGAAGGTCAGGAAGCTTTTGAACATCTTCCTGACCTTCCCGATAGTGAATCCTCTTTGCCTAATGAATATGAATTTTGTTTACACAAATTAGATATGCATTACCTACCTAAGATTAGCACTGTGCTCGAGCGCTACCACTTTGGTAAAAAGGATGTCGAGACCGGAGGAATCTGTGGAGGAGTATGTCTCAGTTCTACGCAAGTTGGCTTCTATATGTAACTTTGGTCCAACGTTGGACAAACGACTTAGAGACCAATTCATGTTGGGGTGTGTCCTTGAAAAAAACAGAAACACCCTTTGGCAAAAAGACAATCCCTCTCTTCAAGAGGTCATTACCACTGCAAAGACATATGAACACTCAAAAGCTTGCGTTAAGGTCATAAAAAAGTAAACTTTCACTGAGAACAAAGACAGTCCTGAAGTTAAAACTGTTGTTGAGCGATCTACAAGATTAAAATGTGTTCCACTTCGAAAACCCGTCAATCAAAAGGGGTTTCTAAGGAAATGGTATAGATGTGGGGACTCTGGTCACATGGCTGATTTCAAAAGTTGTCCAGGGTAGAACGTTTTTTGGCAAAAAAACGTAGGAAAAGGGGGCATGTTACAAAATGCTGTAGATCTGGCTTTAACCAAAAATCGGTGAAAGAAATTGACCTCTTTGATGACGAAGGTGAGGATGTCATATTTCGTCAAATTTTAGCTGATGGTTCTGATGGCCCTTATAAAGAATTTCTCGTCAATGGAGGATCAGTCAAAATGTTATTTGACTCTGGGGCAAAAATTACGCTGATCCATAAGGGTTCTGTGATAATAACTTACAAGGAAAAGTGTCTCTTTTGAAACCTGATGTTAAACCAAAAGGTTATGGAGGAGTTCCCATTGAATTAAGTGGTTACTTTTGTGGTTCCATCAATTTTAAGGGAAGAATGATATCTGTGAAAATATATGTTTCAGTGAGGGGGGACTCACCCATTAGTTGGTTACACCAGAAGGAGCTGCATGTGTTTCTCGACCCTAGTGAAGATCCACAGGTTTGTCTTTAAGAACTGCCACTCATCAGTGTAGTTAACAAACCTGCCCACGATCTGATAAGAAACTCTCCGGGTGTCTGTACCAAAGAACGTGGCTGTTGCAAAAACTATGTATATTGCATAAAATTGAAGCACAACTCCATTTCTAGAGTTGCAAAAGTCAGGAATGTTCCTCCCTTAGTAAGAGATAGTATGAAGTCTGAATTAGAGAAACTTAAAGAAAAGGGGATCATCCAACAAGTTGAAGCTACAGAATGGGTCTCTCCAGTTGTGATGGCACTGTGTTGACTTAAGAGAGCTAAACAGAGCTGTGATTGTTGACCACTATCCACTGCCAAATATTACTGAGATTTTGCGCTCTCTGTGATAGAGCGCGCAGGTCACCCAACTCAGATTACTATACTCACCTGGGCCCATAAACAACATATGATGAGATTTAATCTGGTAACCTGTGAACTTACTCTAATCAGTGATTTATAAATTTCATTTAGGACTTATACCATTGTCTTACCAATCTTCGTCATCGGTACCTAGAGTCCTAAGTAAATGTAAATGTAAATGTGGGTGTACTTGTAAAGCGCACTGCGACTCCATGGAGTATCCTGGCGCTGAAGACCGCTGGGGAACCCGTCCTGGTTTTCCCTGTGAGATGGTCCCTTTCTGGGTATTTCCAAGGTGAAACCAGGCATCCCCGGCGTCTGTGGGGGGCCGTTGTAGAGATGAGGCAAGCTTAATGCCCAGAGTTGCCGAGTGTGTTCCCTGGTTAGAGTAGGCACCGAGGCAAGAATTATCGAGTCTGTTTTGACCCTGGTCCACGACCCTGCCGCGTCGGGAATTGAACCCTGGTCTCGGGCCGTTCTCTGCTTACGGGTCTGCCGCCTCTAATCAGTGAGCCACACCACTCCACTAAGTGATCAAAGGTGTTAGAATAATAGGTAGAATAAGAGCATTTGTACTCATAGAAATAACCACAACTCGGGAAAGGTTTAAACTCTTTAGCTAAAATCTTTAGATGTCATAATCCAAGCATTGAACAATAGAAAATTCTCAATTAGGAAAATAATGATTAGAATGAAAATATGCAGAGTTTCTATAAAGCAGTCTTTACGCATTTGACATTAGGGTGGGAAAAGTAAAGGAGACAAAACAATGACATACCCACATTGAATATTTACCTAGAATGGTGTGCAGAACTAACCCTGGCCACGGGTCAGTTTAAAAGACAGAACCCCGAAAGTGCAGGCACCATAAAGGCAAGCAGGTGCAGATTAGAATCAGGACAGGTAAAGCCAAATTGGATCAGGACAGGACCACCACAGGCTAAGACCTGCAACCGCAGTCAAAGTTGCAACGCCTGTGTTACTCCCTCTCTCCGACAAAGTGAATCGCCGGCACTTCAGCGCTCAAACCCCGATCTGGGTTTCCAACCTTCTGACAGAGGGCTCCGACAGCACCACTGCTTCCGATCACCTATTGAGTGCGTTGGCTCAGTGACAGGTTAGCTATTCGGACAAGTCGGACAAATTAGCTAACTAAGCCTACCCTAGTTATACTATTTTCCAGGTCAGTGTACCAACCCCAAATGTTGCAAGTATAAGGATTCCCAATTTTGATTGGACAAAAGGATGAGGAGAGGTCATCACACCATACCAAAATGAAACTTTTCTTGATGATATTAAAATTAACGTTCCCGCCCATAACTTTATTTTCCCATGCACTTTTATTCCACCCAACAATGAATGTTCCAATATTGGTTACATTTTAGTTCATATTTTAGATCAGCTTCCTTCACAGTTGAAGTTCCCAGGCGCATCTTGGTCAAGACTGTCCCTGGCACTCATTCAATGCCATGACTCGATGGTTTTCAGACTCTGGTGCGCAGGCTCATAGGTTTCAATATGGAGTGCAGTGGATTTCAAAATGGAGTATCGGGCACAGTTCAGGTCCAGAAGCGTGATTACATGAAAGAATAGAAAAGAAACAGTTTTAGAACAAGACTAAATGAATGCACTGTATACCACTTATCTCTACTCTATTCCAATTACTTTATATTTAACTATTGCTTTAGAGTTAAGCAGAACGAACAGCTTGGCAAAAGGAGCAGTGCAAGCTTCTTACATGTGAGGACATAGAGCAGCCATCTTAGTTCTAGTGCGCAGAAGCAAAAAAATTCCCTCCAAAAGCAGAGAGTACGTCATGTCCTGTGAGTGTGACAGACGGATGCGCAGTAAGAAATCCCGCGTAGCAGCGGCCATATTAATGCAAGCGGATTATCGTTAGTAAAAGCATATATGGAAGCTTCACTTAGATGTCATCAAATGCAATATTAATAGGACATACATGCTGATTAGTACATTAACGTTATGTCGATAGGACTGAATACAAGCAAGTTGATTTACATGCGAATCCTTGCTCCATCAATTCCCTCTTTGATGATATTTTATATCATCACCAATTAATGAAACAGATGCCAACTTTTCACATTTCACCCAGCTCAATTTCTTCAAACTTTCTATTTTGTTTCTTTTCATTGTTTGTGTGAAAGTTTTTCACTTTCTTGTATATATTTCCATTCAACTCTTCTAATTCAAGTTCATCAATATTTCTTTTTCCCTCTCTTATTTACTGTATATGTCTTTTTGTGCTTCCGACATTTGCAACAAAGTATTATCCCTAAAATCAGAAGGCCTATTCCCACCATTGGCATCAGTATTCTACCTACAAAACATTTTCCTACATTAGAAAGCCAACTACCATGCAATATCAACCTCCAGAGGTTTAAGGTCTTTTTCCAAATTAGTAATATTTCTTACATACCTTTTAATTTCAACACTTTTGTCGGGTATGTAAGTGCAACAATGTTGCTCTTTCGACATTCTACAGACTCCGCCCTCTTTTGCTATTAAGGTATCAAGAGCAAGTCGATTTTGTGAAACCATTGATCTGATCGCGAC
The DNA here is from genome assembly GCF_964261635.1 of Lissotriton helveticus. Lineage (NCBI taxonomy): Eukaryota > Metazoa > Chordata > Amphibia > Caudata > Salamandridae > Lissotriton > Lissotriton helveticus. The sequence continues at coordinate 1,758,767,212 of NC_136065.1, forward strand.
CAATTCGGTATTGACCATTAAGAACCCTCCAGCAGTATCAGTTGATAACCGTTCCACTACTGTTGACAATTTGCTAATTCTTTGCGTATTCAGAGCCACTCTCACTGTAGGTATCAGTGCACTACATATATCACCTACTATTGCTCTAAAACGAGCTCTTTTGCTACGTATTAAACCATGAGTTTCTTCATTGTTTCCAGCGATTTTGTTTACATGATATATCTTTGGGAATACTATTCCAAAATAACAACTCCCATACCAATGATCTGGTAATTTGTAATAAGCTTTTTTTCCGCATATAAAATAAATTCAATATGGGCGAATTTTGCGGATTCGCGGTCTGCGAATTTGCGCGAAATGGCAAAAAAATCTGCTTGTTTGCGGATTTTCCCGCAAACTCGTGGATTTTTTGCCATTCGTGACATGTGTGTCTGTAACTTTGCCACCGCGCAGGAAGGCGCCGAGGTCCCTTGAGTGAGCTGTCCACCATAGTGAGGAATGGGCGGGAAGACGTTGCATACCCTAGTGTGTGTGTGTGTGGCGGGGCCAAACGGGCGGGGCTTCTATGTGAGTTCACATGCCTCTTGTTTATAAAGGGTCAGAGACCGATTAGAGCAACAGATGAGAAAGTAGCCTTCTGGTCACAGGAAGTACACAGGATTGCACTCGAGAAACTCGTGAATGCAAAGACCTCCATCACGGATTACATCTAATTGTAGGCGGTAGAGATAAGGGGAAGAAACACACCTGCCTAGCCTAGACTAGTTGTTTGGGTGCCGAGATCCCTCGAATGAGCTGTCCATCATTGTTTATAAAGGGTCAGAGACCGATCAGAGCAGTAGATGAGAAGAAAGCAGCCACCTGGTCACGGGGATTAAGCTCCAGAAACTCGTGGATGCAAAGACCTCCATCAAGGATTACATGCAATTGTAGGCGGTGGATAAGGGGAGGAAGCACACCTGCCTAGCCTCGACCGTGCTCACTAGTTGTTTGGGCACCAAGGTCCCTCGAATGAGCTGTTCATCATAGTGAGGAAAGGGCGGGAAAATGTTGCATACCCTAGTGTGTGTGTGGCAGGGACAAATGGGTGGGGCTTCAATGCGAGTTCACATGCCTCTTGTTTATCAAGGGTCAGAGACAGAGCAGAGCAGCAGATGAGAAGAAAGCAGCCTCCTGGTCACAGGAAGTACACAGGGATTAAGCTCGAGAAACTCGTGGTGCAAAGACCTCCATCAAGGATTACATGCAATTGTAGGCAGTAGATATGGGAAGGAAGCACACCTGCCTAGCCTCGACCGTGCTCACTAGTTGTTTGGGCGCCGAGGTCCCTCGAGTGAGCTGTCCATCATAGTGAAGAAAGGGCGGGAGAACGTTGCATACCCTAGTGTGTGTGTGGCGGGGCCAAACGGGTGGGGCTTCAATGCGAGTTCACATGCCTCTTGTTTATAAAGGGTCAGAGACTGATCAGAGCAGCAGATGAGAAGAAAGCAGCCTTCTTGTCACAGGAAGTACACAGGGATTAAGCTTGAGAAACTCGTGGATGCAAAGACCTCCATCAAGGATTACATCCAATTGTAGGCGGTAGATATGGGGAGGAAGCACACCTGCCTAGCCTAGATCGTGCTCACTAGTTGTTTGGGATGATTATTTGAGCTTCAACTCAGGCACGTGCAAAAAAGTCCGCTCGCGAGCGAATTTGCGATTTTTTTCAGCTATTTCGCAAGATTCGCGGATCGCGAAATTGCCGAAAATTCACAAATTTAGCAAGCCGAACGGATTTTGCGCCCATACTTAAAATACATTTCAGGAAACACAGGTTAAGTTCCATCTTTGAAACCCCAACCCCCAATTACCTTATAATTGTGTTCACATTCACTAGAACCAATGAATATATTGTTATAATAACTAGTTCTTTCCATGTGGAGACAGAGTTTCCCCTTCTTTTCAAAATCGAGCAACAAAGCAGCATGAGTCTTGCCATTTGGAGCGAACCCTATATTTTCAGCCCATGTAGGAATTTTATGGTTCTTATCATTTGCCTTTCTTTGGAAATTCTCTCGCCTTTTCTCAACCATATTCAAAAATATTTTCTCTTTTTCACGTAATAGGCATGTTAAATTATTTTTGTGTGCTTCAGCTATATCTATTGTACCTATTGTTAGAAAATATTCACCCATATAACGTGTTACATCACTTTTAGTATGTACAGGATTCAGGTTACTACGTATAGGAAGTTCAGAAAATATCACATCTGAATTAGAATAGTAATACTACAAAGGTCCTTTCTTATAGAATAAACTAGCTAAAATACTACATGAAATACCATATGTTAGTGGTAAATGGTGATAAGTCACACCTTCGGCTACGGAAGTAGGTAACTTCATACAAACATAGCGATCTTCTATTTCCATAGCCTCTACATAGTGTACTAATAGGTTTGCAAACACATTTAAGTGAGTTCTGTTCTTGATTCTAGTATAATGTAATCCTTCCTCATCTGATGTTATGTTATGTTATGTTATGTCCACTTGTAACACGCTCGGATACTCATGAGTGTCCTGGCGCGGAGCCTGAAGGGAACAAGAGGAAAATAACAAATAAAGAGGAGAGATTAATGAATCGGTCGTATATTTCCTCATAAAATGGCAAGACACAGATCGCAAGAAGAGATTAGTAGGCAAATAGGTGGGTTTTAAGTTTCTTTTTAAAGATGGCAAGGTTCTGAATAGACCGCAAGGAGAGGGGAAGGGCATTCCAAGCTGTACTAGCCTTCACGGCAAGGGAACTACCCCCCATCCTCTGAAGCCTAAAACGAGGCACCCGGTAAAACATTGGGTCGACGATCGAAGAGCATGACCCGGGGTATAGAAGGAAAACCGCTTTTGAAGATAGAGGGGACCAAGGCCATGAAGGGCACGATGGGCCAAAACTAAGGATTTAAACCTGACCCTTTTGGCGACAGGAAGCCAGTGCAGAGAGCGGAGTTGAGAAGTCACACTATTCCTTGCCAAGAGGCCCAGTAACAGTCTAGCGGCCGTATTCTGGACAACCTGGAGTTTTTCAAGCGAATAACCAGGGGAGCGTTGGCGTAGTCCAGTCATGAGAGGATCAGGGCAAAAATGACGGTTTCTCTGGCCGCTTGGGGAAGAAGCGGGAAAAACGTCCGCAAGGTCTTAAGGAGACCGAAGCAACAGCCAGTAAGTTTCTTAATATGGGCAGAAAAGGGGAGGCTCTCATCGAACCATACTCCCAGGTTTTTTGCCGGATGTCCCGACATAGGCGGTAGCGGGATGCTTCTAAATCTACCTTCTGTTGTTTAATACTGAGGGGCATATTACCAATCAGGGCGATAGGCAATTATCGCCGCTTAAGCGGCCGTTTTCGGCCACTAAGCGGCGATAATTCTATCGCTCTATTAGCAAGCTGTCACTAACAGCGGCAGCTTTAGGCAATAGCGAGCGGTTTGGGTCCCGCTTTGCATGTCAGCGATATTTATCGCTAATGACATGCAAAGTGGGCGTACCCAACCTGTTAGTGACTGTTAGTGACTGAAAGCAGTCGCTAACGTCGCTATTGCCTATTAGCAAGGCAGGAGTAGCGATGGAAATATTCCCGCTATCGCCAAAAACTAATGCCTGCTCTGACCAGTTCTTAGCCATGTTATCCAATGCGAAGTGGATAACATGGCTAAGAGCATTTTGTCGCTAATGCGTGAATATCGCTGTATTCTCAGCGATATCCACGCTATCGCCGGAAAATGTATCGCTTTGGAGAAAAACTTTGCTAATAGCACGTTATCTCAGCGATAATTTCCGGCGATACTTAGCGATAAAAAATGTGTTGCTAAGCCTAGTTAGCGATAAATATCGCTAATCGTTGGTAATATGCCCCTGAGTACTTTCTCTTGTGTATATATTCTTCTAGGTGTATCTATTGTTTGTAGCTCATTAGTACTATTCTTCATGTCTCGCCTCATTATGTAAGGAATAGCTATTGTCAGTCCTAACCATACTATGAGTACTATCACTACACTACATGTGCATATTCTACAGCATGTTTTTAAACAGTTTCATTTTGGTCTTCCATTAACAGTATGATCAGCCATTTCTGACTAAGGAGACTTAACCCCTTTTTGTAGCTTTTACATAGTCTTTTAACCTGTGAATTTTTTTCAAGTGAGTCTCACTTCTCCGTCAGTCTGATCAATAATCAATTCATCATCACTTATGTCACTTATTTCTAAGTTTTCGAAATCTTCAAGGACGATATAAGTCCATTCAGGGCCTCTGAATTTGTTATTCAGCCTTTTCAGTCGTGGGCTTCTCCTTCTTGGTTGTACTCCAGACTGTTCAGTTTGACTTGTTATTTCATTTACTTGTTCTGGTTCTTCATTTATTGTTTTTAGATGAAATCTCAGTCTTTTGACAACCCTAGACCACTTGTCTCCTTTTCTGAGCCTTTTATCTGGCACTGTGCTTCCGCCTTCTTCCAGTGCTGTCTTATTTTCATTCAGTTGTGGCACATCTATTTCAATGCTGTCTACTGTATCCCTCTCTATCTGACTAGATCCAGGTCTTATTTCTGTTTCTTCTGCCTGGTTACTAATCTGGCCTTGTTCAGGTATCTGCTTAATTTGGATTTGATTTCATTCACGTTCTTCTTCCTGAACACATTTTCCTACTCCTATCTGGCCCTGCTCAAGCTCTTCGAACCCTTGATTTTCTTCTGCCTGGCTCTCGCCCTATTACCTATCTGTCCCTCCTCAGACTCAACAATTCTTGGTGGAGTGTCATTTGCCTGAGTATTCTGATCTTTCATTATCTGTTCCTCCTCAGAATTACTACTGGCTTGGATTTCCGTAATCTGAGTACGTTCTTCTAGTCCTGTCTCATCCTCACTATCACTCTGACTGTCTAGATAAGTTTGACTTCTGGTTCACACGTAGTCTGCAGTTATCTCAACTACTGGAATCCAATAATCTTGACTGGTGCTCGGTTGTTCCTCTTCAGCTACTTCAGGATCGATATCTTGAGGGTCTGCGTAAGGCTAGATTACTTTTTGATCTCGAACAGGCTGGTAGCAAAATCCTAGATAGAAAAACTACCCCGCATTATATCAGACCACAAACGTTTAGTGCTCTGTTTAGACGCCACAATTAAAACTAGATCTACGCGCAAGTGGACTTTTGAACGTGGATTATTAAAGGATAGCAGCTACATCCTCCATATGAAAAAATGGATTATGAACTACTGGGATATTAATTGGGGTAGCACAGCCACAGGTTTTACTTGGAATGCCTTCAAGGCAGGTGTCTGCGGAGAAACCCTGAGTTTTAGCCTATTTAGACAAAGGCAGGAGCAGACAAGGGCTGCCGAGCTGACCCAAACTGTAGAGGACCTGGAGTCGGAGGTAGCATCATTGACTCGAGCAAGTGCGCCCATAGACCAGACCCTTATCAAGCTAGCAAGGGCAAAGGTGGCGGCAGGGGAAAATATTGCTTCCAAGGCAGCAGCTGCATACTCAGTAAGGAAGGAGAACTGCTATGAATATAGTGAACGGGTGGGTCACACCCTGGCAGTTTGAACAAGGCAAAAGGCTGCACTGGGGGAGATAAAGGGAATTGTAGATAGCATGGGGCGCTTAGTATCGGATTCTGTTGGGATTTGCGAAGTGTTTAGACAATTCTACACCAAACTTTACAGTGAAGAACACTCACCTGACCAATCGCAAATACAAAAGTATCTCGCAGATATATCGCCCTCAACTCTTATGCAGGAGAGCAGAGACGTGCTAGATGCACTTATGAAGGAAGAAGAAATCAGATCTGCCTTTGCGAGCTTGCCTGCCGGAAAAGCTGCAGGACCGGACCAGATCCCTATTGAGTTCTAAAGAACTTTACAGACAGAGATCTCCAAATACTTGATTGAAACACTGCAGCAGGCACAAGGGGACTACTCTATACCAAAGTCGTGGGCGGGGACTGAGATTGTTATTATTCTTAAAAAAGGGAAATCAACGACAGATGCAGGGTCTTACAGGCCAATAACATTATTGAATACGGACACAAATGTTTTTCTAAAGTTCTGGCCTCCAGGCGCTCCAAAGTGATAGATACACCAGTTAGTCAAATGCAGCACAGATTTATACCAGGGAGAGGGACAACACAGCACATTCGGAGCGGTCATCACCTTATTCGATGCCTCAGAGGCCTCAGGAGACCCAATGTCTGTCATGCTTTTGGACGCAGAGAAAGCGTTCGACCGGTTCTCCTGGGACTATCTTTGGTCGTCATTAAGCTGGGCAGGTATAGGTAATAGCTATATAGAGGCCATACAGGCGCTGTATTCTGCACCGACAGCTCGTGTCCGGGTTAATGGGGAATATACGAAGACCTTAGAAATTAGACGAGGCACAAGGCAGGGCTGCCCGTGTTCTCCACTACTATTTGCGTTATATCTGGACCCACTGCTGTGTAGACTGGAAGCTAATAGGGGTATTCTACCGGTAAAGACCGTGGGCGGAGAATGTAAAATATTTGCGTACGCCGATGATGAAGCAGTCATCATGCTGGCCCCAACAGAGGCTATCAGGGAAATAGAGGAAGAAGCTGAAGTGTTTGGCAGAGTTTCTGGATATGCCCTTAATGGACCTAAAACACAAATCATTAAACACAATAAGGTGTGTTGCTCTGACAGCCACGTTATAGATTCAGGAGTATATCTGGGGATTGATATATCTGCGGACCTGGATAACATCGTGGCCAAGAATATCGAGCCGATAATTAACAAGGCAAAAAAAGACCTTGATAGGCTACACAATCTCCACCTCCCGATAGTGGGACAGGCCAATGTACTAAAAATGATATTGTTGCCAAAGCTGTTATACATATTCAGGGCGATCCCATTAATATTCGAGGCAAAATGGTACACTGCATTGGAACAGATGACAAATAGATTCCTATGGGCACACGGGAAGACGAGGCATGCTCTGAGGTATGTGGCATTACCTAGAGACAGAGGGGGCTGGGCTGTCCCCGATTTTAGAATGTATCATTGGGCGGCAGCCCTCCAGTATATGTCTCGGCTTATAGGTGGAGCCTCAACGGAGGCAGAACAAACATCTGATTCTACATCTATATACTCAGTTTTGCTAGGAGGAGAGGCACTTAATGTTTTTTTAAAGTACACAGATCCTAGTCATTACAAGAGAACTAAATTCAAGACCCTGTTCGCACCATATAAAATATGGGCAGCATTTAGGAAGAAATGCGGACTTGGGAGATACAATGCGTACACACGACTGTATGGGAATAATTCACTTCTGACAGAAATTTTCACAGACTCTGTCTTTTCAGACTTGGGACGGCGCGGAATTGTGAGTATCAGGGATCTTATGGGAGTACAGGGTTTTAATCAGTTCTCCGAGGTCCAGCAATTTGCATGGTGTAGATACAAAAAGTATTTATAAATATTTGCAAGTGAGGAGCTTTCTGGGGCCAAAAAAGGGGGGCCCGGCTGGATTTGGCGAAAACCCAGTTATGGAATGTATTGCAAAGAAAGGGAGTTGCACGATCAAACAAATTTATTTTGAACTCATAGCAAGCAGAGAGGACGATCTAGGGAAACTTGAAGACAAGTGGGCTGAGAGACTGGGGGTTGGGCAGGAAAGCTTTCACCTCTCATTAGAACTAGGAAGTAATACTCTCTGTTGTGCTGCATTACAGGCACAACATTAAAAAACTATATTCTCATTGTATTATAGGCCAGCCAAGATCGCACTACATGTCCCCGTTGTAATAGTACAGTAGCTGGGGTAGTTAAATTTTTTGCTACTTGTCCAACTTTGCTGCCTCTTCACAAAGAAATTGAAACTTTTCTGGACAAATCTTTGGGTATTAACACAGTGCTTACACCAGCAAGGGTTATTTTAGGAGTAGACGGGGAAGGCACTGCTCAAATATTTTATTTTCGTCACAATGGCAGTGTTACGTCTATGCATGGCAACAGCATGGTTAGATCCAATGCCCCCTACATTTCAGCAATGGCTGTCCAGGATTTTCTCCATTTATAATCTGGATTGGGAGATATATGCAAGGAATGGAAGAAGGGGGAGAAGACTAGGTCTACAAATATGGGAACCCATGAAAAACTGGTAGGATAGCTAAGAGCCCAGCTGTTATATTTGGCGTTATTTGATTTGCTATGATTACATCCATCCCTGGCAATGTGGTGTCCCAAAGCTATCTTTTTGTACACGTCACTATGTAATGAATATTGTGATCTTTGGTTATTTTTTATCATGTCTGTCATTATCTGTTCATGTCAGTATTGTGCCCTACAAGGGGGAAAAAGGAGGAAAAAAATCTTTAATAAAAAAAAAAAAGGATCGATATCTTGAGTCCCCTCAGCTGCACAACCTTCAGTTTCAGTTCCATCAGGTTCAGTCACTCTTTTTGTATGACTGGCATAGATCCAGTGTGGAACTCCTTCGCACTTTACAGCTGTGGTGGTAACCAGAATTACTTGTTGTGGTTTTCCCCACCTCGGTGCAAGGCAAGATTTGTGAGTATGTTTCTTTAGCACTACCCAGTCACCTGGGTTCAGGTCATGTGCTGGAGTTGCTTGTCTGGCGACAGCGTCCTCCACAACCTGGTGAGAGATAGAACGCACTTGGTCAGCCAGTTCCTTGCAGTACTCCAGTACTAAATCATCAGATATATTTAACAGCTTGTGTCCTGGCACCCATGCTTGCCTCATTGCTCTTCCCATTAGTATTTCATGAGGACTCAAGCCTGTGTTCTGGTCAGGAATACTTCTGAGTATCATCAGAACAAGAGGTAAATCATCTGGCCACTCTAATCGGGTAGATTCATACATCTTTCCCAATCTCGACTTGATTGTGCCATTCAGTTGTTCTACCACTCCAGAAGCCTCTGGGCGGTATGCACATTGCAGCTTTTGCTTAACGTTGAATGCTTCATAGATTAGGCCAATTATTTCATTATTAAAATGGCAACCTCGATCTGATTCAATTGTTACTAGAAAACTGAATCTAGGTATGAGTTCTCTGAGTAGGAGTTTGGCTACAGTGAGGCTATTCATTCGTACGTGTGGGGTGAGCTTTCACCCATTTTGAAAACTGGCAGACAATGACAAGAATGCATTTTAGACCGCGACAAAGGGGTAACTGAATGAAATCAATCTGCAATCGTATGAAGGGACCCTCTGCCTTCCCAATCTTTCCTGGTAACACTACAGTTTTCTTTCCAGGATTCATTTGTCAGCATATCGGTTACCAGCTGTCACTTGGTCATTTCCAGATTTGTGAGCATCACACTTGACCACAGCCACTTCTTTTGGCAATTGCATTGCTTCAAGCTAATTTTTTATATAATGACCATTTTTATTAGGAGTACCTGAAGAAGTCAGAAACTCCCTTTGCATCCAGAGCTGGCCAAAATCATGCACAACCCCGCAACCATATTGTCTATCAGTGTATATGGTTACTTTCTCATTTTTCCCAAATGTGCAGGCTTTTTGTTAATGCTACCAATTCGGCTACTTGTGCAGACTTGACTCCAGGTAAATAGGATGCTTCAACTGGACCCCCCAACGTGCGCACTACATAGGCAGCAGTCAAACCTCCTTCCTCATGTCTCATGCATGAGCCATCTACAAATAGCTCACATTCAGAATTTATTAATGGTTCTTCTCTAATGTCTGGACGTGGTTTTGTACTGTATTCAGTCAGGTCGATACAATCATGTTCGACTTCTCCTTCACTTCTGCAAAGTGTGAATCAGGTAGCAGTGTTGTTGGGTTCAGAATATTACATCTGGCAATGGTGACGTTTCCTGCACCTACAATAATTCGCTTGCACTTAGTCAGCCGACTAGGAGTGAGGTACTGAGTCTTAGTCCTTGTTAACAAAATCACAACTTCATGTGGAACATACACTGTCCCATAATAATGGACTCACTTTGCTCAAGGCTCATGCAGGTTGCAGCTATTGCTTTCAGGCATCCTTGCAATGCAGATGCCACTGGGTCTAGTGTGGATGAAAAATATGCTACAGGACGTCTCATCAGACCGTGAGTTTGGGACAGAACTGAAAGTGCACAATTAGCTCGTGTATCGCAGAATAGTGCAAAATCTTTTGAATCGTCAGGCAATGCTGGAGCTGTACACAAACATTTTCGTAATTTCAAGAAAGCAGTCATGCTTTTGTCATCCCATTCTGCTGGGTATTTTGCTCTTTTCTTTGTCATTTGTATCAATGGTTTTGCTAGGACTGCAAATCCCACAACCCATTGCCTCCAGTAACCTAAAACTCCAAGAAACATTCTGATCTCTTTGTGAGTTTGAGGTAGATTCATGTTTTTGATTATTCTGATTCTTTCTGAGGTAACCCTTCTGACACCTCTTTCTATCTGTTAACCCAGATATTCCACTGATGTGGTGCAAAATTGCAACTTTTCAGGTGACACTTTATGTCCTCCTTCACCTAAATGATTCAGTAAAGCAATGGTATTAACAACACAGTCATTTCGAGTTTTAGACGCCACCAATAGGTCGTCTATATACTGTACAAGGACTGACTGTCCAGGCAGCACCAAAGACTCAAGGCACTTTTTCAAAATATGATTAAAAATCGATTGACTTTCTGTATACCCCTGAGGAACGCGTTTCCAGACGTACACATGACTGTCAAATTCAAAAGAAAAAAGAAATTTGCTATCTGGGTGCAATGAAATCGAAAAAAATGTGTGACACAAATCGATTACGGTGAACCATCCAGCTTCTCATGTTATCTGATGCAGAATCACTGCAGGATTTGGCACAACTGGACAGCATGGGACAACAATTTTATTGATTTTTTGGAAGGTCTTGTACGATCCTATACTTGCAACTCGGTTTCTTTATGCCAATTATGGACGAATTACATGGACTGCTCATTATTTCTTGTAAAATGCCTTATGCAACCAAACGCTTTATTTCTGCTGCAACACCTGCTTTTATTTCTGGGCTCATTTTGTACTGTCGAGTATTTGGGTAAACAGCACCTTCTTTTACTGTCACTTTTATTGGATTAACATTTGCCATTAATCCTACATCTTTTCCAGTAAAATCCCACACATTAGGATTTACAGCATGCTGTAATTCTCCTGGTAAATCTTCTATAGTTAACTTTTTATTCTCTGTTTCTTGTTTTGCTAACATTAGTTTATAGATTCCGTTTTCGTCTGGGGTTTGAATTTCAACACCACCTGAGGTGCAAAAGATGGTGCAATTCATTTTGCACAACATGCCTCTGCCTAACAGGTTCACTGGACTTGAATCACACACAACAAATCTATGCATTTCTTTAAAAATTGCCTGTTCTAACTTCCATTGGTTCTGTGACGGGGTACTAATTTGTTCATTAGAAACGCCCACTACTTGGATCGCTTCTCCCGAGAGGGATAGGTTTGGAACATCTGCTGTTCTTACAGTAGAACGGGTAGCACCAGTGTCCAATAGAGAAGTGACATCATTTCCTTCAACCTTTCCTTCAATGTATGGACCTGACTGATCTACCGCCAAGGAGGAACCAAGTACGCACTCCTCGTCCTCCCCTCTCAGGCACCGTCAGTATGTGTCCTCACTGAATAACGTATCACTCAAAAGAAATTGTGATGTTGCAGTGTCTCTCCTCTCACTCCCCTCCCAATTTGTGGTATCCACACTCTGGTGTGCTTTGCTCCTAAAATTTGGCATAGGTGCAACGGGTAACTGGTTTTGTATTACCTGCTGCTGTTGTTTCTGTGGCACCTCATTCTGCGTCTGTGGATTCAAATCATTAGTTTGCATGTTACCGTTTTGCACCGCCTTACACTCGTTCTTCCAGTGCCCCAACTTGCCACCCCCGTGACAGGGAAACTTCTTTTTGGCTTCTTCTCTTTTGAATTTTCCCCTTGGCTTACCCCCATTACCATCACCCTGAGTCTGGTCATTGTTTATTTGGCTCAATTGAAACTCCGGTCACTCTGCTAATTTCACTTGTGCCCACATTATTTTTTCCTCTAATTCTTTTTGTTTATTGTCGAGTTATCTGCACAATATTTTGTATATTTAAGGATTTCCTCAATCGGCTTGGCCTGCCAGCAAGTTTTATGATCTTTAATCCATTGCAAAATTTCTGGCCTTAATCCTGACAGAAACCGATAGATGAAATGCGTCCTGTCTTTCATATCGATGTTATCTAAACCACTATACTGTTTGAATACTTGTAACAGACGTTCATAATATGCATGCACAGATTCATCTTTATTCTGAGGGGTTCTATCTATCCTAGTCCAATCTGTCTCTTTTGTAGGCACCTTCCCTTTGAGGTAGCGTATTGCCTGGTTGTAATTTTTCATAACCTCATCAAAGGTGCCCCTGTCTTCGGATCTCTAGGATACTCACCACTAGGCCATTCAATAGCAATTTTACATTCCGTCCACAAATCTACAGGAACAACAATGTCAAATATTCCATCTAAATCTTTCAAAAGACATTTCGAAACCTTCACAAATCTCTCAACTTGTCGTGACCACTCTACAGGTTTCTCGCGAAGTTTGGGGAAGTCATTTATAAATGACAAAATATCCTGTCGGACCATGGGACATGTACATAACCTCCACCTGGTACCTCTCTCATGGGACATAACCTTTCCACCTTTTCTGCTTCTTTTAACACATATTCGGATGCAGTTTTTTTTTTCTTTGCCCACCTAGTTTTCCATTTTTCTATGTTACCCCATATCTGCAATAATGTCATAAGCTCCCTAATCTGTACCTTTCTACCTGACACATTCATATTTTCCAAATCTTTGTCAGAAAATTCAGCTCGATATATTTTCTGTAACACTTTAGATTTGCCAATATCAATTTCCATGTTAGCTGCCATATCCATAAACTTTTCATGAAACACTCTTGTATTTCTAGTACTACTTTTGCATATGAGCAATAATTCATCTTCACTGAATGTATTTAATCTGTCCAATCCCACATTTCCAGCCATCATTTCTTCTAGTTTGACTCTTAATTTAAATATATCCAATACTTTTGGCTGTGACTTTGATTTCTCTATTTCTTGTGTCCATCTCTCTATTTCTTCTGGGGTTACTACTGTGGCATTTCTTGTGCCTGAGGATGTCTCCATTTGTACTTCTCTAGAATTTATAGGAGTGGTTTTCCTGACCGACTCACTCACTGGTTCTCTAATTGTCAAATCCATCAGGGAATCACTGACTCACATTCACTCGCTTGATCATCAACTATTAAGGGTTCTGTTCTTGGCTGAACCACAGGTGTAGTCAGAACGGGGGTTTTAGGACTAGCTGCTTATCTCCGTACAAAGGAACAACTGGGCCAATGGTTCCCCGAATTGTTAGGGCTTCAGGACTCGTATTTAATTGGGAAATTTTCTGAATCAACTCACTTCTTTGTTTATTTAATGCTTCTCTTTCCCTGTCTTGCAGTACTTTTTCTAATGAAGTCTCATGTACCACTTGCGGAATCAAAGGTGGTTTCAGGAATGGAGCATTTGGATTAACTGTGCTTGGCTCCTCATTATAAGGTGGTGAATTTTTCATTAATAAATCCTCCAAATAATCATCATCCGATTCACCACTAGTCATTAAATGTTTCATTTTCTTAGTCCTTTTACTTCGAGTGGGTTCTTCTAAAGTTAATACAGGATATAATCCTTCCACTAACATGGATTGTCTCCATTGTTTCATTTGTTTGTCTCTTGTCTCTTGTGGAAATTTGGGATAAAACGTACTCCAATTCCTGTTACTTCTGGGTCTATCTCGCTCAAAAGCCTCAGTTTCACAGTCCTCCAATGCCTCATACTGCGTTAATCTAGGTCTGGGATCTAATTCATTCATGCGAGTTCTCAAATTGTATAAAACTCTGCCATTAAACGTACCATTTTCTGGAAATGCTAAAACACAATCATCTTTTGTGTACTCCATCCAATTTTCTAACCACACAAAAGTGTGATAGCCCCTTTCTACCACCATGTATGATGCGGGCGTATTTGGTGGTGGAATAATAATCCCTTCTCTTGTTTTAATTGCTTCATCTTTCTTGAAATAATTCTTAATTCTTTTAATGAATGATATTTTTCTTTTCTCTCCGTACATGAAATGAGGTCATCCTCTTATATACTGTTCTTGCGCAAACCCTAGATATTTCCTATCGGGTCTACCTCCTACAATCGGACCTATGTGCCATATATAATTTAAACTCAAATCTTTAGGATAACTCTGAATTTGTTTTCAAAATTACTTCCAACGCCAGCGCGTATTTTATTTTTCAGTGACTGATCAAAATTTAGAATTCAAATAAATCCAACCAATAGTTGCGCGGCTTTTCTCGTGAGACTAGTTGTCACGCTCCTGTACTCACCCCTCCTTTACAATTATTACCTCAGCTACACGCCCGCTGTCTCAACCAATACCAGCGCGTCTCTGAGTGACGTCAGTGCAGCTCCGCAACTGACTCCCTCTTTTTCAAGGTAATACGAGAACTTAATTTCTTTCACTTTTAATGCAGATTTTATTATTCAACAACGTAAAAACATTTGCCACTGTACCTGAGTGACTAATTCAAAGGAAAGATAAATTTCACTCACTACGAGTAAATCTCTTTTGCTTACTCTTGATGAAGATGATGAAGAAAGTTCTTGATAAAGCGCACTGCGACCAAGCGGTTTCCTGGCGCTAAAGATAGAGGGCTGAGGAGAATGGAATTTCCCGAAGGAGATCAGCAAGAGTAGATCCCTTCCGTCTACCCTTCACACAAGCATTAGAGAACCTGCTACTCCTTCAGACTTATCCCTTCTGGGATATACTAAGGCTAAGGTTTCACCACTGAACCCCTTTGCTATCAATCAAGCTCAGAAGAACCTGCTACTCCTTCCATGTGACCCTTTCTAGGTGATATCACACAAAAAAGTACAAACAACTTTTGGTTAAATACATAAATCAATACAATCAATAATAACATGTAAAGCACCTTAGCGAGTGCTACACATTTTTGAAAATTACACCATCACTTAAAATTTGCACCTACACACTTTGGTCCTGAGGAAAGCCAGTTTTAATCATAAATGCCTGGCTGAAACATGTAGACCACACCTGGATGTACGAGACCCTAATTAACACTCCTATAACATCCAACAGCCTTTTTTAATGCTAACAGTGACCCAATTATTAAAAAATAATTTACCCTCGGGAACTGGGATCCCTGTATGGCTTTCAAATTTTCACCTTCACGTCACTACACTGCACCCTCAGAAATATACCTGCTCTGCTGTATTCAGGCATCGAAGCACACCCGAGACACACTCGGTGTCACTGGGTGGGCCCGATGATGAAGCATGTCACCAACCAGGCAGGGGCGTAACACAAGCCCACGCAGCCCCCACGTTGCGGGGGGACCCCGGGCCCCTCACTGTAACACATCATTGATTTTAATGGACTGTGCGCACTGTGCACGCCCGGTATTCCGGCGCCCGTCCTCTTTAATAAATTGAATGCTGGTGCTGCCGCGCAAGAAGGCTCTGACAAAATAGTGCGGGTGCCCCGACCGGGGCCCCTGAGACTCTTGGAAATGGTGTGGGGGCCCCGGCCGGGGCCCATGATTGAGGCACTTCACTTATAAATGTTTCTGGGCCCCGGATGGGGCCCTGAGGCTCATGAGGACTGGTGCGGGGGCCCGGCCGGGGCCCGTGAGTCTGGCAGCGGCTCTTAAGCAATAGTGCGGGGCTGCCCCATAGCAGGCTCTCTAGTCTTTAAGTTTAAATTAATCAATACCGGAGCACATTCGGAGAGAGCAGGGTCCGTCTGGGATATCGTTTTAAAGCTAAATGGTGCTGGAAGTTGTTAGTTACTCCTGAGGTGGGCGGGCCGCAGTGGGAGCACTTGGAAGTTTCCAAATTTGTTACTTTCATTTTTTGCGGCAGCCAGTACAGTGCGTTATCACCGCTGCCCTGCGATGGGACGGGAACTGGTTGAAAACGTGACACAGACTCAGTGTTGTCACAGAGTCGAGGCTGCTGCGTGGCTCACGGAGGTATTCGTAGTTTTAAAACTTTACAGCCTGGCAGACACTGACCCTGTAGCTCTGCTGTCTGCTCTCCAAGGCTGAGGGTGGTAACTGCTACAGAGGATTAGGTAGGCACCGTTCACTTGACAGTTTATTTATTTAAAACTGACGAGAATGTATTTAATTTCGGGCCCTCAGTGCTGGTCTGAGAGAAATCGGGCTCACTCTGACACCTGGCAGGAATGCTTTAAGTCCTGCTGTGCCCCTGCTGCCTCACCAGCCCTGTCCCCCGCAGAGATTCCCGTGTACAGTGCTCTTCCATCTATGGGTCCTCACTTTTCAAGGTAGGAAGGATTGCAAGTATTGAAAAAATATACCGGATATTAACATTTGTTCATGTACACTTAAAGCCATTTGTATTCACTTTTAACATGACTTTTCAGTTTTCGTTCATTTTATGTATCAGTCAGGTATCATTACGCGAAGCTCTAAAGCACGTTTTCCTACTGTTTGCAGGATGAACTAATGAGGGAGAAAATACTGACTTTTTGTGATTATCTTTTTCTAATTTTCTACCGACCGTTACACTAAATGAGAGTTTTTGGTTGCACAAATGGGTGTAAATTCTGATATTTATATGTTTCTCTGGTCCTCATTACTTTATTTTGCTCACGAGAAAGTCTCACTCATAGTTTTTGAATGCCACTCATAAGTACACTGAAAAAATTAAAATGTCACTCATAAGCAAGTTGAAACCTTGGTAGCTATGCCTGCCCAGGATCCCTGTGTGTTCCGGGAATGGTCTAGGCTGTACTATCTTGAAAAAGCCTAGCAGACCAGAGCCTGTAACTTGTCGATGACCTGAACTGGCATCTGAAAACAAGGATTCTGCAGACTACCAACTCTTTAATGCATCACTGAGCACCCAAAGTCAAGAGTAGCCCAGCAACTGCTGCTATCAGAGCAATGCCAGCACCAGTAAAGGGGATTGGCAATTTAGCAGAACCCCGTACTCCAGAAAGTTGGTTAGTGGCCTGTCCAGAAGAGACCCTCAATCAGTGCTTATAGAGTGATGTCTGCAGTTGGAGGAGTGACGTATATCTATACAATGGTGCAGACGGTACTTTAAATGAAAAGATACAAAAAGTGCTGGTACTTATTATCCACAGTACCAATTCGCTCTTCCAAAGTGCCGCTGTTCTCCCATTACATGTATTACAACACTGCTGAAAAGTGCAGAGACTCTCCCTTTAAAATGCTAGTATATGAGTGTGTTTTGAACAGGAGAGTTGGTATTTTGAAGGAGTATGTGCGTGGCAGAAAGCTGAAGAAGGATGTGGTATTGCTTTTGGCTTTGGCACCTGTTGAGGAGGACTGGCCTGCCATTTCTGGTGCTTTGCAGCCGTTTTGAGATAATCTTGAAGTTTCTCATTGCTCAATCGGGTATCATTTCTGAAATGATTTATCTTCTCTGATGCTTGAATTTTTGCTTGCAAGAAAGTGTCACTCATAGTCGTTGAATGTCACTCATAATTACACTGCAATTCTTAAAATGTCACACATAAGTAATCTGAAATCATGGCAGCTATGCATAGACTGTATCTGATTACAGACAGCAATGCGTTCTAGTGGTCCTGATCGCTACTAATTTCTTTCGTTACCACTTTCTTTTGCGCTACCACCTATTAGTAGAATTACGTATTCCTTCTTTATAGATGTCTTTCTAAAGTCTGCTTACATTGAAGTAAAAAGAAGTTTTTTGTGTGTTTTCTTTTATCAAAATTCTGAGCTGTGCCTGAGGACCTCTGTTTTCCCTGCAGTATGGCTGTAATTAATCACATGTTATTGTGAATGTGTGTCTTGTTTAGTTTGCTCCTGCTTGTATGTTTGGGCACTTAAAATTGGTAACCTGTAGAAAATCATGCGAGATGGCCATGTCATGTTCCCAGTCTGAGTCAACATAGGTGCAGTCTGTCTAGAAATGCTGACCTAAGGATAATTCCTGTGGGTCCATTACCTGCTGTTTTTGCTAATAGCTAATTCTGCTACAAAACTATGGCCAACAGTCCTCATATTATAGCCACAAAGAGTGGCATTCCAATACCTGTCTTTCACGTCAGGGAGCTATGTGCGCTTACCTAAAAAGGGCCCTGTTGGTTAGTTTTTATTGTTACGTGATGAGGAAAAAACTAAAGACATTTTATGGAAGGCAATGAAAAAATTATTGATGTGCTTAATCAGTGGTACGCCCCATGGCTTAGGTGTCGTACTGCACATATGCACCAAGGTAGAAAGAAAAGTTACATTTATGGTGGCAAAGACCAATTGGCTCGTGTTTACCATTGATCAGGGCCTGGCGGTCAGGATATACTCTTCTTGCTAATGGCTAACCGTACAGTGTTCAGGGCTATGCCATGGAACGCTCTAGAGTTCACGCCTACAGCAGATACCAATACTGTTGACATTTAAAAAATAGAGAGAATAATGTAAATACAAATTTGAAAATAACAGGACTTTGCAATAAGTAAAGTAACTCTTGAGCATATTAAATGGTTTGATTATCTCACATATGTTTCTTGTCAAATTATTCTGGGGTAGAATAACTTTGTAAAACCTTGCACAATATTAAGACTGCACTGCACTGCAAGTACAAGACTTGCCTCCGTGACAACACTCGGCCTTATAATGCACAGTGGCGCACCTCATATCTGTTTCTTTCTGGCACCATGTTCTTGCAGTTAAAAGTCAGCTTGCAAGGAGTAGAACCAAATGTTTCTTTTGTATTGTATTGAATGATTTATATTGTGCTTACTACCCCTATGTATGGCTCTGCAGCATACGCCATATAGGTTGTGTGGCTGAAAGGGTGTTGTCTTTGGCACAACCCAGGCCTGAAATCTTGGCGGGCTAGGTGTTGTCAGCTGAGCATGAATCTGTCTTATTCTGCTAATTTGCAATTGGTCAAGCCAGACACACCATCCCATGAACTCTGTGAATTTTGGGGCCTCAAAGGTGCCTGGCTGCACAAGGTGACTGACACCCATCCAGCCCCCGGCCCTGCCTGAAGGCAAGAGATTGACTGGAGCTGGGGGGTATGCTGTGCTAATGGAGTGGGAAGAAGCCTCCAGGGCCACTTGTGAGCACTGCGCAGGAAATAATGGACTCTCCACGTAGAATGGGAATGATACTTTGCAATGCTATATCTTTGCAGTGACGGATCCAGTGTTTGTTGTTTTGTTCCTACTTTAATCATTACTTACTTTCTGATGTTACTAAATAGTTTTTTTCTGATCATTTACTGAGAGGTTTCTTGATTCTGCTGATTTGCTGATACTACTAGTCGACAACAAACATTTTCCAAAGTAGCCTTCCAACTGAAATCTGCACTATTAAGGGGTAAACAAAGCTATCTTGGAGAAACAGTTCTTGCCTGACTATGGGCTAATTTTGAATTGTGGCTGGAGAATTTGCCCCACGGCCGTCTTCCTAGCCATCTTATACATGGTTAAAGTTCTTGGATCTACTCATTTTTTGTCCTTTATGTCACTATGAGTCCTGGGTTTAACACAGTTTACATAAAATAGACTGAGTCAGTAGTAATGTTGTTTTTTGTATAGTAAAAATGTTTTTTTGAAGACTCAATAAGGTGCATAAAAATATAATTAACAGCGGAGCAAGCGTCTCTCACACTCATAAAAGCAAAGACCTGGCTCGTGAAGTGAGCACCTGGGAGCCGGAGCCATTCCCTGGTGGAAGGCCATGAAAAAAGAAGTTCACGAAACAATCCTTGAAGTTTTCTTGCTCCAAGAACAAAGGAGCACACAGGGGCCCAAAGGGAAGAGTGAGGTGTACCAAACTTTGCAGCAAAGCATCATCAGAAATGAGGAGGGATGACCAGAGAGCAGAACATGGAAAGGTCATGGCTCTAGGAACTGGCAAGCAGATGAGCTTGGTTCAAATGAGACAATCAACCCATAGCAAAGAACAGACAATTATAGATAAATTCAGCATTCAGGGATGAGTGCTCCACTTTGCGGAATGTAATCTTCACCCACTTCACATCAGCTGTAGCTGAGAGTGTAAGAAAACCACAAGTGAAGGGACTGCATTGTGTCTCCCGAAGCATTTAGAAATTCCTGGATTCCTGCAGGAAATATGTTGTCACAAGAAGAGACGAGGGTACCAGGCGCTACTGGAATGAGGCCATGTCTGGCTCCAAGGGCAGAGACCAAGCAGCAGCGACGGTAAAGGAGAAGGCAGCAGAAGCACCAGTCTATTGCCGTAACATAGACTCCCGTAGCACCTGTGGTGGCGGGGGTGATCTTTAAGAGCCCGCTCAGCACAATACTCTGGCTGGAGAGCTCCTGATTGAGTCTGGAGGCGGGGCCCCCTCCACATATCTTGCAGGGGGGCCCCCTCAAGTTTCGTTACGCCACTGCAACCAGGTTGGCGGGTGAGGGCTTCATGAACAAACAAAAGGGTTTGTACCCTGTCTTACAGTCTTGAGTCTATGTAAATTCACAAATAGGCTAGTCCTTTTTGATCTCACATATAAAACCCCGGGGATACGGACTAGCTACCTAGTCCTCTCTCTCTCCTTTGATAGTGATAAACGTTGTTTGAAATAAACATTGATGCAGTATATATGGATTGTAGTCACATACATTGACATATTGCTCAGTGTTCTATTAGCATCAAACTCAAATGTGCATATTTGTATTGGTCTTAGCCTAATAACATTTAATTAAATTCCAGCCACAGTTACTCTCTTAATCCCACCCAAAGGCGAAAGGTTAAGCTGAATTATACATCTTTGTACCCAGATTTCCGAGGGCCTAAGTGGGAAAGCATTTTCTGCCTTAAAGTTGAATATTCCTCAGTTTATGTCAGCCAAGGATCAACCAAAGATGCTTTCAAGGCATAAATGGTTTACTACTACACTCAACATCTGATCAAAATTATGCAGTAGTAAACCCAATGGAAGGGTGGAGAGCGGGGGGAGCAGGACTTGTATTGTCCTAAAAGTTCGAGAACGTTAAAAACGTGTGAGTTCATGGCAGTTTCAAACTCCTCTCTGGCACTTTCCCACCTGCAAATGGTAGCAGATACTCAACAGAATAAATTCACAACCTTTTCCAAACAGGGAGGAAAGGAAACACCACGAACTATGTAGGGGTATGGGAGAAAATTTGAAACTTTTTCTTCACATGGGAGTAAATAAGAAAAAAAACAAGGTGCACTGTAAATCGGGCCTACAGAATTTTCAAGCAAATATTAGCATTTTGTCTCTTAGCGTCGAAAACAACCCCTGTATGAAAACAATAGTCTTTTTTTAATTTATTTTTTGATTAAGAATCGTTTCGCACGTCGACTCGGAAAACATAAAAATAAAATAACTTTATTAAACACATCTGAAGATGTAAGTTAGAGAGGCAGAGAGACCTCATGAGAGAAAGGTTAAAATATCACATTTATGTGTCTCATCAGAAAGGCGTGACGCAGCTGACCGGTCGATTGATTTTATGTCAGGACTGTCGAGAGGCGAGGAATGGCTGAGGATGCTCTGAAGCAGCTGGGATAGCAGGTGCTTCAGGACGAGAAATACTTCAAAGCAGAACGGAATTACTGTTGCTAGATGGTAATGCAGCGCCTGAAGCGGTCTTTTCTGCCTCGTGACGTTTGTTCTTCCCATCCTCCTATTTCGAACTGTGAACGTTCATTCGCTTTCTGCCTCAGCGCTCCGAAACTATTGGAAAATGACAACCAGCGCTTTAAGAAACGCTAAACCAAATAAATAAATTGATCACGCGTAGGGTAAGGAGAAATCATCCTACAAGCTCTCATTTGATTTACATGATTTCCAACTCAGTGTGAACTGGGACCACATTTTCTCTTTAAAATGAGCCGGATTCTTAAGGAAATGTTATGATGAGGCTGATTTAGAGGAAGGCTGTAGCTTGACTTCTGCCAAAAATGTCGAGAGTCCTCTTCCCCGCCACCTTCATTCCCTTGCCTGTTATGGGAGCGAGGGAGGTTGGTACCTCTGGAGGTGGAGTCTGCACAAATCCTTCCTCCGGTATGTCATCATGAGATAGTAGTCCACCGAGAAAGAGCTCGAACTGGCTTGCCATTCAATCAGGGTTGGATTGGGACCAAAAATGGTCACAGGCACCCAATAAAGCGGCCCACATTTGTGAATAACAAACCTTAATCAAACATTACTTGTTTTATTTTCAGGGGCTAATCTGGGGAGATAGATGTAGTCAATTTTGATTTTTAATGTATGTAAGGCTAGTGACATTGGCAAAGACTAGAAACACCATCATTCCACTGCAGCACACTCCCTGGCCTTCTGATGCTCACCTCCTGGTCTATAGATCTCCTCATCCTCAGGCACCGAAAACCTCTGCTCAGTCTTGTATCCCTCACCTACTATTCATCATTAGGAATACTCACTTGCCACTGACCAACACGATTGCAGAGGATCATTCTTATCTTCGCTGCTGGAGGCTTCTGTTTACCTTCAGGGACCCATGGGTGCTGCTCATCTTAAGGCTTTGAGGTTCCTACTCAAAATCAGTCGATGTCTTGGGTATCCACTTAACAATAGGTCCCCCTCTCCGGTTTAATGCACGGGTACCTTTGGGATGCAGGTCATCTTCTGGTCATGTGATGTCTCTGTCCATTTCTCAGGGACATTTGTCAATGAAACTCCTCATTAACTTAGACCCCTGAGGCTCCACATCATTGTCAGGTAGGTGAAACTCCTCTTCAATTGTACATCTGTAAAGTTCTTGCTTACCTTCTAATCACTTTACTGGTCACGTTGGGCTTCTGCCTACCCTTAGGTCATCTAAAAACTCCCTACTAAAACACAGGCATCTGTGGCTGTATATACTTAAGTATTTCTTTGGGTCCCCTCGCGGAACTGAAGGATTTAGAGGAATTTCACTACTCTGCATTACTCTTTTAATTTGGAGTTCCGGCCAAATTCTGTGAATAGCATCATTTCAGATTTTTTTTCCCCATTTGAAAAACGCAATGACAATGGGACCAACACTATGGGGGTCTTTAGGATGGCGGGTGGACTTTGTCCGCCTGCCACCCTATCGGGAAACGGGACCGCCCGTCATAAGGATGGGGGTCCCGTGGGGGCAATTAGGATGCGCCGGCCACACTGGCGGGCGCATCCTGCATTCCTGTCATTGTGGTGGGTGGTGCACTCAGCTCCGTCCGCCACAATGCCAGAAAGGCATGTTGTGCATGGAACTGCTGGGGGTACCATAGGTAGCACCCATGTGCACCCCCAACCCCCAGAGTCCCTGGGGACCCGCAACAGGCCCCCAATGTCAAACACTGCATGCCTTTCCCTGGCGGCAACGTCGCCATGGAAAGGCATGTCCCCGCCTGCATGGTAATATGGATGGCGATGTCTAACAGACACCGCCACCATATTAAATCCTTTTCCGCCCGGTCAACTCGTTGACCATTCCGGAAAGCTGCGGACGGTCTTTCCGTCCGGCGCGGCCCCCCCCGCCATAGTAATATGGTGGGGGAATTGGTTGGCGGGCAGGGTTGGATCACAGGCGAAACGCCACCGCCATGCCGGCAGTGGCCACGCGTGATCCTAATGGGCCCCTATGACCCTGCAAGTGAGCGAGATTTGGCTTCCACCAGCACAATTTCAAGTTGCTAAGTATTCCAGTGCAATTTTCTAACATTGCTGCTTCTCAAGTAGATTTTCTACTGGAGCAGAAGAAAAATCAACTCTATTTGCACTGCGATCTTGCGTACTGTTTGTTGCTGTTCATGCTGATTTTTCAGTGAGGAATGCACCAGCGGTGCTGACTCACAGTGCGAGCTGCATGACATGCATGTTTTCCGCTCATTGGCAGCACACTGCAGGATCTTTTTTAGTTTTTATGTAACTCCACGGAATTCCACAGAGTGAAATTCCATGAGTCCCGCCCACCCCCAAGGTTCTCCGCATGTGATGTTTTTGGGGTCTAGCAAAGTGTGCTACTTGATGCCTTCTAAATTGTGAGCAGAGGCTCGGTCTGAATCTGCTTGTCATGCTACTTGAAATCACTTCAAGTACAGCTTTCATTTTTTCTCTTGGATATATTTGTGCCCTTACACAATCGTTCAATCCCAACATGTATCAACAGCCATCTCTCTTTTTTCTGTCAGCAACCCCACTTACCCTCTCCCCCATTTCTTTAGTCAATTTCACTTCCACTCTTACATTCCGACCCACTGCATATATAAGATTATCTGTTTCTGTATGGCCAATCATATATCATACTAACATTTTATTCACTGTCTCCCTCTCTCTTCTTTTTTCTCTCATTTGTCATACCTCTCTGTCTCTTTTTCTATTCTGTCCCCGTCTCCGATTTCTTCCACACTCCTTTCCCCACTGTTTCCACTCTCTCTTTTTCTCTCATTTTTCAACTCTCTTTCCTGACTCTTCCCCTACATGTTTCTTATGTTCTCATATTTCCCTCACTCCACTCTCTTTCTCCTCTCTCAGCCTTATTTTATATTAATTCACACTTAAGTCAGTCTCCCTTGTGTGGTTGTATGTTCTCTTTCTACCTCCCATGTCCTGATTTTCCACTTGCTCAATCTCTGATTTGGGTTTCACTTCAGTTTGTTTTTCTATCTTTCAAATTTTTCCTTTCTTTAATCATGTTTTCTCATGTTAGTCCCACTCATTTCTCTTTCTATCCTTTCGACACCTTTGTGTCATGTATTACACCTAATGTTATATTCCATTGTCTGCCACATATTGCTTTCCTGCAGTCAGTAACTGTCTGATTTAACAAGAGGAAGACCATTATTCACAGAATGCCAATTTCTTGTTGTCCTTGTGAGTAATGTAAGATCTACATGCTTCCAGATATGATTCTAGAATTGACTTATTGTATATTAGATGATAGGCAGATCGATATCCTGAATTATAATTGGGTGGTAACAGAAAATCCACCTTTTTCTGGAGGAGGTGTTAAAGCCAGACCAGAATCCACTGGTGCTACCTCCTCCATCATACTCTCCCTTTCTTGAAGGAACTTTAACTGGTAAGTTCCCTTCTGGATATGCAACTTCCTCCAGGTACCCTGCCAACCTCTAAAGCAGTATACATTTGGACCATTAAAGAACTGTGGAGTTTGTTTGAGGCACAGCCCATCCTGTTCTTGTTCTTTCCAAACAGGAAATTTCTTACAGTGTAATTCCTTCCTCTCTTCCATCTAGCTGTTATTTTTCCATCTATTTTATTTCTCTTTCTCCCTTTGCCTTCTCTCTTCTCTGCAGTTTTCTTCCCACCCTTCTCTGTCTTCATACCAGCATCTCAATCTAGCTTTCTCTCGACTCTATTCAATCATTCCCCACTTTATCTTCTACGCAGCCTCTTCCAGCTCATCTCTCTCCTTCTTCTTTACTACCCACTGTCTGTTTATGAAGCATTCTTTTCCTCCGTCTCATTCTTTTTTC
The DNA here is from genome assembly GCF_964261635.1 of Lissotriton helveticus. Classification (NCBI taxonomy): domain Eukaryota; kingdom Metazoa; phylum Chordata; class Amphibia; order Caudata; family Salamandridae; genus Lissotriton; species Lissotriton helveticus. Next base: position 1,758,792,785 of record NC_136065.1, read on the forward strand.
TCTTCTCTCCCATAATTTTTTCCTCATCTACCCATTTGTCTCTTTTCCACCATTCCTGTATTACATTTGTTTCTTTCTCCTTCTGTTTCTCTACTTTCTGCTCTCTTCTCTTCTCTCTCCTCTCCTCTTCTTTTGTCTGAGGGTGAATGAGTTTTTATAGTCATAATATTATTTTTAAGTGGATTCTTTTAAACTGTTCTACTCTTTTTTTCTGTAAGTGTAAAGTTATTTATAATGTTTGGGGTTCTACTGCTGCCCATAGTTGAACATCTTTTGAATTAAACTCCTTGCTGCGGAAATACAGGTTACTTCCCCTTTGTACCACCCATGCAATACTAGTCAATTGTGCTGCTCAATAGCATCAGGTCTCCCAGGACTCCCTTTCACCATCATGGTTATGGGGATGTTGCTCCAGGTTCGTGCTGCACATATGGAAAAGGCCTGCTGCATTGTTTTTAGTTTTTTTGCCGTCATTGCACTTAGTGTCCTGCATTCTATTTGATAGTGCCATGGCTGTGAGTTTGCTGAGAACCAACAGAGATCCTGAGCTTGTCTACAGGATAAGGGGGTGGGGTGCTATTCATGATGACTTTGTAAATTATGCTTCTGGTTTTGAAGATGGTTTGTGGTGAAAAGGGTAGCCAATGGTGTTCTATCAAGATGTGCTTGATGTAATCATATTTCCTCAGATCCTGTATAAGAGCTGATGCAGTGTATTTGATGTTATTAAGGGATGCAAGTAAGGACTCAGGGAGGTCACCATGGAGTAGAGCATTACTACCATGAAGACATGAGATTTCAAGTCCTAGAACAGCAGTTTTAAAGTTAATTCTTGGAAGAAATGGTGTCAATTTCTTTAGAATTGGAGTTGATAACAGATTATTTTTCTTTTGATTTGCAATGTGTTCCTTGAAGGTGAGTTTGCTGTCAAACGTGAGTCAAAGTGAATTTATATTCAGTGAAAGTTAGGGTTTGGAGTTGTCAAGCTTAGCACTGTTTTTTGTTTCTCGTTTTTAGAAAATAATAGGAATTATATGTTGTTTGAATTGAGAGTCAGATAGGTGCCGAACATCCCAGTCTGGAAGATGTGCAGGAATTGTCTTGGGCTTTGAATAACTGAAGGAGAGGGGACTTTCAAGTAGAATTGTCTATTATCAGCATATTGGTGAATCTTGATGCTATTAACTGTGTGTAGAGCACCAGGTGGCTCCTTGTAGAGGTTGCAAATGGCTGAAGACTGTATGGAGATGTGGGGAACTGAACAGGTGATAAGGATCATTTGGGACTTGTAGATGACATAAGACTGATGAGTCTAAATGTGAGTACAAAAGAGGAGGAGGGTCGATTCGATTCGATTTCTTCTTTATTCGCTCATAATCAATCATAAAAGACACATAAAACAGTACAATCTAATATAAAAGACATAAAATCACATACAAAAATATTTTAAAAAGAACAAGTCATTTAAAACCCCAAAACAATTCAAAACACGGGAAATATAAGAAGGAGAGTATGTAATCAAGGGATATTAGGGCAGAGTTGCAGAGGAAATTAAAATAGACATAATTAGTTAACTGTTTTTTTTGGATGGGGACTCAAGAGAACCCACAAAAAGACCAAACAAGTTACGCCGGTTCTTTCTTCTAAGGACCCAGGCCTAGCTCAAGAACTAAGCCATGGCAATAACTATGACTTCAGTAGTTCCGGTTTTAAGAATGCGCAGAGCTATTTGGTAAGATCTTGTACCAAGCAATCTACAAACCGGCTTGAGCCATTTCTGACGAGGGCCCCTTTTAAGCAGGGCACACGAACAGGACATGCATTACGGTATCATCCTCTGTTAAACAAGTATCACATTTTGTATCCCGGTCTTCCCCCCACTTGTTGGTAAAGGATTTTATAGGGAGTGTTCCCACTCTAAATTGTTGGAAAAGTTTCCTATCAGCAGGACGTGATAATGTCCCAATAAGCCTCAAACTTGTACTCACACTTAAAATAAAAAAAGAGGGATGTCAGGGAACCACTTGTAACAGATGACAGGGACTTTACAAAAACCTTGTCCCTGTAAATGGCTTTCAAGTCTTTTTTTGATGGGAAGGAATTCCCTTCTGGGTCCACCCACTGGTGAATAAGTCCCTGATCTAATAGCAGCCTTAATCTTTAGTAACCAGGAGATTTTGTTTAACCTATCAGCTTCTTTAATAGACTTAACGGCTCTTCCATAGGGTGCAAGCTCCGAGGTAGTCCATAGTCTTCGTCAATAGGCAAGTGGTCTGAAACCCGCGGCCTCCTCAAAGGGTGTACATCCTAAGTCTAGAAGTAGGGGCCTAAGAGACGAAGATTGGGGGAGGACGGTCATTGCCCTCAGGAATCTATTCTGGGCTAAGACCAAAGGAGCTACATTTTCAAACCCCCAGAGTTCCGCCCCATAAATTATAGAAGCTCTAACCTTCCCTTGGTAGATAGATAGCACCGGTCTCACTGGTTTAGTATGAGACAGCCGGAATTCTTTTAAAAGGGCACCTGCTAACTGATTATGCCTTAGTACTAATAGATCTAACTATGGCTTCCAGTTCAAACGTTTGCCCAAGGTAACTCACAAATAGGCGAAGGAGTCAGTTTGTTCCAGGGGCACATTATTAATTTTCCCTCTTGCTTTCACAACTTTATGTATGTGCAAAACCATGAACTTTGTCTTATCGACGGTAACTACTAATACATGGTCATTGCAGAACAAAGTGAACCGATCGAGGGCACGGTGCAGACCAGATTGAGTCTTGGACAAAATTAAAGTGTCGTCTGCAAACATTAATAGCGGAATCCTGGATCCAGCAAGATTGGGTGCGTCCGTGGGATAATCAGTGTAATATGAGATAACATTATTTATAAACAATGAGAAAAGGGTAGGGGCCAACACACACCCCTGCCTTACTCCCTTGCCCACGGGGAAGCGGTCTGTTAGCTCACCTTGCTGACCCCAGCGTATTTGGGCATATGTTGATTCATGTAGTTTTACTATAAAAGATAACATCTCAGTAGGCATCCCTGCTTCCCTCAGGGTGTCCCACATTTTAGGGCTGGAGACTAGATCAAAAGCAGATTTAAGATCTATGAATGCTGCATAAAGTGTCCCCCCTGCTAAGACCACAGTGTTTCAGTAAATCATCATGAATCTAAAAACTTGATTGATAGTGCTAACATGGGAACGAAATTCTGCTTTGAAGGTTGATAGTATATTGTTCTTATCTATCCACCTACTCACACTACCAAGCACTAATCTTGCCACAATTTTCTGAAGATAAGGGCTTATGTGCCTATAGTTAGATGGACAGGCGCAATCCACCTTTTTATAGATGGGGATTATTTCTGCTCCACACCAGGATTTTCGAATGGGGGCACCTTTAGCCAAGCCATTTACAAGGATTTGTATATATTTTAGCTAGTTCTCCCGATCTGATTTATTTATATCCGCCGGAATACAATTCAGTCCCCGAGCTCTGTCTGCAGCCACTCCATCAAGAGCTCCCTCGATGTCCCCTAGGGTAAAGAATAGGGCTAAGTCCGACTCCACGTAAGGCTGATGGCCAGAACTTATTCCGGGCACTGAAAATTGGGCCTGATAGTGTGCGACCCACACTTCTTGGGGAACATCATTAATAGTGGCCGGACCAACACTACCATTGCCCCATTAAAGTAAAATGCCAAAACGGGCCCCAATTTTTCCCATTAGTTGCCTCAAGGAGATCCCTCCATCTATTTTTGTCAAATGCCTTCTTTGCCCTCAGTTGAGTGGCCTTGTAGACTGCCCTAAGTTCCCTTATCTCCATCATAGATCCAGCTCTTATTGCTTGTGACAATTGTCTAAAAGTGAGCCTACATGCCCCATCATACCATTTAGCAGCTTTTTGTGAGGGGGGCACAGTTGATCTTTTTATATTCTTAACAAAGTAGCTTTTTAGCTTAATAAACAGGGACTCATGTACTTCGGTAAGGGTTGTCAGACTAGTCTCATCGAAGTCGAGATAAAATAGGACTACAAGAGGCTCTTCGAAAATGGACCTTTTCTGTGTCATAGTGCCCTCATTCTCAGATACCCGTGTCCATTTTAATCTGGGCCGTAAAAACCTCTGTGCCACCCCTCCCCAGTGGGCATCCCTTAACCTCTAGAGTCAACAACAGTGGGTTATGGTCACTCTCTGGTCTGTTTACAACCTCCATATCCTTTAGTCTAGACCACAGTTCTAGGTTCTAGGTTAATAAGAACATAGTCAATCCTACTACTTCTCCTGTTATTGAAGGTAAGATTACCTATACCATCCGATTTTGTTCGCTCATTGGCAGCCCGGAGCCCACCCTCCATTGTCAAGCTTTTAAGTTGTAATACTGCCTCGGTCCATTTATTGATTGGGGGAGCATTAAAGTAGGGACACCCCTATCCTCATCACTAGTAAGGCTAGCATCTTCTAAACCCAAAGGCTCAAACTTACAATTAAAATCCCCAGTGATAACCCAATTACTTGTCCCTTCCAATGACTTAATAAAGTAATCTAGGCTAGAGATGGTCGGAGATGCTTTCCCTCCTGCCATACCTCTAGCATAGACATTGACAAGTATAAAAGCAGGACTATGTTCAAGACTTATTTTTAAGACCTGGATATCTGCGTTATCAATACCAAGTTCTTCAACCTAGAGACCCACCTGCTGTCTTACCCAAACTAACAGTCCTCCAGATGGACGCCCCTTCGGGTTTGCGATAGCGGGTTTACCAAAGGCCAGATAACCTGACCGAAAGACAGTACTCAGGGACCAGGTGATAATATCGTGAATCTCGATGAAAGTGTACCAATCAGAAGAAGTGGTCTTTGTTAGTGAAAGCAAACTAAGTGTACTCATGACATTACCTTTACCCTTATCTGAAAGTATCAAGGCCTCGGCATGCACAGACCCCCTGGGAATAACCTGCTGAGGACTTAGGGCAGGGGAGGGTACAGGTCGGGTAATTTGAGCCTCTATCACAGGTAGGACTACGGGAGACAGTCAATCGCACCAATCTAAGCCTGACAACGGAGCAAATCTGTTAGCAAGGTTGAGATCAAAAGGGCCACCAGTAGATCTTTGTGGTGCGAGTCTGCTAGCGCCCGCCTTGCAAAAAAAAGGTGACAAAAAAGGTGACACGATCTATAAAAAGAACCCAGAGGCATTAAGGAAATTTTCCCGGGGTGGGCGCCATTGGTTCCTGCTCCCCAAACGACCCAATAAAAAACGGAGGACATGGGGATTATTAAAGTTTGCAACTACACAGTCACCCCTCCCATCCTTAATGGAGTGACCAACCCAAGATACACGTCTAGCCATAATCATTTGGTTACAGATATCCCTCCCCAGTGACCCCTCACCCTTCAATTGAGCGCTAAGCCAGTGCATGGTTTTAGACAGTAACTGCTCGATGGATTCCGATTGCCCCTCCACCAGCAGCGGAACACTCTTTAAGACCACCACCAGAGGAGCAGCGGCCGTGGAAGATGTAAAGTCGTAAAGCCCTCATTGAGACAGTTAGAAGTATGAACTAGTAGGGGGTCTTGGTTAGAGTGCCCATAGGCGACATTAGACTGGATTCAGATCGCACAATTAGGATGATCTTGATTGGGATTGCTTAAGAACCTGCCCCCTGAGCTACTACCCTCCCTCCTTGGAGTACTTGGGATAAGCTGCACAAATTCACCTGACAAATTCCCAGTCTCACCTTCATAACCACACAGTGGAACGAAGTCAACCTCCGGACCACTACCCTCCCCACTATGCCTACAATTCGGGGGAAGGAGAGGATTAGATGGGGAAGGCAAGGCGGGGGGAGGATTAGATGGAGGAGGTAAGGCAGGGGGGATATTTGATTATCAGGGACACTCAAGGCATTAGTTCCAATTTCGGGGGGCCGGCGAGTTTTCTCCAACAAGACCTCGAACATAGAGAAATCGGATGCAACACACGTTTCAAAGTTTGATAGTCTTTCCTCAATAACAGTCAGTCTATCAAGGATCGGGGATATTGATGATGATACAAGTTCCTCTAAGCAACATTGCCTTTTGAGCATCGACAGCAGGAGTGAAGGAAACGGGCGGAGGGGCTGAGGGCGAGGGGCAGCTACCCCACCGTTCCTATTAAGCTTTTGCATTTTTGTGTTTGTCTGACTTAAGGGCCACCACCCCTCTTCCTCTTTGTGGCCTGTTCCGGAGTTGGAACCGTCCCCATCAGAGCAGTGTTATGGCCTCCACTGCACTGGGAGAATAGCTCGCACCTCCTGCCTGCTCCAGCCGCGCTGCGGTAACTCTTACAGCTTCAGCCGCGTAGGTGGCACAACTCGCTGCTTCCACCGCGTTGAAGCAAGGTTTTATGTGGCCTCACTAAATCAATACTTGCGGCTTGGCGGCACGACTCGCAACTGTGAGTGAGCCTGTTCGGGCCCCCAGTGCATGGAAATCAGCAGGGTAAACAGCTGAGGCTGAAGCGGTTGGAGCGTTTTTCGGAGCAAGCGTTTCTTCAGCGTCTCCCGCTCCCACTCTCTGGCTGCTCGGGAGGAGGAGTGTCTCTTCACATTCAAACCCTGAAAACCTGGTTATATTATCAAACCGAGAGGCAGTCTCCCTTAACAATCATGAAACATGCAAAATTGTTTACTTTACGGATCATAGACTTGAACATTCTCCTGCAATGAGCGCTAACACCAGTCAGAGGTAGAGCAGCCTCAAAACTCTCACACTACTATTAGGTAGACAGAATATGCTATTACATACTCAGTTTTAAACTGAAAATCTGAGAGGTTTCAAACAACATGATACCATTACCTCTGTATGACTCATCTTCATCCCCATTCTTGCTTTTTAGGTGAGACAAGAAAATTCGATTTTGAAATGTAGAGAATGTAAACCGGCAAGGTTGCCTCTGCTGCCTGATTTAATCTCCTCATCATGTGGCTCAGCCTTTTTTAAACACTGCTATTTTAATTTCAATTATTAGTTTTAACTTTTACTTTTAACTTTTACATCTATTGGTTACCAGTTTTAATTGCACATTACCAGCTTTACTTGCATATCTCTGGCTCTGCTCTACTTACTGGTGTGTTTCTCACCCTGTTTCCCTATGGCTGCAGTGCCGTTGGTGCAGATGGCGTTGTAGAACTTGCAAAGCCATTTTCAGCCACTTCCGGCCTGTGGCTTCACTTTCGGGTGGTGTGCGGTCTAGTCTTTTACAGCGACCACCTACTTAATCAGATGCCTAAGTGGATGTGCATGGACAGCAGTAAGGTTGCTGCTGCTGCCTCATTTAATCCCGAACTGTGTGGCTTTTTAAACGCTGCTATTTTAAAGAAATGATTGTTTTTAACTTTAACTTTTAACTTTTACATCTATCAGTTTCCAATTTGACTTGCATATTACCAACTTCCTTGCACATCTCTGTCTCTGCTCTACTTACTGGTGTGGTTCTCTCCCTGTTCAGCTGTGGCTCTTGTGTGGAAGGTGTTTTAGACCCTGCAACGCCATTTGTGACAACTTTCAGCATGTGGCTTCACTTTTAGGTGGTGTGTGGTCTAGTTTTTTTACCGCAACCACCTACTTAATCAGATGCCTAAGCAGACATTCAGTGGATGCGAGCGGTGGGCACGACTCTAGGGCACCAAAAGCGCTCCAAAGGCAAGCCCGGCCGGGGCCCGGCCCCGCCCGACCGGGGTCAGGGGCCAGAAAACTAGGTCCTTCACAGCCAGATCCCAGGTCCTATTCCTCCCTTGCTCTGTATAAGCTCAGGCCCACACCTAACACGCACCGCCAGGTCTTCAGTCCTGACACCCTTCCTTCTTACTGCTCTTGCTGCCAGTTTGAATGCACTCCTAACTTCCAGTTTGAGATTGTTTTTGACTTTAAGGTTAGGGTGGATGCATCTCAGCCACCTTCCATCACTCGGACTGACTCTCCTTTACCCATTGAATTTCGATGATTTCGTTTAAACTGCTGCTCTCTTCCTAGACACCAGCTTCATCTATTTAATTTTCTCGTTGATGCTGATCTAGATGTGGTTTTCTTAACAGAAATCTGGCTTCATCATGGGTCTTTACCGGATGTTATCTCAGCGCTTCCTAACAATTTTGCTCTGCTGAGAATAAATATGCCCCACAAAATATGCTTAGGTGTCACCATTATTTTTTAAAAGATTTATAAATGTTAAATTGAGGACCTCCAGATCCCCAACTGCAAAGCCCTGCTTTTTTCTATCCCTCTCTCGACTAAATTTACCTTCATCAGGTGCACTTGTTTACCATCTCTCTGGGCCTTCTAACAACTGGTGCTCAGCTCTTTCTGACTCTTAGGCCTCCCATGTTCTTTGGGTAGCCCACATCTGCACTTATAGATGACTTGAAAACTCCTAATCTTCTGCTTTTCAATTCCTCAGCAACTCACATTGGGGGCACCTTTGGACCCCATCTTTTCTAATCTTTTAACCTTATCCGTCGGACCACCCATTCAACTTTGCTGGACGGGTCACTTTGCAGTACCTTTTACTATTAAGCTCCTTTCCACTTACCTTTCCCGGCCCGCCTTGCTTCCTAAAAGCAGAAATTGGTCTAAACTTGAAATGGCGATGCTTTTAAATCACTCCTTAAGAAACCCCCTATCCTTATATCCCAACCTGACCCAGACCAAATATCCGTGCACAAATGGCTTAGGGAGGCTACTGATTTGACCCTACCACTTTCATCTAAATCGCAACTCAGAATGCATCCTCCCGACCCCTGGTTTAATGACTCCCAAAGACAGGATAAAAAACATTGCAAAACCTTATAAAGACTTTGGAGGAAACACTATGCTCCTGAGGCTAAGTATGAATACTTTTTTTCATTTTTTATTTTATTTATACTGTTTCCATCAAATATAACAATGTATAGTCTTACATATCATCAAGTCACTCCACCTTATATTTGTCACATGCATTATATTCCCACAGTACAGTCGTTCTATCGTTGTGTATCATGTCATCACATCAGCTTACTATATATAACATTTATCTATCAACCTTTAACATATAAGGGCAATCCTGTAAGTAGGTGGCGAGTGGTTCCCAGAAGTTGGTTGGTTTAGCAGCTGTAGGTAATTCCTCTGCATACATCAGAAAATAATCTTTACAGTACATTGAATCCATTATCCATTGAGTTATAGTAGGGTTCTTTCTACTGTCCAAATGCATAGCTACTCTCCGTTTTGCCAGGAGTAGCAGGATTGCTACAAATTTTTCCTTGCAGATTTTATTTGTGTTAAGTGTCCAAGCATACAAAGCTGTAGCGTACAATCTAATGTAGAGGTCAAAATCTCATTCAGTATCTGCACCACTTGTTCCCAGAGTAGCGTTACTTTTTCACATTGCCATGCTAGATGTACAGAATCAGCTGCATCAGCCTTACACCGTTTACATTTTGCATCAGCGCGCAGTCCGGGTTTATGTAGATGTAATAGTGTATGGTATACTTGATGTATGTATTTAAAATGTGTTATGCGTAGGTTAACATTTAGTAGTAAGAGCATAGTTAATGCACAAGATGTCAGCCATTCCTCTGCCGTCAGTCGTACATCCAACACTGTATACCATCGATCATGCGCTTTTTGTGTATAGAGTCGAGCCACTATATGCTTATTATCTTTGGCAGTTATCAATAATTGCACTGTTTGGAGGGGGGCTCGTCCGGGAATGTAGGATGTAACACCTGGATGGCCGCCCGCAGTCTATGATAAGCAAATTTAAACAATAGTGACTGGTTGTTTACATATGACAAGTCAGTCGGTGTCAGAAATTGTCAGTTGGGATGTAAGTGACCCATTATAGTGATACCAATCTGTTTGAATAGGTCCATACTTTTCTTTTCATGTGTCACCGATAAGGCAGGATGTTGTGCTAAAGATAAATTCGGTGCGTATAGTGGAGCTTTACTTGTGAGTTGGCCAATGCGTTTCCATGCTAGAGCTGTCGTGTGTACTGTACTAATTTCCTTTTTGGTCAAATGTGGTCTCAAGTGTGGTAATACATTTGCTAGAGAGATAGGCTGGGTGTCTCCTTCCTCAACTGCGAGGTGCAGACGATAGTTCACAGGATGGTACCAAAAGTATGCATATTGCGCCTGTACACATAGATAATATAAATAGAGATCAGGACCGCAAAGCCCCCTCCAGCATAATCTAGTGTCATTGTGCGCAAGCTAATTCTGACTTGTTTGCCCATCCATATCAATTTATTCACAAGGGAGGGCAGTTGGTGAAAGACTGGAGCCGGGGGATATAAGGATGTTAATGAATAAGTACAAAAATTTAGGAAGGAGGACCATTTTAACTAAGGATAATCTGTGTACTAACGACAAGGGTAGGGTGATCCAGCGATCTATTTTCATTTCTAATTTATCAATGGTTGTACCATAGTTATGCCGAATCACTAAATCAGAGTCTTGGTGTATCCAAATGCCTAGGTATTTAATAGGATCTACTTGCCAAATCAGTGGGAAATCCATTGGTGGAGCTTTGGTATTAGTTGTTAAATGTAACACCGCTGACTTTGTCCAGTTTATTTGTACGCCTGAGTGTCTTCCGAATTTTATGTACTCTTGCAGCAGTGGTGAGAGGTTAGTCTCAGGGTCTCTGATATAGAGCACCATGTCATCTGCATATAATGATAAGGCAATAAGACGTAAATTAATATATAATATATAATAGTGTAATCCAATGTATTAGCCTTGGGGAAGGCCTATCCGCTGAAGGATAGTGAAAAGGTATGTCCACTCTAAGGAGTCGAAGGAGACCTTGGCCGCGTCTAACAGCACAGCCACAGCTTCCATCTCTGGGTTCAATTGGTGCAGTAGTGCAAATATTGTACACAGATTTTGTGTAGTTGATCGGGATGGTATAAATTCCGATTTGTCTGGTAATATAATGGTAGTCATTAGCGGTTGGAGCCATGTCGCTATTATCTTAGCTAATATTTTGACGTCAGTATTTATCAATGAGAGCGGTCTGTGCGAGTCTGCCTTTTCTGGGGTTTTGTCTGGTTTAAGTATAGCAACTATAAGGGCTTCACGAAGTGTCGGGGGAAGTATTTTGTCATTTTATGCTTCGTCGTACATTTCTATGAGGTAGGGACTAAGTAGTTCATAGTAAGTTTTATAAAAATATGTTGTATAGCCATCTGGTCCTGGTGTTTTACCATTTGGCAACGTCTTCCTGGCATCTTGTACTTCCTCTATAGTAATGGGTTGCACCAGGTATTCCCGATGTGTGTCAGACATCCATTCTAACGCCACATCCTCCAGGTATTCTAGGCTCTCTTGTATGTGCGCAGTAGCCTGTGTCTTGTATAATGTGGTATATGTATCAATAAAGGTTTGTAGGATGCCAGACATATCATAGTGTTCTACGTTGTTATCATCTACCATTTTGAGTATAATATGTTGTTTATACTCAGTGCAAATTTTCTGCGCAAGTACCCGCCCCAGTCTACCTTCCTCACCCAGCCTACGTGCGGTATATGCCTTCTTGCTAAGTATTTCACTTCATCATCTGCCAATTCATTATATGTATCTATTTCAGTTCCTATTGCACTTAAGGTATCCGCTCTGTGAGTGTTATCAAATTCTGCTTCCAGTTCTCTAATGCGCTGCTCGCAATTCGTTAGTTGGGTACGGATATATTTCAATATTCCTACTGTTGTGCTTATGTAGACACCTCTCAGTGTCACTTTAAAAGTTTCCCATAGCGTGCCCGCACTTTTCACTGATGCCTTATTAGTGGACAAGTAATCTTCTATTGCTAGATGTTTAATTTCAGCATATAGAGGGTCCAATAAGGATTTGGCATTAAACCGCCATATAAACGGTGGTGGAACATATGTGGGGATCTGTATGGTTAAGAAGACCGGCTTATGATCTGACAATGAAGTCAAAAAGAGAAAAAAATACCTAAGCCTCAAATCACTTCAAACACATTACTTATGTGAAGTAAGATAAACAAAACTTAATATGTTTACCTTGGCAATGAATGTTGCCTTTTATTTCATATTTTTTTTTAAATTTATAATTCAAATCACAAAAAAAACACATCATGTACTCCACAAAATGTAACAAAGATACACAAAATGCAAAAACAAATAAATTGTGTCTTCTCATACATATAAATACAATCACATATTCAATACATTTATACACAACAATAATGTGTCAAAAGAACAGTTGCTACATACATGATCAATCTCATATATTTGTCATAAAAGTGAAAAGATTTCGACAACTAAACACCCTATACTCAGAAAGTAAATAATACTCTAAGTATACATTTACTTGAAACAGTTTACTGATTATTCAAGGAAATTAATGTAAACGTCAATCAATGCCATTGCCGCCGCGTTTCGAGCTCAGGTTCATGAATTACCAGACTCTCATCAGGGCTGGATTAATCTTTTCAATGAAAGACTGTTCATGACAAAAAACAAAAAAGTGTTTTTAGAGGGCTTCCTCAATACCTTGAGAGCTCATATCATTTATTTACATAGTGCATGGCCACATACCTGTATGGTGCTAATGTAGGTTGTAAGCCTTAATGATGCATTTCAGCGCAGTGGGTGCCACTCTGCAACAAAATACCAAATTTATAGTGCTGCTACAAACTACAGCCTTTGAAGTGACATAATGAGGCTGTTTGAGTGGAAAATAAGAATTACCTTATTGGCGGTGTGTATATTTCAACCTCCTCCTATTTTCAGCAAATTAGATCAGGACGCTCGCAGGGCCTTATTTCTGCAAGTGCGAGTAATAATGATTTAGCCAAACAGTCATTTGTTAAAGGGAAAACATAGTATCCCAATCTGGCAAGCATAGCCACTTACTCGCTGGGGGGCGGGAACTGCGACCCACGGGGGAAAAGGTTTTCGATTTATCAATGTCGGTCGTTCTTTCTTTCAGGGTTATTCGACTGCAGGGAGCAAGGGTAAAATTAGTCACCAACTCACTGCTTCCATCGCGTTGGACTTTGCAGCTTCAGTTACGGTGTTCGCTCGCCTTTTTTAAAACGTATTTCCATTGCGAGCCCACTCCTTGTTCATGAAAAGCTACCGGAAACGGCTTTCAGTTGAATTACCGGATCGCATCGTCACTTGGTCGTTCTTGTGGCCCATCGTGAAGGGAAAAATGCCCATAACGTCGGTGGTGGACTATGGGATTTGTATTACAGTAACAAAGAGTTTCACAAAACTTTATTTATAAAAATTGGAGATACCTTACAAATATGCACTAGTCGTTCCAATTCACAGGATAGTTCTATCTTTCCCAATCACGTGTTGATTCTGAGGGGACATCAATTTGGTAACTCATCGCTGTACGGAGTGGCTCAGTGGGGTGAACTGCAGAGTATATCTTACACTTTATTTAACTCACTCATACATTAAATACGCCTCTTTGCGTAGCAGAGTGCTTTCAATGCATGACGACCGATGTTTTGGATCAATCCCTGTGAGGACGGTCCATTGGAAATCGTTTTCACTGTGATTTGCCAACAAGAAATGTTCAATCATGGGAGCAGTAAGTACTTTTCTCCTGATCCTTGATCTGTGTGGGGTTATTCTCATGTTAATCTGTTGGCATGTTTTGCCAATATATATTTTGTTGCATGGGCACACCACTGCATAGATTACATTCTTCGTTTTACAGCAGACTGTTATATCCCCAAACCTAAAAGCGACTTGATCACGCAATGGAATTTAAAACCTGTCTGCGGGCACCACAAATGTGGTAATTGTATAGCCTGTTCCGCAACGATTGAGGGCAGTGTGTTTGACCACAATGGGGTCAAATGGAGACATGACAGTTTCACAAACTGTAAAACGAAGAATGTAATCTACGCAGTGGTGTGCCCGTGGGTCGCAGTTCCCGCCCCCCAGCTAGTAAGCAGCTATGCTTGCCAGATTGGGATACTATGTTTTCCCTTTAACAAATGACTGTTTGGCTAAATCATTATTACTCGCACTTGCAGAAATAAGGCCCTGCGAGCGTCCTGATCCAATTTGCTGAAAATAAAAGGAGGTTGAAATATACACACCGCCAATAAGGTAATTCTTATTTTCCACTCAAACAGCCTCATTATGTCACTTCAAAGGCTGTAGTTTGTAGCAGCACGATAAATTTGGTATTTTGCTGCAGAGGGGCACCCACTGCGCTGAAATGCATCATTAAGGCTTACAACCTACATTAGCACCATACAGGTATGTGGCCATGCACTATGTAAATAAATGATATGAGCTCTTAAGGTATTGAGGAAGCCCTCTAAAAACTATTTTTTGTTTTTTGTCATGAACAGTCTTTCATTGAAAAGATTAATCCAGCCCTGATGAGAGTCCGGTAATTCATGAACCTGAACTCGAAACGTGTCGGCAATGGCATTGATCGGCATTTACATTAATTTCCTTGAATAATCAGTAAACTGTTTCAAGTAAATGTATACTTAGAGTATTATTTACTTTCTGAGTATAGTGTGTTTAGTTGTCGAAATCTTTTCACTTTTATGACAACTATATGAGATTGATCATGTATGTAGAAACTGTTCTTTTGACACATTATTGTTGTGTATAAATGTATTGAATATGTGATTGTATTTATATGTATGAGAAGACACAATTTATTTGTTTTTGCATTTTATGCATCTTTGTGACATTTTGTGGAGTACATGATGTGTTTTTTTGTGATTTGAATTATAAATTCTAAAAAAAATATGAAATAAAAGGCAACATTCATTGCCAAGGTAAACATATTAAGTTTTGTTTATCGTACTTCACATAAGTAATGTGTTTGAAGTGATTTGAGGCTTAGGTAATTTTTTCTCTTTTTGATAAATAGGCCCTACCTACCCTCAAACCCCTAGGGCCAAACCCCTCCCCTTTTTACAAAACTGACAATGAAGTCAGCAAAGGTTGGACCGATTGTGTCCAAGTGCATGCTCGTTGCGTTATAAGCCATTAGAAAATTCTGGACCAGCTATTATAGACAGTTGAAGAGTGAGTGCTATCTCGCATAGTAGGATTACGCATTCACCATATGTCTTGTAGTTTAAACTCAGTCATACCCTGTTTAAGAGCTGTAGCTGCTTGGTGATGTTGCTCAGATGGACCATGTGATCTATCGCATGCACTGTCCAGTGCAACGTTCATGTCACCACCCCAAAAGAGTTCTATATCTTGAAATTCTCGCAACTTGGCATGTATTTTCACAAGAAAATCGGGATCATCCACGTTTGGACCATATGTATTAATTAGTCATACCTTAGTGCCCCTCAATCTACCTACAATAATGACATATTGCCCCTGTATGTCTATGAATAATATTACTCTGTTTCAAATTGGGTTCCCCCTTCTTACTAATGTCACTACCCCTCGTGCATAAGCAGAGTAGGAGGAGAAGGCCTTCAATTACGCTCATCTTTTCCCGAATCCCTCCCCTTTGTGTCTGAGCAGGTGTGTCTCCTGAAGCATGGCTATGTCAATGCCATGTCTATCTAAATAAGCGAAGACCTGTCTAATTTTCCTGGTATTACTTAATCCTCTTACCTTCCATGTCGCTAGCATTAAAGGTTTAGTCGTGTTATTAGTAAGCATTGTCACAGCTCCAATAGTACTGAGGTAAGGACAAGTGTAAATTGTACGGTTTGAGTAAGGATGTTTCAATGCAAGTGCGTGCACACGTCTTTGTATCTGTTTTGTGTAGATGCAGTACTGTTTTGATGACTCGATGACATAATTTAGTGTTCCCATCCCTTCCCTCCACCCTGCCCTCCCACTTCATCATCCCATTCATGACGAAGACAGTTGAATTGGTTATGGTGCACACAGGTGGGCGGATGCTGCCAGCTGAATACCCTAAGGACTATCGTCCACTAGGGGGTTACTATACTGTCATTTAGCGTAACTTCCCACTACATTAGTCTCCATCAATTATGGTATCAAAATTTGACTGATCCATTTTTAACCGATTGGATCTTTCTGGATTCATTGCCATTTACCCCTTCAAATTTAACAGTGGTGTAGTACTGCCTCAGAGTCACTGTACTGTCTGTAATACTTCTCATCACCAGCCTGTACTTCAATTGCACGTTGTTCCATTTTCTTTGCGCTGGAGCCATCTTGGTTATTCAACATCTGAGGTCTCACCACGCTCGTCCGCTGTGTTCTTGGGTGATTTTTGGCGTGTTGCGGTAAGTCCTTTCTGTTGGAGGTATTTTTGTACATCTTTTGGAGTATTGTATATTACGGTCTTTCCGCCATCAGATACTCTCAGTCTAGCTAGGTACAGCATTTGATACTGAATGTTCTGATCAATCAATTTCTGTTAAACCGCTACAAACTTTTTCCTTGTCTCTTGCACTTGCAGCGTAAAGTCTGCATAAATGGATATGTCCATGCCCTGTAATTTAATTTCCCCAATTCACATGCTTTACGAAGCACTGCATCTCGGTCCATGTAATTTAGTATTTTGGCAATAATGGGTCGCGGTCTTGTTCCAGCTGGTGGTGCAGGCGCTAATGTTCTGTGGGCCTTTTCTACAATGAAAACCTCAGAGAAAATATACCTACCGAGGAGTGTGATGAGGAGCTGCTATACGTATTTCTCCATGGACCCTGTGTTGGTCGTATCCTCAATTCCCATGAGCCTACATTACTGCGTCTGGACCTCGCTTCAAGGTCCTCCGCTGTGGCCAATAGTGCATTCATGTTTTTCTCTATCTGACTTTGTTTCGTTTCCCTATTTAAACATTCCCGATTTATGCCCTTATGTGGGTATAACACTTCATATCCTTATAAAGGCATAAGAATCATATCCATATTAAGTCATAGCCAATGCAGTCCAAATACGGCAAGGCTACTCCCATAGACTCCTAGAAAGTACAACGCGTTCTTAAACAAACCAAGCCTCCAGCAGCCCGGGAATTCCCCCTGCTTCTGTTTTGATTTGTCCAAGAACTCCTGGAGTCCTGAAAGAACTGCGAGTTCTTAGTGACATCTTATGTCCAACCTTACGTCAAACTCGGAAACTTCCAGGTATAAATATACCAGCATCTGCATTAGCAAACACACGGTGGTTTGGAGCAGATCAACTATCTACTTGCCCGACGCCCTGCTGTGGCAAGTGCCGAAGGAAGCCGACCCTCCCATTGACGCACTGAGAGAGACGCTGTCTTTTCTCCTACCGAGAAATCCAGCTCCAGTGTTTCCAGTCACCCTTGTGGGTTGCTGGGAGATCGAGTCCTGAGAAAGAGATACAAGACCTCCTTCATTCTATAACCAAGGTACTGAGCTGATTAGATCCTTAGAGTATTCTTGATTCAGATTCTTGGCAAAAACTATCTTAACTTAAAACTGCAGCTCACTTATTCCTTCCCACGTACTAGGCTTAGGTTAGGTACACCGGCGTAGGCGTATCTTAGAAGCACCAGTTGAGTACGTTTAGTCACGGTTTTATCTATGTATATATTTTATCTATTTTAAACACCGTATGGCTTAGAAACCATACCATGCTTTTACAGTATTATTTTATAATACTCCTTTTACTGTACGCACTTTACTTTATGACAAGTATTGCAATTGTGGCAACTCACTTCTCTTGCATGAGAAAGAAGACTGTTCAATAAATAACCACTTTTATTGAAAACGCCCGTCTCTCTATTTCTCTGCGCTTCTGGTGAAACTAAGTATGCACGATTGACTGAGTGAAATAGTTATCTATTGTTTCCGCGACTCTGGAGGTATACTCCTTATTCTGGAGGGAGCAAAGTTGTCATGTTTATGTGGTTGTCAGAAACTAATCCCTTCTTGTATATTCAGGAAAGTTAACACCTTCTTGTTTACTCGAGAAAGTTTCTAGTGACCTCTGAGCTAGCTGGCATTCATAATTAAGTCTAACATATTCAATAGAGACCTAGTCGACCTCAGTCCTACGTCTAAACTATCGTTTATGTTATTCCAATGCGCAGAGCCTATTGGGAATATAGGAACTACACTACATCTTCTGCTTCAGATATGCGCCGTTCTGCCATATCAATGCGTTCTGTGTGACAGTCTAGGCATTCAGACATTCGATCAACTCGATAAGTTAAATTATCTATCTTACCGTCTATATTGGAGAGTGTATCTTGTATCAAGGTGAACATAGTCTGGACATCTCCCGTTGGCAGGCCACCCATGGCTGGCATCGTATGGCTTGCATCTTGGTGGGTTTCTGGTTCTTGTCCAGGAGGCTTCTTTTGCTGGTCAAACGTCAGCCTGGTCTGATTCTTATCAGGTTTTCCCATATTGCAGCAGTGATAGTTGCAAGATTATTATAGGGCGCTCTTGTATTAGCACCAGGGTATAGGTGCACTTTCAGGTATGTAAAGCTCAATGTCGGTGGCAGCAGATAGAGTATATCGTAAATACGGTCTTTTTTGTTTGTGTCTGGATACCCACAGTTAGCTAGTGGTAGTGTTGTTTGTTTACTGCGCTCTAGTCAATGCTGCAGTATCCGTGGATATGTTTATAAAATCTGGGCCGCAGCGCTGGTCTTTTCATTAGGGTTGTGTGCGCGCCATTCGGGTAGTGTTTTGGCACGATAGAGTGTGGCCTATGCTGAAAAAGTCCTGCCATCACTTCACAGACATTGCAAATCCGCCTTTGTAAATTATGCGCTCCTGCACTACGTTTATCGCAGAGTTATTCAGTCTGTGTTAGCTACCGCAGGGGGAAGTTCTGGGCAGCACCTCTCCCTTATCAGCAGCGTGAGGTCACGCTGCCCTGGGATCGCAGCCATACTCACCGCCGTTGCCGATATATCACAGTGGTATTCTCCGGGGCTCTCGAGCAGCAGGGTCTGGCCTGGGGAAGCGAGGGTCGCACAGGATTTCCCTAGCTCTCTGCCCGGCAGTCGAGTGCCATTCTAGTGCTAGAACGCAGTGGCCTTCTCTGAGGTGACGCTGCAGGCGTACGCTCGTACCTTCCTTCCCGGCAGCGTACGGTGTCTCGCAGGCAGGGGCACAGGTGTTCACAGAGCGTAGTGCGAGCCTCAGTCAAATCCTTTAGCAGATGGTTGTTTTGGTAGTTATACTCCATTTCAGAGCAAGCAAGGCAGCGCATCGTGACCACAAAAGATTCTGGTTGTACATTCTGGCAGAGAGACCACCGTTGGAGGGTCTTGATGCAGGATAACTTTAGGATAATTGAAGTAACCGAAGGAGCTCGCTTAGCAAGTGGCCATCTTCGAGCGTGTCTAGCTCCACCCACGCTAAGTATGAATACTTGTCAGCATTGAAGAAATACCATGCCCTTTGTAGATCTGTTTGTACGACTTACTTCACTGAGAAGATCAATAACTCTCAACACTGTCAGAAAATTTTGTTTAAAGTTGTGTATGAACTCTCAGCACCTAGCACTTTTCTGCCACCCCCTTCTTTTTCTCAACTTAAGTGTAATGAGCTACTGACCTTTTTCCAAAATAAAGTCAAGTCCACCCACCTTCAACTTGATGTAGACTCCTCCCAACTAGGGAACTTAGGGGCATATTAGCAAGGGTACTATCGCTGCTTTAGCGGGAGTTTTTCCCGCTATAAAGTGTAGTGGGAGCCTTAGTCAAATCATTTAGCAGGCGGTTGTTTTGGTAGTTATACTCCATTTCAGAGCAAGCAAGTCAGCGCATCGTGATCACAAAAGATTCCAGTAGTACATTCTGGCAGAGAGACCACCGTTGGAGGGTCTTGATGCAGGATAACTTTAGGATAATTGAAGTAACCGAAGGAGCTCGCTTAGCAAGCGGCCATCTTCGAGCGTGGTATTCCTGCAGTTCCGGTAGAAATTCTACCCGAGCGGCACCTCGCGCTTTTGAACTTACTGTTCGCTATCGCGAGCGGGGAAAAAACTCAGTTGCATATCACAAAGCAGAGTTTTTGGCACTCCCCGAACTCCACAGAGTGCGGAGTGCAGAAAACTCCGCAAAATCCACGAACGGAGCGAAGTTCACAGTTCAGGCCTATTCAATATCTACGTTCGCCCTTTGGCAGACATTACTGAGAAGTCGGGATTCACCATCTTTTCATATGCTGATGAGCCCCAAAATTATCTTCTCATTAGCAGCTGCTCAGCAAAAAGATCCCTCCCTACTCCAGCTTGGTCTGAGGAATATCTCCCTCTGGATGATTAGAAATGCACTGCAGCTGAATGGAAATAAATCCGAGGTCCTGGTTCAGGAAACCAACCCCAAACTCTGGGGAGTTAACTACTGGCCCAATGCTCTGGGATCATTACCTGCTCCAGCAGCTAAAGGTCAAGAATCTTGGTTTTATTATCAATAACAACCTTTCCCTCAAACCACAGCCACCTGCTTCTCTGTTCCCAAATGGTTTAAAAAGATCAGCTTACTAATCCCACTGGCCGCCCAGAGAACAGTGATGAAGGACTCAGTGACATCCAGAAAGAACTACAAAAATGTTTTATACCTGGGCACAAACAAATCGTCGATCTGTCGCCTTCAGATCATCCAGAATGTGGCCGCTCATCTACTTTTTTGGCTGGCTAGATACGCCTCAGTCTCACTACTGCTTCACAGACTACACTGGCTCTAGATGAAAAAGTGTATCGAATTCAAGGCCTTATGCCATATGTTCTGGGCCAAACTTGGCTTGGCTCCTTCTTACATCCAAGGCCTGGTGAAACCCTATGTGCTCACTCGACAGTTGAGGTCATCAAGCCTCTCACTGTTTACAGTGCCCAGGTTCCGTCTTGCTCACATGAAAGGCCGCTTGTCTGCTTACCTGGACCCGAAACTCTGGAACTCTCTTCCAGCTGACCTCAGAAACTGTCACTCTTTCCTTGCCTTCCCCAGGAACCTGAAGACCTTCCTTCTTAGTTGCCAAGCCTGATTCTGTATCTTGTGGTTGTTGTTTAGCAGTTTGTGGCTCTGCCTACCGTCCTGTTCACTGCTGGGAGACCCTGTTGGGTAGCAGCACACTTTATAAATCCCCAATACAATCCAACCGAACCCACCCCCCTGCTAGATGCCACAAAGGAAAAAGACAACCCAGCATCTATCAAAAAAAGAATACTGCCTCCGTTTTGAAAAATAGGGCTCCATTGATGTCTCTG
This sequence comes from Lissotriton helveticus, assembly GCF_964261635.1. Lineage (NCBI taxonomy): Eukaryota > Metazoa > Chordata > Amphibia > Caudata > Salamandridae > Lissotriton > Lissotriton helveticus. Next base: position 1,758,813,955 of record NC_136065.1, read on the forward strand.
CCAGGTTATGATATCCGTCTCTCTGCTTTTAGTTCCACCGTGCCAGGCTTGGGGGGATAGTGAAGGACGCAACAATAAATATCACCCTAGTGAGTTTCTGATTTAATCACCTTTTAGCAGGGTGCATGGTTTGGGCCATTCTCATGATATGGATATTTCTTTACATGTAAGTGATCCCATATTCATTTTTTGTTTAAGTTTAAGCACTTTTAGTAGAGATAAACCAAGACAGATAAGCACGAAATAAATCAGAAATATCAGAAATAAATAGAAAGTTATAACTATTGAAACTGTATAATGGAACATAAAGCTGTTTACATATTTAAGTGAAGTCACAGGGAAGGGAAAACAGGATAAAAAAGAGTAGGAGGGAGGGGGACAAGGAAAAGATAATCTCAACAATTGAAGATCGCATAGCAATATGCATCACTTAATGAAATGTAGAAAAACAAAATGTATGGATGATAATTTAAAGATAAAATATAAAATATAAAGATGAAATATAAGAAAATGTTTAGCAAAGTAGAGTAGACCAAAAAATACATTTCATGGTGGTTTAACATTTTCTTAAGACACAATATTAACCTAGTATCTAGCAGACAAATCTAAGAAATCAGTTAATGAACACCAAAATAACTGACCGTGAGCAACATGATAGAGCAAATGCAACATCTATACAATCATGACAAACATTATACCACCAAGCTTTAAATAAAGGATTAATATAGTCTATGGTATAGGAAAAACAAAGACTAAGTAGTGGAAGCAGTTCTATAAATCCTTAATATCCTAGACCATATTTTGTTCCAGATCTATAAAGACCAGGTACATCCCAAATTGGATTCCAAACTGAGTTCAATCTTTGTTTTAGTCCTAGAGAGATCTGGGGTAAAAAATATTTGTAAATAAAAGAAGCTTTAGGTATAAACTTCAACAACTTCGAAATTGAATCATTGGGATTAGGAGTAGGAGCACGGGATGGAAGAGATTACAGAATATCTAAATCAACACCCAAAAGAATAGAGAATGTATGCAAATAAGAATTTGGACTCTAGAAAAGTGTTTGTAATTGAGAAACTGAACAAGGATTTACCCCATCAAATATATCTTGGACCCAAATTATAACCTGTTGTTTCCAGACTCTTCAATAGATAGGCCTACTACTTAAAGTAATCGAGAGATTATACCAAAAGAAGAAGACAAAAAAGAATTGATAGGGATGGTTAAATAAAGTGGAGGATGGAAAAACTCGGCTATCTCCCGTCTTAATTTTGTTAGCCCTGGACAGTCTGCCAGCATGCGAACTATATCAACCCCAAACATTTGACAATGAAGGCATTTCGTGCCAGCAGTCCCCCCATTTACTAATTTTGACTGCAATTATATGTCAATTAAACCAGGTCTTGTAATGTTGCATCTGAAGGTTGGCAGATAACATTGAACGGGACAGTTCCAGAGAGAGGAGACTATCCCCTTCTGCTACCTGAATGCCTTCCTACCAACAGGCAACACGCTTCAAACTATCTTCTCACCCTGCCTATCATTTAACAATTTATAACTCTTTCTGATCAGGAGTCTCCCTCCCCTCATCAGTTCCACCACATCGATCTTATTAAACCCTTCACCTCCGCCCTTTTTCTTCCCAACAAAATCTCTAATTTGCAGAAATTTGAAAAAATCATTATTCCCTTTCAGTAGGCTCCACAGAGGGAACTCAGGAGAATAAGGGACTTTTCATGCTGTCCCCCACTGATATTGTTACTATCAATATCTAGCCACTGTGAGTGCATGCGATAACAACCCTTGCAGAGTGATCCCCTAACAGGAAACTTAATAGAGTGACTCCTGCTCAGCAAGTCCCAAGTTCTAACATGTTATAGTCTCTGGGATCCCTCAGCCAGTGGTGGCTTACATGTAAGGATGGTGGTAGGGAAGGGGGGGTGACAAAAATAAAAGTGAGAAAAGAATCTCACTTACCTTCTATGCGCGATATGCTCCTCTTCTCTCAGGTCTCCAGGCAAACAACACTTGTCTGGCTGGCCTTTGCAAGACAGCCAGACAAAACGACATGCATACTTTAACCTAAGTGCCCTTCCTAGTCAGGCAGCAACAGAAAGCCCCGCCCCCTACCCTGACAGTCAGCTTGGGACAGGGTTTTGAAAAATAAAATAGTAATTTATTACCGTTTTATTTTTCTATCCCTTTGGGTATATTTTTAGTGGGGCCATGCTTCTCCACCTTAACTGAGCAGCCTCCCTGTCCCCGCCCATTTTCTTAGCCAAAGTACCTGGGCGACCCCCTAATACATTTCAAAATGCGCCTGGCCCACCTCCCAGCAACATAGTTTGGCTATAGAAATCCTCTTTTGTTTGCCTGCTCAGACCAGACCCGAGAGCAGACTATTCAAGTCTTTAAAAAATAATCACAGTAGGCGGAGGCAAGGCTAGAAAGTAAAATATCTGCCTCGGGATGCCAACATCTACACAATAGCCTCTCTCCCTGGTAGTACCACTCAGGTTGCATCCCATCCTGAGTCCCATAGAGGGTTGAACTTACATCTTCAGCATTCACCAGAAACAGACAGGACTTAGTCCCATTCCTCCGCCGAACTGCACATGTCACCAAGATTTTACAACTGTGTAGTTTCCCTTCTAAACTAGTTTGTGGGTATGCCAAGTACAGGATAGCACCCTCAGCGAAATATGAAATGATGCGTGACATGTGCAGTAGTGAAATACCCAATTTGTAAATTCTCTCATGGAACAAACAGGCCAGTGGCTCAATAGCCAAGGTGAACAGTAGTGGAAAGAGCAGTCACCCTTGCCTTTAGCTCGTTGATATGAACCGCAGGGTTGAGAATACAGTTCCCATCCTGACTCCCACTACAGGGGCAACATAAAGCAGTCATATCCATTTTTAAGAGCATCTCAACCCCATTCTGTGCAACACTTCGAACAAAAGGAGCCAAATTTGAGAGTCACCAACCTTTTCAATATCGAGCGATGCCACCATGGGGGCTTGTAGACCATGAGCAGCTCGATCCAGAATGTAAAAAAATCATCTGAGGTCTGTGTGTGTATGTGTACCCGGGATGAACCTGCTTCGGTTAGGGTCTACAAGGGCATGAATCAGGGGCACGAGTCAAGTGGTCAAAACGTTCCCTAGTAACCTGTACTCCGAATTAAAAGAGCCTCATTCCTGTTTAGATAAAACAACTATAGTAGATGTTCTAGATGTCTAAGGAAGCAACCCAGCAGTGGCTGACTCAAAAATCCAATTCCACAAGCTTTGGTACCAGCAACTGTATATAAGTTGGCTGAAATTCTAATAGTAGCTCATCTGTTCCCGGGGTCTTTTTCAAAAGACCAATAGCCATGTTGATCTCTTTAGCAGTGAAGAGTTCACCCAAATCACTCCTCTGTGCTGTATTTCACATACGCAGGGTAATGGGTTGTATATACCGCACCACATCTGTGGTATGATTAGAGAGAAGCAAACTCAGTGTTAATTTCCTGTAGAGTGTAAACAATTTTGCCCTCCTCCATTCTAATAGCACATATGTTGTTCATATTTTCCTAAAATCACTAAGTCAGCATCTGACCTCACCTATACCCCATCAGCATGTTGTAGAGCCAGAAATGTTTTACAATCGACAACTCTGTGTCCATCAACCATTGGCCTGGTGTTTCTTAAAAACCTCCACCTTATTTTCTCCAGCCTGTATATTGAATACTGCCCTGGACTCCTGGTTCCTCAGCTCTCTTTCTTTATCTAAGATCTGCTGCGTTTGCAACTTCATAACCTATGTGCAGTCTTGAGGCAGAGTACACATATGACCACTGTAAAAATATCCCGGATAACTGAGTGATCTGCGGTAGAGCACAAATTTCCCCCCAAAAAAGTTTCTGTTTTTGCCCAACTCTTCTTGGAAAACCAGGAGCAGAAGAAACTCCATCAAGTGAAATTTGGTTTGACCCAGTATAAGAAGCAAGTGACTATGGTATTCTAAGTGTTGTGTGTCTAAGAGGTCCCCCAACCTGGTTAAAAACATGTCCAGTCTAGTGTGTACTCCATATATAAGAAAATGGTAGGAAAATGCCAAGGTATATGAATGAATCTCTCCTAAGAGCTCTACTATGCCTAACTGTCTGGTCCACTCCAACAAATTGTGGGAGTGTACTATTGAGTTGCCCCTCCTAACAGGTGGGATGACTTATCTTTAGATACATCCATAACGATAACCACGGCAACTGCCCTCACCAAAAGTTACCACAAGCCCCCTGTATCACAGAATCTGTTGCCGAATGGCAGTAGCAGCCCGTGATGAGAGTGCTGCTGGGCGCTGCCATGGGGCGGGGGAGGGACAGGCCGGGGGGTAGTAAACTATGGATTACGGCCGATTAGAGGTTAGTAAACATATAAATTAATTAAACAAATTTAGTTGCGCGCGTTGCATCGCATTTGGCGATTCAGTGTGAGCAATCCCACTCCCCACGACTGTTATTTAAAAATTAAATGGTTGGAAGTAATGTGGCATCCCTCCCTGAGTCTTGCTAGGCCCTGATGATCCCATCCTCCAGGGCCGTTTTTAAAATTAAATGGAAGTGGAGACATCACATGGCCCTCCTCCCAAGACTTGTTAGGCACTCTGGAACCCATCCCTCAGGGGCACTACTTAAATTATAGGGGAGGACAGCCGTGTGGCCCTCCTCCCTGATTCTTTTGGGCCATGAGGGCCCCATCTCCCAGGGCAGTATGTCTTTATTAAAAGGGAGGGGGGTCCTATGACCACTACTAAAATGCAAGGGAGGGGGACCATGTGCCCCCTTCCCGAAGGTTTTTCTGGCACTGGGGTCCCCATACTCCGGGGCGTGCATCAATGAAAGTGGGTGCCCATTTGCTGGAGGCTGCAGGAGAAGCCATAAAGCCCCTTCGGCCTTAGCCAAAACCCTGCATTATGCTGATCCCTCTGGGCCGGAGCAATATTTTGATCAAAAGTCTTCTAACAGCTGACTAGAGCATTTTCAAAGATCCCAGCTCGGAGCAGACTCTGCGTTTTCTACTGCTTGGCAGTACATAAAATAAAGCTCCTGCCAAGCGAGAGACAGCATCCGTGCGGGCAGGGAAACCCCAGTGTTTCAGGGGTGGGCTCCCCGGGACATAGCTAATTAGCCATTAATGACTCCTTTTAAAAAGTATGACAGCCCCTTGGGATGGGGTTCAAATGGCCTTTAGAGGCTCAGTGAGAGGGGCCACGTGCCACTCTCCCCATTTTTAATAATATTGGCCCTGCAAATAAGCTCTCCTTGCCCTTTAGAGGCTCAGGGGAGGGGGTCAAATGCCCCCCTCTCTTTATTTAAATATTCCTGTACCAGGGGTGGGCTCCTCCGGGCCTCTCATGGAGGGCTACCTGGAGCCTCTGATGGCTCTGGGAGGGGGCTGCATGTCTGCCATCATCATATACATTACTTTCAGCCTCAGGGGGGCCTCCTCCCATTATTAATACAAAGCTGCTCTGCTAAAGTTTCTATGACTCCCGCCAATGGTGCCTCCCTTTCTTCCCCGTTTAATAAAAAAACAATTAGCCCCGGGACCTGACCGATACAGCCGGCAAAAATGCATACTTGTTGTTTTTTGTACATTTTGCAGTGGGTCTGCAGATTGCCCACAAATTAATTGCAAATTGTTTATTAAAAAAAAGATTTTAGCCCCCAGCGGGGTCCCTGTGTTACTTCACCACCAGGACTAGAGTGTCAGGTTATTCCTACACAGCCCCCTTCTGTTTTGTTTTTCTTTTTTCATGGAACTTGGTTGAGTCTGAGTTCCAAGATGGCTGTCAACACTTCCTCGTTGAAGTGTTGGTAGACAATAAGATCTCATTTTAAGATATATCGGCTCTGCGGACCCTCCACCTCCCTCGACATGCACCTTTACTTTTTTGTTAAAAACTCCAAAACTACTGAATGGATTTGTACCAAACTATAAAAATAGCTCTTTCGTGGACAAAGAGTTAGCTATCTGCCAAATATGGTGTAATTCTACGCAGCAGTTCGGTGTATAGTCATGTCTGAAATCCCTATGGGAAATGGCATGAGGAAAATGCACTTTGGGACCTCCCCTTTGTCTCACTCCCGCTTGACGAATCACCCCAAAACTCTCCAGACAGTGCTAATGTGAGTGGCAAACTGGTTTTGATAATTTCATGAAGATTCTTCAAACAGCACCAAAGTTATCAAAACAGACTCAGGTGACAGGTTTAGACTACCCAAGTGGCCTTTTGCACAACATGTGTGAGTAACTGTCTGGGTGAATGAATGGATGTGTGAGTGACTGTATGGGTGAGTTAGTAAGTATGGGAGTATTTTTCTAGGTGGTTGAGTATGAGAATGGCTGTACGGGTGTATGAGTCAGTCAGTGAGAGTCTGTAAATCTGAATAACTGGATGTGTGAGTCTCAGTATTGGTCTGTGATTAGGTACATGAGTGGCTGTATATGTGACTGGTTTTATTAGTGGCTGTATGTGTGAGTGGCTCTATGAATCAGTGAGTAGGTGTGAGAGTGTGGATGATGTCATTAGTGAAAAATTCAAAATATTCATATAGCTTAAAAATCACCATTAACAATACGCTGTAATCTGCATTCCAACATGAACAGGCTCTACACAAGGCTAAGCGTGAGTCACCCAAACCCGCCGGCTCTATGAAACTGTTTTACAAAAACACATTTTTGCATAATTGGAAAGTAATCCCTTTTCTTTTCTTAAAATGCAGTCCTAAATGTTTTTCACATTACAGATCGAAATTCAGGGAAGCAATACCTGACCTTTCATGAGCCTTTAAATTTTCAATTGTTTAATCAGAGAACTAAGATCTTAAAAAAAGACACAATGGCATGTTTTGAAAGAGACAAAATAATCACTCTCAATGAGAATGCATTTGATAATGGTTCTGCTACCTCCATGTTCGGTTTTCTGAGACACCAATAACTTATTTAAGTTATTATAGTAATGAGTTTGTACAGTAATGAGTGTAGGAAAAAAAAACACTGTTCATCCACTACTCTGTGTGGTTCCAGGATTTATTGTACTTGTTGAGTGTTCTTTGGTACAGAGTCTTAGCCTGGCCAACATGTGCTTCGTTGCTACCATGAAGTACACTGCGACTTCTTCAGGGCTAAATTCCTATGATTACGGTTCTTATCACCGGATCGGATGACCAGCGACAACACAATAAAAGCTGGCTGACAGCCATAACCCTACGAGTAGGGTCTCACAATAATTAGTAGCTGCATATTCTGAATAACTGTCTGCTTTACAGAATATAGAATCTGATTCATAAGTTAACTTAAATTAAATGTAATTCTGGTCTCTGTTACCCTCGAGACCATGTACTACTATTTACCTTTGGGACGGAAGTACAACCTAAAGAAGTCGCTGTGTACTCCATTGTAGCGACAAAACACGTTGGCTAGGCTAAGACTGTACCAAGGAACACACAAGGATAATAAATCCTGGAACCACTCAGAGCAGTGAATGAACATTGTTTTTCTTTCCTACACTCATTACTGTACTAACTCATTTCTATATACCACTAGCGTGTGCAGGGGACCTTATAGTTCTTTGTCTGTGGTTTACCAAAATCCAGGGAGAGGGCTGATTAGCCCTACCCTTTTGCACCACACTTACGCCTACGTTCACCCTATATTTACGTACTGCCTTAGAGTGCCATCATTTCACTAGATTATTTACAACAAGGGGTGGTGATGGACAGAGTCTCTGAATTAAGCAGAGTACTCTCACCCAGTCAAAAGATCAGGGCTAGATCCAACACCGTTTTTTAGCTCATTGCACCATCCCAGTTTCAGAACCCGGCTGTCCCTGGCCCAGTGCATCATGGGAACAGGGCAGACCAGACTACAAAAGCCAATCCTGACACTGGGAAGGAAACAAGCCCTGATCTTTGGACTGGGTAAGAGTGGTCTGCTTAATTCAGACACTCTGTTCATCACCACCCCCTTTTCTGAATCGTTTTTGGCCACTATAGGTGTGGCAGGGTATGCTCAGACATGAGTCCCTTGATCACTGCTCCATCAGGATTCAAGCAAGCCGGGCCGATGAGGCTGAAATGCCAGAAACCGGTCCCCGGTAGCTTGTATCCTTTCTGGTGAAGAATTGGCTTGGTAGTTTGGTCTGCCCTGTTCCCATGATGCACTGGGCCAGGGACAGACTAATTTGCATATAGCCAGGTTCTGAGCTGGGATGGGGCAGTGAGCTAAATAACGGTGATGGATCAAGCCCTGATCTTTGGACTGGGTAAGAGTGGTCTGCTTAATTCAGACACTCTGTTCATCACCACCCCCTTTTCTGAATCGTTTTTGGCCACTATAGGTGTGGCAGGGTATGCTCAGACATGAGTCCCTTGCTCACTGCTCCATCAGGATTCAAGCAAGCCGGGCCGATGAGGCTGAAATGCCAGAAACCGGTCCCCGGTAGCTTGTATCCTTTCTGGTGAAGAATTGGCTTGGTAGTTTGGTCTGCCCTGTTCCCATGATGCACTGGGCCAGGGACAGACTAATTTGCATATAGCCAGGTTCTGAGCTGGGATGGGGCAGTGAGCTAAATAACGGTGATGGATCAAGCCCTGATCTTTGGACTGGGTAAGAGTGGTCTGCTTAATTCAGACACTCTGTTCATCACCACCCCCTTTTCTGAATCGTTTTTGGCCACTATAGGTGTGGCAGGGTATACTCAGACATGAGTCCCTTGCTCACTGCTCCATCAGGATTCAAGCAAGCCGGGCCGATGAGGCTGAAATGCCAGAAACCGGTCCCCGGTAGCTTGTATCCTTTCTGGTGAAGAATTGGCTTGGTAGTTTGGTCTGCCCTGTTCCCATGATGCACTGGGCCAGGGACAGACTAATTTGCATATAGCCAGGTTCTGAGCTGGGATGGGGCAGTGAGCTAAATAACGGTGATGGATCAAGCCCTGATCTTTGGACTGGGTAAGAGTGGTCTGCTTAATTCAAACACTCTGTTCATCACCACCCCCTTTTCTGAATCGTTTTTGGCCACTATAGGTGTGGCAGGGTATACTCAGACATGAGTCCCTTGCTCACTGCTCCATCAGGATTCAAGCAAGCCGGGCCGATGAGGCTGAAATGCCAGAAACCGGTCCCCGGTAGCTTGTATCCTTTCTGGTGAAGAATTGGCTTGGTAGTTTGGTCTGCCCTGTTCCCATGATGCACTGGGTCAGGGACAGACTAATTTGCATATAGCCAGGTTCTGAGCTGGGATGGGGCAGTGAGCTAAATAACGGTGATGGATCAAGCCCTGATCTTTGGACTGGGTAAGAGTGGTCTGCTTAATTCAGACACTCTGTTCATCACCACCACCTTTTCTGAATCGTTTTTGGCCACTATAGGTGTGGCAGGGTATACTCAGACATGAGTCCCTTGCTCACTGCTCCATCAGGATTCAAGCAAGCCGGGCCGATGAGGCTGAAATGCCAGAAACCGGTCCCCGGTAGCTTGTATCCTTTCTGGTGAAGAATTGGCTTGGTAGTTTGGTCTGCCCTGTTCCCATGATGCACTGGGCCAGGGACAGACTAATTTGCATATAGCCAGGTTCTGAGCTGGGATGGGGCAGTGAGCTAAATAACGGTGATGGATCAAGCCCTGATCTTTGGACTGGGTAAGAGTGGTCTGCTTAATTCAGACACTCTGTTCATCACCACCCCCTTTTCTGAATCGTTTTTGGCCACTATAGGTGTGGCAGGGTATACTCAGACATGAGTCCCTTGCTCACTGCTCCATCAGAATTCAAGCAAGCCGGGCCGATGAGGCTGAAATGCCAGAAACCGGTCCCCGGTAGCTTGTATCCTTTCTGGTGAAGAATTGGCTTGGTAGTTTGGTCTGCCCTGTTCCCATGATGCACTGGGCCAGGGACAGACTAATTTGCATATAGCCAGGTTCTGAGCTGGGATGGGGCAGTGAGCTAAATAACGGTGATGGATCAAGCCCTGATCTTTGGACTGGGTAAGAGTGGTCTGCTTAATTCAGACACTCGGTTCATCACCACCCCCTTTTCTGAATCGTTTTTGGCCACTATAGGTGTGGCAGGGTATACTCAGACATGAGTCCCTTGCTCACTGCTCCATCAGGATTCAAGCAAGCCGGGCCGATGAGGCTGAAATGCCAGAAACCGGTCCCCGGTAGCTTGTATCCTTTCTGGTGAAGAATTGGCTTGGTAGTTTGGTCTGCCCTGTTCCCATGATGCACTGGGCCAGGGACAGACTAATTTGCATATAGCCAGGTTCTGAGCTGGGATGGGGCAGTGAGCTAAATAACTGTGATGGATCAAGCCCTGATCTTTGGACTGGGTAAGAGTGGTCTGCTTAATTCAGACACTCTGTTCATCACCACCCTCTTTTCTGAATCGTTTTTGGCCACTATAGGTGTGGCAGGGTATACTCAGACATGAGTCCCTTGCTCACTGCTCCATCAGGATTCAAGCAAGCCGGGCCGATGAGGCTGAAATGCCAGAAACCGGTCCCCGGTAGCTTGTATCCTTTCTGGTGAAGAATTGGCTTGGTAGTTTGGTCTGCCCTGTTCCCATGATGCACTGGGCCAGGGACAGACTAATTTGCATATAGCCAGGTTCTGAGCTGGGATGGGGCAGTGAGCTAAATAACGGTGATGGATCAAGCCCTGATCTTTGGACTGGGTAAGAGTGGTCTGCTTAATTCAGACACTCTGTTCATCACCACCCCCTTTTCTGAATCGTTTTTGGCCACTATAGGTGTGGCAGGGTATACTCAGACATGAGTCCCTTGCTCACTGCTCCATCAGGATTCAAGCAAGCCGGGCCGATGAGGCTGAAATGCCAGAAACCGGTCCCCGGTAGCTTGTATCCTTTCTGGTGAAGAATTGGCTTGGTAGTTTGGTCTGCCCTGTTCCCATGATGCACTGGGCCAGGGACAGACTAATTTGCATATAGCCAGGTTCTGAGCTGGGATGGGGCAGTGAGCTAAATAACGGTGATGGATCAAGCCCTGATCTTTGGACTGGGTAAGAGTGGTCTGCTTAATTCAGACACTCTGTTCATCACCACCCCCTTTTCTGAATCGTTTTTGGCCACTATAGGTGTGGCAGGGTATACTCAGACATGAGTCCCTTGCTCACTGCTCCATCAGGATTCAAGCAAGCCGGGCCGATGAGGCTGAAATGCCAGAAACCGGTCCCCGGTAGCTTGTATCCTTTCTGGTGAAGAATTGGCTTGGTAGTTTGGTCTGCCCTGTTCCCATGATGCACTGGGCCAGGGACAGACTAATTTGCATATAGCCAGGTTCTGAGCTGGGATGGGGCAGTGAGCTAAATAACGGTGATGGATCAAGCCCTGATCTTTGGACTGGGTAAGAGTGGTCTGCTTAATTCAGACACTCTGTTCATCACCACCCCCTTTTCTGAATCGTTTTTGGCCACTATAGGTGTGGCAGGGTATACTCAGACATGAGTCCCTTGCTCACTGCTCCATCAGGATTCAAGCAAGCCGGGCCGATGAGGCTGAAATGCCAGAAACCGGTCCCCGGTAGCTTGTATCCTTTCTGGTGAAGAATTGGCTTGGTAGTTTGGTCTGCCCTGTTCCCATGATGCACTGGGCCAGGGACAGACTAATTTGCATATAGCCAGGTTCTGAGCTGGGATGGGGCAGTGAGCTAAATAACGGTGATGGATCAAGCCCTGATCTTTGGACTGGGTAAGAGTGGTCTGCTTAATTCAGACACTCTGTTCATCACCACCCTCTTTTCTGAATCGTTTTTGGCCACTATAGGTGTGGCAGGGTATACTCAGACATGAGTCCCTTGCTCACTGCTCCATCAGGATTCAAGCAAGCCGGGCCGATGAGGCTGAAATGCCAGAAACCGGTCCCCGGTAGCTTGTATCCTTTCTGGTGAAGAATTGGCTTGGTAGTTTGGTCTGCCCTGTTCCCATGATGCACTGGGCCAGGGACAGACTAATTTGCATATAGCCAGGTTCTGAGCTGGGATGGGGCAGTGAGCTAAATAACGGTGATGGATCAAGCCCTGATCTTTGGACTGGGTAAGAGTGGTCTGCTTAATTGAGACACTCTGTTCATCACCACCCCCTTTTCTGAATCATTTCACTAGAAACCCCCATGGGCGTGCAGTTTATAGCAGGGAAGCTGGCAGGAATTGCATTCATTGGTAAATTATTTTGGGACTACACCCCATAGGCAGGAAAGCTAGAAAGAAGGATGCTGGAATGCTGAGCTAGGGAGAGGAGGTGAAGGGAGCCAAATAGGAAGACATTGACGAGACAACTGTTTGGCTGATTATTGGAGGTTTTTCAGGCAATATGCAATGAGATGGAAGATGATATACTTCTCTACTTTGATGTTCTAAATGTTTTTCGGTGCTTTTCGTATGTCAGAATTGTTGAGGAAAAAGTTAGGACTTAGAAATTTTTACTTGGAAGACATTGCATGTTAGTACCTAGGAATTTGTACTAGTAAGACATTGCATATATGGGAAGGAGCATGGAGCTGCGCTTTTGACAGTCATAAATGGACCATCGAGCAAAGGGGAAGACAGAGGTTTTGGATGAATTGCCTGTACAGGGTTTGTTTTCGGTTCATAGGACCAAGACACTAAGGAGTATCTCTGGGAGTACCAGCTGTGAGGATTTTCATCATGATAACGGGGTACAGGTAATGTCTTGCCCAGATGTTGGCATTATTGAGCAAGGCCCTGGCACTAGCAGGGGAACCTCCAGGATTGGAGTAGCCACAGAAGTGGCTAAAGTGGGATAGGATAGGGATCAAATCATGAGCCTGGGTAGATGTTTTCTGGTGTTTTAGTCGTTATGTGCACTTGAAAGGGGAACATTGTTGACTGTTACAGGGATATGTTTCATTCCTCAAATAAGTTGTCTTTCCCGGTGCCTTTTCAGATCCGGAGGCTGTAAAGCTGTCTATTCTACTTGTGGGACACTTGTTTATTCAGTGGGCAGAGCTGCACGAAGAACAGAGAGGTCAAGGCACTATTCTAGGACTCGAGGAAAGCTTGTTTAATGTCACCTGGCAAAGGGTTTATGAGATAGTGAGAATTGTTTCACTGTTTGAATACGTTGTTACAAAGGAATAGATGTCATGATGTTTATGTTATTCATCAATGTAAAAAATACATGGTTGTATGCAAAGGGTTAGCATAACTAAAAGAGATTAAAAAGAATATGAGGGAAATAAAGCAGCTATGGGCAGGGTGTCATGTTTTGTGCTCAGAAATTGTTCCGAGGAGAGAGTGGTGGGCGCATCAAAGCCCTCTGCAACTGTTGAGGCAAGGCAGAAAATTAATATGGAGATGCATTTGGTCTGCAGAAAAGAAGACTTGAGAAGGTTGAGGACCCTGACTTGAGATATGATGCCACGGAATTTCTTTCGGGGAAATGGAGTTCACTTTTTTCACTGTGAGATGAAGGTATACCTGTAGCAACTGAAGGAGGTTCAAGCTAAAACATTGAAAATTAGCAAATGAGGCAGCAGGTTCTGGATGGGGAGGAGCAGAAAATGCAGAGATAAGTGTTCTCTGAGTGGCAGTTTGTCGATAAGTTGGCATAGTTTAAGTTAATTGTTGTTGCCATAGGTGAATCAAGAGAAATGGAGGGGTGAGGGGGGGGCGGTGTCAACAAAGTTACACCTAGATGAAGCAAGAAATGTAGAGATACACAATAGGAAATGTAGGTAGTTTGGTGTTAATAGATGTAGGTTAAGTGATAGGGGAGTTATAGTTCACCAATTCAATAGCAGGGTAGAAGTTAGGTATTTGTAGGATAAATATGTGATAAATATGTGAAGGGGTGGACATTTTTAGGGGTGGGGTGTCAGTGACAATAGGTGACTAGTTGTAGAGTGAGGTTTAGTTTTGTAAGGCAAAAGGCCTAGGGTTTATATGTGATGTGCACCTGTTTCCAATAAAGCACCCTTTTCCACACAAAAATGAGTTTGTGGTCTGTGCTGCTGCCTTTCACCCAATGGGTTTTGGGGACCGGAGGTAGGTGGGCCCCCCGGGGTTATTGTGCGAATGGTTCAACCAAGCTACATATGGGCTATTAGGCCTTCAATGATAGCCCACTATAAAACCAGCCATGTTTAGCAAGCCCAAAATGAACAATAGATAGGCAGAACATGTTTAGCAAGCCAGCACAATTTCTGGGAAGGTGGCCGAAGCACTAGGCAAAATAATTTTGACCCCACCCATCCCTGCTTTGGAGGTGGGATCCTGGTCTATCTTTTTGTCAAAAGATCTGGCTAGCTTTAGTTGATTTCAGGTGTGTAGAGTTGGGTTAAGTTATGTCATTGTTACTTGAAGCAGGGCGGTAGGCCAATAAATTGGCACGGTTCTAGTTTAAGTGGATTGTTCCTGCCTAAATGAATCAGGAGAAATGGGTTGGTGTGAACAAAGTTACAACTAGATAAAGCAAGAAATGTAAAATTATGCAGTAGGAAATTTAGATAGATGTTAATAGATGTAGGTTAAGCAATAAGGGAGTTAAAGGTCACCAATTCAATAGCAGGGTAGGAATTAGACTTTGTAGGACAAAGATACAAAGGGGGGGCTGGTATTTTTTTAGGGGTGGAGGGTCAGTGACTAAAGACTTGTTGTATAGTGAGATTTAGTTTTGTAAAGAAAGAGGCCTAGGGTTTATATGTGATGTAGACCTGTTTTCAATAAAACAGCCTTTTTCACACAAAAATGAGTACATGGTATGTGATGCTCCCCTTTCACCCAATTGCAAGACATAATGATTGAAACACATAGAGACTGTAATTTGTGATCGATCTGCGTTTTCAGCCAAATGTTTCAAAAATAAAATGAATATGACTGAAATGAATTGCCTTTGGGGGTCAGGGGCTTAAAGTAGTCCCCAGAAATGCATGAAGGCGCCGAATACTTTAGGGCCCGCCATTGTTATTGTTATTGTTAAATGCATTTGAAGCGCACGGCTACTCCAGAGAGTGTTCCAGCGCCAAACCAAAAATAGATCATAGTTCTAAAGGATTAAAACAGGAGAGTCTTTAGCTTTTTTTTAAAGATCCGGGAATCTTGAATACTATGTATAGCCAAAGGCAATATATTCCAACCAAGAACCACCTTCCGAACAAGGGAGCAGCCGCCCAACCTTTGCCGGATAAAACAGGGGTTCTGGACCAACTATTGGGAGGCGGATCGCAACTGTCTTTTGACGGTACATAAAAAGAGAACCTCTTCTGCAAGTAGCTGGGACCCCGACCGTACAAGGAAGAGTGGGCAATTGACAAGACTTTAACTTTAATCCACACCTCCATCGGAAGCCAGTTTAGAGTGTGCAAATAAAGGCGCACACTGCTCCTTCAGGTTAGATCTAAGAGGAGGCGAGCCGCAGAATTCTGCACCACCTGGACCATCCCTATAGACGTCCCCCATTCATTCCAAGGCGAATTAATATACATGAGGTACGGGAGGCTCGGGTGCCCCTCTTCATATACCACAGGGGGCCCCATCATTTTGTGTAATGCCACTGTTTCAGACTACAAGTGGCGGCAGGTGATATTTGCATTAGCAGGCATAATACTTGCCCTCAATTCAGTGTACTGTGAGCCCAACGTACCTGAGATGGAAGACGAGGCAGAGGCAGACTTCTTCTACAGAGACAGTTTCCCCAGCATTGGATGTCTTCTCTGCACATCCCGCCAAATGAGAGGCACAGCAGCAGTAAGAAGAATGTGAAACCAGGGACTTGTGTGAACAGATACTCTGTTCGTGCACAGCTAAAGCATGTGCAGGGTATCATTTTTCTACACATGATCCGAGGTCGCAGAGTCATCAGAGCTCATGACTCTGATGACACAGATCACATGGCTACATGCTATCCCTCCCTACAGGATTGATAGGGAAACCTTGGGCTGAAAACAAGCACCTAGGTTACAAAAGAAAGTGATGCTTGCTGAGTGCCATCTAGGGGTGTGGCAAGAAAGCCCTAAAAAATGGCAACCCAGGTCGGGGTTAGGGTACATCCTGGTACCTAGAAACGTTACAAAGGATAGCACTCGCACACTAGTTCAAGTGCAAGTGAAAAGTGCCTGACTGTCTGACTCTCATTCAAGTGATGGTCTGAAAATGCCAACCAGCCAGCCTTCATTATTTATCTAATTACTATTATAACATTATACTAGTAATGAGAAAGTTAGTGTGTTTATGAAGCAGGAAATTGGTTGGGCTGTGCCCCATTGCCCAAAGAAACCAGCCACACATGGGGACTGTTGGTTTTACTGGGTTCACTGCTGGGTAGTTGCCTACCTTCTAGCAATTAGAAGCTAGATAAACTCATTGGGTCTTGTATCAGGACTAAAGATTTGCTGCAATGCTGGTGCATTGCACGCTGCATAATAGCAAATCTTCTATATATCAGATTTATTTAACATATTCATTCATTCATTCATAGATTCTTTATTTCGGCTGTTCTTGCCATAAAAGAGTACTGAGATAAAACATATATTAAAAGGAGATTATGCATAGATTTAATTTGAATGGACACAATAGATGATAAAATTCATACAGCGTGTAATACACGGTTTTACAGTACAATAAACTTATAAATAATTAATCCTTAACATTCATTGTCGGTTAAGTGTCGTCGTTTAAACCACATGGCTAACAAGTACTTAGAAAGTGCAAATACGATGTGTCTAGAAGTATCAGTTTTCAGAATTCTAAAAGCGCGTGTACAGTGTATAAAACCCAAAATTTTACATAAAGGTTCTAGCCAATACTTCCTGGGTTTGCTGTATGCTGGACAGAAGAAGAGCACATTGAGTTCATCCTCTACATCACAGCTACATCCTGGGCAAGACTTATTAGTAGAGGCTGACCATTTGCTTGTAAAAGCTTTTAAGGGTTAAGTGCCGTATCTCCATTGTATAAAAAGTTTCCTAGCTAAAATCGGAAAATCAAGATCCATAAAATCCTCAAAAGAATACGAAACTTTGAATGCTAAAAAGGAATTGGTCAGAGTGCCAGCATGCAAGTCATACGAGAAGGAGTTACGTTTTTTATACATAAAAATCCTAGTAAGGGACTTGCGCGAAACCTCGCGACTGCCCCTTTCTGGATACTGCCACAGAGCAGGTAATCTCAATCTTAGAAATTCATGTTTTATGAACACAAGCCAGGGAATTTTTTCTGCACTATTATAGCTTAGTATTTGCTCGAGCTCTTGCCTATAATTCAGCAGATCTGGCGTTGTCCAGAGCCTACACCAGAACCTGAGGGGTTTTAGTGCTAGCTCATCTTCTAGGGGTCTCAGCCCCAAATCTAGCCTTAAGGGGAAAAGCGGGGTGCTTTGCGGGAGTGTCAGTAGCTGTCTAATAAATTTTGTTCCGTTTTGGGGATTTCAGGCCTGCAAAAATGCCCCCATAGCTCCCCACCATAGAGAGCCGCGGCCCTCGCTTGAGTCTTATAAATCTCCAGTGCGGGGCTCACTGGCTTATATGTCGATGTATTGGAAACTTTGAGAATACCTCCCGCCAACTGGGACAGTTTCATTTGCGATTTTACTTGTTGGGGACCCCAGGAAAAATGTTCATGCAGTGTAACCCCTAGGTACTGGAAGTCGTAACCCTTTCCAATCTCACTGTACCCAGGGTAGGATTCGGGCGGGTGGATGCCGGAGGATTAAATATCATAAATTTCGTTTTGTCAGCATTTATCTCCAGGTCACGGCATCGACAAAAATCCCCAAAGCCATCCAATATTCGTTGAAGCCCCATAGGGGATTTGGAAAGCAGGAAGGCGTCATCAGCGAACATAATCGCCGGCACCCTCCTGCCAGCCAACCTTAGCGCATCATAATTGGGGACATCATCCAGATGTGAGATTACGCCATTTACGTAGAGGCAAAACAGGATCGGTGCCAAAACACACCCCTGCCTCACCCCCCTGCCAACTGGAAACCTGGGTGACAGCGCCCCATTCCTCCCACATCTTACCTGCGCATAGTTCACCTCATGTAACCTCATGAACACATTCAAGATTTGGGGCGGAACACCCAATTCCTGAGGCACCAGCCACAGTTTCCCCTGGGGCACTAGATCAAAAGCGGACCGGAGGTCCACGAACACCATGTAGAGGCTGCCACCCTCAATCTTTGCCGTTTTCCAATACAATAATATTAGGCGAAAGATCTGGTCCATGGTGGAAGTGTTCCTCCTGAACCCCGCCTGAAACGAGCTAAGGACTTCATGCTCCTCCATCCATGCCAGCAGGCGATCCAGGACGAGCCGTGCGAAGATTTTTTGGGGAACGTCAATGAGGCTGATGGGCCTGTAGTTGACCGGGAGCAGAGGAGAACCCCTTTTGTAGATCGGGACTATCTCCGCTCCCAGCCAAGTACAGGGTACCTCCATACCTCTCAAGACTGCATTAAAGACAATGTGCAGATAAGGGCCCCAAATCATGGGTTGATGCCTAAAGAGGTCTCCCGGGAGTTTATCAAGTCCCGCGGCCTTACCCACTGCAAGTTTCCCTATCGCATGACACACTTCCTCCAAGGTAAACTCTAGCTCCTCCTGCTGGTCATTTAAAACTGCGGGTACCGACCTACTTTCCATACCTAGTTCAACTGAGTATAAAGCTTTAAAATTATCTTCCCACACCAATGCATCAATATTAGGTTCTATGGCAGATTTTGGTTCTCCAGAACCTGTGGTGACTATTGAGCAGAATCTGCGTGCATCCCTCAAGTCTAAAGCGGTGGTTAAATTGGACCACCTTTCCAAATCCCAATCCTTCTTTCCATGTCTCATTACCTCTTTGTAGTACAATCTCAATTCACGGATTATAGGTTTGTTACTCCCAATCTTGAGAGCCTTAACCAGCTCCGACTTAGCCTTTCTACATGCTGAGTTGTACCAGGAAGAAACTGGTGCCCTTTTCCTCCTCTTGGGGGCCTGGGGAGTAAAAACCTCAGCTAGGGTAGAGACCAGGTCCGAGTGTAGGGACCTTAATTTTTCATTATAATCTGTAGACGGAGGGTGGGTGTTTAGAACATCAGCCTCCAAAAACAGAGGAAGGATTGTATTGTAAAATTTAGCTAATTCATTTGGGGATTCCACTATTTTCCCCCACTTGACCCTGCGTCTATCGTTTGTTAATATCATCCTGTCACCTTCGTGTACCACGTCTGGAGTTAAAATTTCCATTGGCCCTGGAAAAACCATCTCCAGGCGTAGTGCATTATGGTCACTGTCGACCCTAGAGATTACCTTAAGGTCAATAACCTTAGACCACATCCGTGTTTCAACCATGATGTAGTCAAGGCAAGATTCTTGACCCCTCTTATTAAAGGAACACATCGATGGAGTATGGGACGGTGTACATCCGTTGCACGCCCTTATAGAATTGTTTAAAGTTAGGGCCGTGATCTGGATCGCTAAAGGAGACCATGACTTAGGACATGGGGATTGACATGGAGGAATAGCCCAGTAGTCATTCTCTCCCATGAGGGCACCTTCACTCATCCCCAAAAGGGGCTCATAATGGAAGTTCAGATCCCCAGCCACAATAAGATGTGAATCACTAGAAAGAGTACTCAGGAAATGCGATAACTCATCAATGGTGGCAGATTCAGTGGCCAGATTTACCGTACGTGAATAAACATTCACGATGGCAAGTTTAAAGGAATTTGACCACTTCAGAACAATACACTGGACATCATCAGAATATGTGACCAAGGTCTCAGCCATGCAGCCCAAATGCAGACCAACGCAGATGGTAAGGCCCCCTGACAGTCGTCCCTTCCCTCCCCACCTAGCAGGTACATGGAATGAGGCAAATCCAACTCTGTGTTGTTCGACCCTGGCCCAGGTCTCTTGGAAGAGACAAATGTCGTTCTTATCCACCAGGGACCCCCACTCTGGGCAATTTAGTTTGTGTGTTAGACCTGCCACATTCCATGACAATATTGTCAGACACTTCAATTTGGTAACATTAGGGGCGATAATATCACACCCCAGTGGCGCCCTTTCACTAGCGGCTACATGGGGGGACTCCAGTGTGTGAGACAACACTGTACTCCCCAATCCATCGTCGCCATTTACCAAGGTAGTCCTCTGGGTATAAAGGTGAAGATCGGGAGGATCACCAGAGAGTTGGCTACTAAATGACTCCACAGCTCCACCAGAATTGGCGTTACTCCTACTGTGAGTGATGCCCTATGTTTCCACCTTGGTGTGCTGTAGTCAATCGACCATTTCCAAGCTACTGAACCTATTTTGGGTGAATATATGGCTCTGTGCAGTTGACCTCCCATGCCATCCCCTCTCCACCCTACCCCCATCGCGGTGCATTACCAGGGACCAATCACCTCCACAATCTAACAAGTTGGATGAAGGGTAAAAATATGACAGTGGGCGGGATTCGATAGTTGTCCCAGTGCTGTTACGGTTCCATTTACAAATAACTCCACAGTGCGGGGATCCTTAAAACTTACCAACACACAATCGCCTCTAGTACTTTTAGGGCTATGGCCCACCCAGGAAACAGTACGAACCATCAATATTTCATTGGCAATGTGTGAAGGTAGTGGTCTGTTATTATTGAGCCAGTGGGACATGTTGATTTTTAGGGACATAAACGATTCCAGACTGGGATTACTTATTTCAGGAAACCCTGTCAGTACTACCAGATATGGGCTCTTTTCAGGGGGCAGATCAATCCTACAATCCCCCTGAGAAACCACTACGGATAAATTCCGACCACTCTCTTTTGATTTTGCTGTAGTTGCTATAGCGCTCATTCTAGAGGTATTAATAAGTACGGGCAAGGCTGCATCGGGTTTTGCCATTGGTACATTGGATATATCTAAGATAGATGGCACAACAGAAGGGAGGGGTTTGTGTGTTACAGTCCCATCAAGTACAGTATTCAATTGAACATTACCCAGATGCGAATCATTTGACTTTGTATTGTCCGCAATACCCCGTGTAACTTGTTTGAGCTGGGAAAGCTGGTGCTTAATGCGCCTGAGTCTCTCTTCCAGTGGTTCAAGTGAGGATCTCAATAGAGCACCCAATTTTAGAAACAGGGGATCCTCTACCACCATTGTTCCACTGATGGTCTTGGCCACGCCTACGGGAGCTGGACCTCGGCTCATTAGAGTCAGTGACGGTGGCGCATAACTGTTCGTATGATTCAGAGCGTTAGACCCCTTGTGCTCAAATGTTATATCACTGGTACCCGAACCTTTAGCAAGTTTAGGCTTCCCGCCTCCAACAGCAGTGGCGGCAGCCCGCTTCCTCATGGATATCGCGCCCTCACGTCTCTCCCGCAGCTGTCGGGTATTGGGTCTTTCAGGAGAACTAACCGGGATTGAAGCAACGGTGGTCTCTATTGCCTCCGGTGTTTGTGAATGGGCAGCTGGGGAAATATAATCTTGCTCCTGAGAAATGGGTGGGGTATGTAGAGTCACTGAAACAACAGTTGTATTGGCTCATCTTTCGTGCTCAGGTGTACGGGCATTTGCAAAATGACCCATAGAGGATCGTTTGGCCATGGCTAGATCTTGCGAAACCCGGCGCTCCATTAGAATTATCCCTTGGTCAATAACAGAATTAGCTCTAATTATAAAGTTATCCAGTGTTCCTGTTAAATGACCACTTGCAGTCGGAGTCTTGCTCCTATTTTCACGTACAGCGATACTACTGATACAAATCTTTGCATTCAGGGGCACTTACAACAAATCCAGGTGACGGGTGTGTATTCTGCAGCAGACAAAAGAGGGATGGCCCGGTCTGGTCTCCTCCGGTCTAGAACCGGCCGCCCTTGGCCCGGCGCGCGGGCGCGCACGGCCCGCGAAGCGACAGGTGTGGAGAGATATATAGGGCTTATGGGAGGGCGGGAAGAGGCACCCAGCGTCCACAGGCAAAGGCCGCTGGTCCTTGCCGTCCCGCCTTCACCAAACACTGCCCCAAAGCTTCACCTCCTCTCTGAACTCGAGCGGCACCCGACGAGCGGGGGGCCACGAGTCGCGGTTTTTTAAGGCCCGATGTGGGAGGGTGGGAAAAGGCACCCAGCGTCCACAGGCAAAGGCTGCTGGTCCTCGCAGCCCCGCCTTCACCAAACACTGCCCCAAAGCTTCACCTCCTCTCTGAACTCGAGCGGCACCGTATCAGCCAATGTCATCATCAGAAATTTCCTTTCTGAAATGTCCGAGTTTGTTTCCCCTTTTCTTTCTCCCTCCTAAGATCCGTTTATGCCCTGTTCCAGGTTGTAGCTCTCTTCTCTTCCCCTCAGCACCAGTCAGCCATCAACGCGGCTCCGCAGCTCTCAGCCGCCACCACCACCAAGGCGCCGAACACCGCTCACCCGTGAATCCTTTGCTGGGGTTGCTGGGGTTGTGTCCGCAGTCACCCGGCCCTCCGCGGCTCAAAAAGCTCCACAACACCGAGGAAGATGCACCAAGGAAGATGGTCGCGGCCGTGATGGAATTCGGCCGATGATAAACGACTGCAAGACTCCCTCTGCCTGTGCTGTAGCAAAACGCATAATGATAAAGGTTGCAACAGTAGTACAGTCTTTCTGATTAAACTCGACTACCAATTTGAACTTTCTGTGCACAGGCCCCCATTAAAAATGATACAGGAATACGCCAAATAACCTGGCGCAGTATTGATAACCTGCAGTAACACACTTCTCCAGAGTGGTTTGTGAGCATGGCAGTTCCCGCAATCCCAGAATGGCAGACTATGCTTCTCATGAGTGGCTAGAGATAAAAGTGGGCCAATATATGCAGGGTTGAATTTACTGCACTCAGTTAACAACTGGTGGGCTTAATTCCTCACCTTTTTTTAAAGATCAGATTTGGCCAACCTGCCGGACTTTAACAGGGCAAAAGAGTACAGTATTTAACATGATGTGTAGATTTTGGTGCGGTAAGCACCAAAATCCAATATTGTTTCCCAAAATCTCAGAATAGGTATTGTTTATCTCACCACATAAATTCCAAATCCCAGGGAGTCTGATTTTATCTGGTATGATATATAGCTGTATTTGTTGGTACTTTGTTTGGAGACAAGTCTGAGCACCGCTGGCTGCATTATAGAGACTGGTGATCATCTCCCCTACATTGGCCCATGAAGGGACATTGCCTGCTTGTAGATTTCTCACAATCGCCCTGCTATGTAGCACCTGAGGCTGATCATCTGCCATGGTTAAAGTGCATCGTGCTCCCACAGTGTGGGACCCACCCGGGCGAAGCCTGGGACAAAGGCGGACCCATCCGCGCTTATCAGAGACTGGGCTTGGCAACCCCTTTTGGCACGACGGTCCTATGGCCCCAGAGTAATTTGAAGGTTTGTAGGTATTGGGAAACATCCTTTACAACGTAACTTTTACCACACAGTGCCTTTACGACGCAACTTTTACAACGCAAACCATTACAACGCATTGCGCTGGGGGGCGCTCTAGGATAGGGAATAGGTTTAATTTACTATCCAACACCTTCCCTACTATCCACGGGGACTGGAGTTGGAATAGTAAATTAAACTATTCACTATCCAGCGCCCCAAAGCACTATGCGTTGTAAAGGCATGCGTTGTAAAAACAGCATTGTAAAGGCATGCGTGGTAAAAGCATGCGTTGTAATGTCATACATCCGTAGGTATTGAATCTTGATATTTTGTTTTTTTCATATGTGTCCCGCCACAAGATGGTAAAGCCAAAGGGCTCAGCAACCTCCAAATCCAAATCCAAAGCTATGCTATATGGATATATAAGGAAAGCAGTGGGTTCTTTAGACATGGAGATTGCCCACGCAGAACAATTACTTTTCATCAGGACGGTACACCAGGGACACTGCAATCCCTTGAGCATCTTTTACCTGAGAGTAATGCACAACCAAAGGGCTGTACTTTAGCTATAATGTCTCTGTCACTGTTGCACATCCTATGTGTCGACCCTCCTCCTTCTCCGAATCTTGATGTCCAACAGGCCAACAGCACCTTGCCTATTTTGCCCGGTACTTCCTATAATGATAATTCTCCAGGGAAGTGGAAGAGACATCAAGGTAAATATGCCCCTATGGGTCTGAAGACTGGTGATGTAATTTGTAATTTGTGGGGGGATTTATAGCGCGCCGGAATGACACTTGAAGGGGTATCTCACCGTTCAGACAAAATACAGGTCAGGCACAAATCAGTCCCGGAATAATTCAGTCTTCAGGAGTTTCCTGAATTGAAGAAGACTGGGGCATTTGCGCAGGTCCTCAGGCAGAGTGTTCCAATATTTCGGAGCAAGATATGCGAAGGTTCTGCCTCCTGCTCGTAATTTCCTGTAGAGTGGGACCACAAGCAGCCCTTTACCTTTGGATCTGAGAAGCCTGCTCGGACGGTAGATATTAATTTTGGCTGCCAAATACCTAAGACATCTACCATAAAGTGATTTATATGCAAGCCAGCAGAGTTTAAATTTAGTTCACTGGCGAATAGAAAGCCAGTGAAGCTGTCTCAGCAAAGGCCTGGTGGGGGTACGAGGGGGTATTTTGAGATTCAGACATGCAGCAACATTCTGTACAATCTACAATCTACTCAAAAGAGATTTGTTTGCCGATGCTAAAAGAGCATTGCAGTAATCAAGTCTGCCGATGACAAAAGCTTGAATCAGGATTCGTCGGACTGATAGGGGCAGCCACTGAAAAATTAACGGACCCATAAACTTTTTGCTGCAAGTGATGGGGTAGGAGCAGGCCCTAACACAGTTGGGCACTTGTTTGGGGACCAAATTGTTTGAGCAGAGCTAAAAAATAGGATCTCGGTCTTAGATGCATTCAACTGAAGGAAATTTCCGCCATCCAGCCAGATATGGCCAGCATGCCCTCTGCGAAGTGATGTTCAACTAACTCTGTATCCTTATCAAAGGATAGGAACAGTTGTGTGTCATTTGCATACAAATAGGGAGTAAAACCATATTCAGTAATAATCTTGGCAAGGGGGCCACATAAACATTAAACAAAGTAGGGCTCAAATTGATTGATCCCACTGAGGTCTACCTGAAACATCATGGCTCTGTTTGGAGGATAGTCTTCTGGCTAGAGGAGTACTCTGACACCTTACCTATATGAGTTAAAATATAGTAAAATAATTAATGTTTAGCTGCCATTAAAATGTGTTCAAAGTTTGAGATATATCTAAGAAAATGGCATCTTCACTTACACTAAACTGGGGTCTTGTTCAGAATAAACAAGTCAATGGTGGATTGAAGAAAATATGATAACTACTAAAAATGGTTTACAAGTGTTATTGGGCCGGAATAGTAAAACTTGTACACCATATTGATCAACTGCTGACATCTTTGAACCTTAGATTTGAAGAGGCCAACAAACCACTATTGTCCCCAACGGGACATCTCAACCCGGCAAAGTGAAAAGGGGCATACACTGGTTAAGTTGAATAGTAGGCATGCTCAACACCATCGAGTGCACTCTGCTGTTGGCCCTCCTAACACAGTAGAAACACTCATTTCAAAAGAGGGCTCCCAACAGGTCTTACAGGACCCGCAATCAGGTGCTCAATTTCATCTCCTTGGAAGTATAACCCAAAAGTCTTCCATTTAAAAGTCTCTAGATAACTAATCTGGTAATCTTGCGCAAGTCCCTGAAAATGGGAATAATGGGGATGAGGGGATGTCAGATCAAACTATCATAAATTTACCACCAGCTTGCTGCCCATATGTGACAGTCATAACAAATGTCCCTTCTGTGACCTCAGGCTCGATTGAGACACCATTTAAACTAAAGGACAAAGTCCTTCATTGGTTGTACTCTAAATTTGTATTCCATATTAATGAGGCCAATCAAATCTTGATGACACAGAGAGTGGGCTGGATTTGCCCAACTGAAAAATGATTTCAAGGGTACTGTTTTATTATTAATTTTAATTCACCAAGCTCCACTGAACAGACAATGACAAGATCATTACAGATCTACAGGACTTTCTTTTTTCCCATTGTTTTTTTTAATCATTTTTGTACGCTATGATCTCAAGCCCTTCTTTACTCCATGCTATGAGAAGAAAAACATTACCCAGGATCAAGTCGCCATTCCACTTTCTAATAGATTTGAATGTCTGGGTTCACGCTGTGAAATTCCTAGGGCAACTTCAAAATGTATACAAATAAAAAAATAATAATAAAAATTGTAAAGAGAGAAGCTGGCACTCTTAAATAGAAAAATACAAAAATATACATATACATTTTTATTTTCTTTTTATTAATTCAATATATAAAATTCATAACGGAGAAGTAAACAATGAACCCACATACATGCTACATTCATCCATCTATTCATGCATACTTATCATTCAGTTATTTAAGATGTTCACACTGACACATTTTTAGAACATCATCTTTTTAAACATAATAATATACATAATATATTGACAGAATTAATAGTTGTCTCAATTATACCAACATGACTGAATGTCTGAATGTTCTGATAGGGTTTCAATGAGAAAACATGACAGCAACAGAATATAATATCTGTGTCTTGTAGCGATTAAAGTTCTCGGGTGGTTTCCATGTCATCATCTCTATGCACGTTTCTCCAAAGACCTGCCTTCTTCAGGAATGCCACCTCTGTATAAATTCACTGTAAATATAAATGTTACAAATGTATAACGTGTTGCTACACTCAATTATGGGCTATTAGCCTAAAACCTGCTATTTACAAGATTCTCATGACGAGAAACTCCACATTTAAAAAGCTGTACACAAAAATGGATAGAAACCAACACCCAGGCAAGTTGTGAAGAATGTGGAAAATATATGTGACTCTAAAACCCTTAGGATACAATATGACAATACAAGTGCTCACTCACTTGCAGTTGTTAAATGTGTATAGCCTACTAGAGAATATAGGTAAGGTAGCCTAAAAGTTGAAAGGAAAGAAATTCCAACTTCCTCGCCTTAAATGGCGGCGATGCGCAGCGGGCGCGCCGCTGGTGCACCGGAAGCGCGCCAGAGGCAAGCCTGTCTGTGCCCGTCCACGCCTGCACCGCGCCCAGCACCAGAACCCCAGGTCCCCGCAACTGTCACGCCACCAGACTCCGCTACAACACCAGCACCCTCCACGCTCTCAACGCCGGGCGAGACCACCGCTGCTTCCAGGCTGCCCCAAAACGCACCCACGGACCTTTCGCCTGTCACACCTGCAGCTTCACCTGCGACACAGCCACCAAACCTCCCAAGACCGGACCCAAGCACCTTTGCTGCATACTTCTCAACACCCGCTCCTCACGCAAACACGCCATCAAGCTCTGGGACCAACTCGACAACTCCACCCCAGACGTCGCCTTCCTGACCGAGACCTGGTGGAATGACTCCACGACGCCCGACATCACCATAGCCATCCCGGATGGCTACAAGATCACCCGCAGGGATTGCGCCAATGGAATCGGAGGAGGAATAGCCATCTTCCACAAGTCCACCCTCAAGGTCTCCACCCACGCGGACGACACCCTCAACACCGCCAAACTTCTACGCTTCTGGATCCACACCGACCCCTACTCCACCCTCAGAGGAACACTCATTTACAGACCACCCCGGACCCCCGGCACAGTTCAGCGACTCCATCGCCGACCTCGCCAGCATTCACGCACTGGCCTCCATGGACTACATCCTCCTTGGGGTCCTGAACTTCCACCTCGAGTACAACAACGACGCCATCTCCGTCATCCTGATCACCAACCTCTCCAACCTCGGCCTCAGACAACTCCTCACTGAACCCACCCACACCGCCAGACACAAACTGGACCCCATCTTCTCCACGAGCACCCATGTCACCTACCACCACACCACCGAGCTCCACTGGACCGACCACCGCTGCATCCATTTCACCTTCAAGAAACCAACCACGCACCACCGCACCCAACTGCTGCCCCGCCACTGCTGGAGCAAAGTCACCGAAGACCAGCTGACCACCACTCTCACCCAGAACCCACCCACCGACCCCACCGACCCAGACGTCACCGCCCGCAACCTCAGACAGTGGATCAATAACTGTGCCAACACCCTCGCACCACTCAAGAAACCCTCCAACAGTCACACCAGCAAGAAAGCCACCTGGTTCACTGACAAGCTCCAGACCTCCAAGCGCACATGCTGGAACCTGGAGAAGAAATGGCTCCACGAACGCACACCGGACAGCCACGCAGCCCACAAGGACGCCACCCGCAGACATCACCACCTCATCAGATTAGCCAAGAGATCGTCCCTCAAAGACCGCCTGGAGAACAACCACACGACAGCAAAGAGCTCTTCAGCATCGTGAAGGAACTCTCCAACACCAATGACATCCCACCCTCACAAGAACTGTGCGACTCACTGGCCACCTTCTTCCACCGCAAGATCGCTGACATCCACGACAGCTTCAACACCACGACTGCCCCGACTACGCCAGAACCCACCCCCCCCCTGCGAATACCACCCACACCATCCGCCTGACCTCCTGGGCCAACGTCAATGACGACGAGACACGCAAGGTCATGAACTCCATCCACTCAGGATGTCCCTCAGACCCGACTCCTGGTGGCCGACCACCCTGGGAACAGCATCGACACCTACCGACCACGCACACAACCTAGGATTCGTCTTCGACTCCTCCCTCTCAATGTCGAAGCAGGTCTCCTCCTCCTGCTACAACACCCTCTGCATGCTCCGCAGGATCTACAAGTGGATCCCGACCAAAACAAGAAGAACAGTAAAACAGGCCCTCGTCAGCAGCTGGCTGGACTACGGCAACGCACTCTACACAGGAATCCCAACGAAACACCTGCGTCGACTACAATGCTTCCAAAACGCCTCCGCCCGACTGACCCTCAACGTCCCCCGCCACAGCCACATCACCCCCCACCTGAGACACCTACAGTGGCTCCCCGTCCAAAAGAGGATCACCTTTAAGCTCCTCCCCCACGCACACAAAGCACTCCACAACGCCGGACCAGCCTACCTGAACAGCAGACTCAGCTTCTACACCCCCACCCGCCAGCTCCGCTCCGCCAGCCTCGCCCTCGCCGCTGTCCCCTGCATCCAACGAATGACCTTCAGCGGCAGATCTTTCTCCTACCTCGCCGCCAAGACCTGGAACACCCTCCCGACCCACCGACAGCAGACCCAAGACCTACTCACCTTCAGAAGACTCCTCAAGACCTGGCTCTTCGAGCAGTAGCAGCACCCCCCTCACGGGTAAGTAGTGTGCTTTACAAGTACTTTGATTAACTTACTTTTTCTCAGAACAGTATGCTATCCTCGTGTATGATCCGAATACAATAGATAGAGTATATAGGCCCAGAAAAAGGTAATGAAACTTTAAGGACCCGAAACACGCCACGCACCAAATGTGTATTACACGTATTGAGCAAAGAGCGGATAAATCATGCTTACCCAAAGAATAAATGGGTCGCTATTAACAGTGAATCTTCTCAGTCAATGGTGGTCTAGGGACTTGACAGTGTTCGCTCTTATTTTAAAATAAATGTCCGATAAATCGAACAGATAAAATACTGAGTAACTAAAATGCAAATAGTGAGGACCGAATCCCCAAAAATATTTTTGGCTAGTATCTGAGTCTGGGTTCACCTCAGGGGAATAATTGACTTTATCCTGACAAAGTTATTGTAGCCAGTAGTATAGAGGGTGGCCGGGTGGATATATCTAAATATCAATGTCTTAACAGACCTGTCACTGGCCTTACATGTGTGTCTAATCCAGTAGTTACTACCCCCTCTCCCATTCTAAGGTTGCTGTGCTATCCAGGACACCCGTAAGCTTACAAAAATTGATGGACACCTATGGGCATTTAATGGACTCTAGGATGATGAAAATCAATAGGGCAAAAACGTTTACAATGATGTGTAGGAAAGTGCAGAAACGTAAGAACATTTATATTGATGAAGTCCCAATTGCCAATGTTAATTTCTTTTCTAATCTAGAGATTCTATTTACAAGTAGTGGATCGTGGGTTCAACATTTTTTGAATACACATCTGAAACTGGGTAGGATCTGTGAAGGAGTGTTTAGATTTTCCTATAATATTAACAGTCGTCAGATTAAGGCTATGCTTGATATTTATAAGGTAAAGGGTTCTTGCAACAGCTATGTTAGGCGGGCGCATGTGGGGTTATGCGCCCAGACGACATTTTCAAGTAGAGTAGACCAGTTTCCTTAATTTTTGCTATGTGTACCCAAATCCACGTCATCTTTCATAGTACATAAAGTGGCAGGATTACACTTTTTAGAGGCTACTCTAGCTTTAAAACCTCTTTTGTTTTGTTTTGGCATTCTATTTGGAGGAAATACCATGGCTAACTTATAGAAATGCTTTTTTCCAGTTGCTGTTTGATTCACCCATCATGTCCAACCCCACTAGATGCTCTTCGCTAGATAAAAGTGTAATTAGGAGCAAATTTTTAAGATACCGGAATGAGCTCAGAATGCTTGAAGAACATAAGAAACGTACTATATATAGCCTTATATGTATCACATGGTTTTCTGGAGGGATGTGAACATTATTTGACTTGGGTGTCTCATACCCAACACCGTTTTCTGCTAACTAGATTACAATTGGGTATTGTTGATCATCTTATAGCCTTCCCTGAAATGAATAAGTGTCCTTCAGCCATTACACCTTCTCCTTACGGTGGTGTGTCAGTCCAAAGCACAGAGCATTTTATTTTATTTTGTGTTTTTGGGGGGTCTGAGGCAATACTATTTAAAATCACTCTTCCTTGAAGGCAAGATTAGAGACTAAAGAAATGCTTTAAAATGTATACTGGAGAATCCTAGTGTCTGTGTTAGAATTGCAAATTATATTTGTGGGTGAGGGTGGTGGTGGTGGGTGGGGGGTGATACACCGTAGGCAAAATATTGTACTGTAATGTTTCTTTTATATGTGGCTTCTTTTAAGTAATGTTATTAATATTTTATATGATTGTGTATGGATGAACTATTGATGATGTATGTCTATTTGTATGTACTTTTATGGCCTTTACGTTTGTTAGATTTTAAACTGAAACTGACATATAGCACCTACCACTAATGTGCCTCACTGTCCCTTGAGGTCTGATACATTGGGCCAGTTTTACTGAACCTTCTGCTATGCCATCGATTTAGGTAATTGGTCTTTTTTGATATTTGCAGGAATATTCTATGGACATAGAGACCAACTGCACCGAACTGGCTGTAGATGTTCCCACCAATCATTCCTTTTGATTTTGAGGGTGGCTTCTGAAAAACAATAGCGCATTTTCACCAGTCCTGTAGTTTTTCCTCCCAATGTGCACCACTGCAGGGCCGGTTTCAGGGCAGTGTGATCAGTGCCACCACACTGGGCGCTGACTTCAGGTGGGGGAACCCTATTTGCAAGTACATTATCGTTTTAAAATGATCTGCTGCCATGTTCCTCAACTCCAGCAATTTGCATGCAACAATAAAAATGTCAAGATTACTCCATTGATTTATGTTCTTGCTTGAGAGAAATCAGTTATGCCTAGTGGAAGTTTTGCCTCATAAGGTAGCGCAGAGGGTTAATATGCCTGCTGCAATTAATATGTACCATGCAGTCATAAAGTGGGCTACTGCTTTTGTCAGAGAGAACCTTTTGTTACTTGCAGTTTATAAGGTAAAATCTTATCATAGACCAGTGGGCTATTAACTGTCATCAAAGAGCTGCATGCAAACTGCAAAGACTAGAGCTTTACGATTTTTTTCCCGTCTTTCATCATTATCCTAATGTTGCAAAAAGGGTAGACCCTCCAACCATGGAGTTATGTTTAAATTCTGAATTTGTGAGATAGAGCACTTACAGCACTCTAAATTGAATGGGTGCATTGTAGTCATGGTTTAAATGCAATCATATATATTTTATCGTTTGCAGTGTTTCATGACTATTAAGATGCATTTATTCAAATCATATATGCATTAAAATGTTGTATGCACATTTCAGTAGGATTTGTATGTATTAGAAAGCCTATATTCCCGTATGCATAATGTGCAGGATGACACTATACTCATATAATGTAACTGTGTATCATTTAAGTTGCCTGCACTGTAGGCCCAACACTACAGGTTGTTTTGAATATTCATTTCTCCTTGGTTGCTGAGGAAATAATTAAATTAATGCAAAGACAGTATGTTCTCATCCTACTGCAGGTGCAGGAATTAAACCTCGTTATTCTTAGATTTAAGGAGATACCCAGAATGTCTTTGAAGAAGACTAGAAGGCGAAAAGGGAGGACGCCGTTCGTGTCTGGCTGATCTGGGAACCAAGGCCACTGAGAAGGAACTGAACAACACAGCTCCTGTGGAAAAGTACAGAGAAGTTGCAATTGAGAAGTTTATCATGTGACGTATTGGAGGGCTTAACATTGTCTTTTGTATGATGCACAGGGACAGTTTCGGGAGACTTTGGCATTTTCGGAGGAGAAGTAGCATCTTAGAGCGAGCTCCATAGCCTTAAGCTATCAGACCCATTTGATGTTAGCACTTCTTAGGAAGTCAACACGTGCTGACACCTTTGGGGTATGATACAAGGGAGATAGGCAGTACCCTTATTTTGAGCAGTTTAGAGAAATATATCTTTGTTTTTCTTCTCAATGAAAAGAGAATTGGACTCCACTTTGATTCTAGGTTGCATTTAGATTCTGGAGTTCATCACATTATGCCTTTTATGCCGAATTAATTATATTCGTAGACTGCTCTGTATTGATTTTCATGTACCTATATAATCTGATATTGAGGTGCGTTTATATTCAATTATTTTTAGCCTTATACTAAACCAATCAAATGAAGTCCAGAGTCTGTGGTGATTTAACCTATGACTAATTTGTAACTATAACCTTGAATTGTTTTGCTCCCTTCTCTACTTTTAGCAGTCAAATAAAAGACCAGGGGGCATATTCACAAGGAGCTATCGTGGAATTAACTGCAATTTATCGCAGCCAAAGTCGGGATAAATTTACACCACCATTCACAAGCTGGCGCTAACAGCCCACAGCACCCCTTTTCCTGCAATAGCAGCCGCAAAAAACATCGCGACAGAGAACCCCCACAACTATTGCGAATGACATGCAGAGTAGGCGTTCTCTTGCCAAAACCCACGACAACACCATACCTCAACATTCACAACCACCAGACACATCAGCGAAAAGAACACAAAACACGCGCTAAGGTGCGTTAGCAGTAGGAATTTTACACCTGCCCTGACCTGGTGTAAAGTTGGACTGCAGCCTGCACCACAATAGGGAGCCCTGCCCAGGGCGTCATCGGAAGGGCAACAGATGCGATGGAGCAACTGAACATGCAGCAGGGACACCCAAGAGGGCCACAACGCCCACCCGGCACACCCCCTTTAGACCCCGGACTACCACAGGGGCAGCGCAGACAATTACAGCGGTCCCCCGGAAATGCACCTGCCTCACAGGCACAACATCTGACAATGTCACTGTTTACTACAGGCTGAATGGGACAACCATCCCACGCATCCTGGCCATTATCGCCTAACAAGGCTACGGCACCAACACAGCGGACAACCAACATGCCATCCCACACCAAGCCCCTAGCACACCCCAAACAACACCCGCCAGAGTCGGCGGAGTCTCACAGCCAGCCACATCCAAGTCCCCCACACCTGTCCTGGACATCACCATCACCCTGGCACCCCAGTCCCTATACGTCCAACACAATGCGCAGGAACCGCTGGAGATCAAGCAATGACTACATGCCACAGCCGGATGCACACACGTGTAGGGGCAATCCACTGCACACATGTCCCACCTGTGCCCACTGGTGACAAAGCACACAATCTGTGCAACAGGAAGCACACATCACACATATATGTGCAGGCAACATCCGAACACCGTTGGACCTTCACCAATGTCACCTCCAAATACACAGCCCATGTGGGTGATCCCTTCTCCCTCCGACAGTCCAATAGCAACCAGCCGTCCCAGGAAGGCACAAAGGGAAATGCTTAGCCCCTTGGCAACTTCCCAATTAACACCCCATTCACCTCAACTCCACAACCACGCAATCCACAACTTTGGCAATGCACACCTCACAAGTCCACCACCAAGGTGCACAACAACATGCCCACCCACCAGACACAATAGAAGAATTCACAATGGTAACCTGGGCAAGCCGTGAACATGACCAATCTACGGCATGGCACCTTGGCCACAAAATAGACAAATGTTGGAAGAGTTGGCAACCAGGTATATGTAAAGGATGCAGTAGGACCATGATTGGGAAAGTACACAATGCCAAAAGTGACGGCGAAGTACAGAACAAACCACAGTATGCAGAACACACCCATATCCACGGCGACATACACCTATGGTGAATGGAGGGCAGTGGACAGTGGACGCAACCATGTCACCTCAGCCAGTGGAGGTCCTTGCGGAAAAGTTACCTGTTATGCCCCATTTGTAAGCGTGAGCAGAGTGGGATGGGCCAGCGTATGCCAGGCCAGTGTAGGGGTGTGAATAAAAAGCACCTAGCCCTGGGCGTTGTCCTCATACGGAAAGGCCAACATCTCTGCCAGGGTGGCACCTCCCACCCCACCGCAAGGCCGACGCCGTCCTCGTTAGCGAAGTTTCCTGAGATCCCATGCGTCTGACATATCCCGGCCTGCTGGACCATAAACCCGTCAGGGCAGACCCTACGCAGCCAGGCCACACCTGATCAGCATCCGACACCGGAGTGTATCATGGAGGGCCCACAACGTGCCAGTGTAAGCTCCAAGCCCGAGACCCATGACCCGGGCAGCCTTTCAGACCACCGCTGTCCCCCCGACGCTGGCTCACATGACTCCTTTCTCTTTAATATGTCCTTCCGGTGACCTATGCGGCCCAATGGGTCCCATTTGTCAGACTGTGTCCTGGCTCCTGAATGGCAGTGACCCCAAATCCTGGACAGCAGCCCTTTCACCAAACTCTCTTCGATCAGTGAGGCATAGTCCAATATGCGCATCTTACAACACATCCTGCTACAAACCCTGTCCAACACCATCCGGCGAGCCGTGCTGCCACAAACCCTGTCCAACACCATCCAGCGAACCATGGCTGAGGGACCTGGGTAACTTTGCGGACCAGTAGGTCTCAAATCCAGCACCTTATCGTGAATCACAAATGGCAGAGTTCACACCAGTGTTCGCATGGAGAGGAGTAAGAGGAAGATGTGGCTCAGTCCGGACGAAAGCTGGGTCACAGTCATGGAGATGACCAAACACGTGGTGCCACTGAACCTGAACTATGCAGGCTGGTGGGGCTACCAACCTATCCTGCGACACTCGGTGAATGGCCTGTGCTTTCCGCTATCTCCGGCCTACACTGCTCTCGGCCTAGGCTGTGCTCAAGAAGGCCACAGATTTGGAACTGAACATCGATGATGCAAAGGCAGATTACACATCGTTGCATGCAAGGAGAGGCCTAAGAGGATGTCGCCTTGCTACTTGGCGTAGAGAAAAGGATCATCATTTCGGAGGTGTTCGTACACTACCGACGACTGCCCTGGTGTCACTAGCGCTGTGCATCACAAGCCAAAGACATGTGGCTGTGGACCATTGGTGACCGCTGCCTACGCCCTACACTGCGGTCCAGTAAGTTACAGAGTCATGATTCAGAAATGGCAGAGCCAATATCAGTGTACCGGCATCATAGCAGTCAGCATCCCCACTCAGACCGGTGCCACTAAGTCTGTTCCCTGACATTCATGGACACTCTCTGGTCGGACAGTGGTGGCGTCTGAGCCTATTGACTAGGGGGCAGTTTTCACCCCCATGTGACTGATACGGACTTGGTGGTGGCAATGGGTTGTCGCATTCCACTCCTACATTTGCTGCTTACTGTTAAAAATCAAACCTTTTGGCGTCTTGCCCTGGAGGACACCTTCCACTGTCCCACAAAACACTCCAAAACAAATACCTCGGACAATGATGGTTACCCGCTCAAGTCGCGTGGCCCATTTGACTGCACCGCAAGACACCGTTCCATGGCTGTGTGCCTGTGCCAGCCGCAGTGCATCCAGGGCCACTAACTCTGTGCTGGTCATGTCCGGGATCCCTTCTCTGGGGTCATAGGCTGGTCCCTAAGGCGTGGGCCTTGGGCTCATCAATGCCATGACTCTGTGGCCTTGCGCTGTACGCAGCCTCTGGGCCCAAATGCGTCCCACCAGGGCACACACACCAAAGGGAGTCCAGACCGCCTCAGATCACACATCACCGCAGGAGGCACACGCCACCACCACAAGGACCACCTCAAAACGCCATTTGCCAGTATTGAAGCGGTGGTCCAGACAGACTTTGTGCTAGCTCAGGCTTGTCATAGATGCCATCATCGGCCTGTTACCCTGCTCAGCACTCTAGGTGCCAGTGATTCAGTGCGCCACAGGTCATTGTCAGTAGCTGAATGTGTGCTGTGGAGCGGTTATGCAGGTATGTCTCCTCAGACAGTGTGGGGCCCTGAGACGTAGATGGTGAAGATGATGCAGGTCTGACACACCCCACTGAATTTGCCTCAGGACTATATCGAAGGGACACAAACCAAGACTTTTTCTGCACATGAGTGTGCTCATCTCTAGTGTCCACAGAGCCCAGTGCACTGCGACTCACAGACACTTCTGTTTGCATGTTGGCTGTCCTCTGGACTTTATCCGGATCACCCCATGTTGCTCATTAGTTGACTCTGTAATTCATGTGTTTTCTGTTTGCGTTGAACTGGCGTCCAATGTCCAAGTGGTTGCCAACACCAAACATTCCATTCGGACATCACTGAGATTAGGCACGGGGTCTCCCAGGGCTCTGCAATCAGCCCAATACTATTTAACACCTATATGAGCCCCCTGATCTCGTTTATTAAGTCTTTTGGGATCAGCTCGGTAAACTACGCTGACGATACACAGCTTATTGTTTCGTTGAAGGGAGACCAAGCGATCTTGCTGAAAAAATGTCATGCCTGTATGCTAGAAATGGTGCATTGACTGAAAAACAACTCCTTGCAATGTAACTGTGAAAAAACTGAGATACTCTGCTGTGCAGCAGGTAAAGTCCCCTGTTCTCTACCTTTGGATTTCTGGCCCACTCCCACGGAGACACCCTTGCTACCCGTCACGACAATACGCAATCTCAGGGGTCAGTTTTAACGATAAACTGAACCTTGAAACCCAAGTCAATAGAATTGTGGGAAGCAGCAGCTTTTCTCTCATCAGGGTTCTCCGGAAGATTCTTCCGTTACTCCCATATCAGGTACGAGCACATGTAGTAAGGAGCGTCATTCTGAGCCGACTTGACTATGGGAATGCGCTATTGCTGGAAACCCCTAGTTACCTGATTGGGAGACTAAAGAGAGTCCAGACGATGGCGGCTAAACTGGCCCTTTCTAGACCATGGCGGTCATCTACATCCTTGGCATTGGCGGAGCTGCATTGGCTTCCGGTACTCCAGAGAATTCATTTTAAGTCACTGTGCATCGTCTTCAAGGCACTGCATGGGATGGGACCAATACTGCTCCAGTCTAAATTCGGTCCTCCTCGACTAATCTGGTGAATATACCCAAGATTAAGAAAGTTAAAACTGGCAGAAAAGCCTTCAGCTATGCAGCAGCACGCCTCTGGAATAGTCTGCCTGTTGAGCTAAGACAGATGCAGGATTTGATGAAGTTCAGAGGTAAAGTTAAAACCTGGCTTTTCCCTAGAATGTAGGCCGAGCATAGCAATCAGGGAGCTTGGAAGCATGGTGAAGGAGTATCTGTACCGCAGCGCCAGGATGCCCGTAGGGTTACAGCGCACTTTATAAATCTGAAATACAATACAATACAATACAATACAGGCCTCACTGTGCATGTGGCCTCCTGCCAATAAAGGGTCCAGGCCATGTGCCCATAGGCAGTTGGAACATGATCTCTGCGTGTGTCCATGTGGTCTTGTAGTATGCATGTGGTCCCTGGGCCAAACGACTTTCCATTGTGCTGTGTACCACGGATGCAGACATGTCACCGGAGGCAGCGGGTTGGGGCTTGGACATGTAGCTTTGTTGTCACCCACTCCATTTGTGAGAGGAGTGGCCAGGGCCATTGTATGCACAGCCAACATGGACGTGTGACTGCTAATTGCACGCAACGGGCGTGGTTCTGTGCTGTGTATGTGCATCTGCATGTATCTCTATGGCAGTGTAGGTCTCCTTAGTGGAGTGTGGGTGGGCTCTGTAGGATGATAGACCCTACATATGTGTTCTGGGTCGCATTCCATGGGTTCAGCCCCCTCCCTTACCTGTTGGGCCATCTCCTTTTGGTGTGCTGACACATGCTATTGGGGTGCCATGTGTGGATCGCTGAAGTGTTGTGCGCCAGCCGTGCTTGCGGGTGCTTCCTGCTGTGTGGTCTGTTGCAGGCTCGGTGTTCTCCTCTGTGTATCTTGGCTGTCCAGGTCCTGGTGGGGTTTGTGTAGAATATCCGTGGCCTCTTGTAAGGTGTTGGTGTCGACGGTGTGATGGTCCTTTCCGGCATCTCTGATGCATTGTAGTATGTGCTCTGCTGCAGGTGTTGTGTGGCCCTCTGCGATGTGAAGGGGAGGTGCATGTTGTCTTTGTGTTGGCATATATGTTGACACATTGTGCTAGTTTACATACAGACTGTATGGCAGTGTACATTGTGACTGTTTGGGGGGGTGCTGGATTCCTCTGCTAGTGGGTCAGTTGTTGGTAGTGTTCTGTCACCTCTGTGATGCTGGTCTTGTTTTCCTGCATTCTGCACCCGTTTTCCTCTCCCTCATGTCCTTGTCCTTCCCCGACCCCATTGTTCGTTGCTGGTAGTCTGTGAGGGTTATGGGGGTTCGAGTTGGGCTCTGCGCTGGGTCAGGGTGCATCCATGTGGCTACGTGCTTTGTCTTGTCTCTGGTGTATTTTTTCTGGGGTTTTTATCGTACCTTGTCCCGCCAGATGCGTGGGATTTGCAGGCCTGTGGCTGCTTTTTGCTACTTTTTGTACCGCGTTTGGCCTCATCGCATGTTTTTTTGCGTTCGTGTATCGCATTTAAGCGGGGTGGCGTTGATTTTCACAAGAACATTTGCTGCGTTGTCTGGTCTCTATCGCATGCTACCGCCTTGTTTTAAATTCCACATTGACACAGGCTTATTTTCCCGTAATGGGCTGCAATGTTGAAAGTTGCGTTACGCTACTCTTGCGGTAGTTATTTCACGTTCTTGTGAATATACCCCCATCAGTATTGGATTCAGTAGGTATGGCAAGGAGAACATTTAGCGTAATAATCTTCTTCTCTAAACCAAGCACTATTAAACTATACAATATACCAGTATGGATGACAAGTGACTCATTTCCTTTACACTGATTTACACACGTATGATTTATTGTCTCTGTGTAATGTGCGTGTGATGTAAAGTACTCTGACCCACTACACTGGTATAAGTGGTACTATAAAACTTATTAAATGCATCTGAGAGAGAATGGTTATGATGTCCTGAGGGACACTGCTAAAGGTGAGGGAATCCATGGCAGATGTGGTCACTGGGGGGCTCCAACAAACGTTGTCGTACTGGGCACCACCAGGGCTAAAGCCAGCCCTGCACCACTGTATCAGCGAAGCTCATGGTGCTACGAGGTACCATGTGCCCAGAAAATGATTCTATTTTACAACTCGCAAAATCTTGCCACTTTTTATCTCACAAAGCTGGCAAATCTGTGTTGGAGCGACAGGTGTTTGGGCATGTAAGTGCTGAGCCTGCATAAATGTCTTGCATTGTTTACGGCCGTGGCGCGCATGCAGTCCCAAAGCTAACGTAACTTCAATTGTCTGGAGTTATTAGACTTAACTAGCACAGTATTACAGCCTGTTTGTTGTCAAGGGTAACAGCCCTGTCAAGTATCACGCATTATGCGTGACATTAACGCATTTTTGTGCAGTGGTCCGCATCTCCGCACAAAAATGCTGGGTCACGCATTTCTAGCACCTCCATGACACCACCACCGGTGCAGAGGAAGAGATAAGCGGAGGGAAATGGCCACCCTGGCCAAACACTGCTAATGAGCAGGCAGCGCGGACCGCATGCTGCTCTGGCAGAGTGTCTTGCAGTATTAATGTCAAGTCTTTGCTGCAGCGAGCACTGCAATCAGCTACTGTTGGCATGTATGCACTAGTAGCCGATTGCTGTGCTTGATGCAAAAAGCGTTCTTGTTTAAAACGAAATAGCTGCTGGGGCCGGCGTTCACGTGCCTGGTGTATCACGTGATTCCTACAACCGGTGTAGCCATAACTGAGCGCGTGGAAGATAAAGTTTGGGCCCGTCACACCGCAGTGATTATGTTGGTGCCTCCTAGATCTGGCGGTCACTGGACGGTGATGCGATCCCTACACTCATGGCAGAAGCACTGCAGGAACAGAGATGGTTATTACAAGAGGTCCGGTTAGCTGAGGTGACGAGCATGCCACGCCTCTCACCACCGCGGCCTGCCTCGGCCTCTCAGAGGTTACCCGGGAAGTGGCCGAGCAGTCAAGAAAGCCATCAGGTAAAGCTTTTGTTTGGGAGGGAGGGCGAGGGGTGGGAGAAACGTAGACCAGAATTGTTTTGAGTGTGAAAAAGGCCGCTTTATTAGGAAACAGGTGCACATTACAAATATAAAACCTTGGCAACGCCTTACAAAACTATCTCTCACTAAATAAATAATTAACTACAAACCCCGCCCCCC
The DNA here is from genome assembly GCF_964261635.1 of Lissotriton helveticus. NCBI lineage: Eukaryota > Metazoa > Chordata > Amphibia > Caudata > Salamandridae > Lissotriton > Lissotriton helveticus. The sequence goes on from NC_136065.1 coordinate 1,758,854,745, forward strand.
CACCCCCTCCCCTAAAATTCTTTGACCCCTCCCCCACCCAACAATACAGCATTACAACATTACAACAACATTATAAACATAACATCATCAATAAACATTACGTCATTAATTCAATCATTACGTCATCATTTAACCCCTTATTCATCAAAACCCCAATCACATATTGAAAGCCAGGCCCTCTTTAACCATAAACCCTGCCTGACCCTTCACTCCTGCCAATACCCCCCAAAACCTGAACGGTCAAACCATGACCAACTTCCCCTGAACCTGTCAATCAAAGAATCAATCCAATACTCATCAAACAATCTACCATAAACAGCACCGGGGCAACCAAAAACCCCGCCAGCACCTGTTCCTAGCGACAATACAAATCACAAGAAAAACCCCCTGCACACCTATATCTAAGAAAACAGCCTTTTAAAATAAAAATGATCAAAAAAGGAGGGAAAAAATTCTAACGTAACAAAAATTCGGAGGAAGAAAAAACCCAGGAGATGAAGGATAATAATAAATGGGAGGGAGGGAGGGACAAAAAACGCTAACAGCCCTCCTAGCCACCAGGTCACCAAACCTAAAATGGTGGCTAGGGGGCGGGGACAGGCAAATTTATAATTGGGCTGGCCAGTCCTACTAGGCCAGCCCAAATCGAGAACATTCTGGCAGCTACGATAAGAAAAACCCCTCGCGACCCTCCCAAACAGCCCGGGGGAGGAGACCTCCCTTCGGTCAGCTCCCTCCCCCAAGCCCCCCTTGGGAGGGAGGGCGAGGGGTGGGAGAAACGTAGACCAGAATTGTTTTGAGTGTGAAAAAGGCCGCTTTATTAGGAAACAGGTGCACATTACAAATATAAAACCTTGGCAACGCCTTACAAAACTATCTCTCACTAAATAAATAATTAACTACAAACCCCGCCCCCCACCCCCTCCCCTAAAATTCTTTGACCCCTCCCCCACCCAACAATACAGCATTACAACATTACAACAACATTATAAACATAACATCATCAATAAACATTACGTCATTAATTCAATCATTACGTCATCATTTAACCCCTTATTCATCAAAACCCCAATCACATATTGAAAGCCAGGCCCTCTTTAACCATAAACCCTGCCTGACCCTTCACTCCTGCCAATACCCCCCAAAACCTGAACGGTCAAACAATGACCAACTTCCCCTGAACCTGTCAATCAAAGAATCAATCCAATACTCATCAAACAATCTACCATAAACAGCACCGGGGCAACCAAAAACCCCGCCACCCAGAAAGATAGGAGGGGGAGAGAAACTACACCACCTCCCTTTCTGCCCCCCCCCCCGGTAAACTAAAAACAGAACCGAACCAACATTAACGTGGCATAGCTAGCGAACGCGCCAACACCTCACGTAACTCCAACAAGTATAGGTCCATACCCACTCTGGACAGGTGAACACCATCGTCTCTGAAGAATTCCACAGTCTCAAACTTAATTTCCCTATGGGAAATCCTGCTAAAACCAAGACCACGGCAGCAGCGCGAAACCTCTGAGTTTACTTTCTTCCTAGCCCTGTCAACCGCCTTGGGGTTGACCGCTCCTCTCCAGATCCTATGCGGTATTAATTCAGTCCAATAGACATGGCACCCAGCCCACAGCTCTTTGATAAGGCCCAAATCCTTCTTAATAGCTCGAAGTAACACTACACCTTTGGTAGCACAAAGATCGTTTTCCCCCAGATGGATGACCAGAATATCAGGACACAGCCCGCCCACCATATTGTTGTTAAGACAAGGGATTAACTCTCTCCAGAGCATCCCACCTTTCCCCTTCCAAACCACATTGAACATACTAGCGTTAAAACCCAGAAGTTCTCCAAAGTAACTCTGTGCCGCCTGGACTCGGGCCCACTTCACGAAGGAATGCCCAACTATCCAGACTGTCACCACAGGAGAACGAGGCCCAGCAACAGATCCTATAAAAGAAAACAGAGTTAGATCTCATGGGAAGGAAGATGACGCATGCGCCTCCTCCGCTTGACTTCTCATGTAGTGCTGAAAGCAGTTTGAAGACCAATGCCCCAGCCGCATGATATCCCTTTGAGTCCAACCTCTATTAAAGGCTTCAGTTGCAGCCCCAATCCGGAATGAATGTGTCCCATATAGGCTCCCATCCAGACCCAAGTGTTCCAACGCTTTGCGCAAAACCATGCGGAATTGGTATGCTGTAACCAGGGTGCCATCAATATGCTGAAAAACGAGGACATCATCACCACCCCCACACAAAGAGCGCCAGCGCCGCGCTAGTAGTAAAGGGCAAGTAAGCCGTGGGGCACGCGCCTGCAACCACACACCTTTCCCCTTCTTAGTCTGATCAGTTTTGGAGCTGGCTAACCATACATGTACCCCTTCATCCGAACAAAAAACATCCCGCCAAAATAGGCCACACTTGCATTTCGAGCCTAACAACTCCGAAACCCTAAAGGCTCCAAAAAACATGAATGCCATTAACATGGAAAATAAGCATGACTCAAAGTCATCAGAACAAACCTCAGGAAGAACAGTAATCAAACGTGCCAGAATCTGCCAAGATAAAGGAGCCCTGAGTCTACTGGTGTGCCCTTGTTCTCTGGCCCAACCCTCAAGCATCCTCCTGCCAATTTCCCCTGCTGACGGAGGATAACCCCATGACAACTTGCCCATAAATGCTATCCCCGCTAATTTACCGGCGATAGTCACCTTAGTCAGCCCTTTGTCCATGAGATCCAGGATGAAATTCACGACATCCTCCGAACGACGCCAAACCTCCTCACGCCTACAAGCGCCAGACTCCAGAAATTCCCTCCAGGCCAGAGAATAAGCAGAACGCGTGGACACAGACAAAGAACCTACCACCAGTTGTAAGACCCGACGTTGCCTACGTGCCACAGATGAATCGGCATCGGGGTCGGTGCTTGGTCTGCCTCCCTCGCCAGTCCACGGAATCTCCCCCACTGTGAACGAGACAGAGCATCCGCAATGTCATTGTCCACCCCAGGAATGTGCAAAGCACGAAAGTGAATGTCGTGTTTCAAACAACCCAGCACGAAAACTCTCATGAGCTTCAAGACCTGTTCATCCCTGGCAGACTGTCGATTCACAATTTCCACCACAGCCATGTTATCCACACGAAAAAGCACTTTCTTATGCGCCAAGACCTCCCCCCACAGTGTCAAAGCAACCAGCAAAGGAAAAAGTTCCAAAAAGGTAATGCTGCGGCCACCATTCAACCACTCATCCGGCCAACGTTCCGCACACCATCTTCCATTCCAATACAGACCAAAACCATCACTGCCAGCTGCATCCGAAAACATTTGCACATCCCATTGAAAGTCAACGTCCCTAAGCAAAGGAACACCATTAAAGGAAGAGAGAAAAAATTTCCACATTCTCAAATCCTCCTTGACTCCAGCAGACAATCGAACCCTATGGTGAGGCAAATGCTGACCTGCAAGAGCCCTGCCTAATCTACGACAAAAAGTCCTTCCTGCTCTCACGACCCTACAAGCAAAGTTGAGATGGCCTAGTAACACCTGAACATCTTTCACCAACACTTTCCTTTTTGCTAACATAGTGTCCAGCAACTCCAGCATCTTCACTTTCTTATCCTCAGGCAAGCGAGCCCGCATTGCCACAGAATCCAGTTCAATCCCCAAAAAGGACAAGACTGTGTCAGGACCCATAGTTTTCTCGGGAGCCAAAGGAACTCCCAGATCCTCCATGAGCCCTTGGAAAGTGTCCAGAGCAGACTGGCACTCCGCGGAGCCCGGGGACCCGACAAAGAAAAAGTCATCCAGGTAGTGCGTTACCAGTGAGTGACCAGACTGATGAGTAAAGTACCATTGTAGAAAAGTACTGAAACACTCAAAAAGAGAACATGATATGGAGCAACCCATCGGCAAAGCCTTGTCCACATACCATTTTCCTGAAAATTGGATACCCAGAAGACACCAGTCTTCCGGGTGGACAGGCAGTAGCCGGAAAGCAGACTTTATATCACACTTGGCCATCTCAGCAGCTGCGCCCGCGGTCACAACAAGTGACATGGCCACGTCAACTGAGGAATAAGAGACTGAAACAGCATCTGGATCAATAAAATCATTGACCGACGACCCTTCCGGCCATGATAAGTGTTGTATAAGCCTGAATTGTCCCGGATCTTTCTTCGGGACCACTCCAATAGGTGATATTATTAAATTAAGGATCGGCCAATCGTGAAAAGGGCCAGCCATCCTCCCTTCATGCACTTCCTTATTCAACTTGTCTTGTACCACTGTGCCATGCTCAGATGCAGATTTTAGATTAGCAGACCATCTTCTTTGTCTAGGACCTGTGTAACCTAACTTGAAACCAAATTCAAAACCATCCAACAATGTTTGTTTCCCAGCTGCATTATCATAGTCATGAAGTGCAATGCGCAACTTTTCCAACTTAACCGGTGTATGAGCCCTTGGACCCAGAACCCCGATTACCTCTGAATCCCCTACCTCCTGCAGAATGTTGGGATGTCCCCGCACCCCCTGCACCTGACTGAGTCCCCTGATGATTCCCTGCTGGCTTGTTCTCCCAGCATCTAGACAAGGAGTGTCGCTTACCACAACCTGAGCACTCATGCCTGAATTTACAATATTCCCTAGTACAGAAGCCTTTATTAAACTCCCAGCACGTGCCGACTGCAGGCTGTGTGTTTGAGCTACTTCCCACCCCTCCCCTGGTGGGCTTGCCCTGAAAGGGCCGGTATATTATGGGGAGACCACTTGCTGTAAAAATCGTCTTACCCCCCGAAGCCGACCCCATAGTGTGCTGCCATAAATCAGTGTCCAGTTCCCCCCACTTGGCCTCCGGATCCCAAGCCATCCTGGCCCTGACCTCCTCATCATATTGGGACCAAGCAAACCCCCCCCCAGTAAGCTGCGCCTTGCGTATAACATCCATGTATTTAAAAAGGGACACGCTGCGCTCTGGGAATTTCTCACAATACACACTTGCATATATTAGGAAAGCAGCTGTCCAATTTTCAATAGTTAGGGGAACTCTAGGTCGTTTTGCCAACTCAAATTCTTCCTCCTTGGACCCTTCCTTGGACCGTACTTCTCTGTGTAGCAACTTAAGTAGTTCCACATATTCACCCTTCCAAATTCTTTCCTTTGTACTCAACATTAAATGTGCCCCCAAAGGCTTTGTGACTCCCATATAGGGCAATTTTTTGATTTTCAATTCTTTGCTGGCCAATGGCTCTTTTGTAATACCTGAGGCCTCTGTACCAGTACCACTGCCAACTTTACCTGCAGTGTCCAGTACCTCATCAGTGCCCACAGCAGTGTCTTTCACATAACGTCCCTTTTCCAACCGCCCCTCCCCAACCCCAACAGCCTCAGTCCCACCTGTGCCCACAGACACCATAATTGGTTTGGCCTGTGTAGCTATCTGCTCACCTGGCAACAAAGAGACCACTCTCCCAGGCCCCGCCTGTGATGCCGAAACCGCTGTGTCACGTCTTGGAGGCGCCCTGACTGACGGGCCGCGTTCTCGTCTCTCCTTGACTTGCTTTTGCACCACTGGAGCCTGAAAAACACTTTCAACAACATGAGAGGGCACCCCCCTTTCCACGTCCCGCAACTCTCCTTCTTCGGGACTATCTTCGTCGTAATCCAGAACCACTGAATCAGGTTCATCCGGAAACACTACACCCCGGGTCTTACCTAACCCAACATCAGCCATATTACATTTTAAGTTTTGCGTATAAATTCCATGAGGGGGAGCAGACTGTACACGCCCGTACCTCCCCTGGCGCTGACTCTGTGGCTCCATAGCCGACGGTAAGGCAGACCACCTATACCTGCTATTCGGTGGGGCCAGCGGGGCCACGCCGGGCCCTCGTGTGCTGACCGCGTCGGGCTCCCTCGGTGGAACAGAGAGGGCCGCGCTAGGCATTCTCCTCACTTCACCTTGGCGAAAATGGACGGGACCACGCCCTACCAAGTCTGGACCGACGCACCTATCCCTGTCCTGAAAAGAAAAAGTTTGGACTGGTGTACTAGGATCCACGGCTACAACACCTGACACAGCCCTCATCTCCTGCCTAGTAGCACCCACAAACGTGCCCTGCCCCCTATCCAAAGAACGTCCCCTAACCCTCCTGACAGGCACCTCCCTGACCGGAGAGTCACCTATCATCTCCTCATCCTCACTGCAATCCAAATTACCAACCGCCACCGCCGAAGAAACACGAGGAGGAGCCATTGAACCCCAAACTTGCCCCACACCATCCTTCCATAAACTACGCTGCTCCAAACCTGCAGCACCAAAATGTTCCCATCCCGGAGAACCAAACATCAAATAGGGACCACCGGCCCCTCCCTGCCCAATCTGAACATCCCCCACAGGTCCCTGTGCAGGCCAACCACTTACTTGCCTCAAACCCCCCACATGCTGGGACACTGTGCCAGGAAACACAACACGCTCCAAAATCCTGCCCACAGGTTGCGACACCCCCACAGAGTCATCCACTAACGCATCGCCAAGCCCAAAGCCCCCTGCCCCAGCCACCTGACCTGTGACATTAACCGTACCAGAAACAGCTCCATGCCCCACCTGTGACACAATCTGACCCCCCCTCTGCAAACGGACATCGTCTTTCAAAAACCCAACATACCCGGAAGCCCCATGCCGAGAAACCTCCACATCCAAGGCAGCTCCAGAAACTGAACCCCCTTCACCCATTTGAGCCCACTCCCCTTCACCTCTTGAACCCTCCCCCCCAACTGACAACGCAACCCCCACAGCTGAGCCAGGCGTCGAAAATAGCAAAGGACTCCCCACATTGTCATCCAACTCATTCATAACCCTACCTGTAGGAGCCACAATGATAACCGGGCCACCTTGATGATCTAACACTCCAAAACTTTCTAATCCACCAGAAACAAACCTGCCTGTATGAAGCCTGTCACTAACAGGCATCTGTGGCAAAGCATACCTTGAAGGGGTTAATAAAGCCCCCTCCCCACTGCCAACTAGACCTTGTGTTTCCCCCACCACCTGGCCTGTAGGGGTTAAAACCTGCCCCACCGCCTCTCCCATGTGCTGCCATTGCCCTTGAACATTCTCAAACTGAAGCGAGCCTCGTCTCGCAGCCCGCACTGACTGCCCTTTCTCATGCTCGACTGTCTTCTCCGCAGCCGGGTCAGAGGCGGAGCGTTTTTCACTCGCTCTCCGCCCCCCCCCCTCTTGCCAGCTGCCTTCCCAGGAGCCGGCGATGACACACGAAAACCCGGCGGCATAGCAGCCCCGCCCGCCTGCAGAAACGGCGCGCTGGTCAAAGCGCCACCCGCCTCCCTCCTGAGCTCGGCGGGGGAACCCGACCCTTCCGGGGCATTCCCCACGTCAAGCGCTACTCGCGCAGACGCTGCATGAGCCAAACGCGCCTCACGCGCAGACGTTAAACCAGCGCCAGGCGCCGCCGGAGCTCCCCCCTCCACACCTGACACACGCGGATGTCCCGAAGGGGCCGGTTTCCTCGTACGGGACCGGCCCCTTTCGCTTACCTGGCCGGAACGCCTCTTCTTTGGCGAAGAACACGCCAAAACGGCCGCGGACACACCAGCGGATGCCTGGCGCTGGGGGCGCGCCGGCCCCCCTCCTACCAGCAAGTCCATGCGACCTGCTTCCGACAACAACCTCATGGCCTCCAACACACGATAGTCTTCCATCCTAGCAAGGTAAACAGCCACCGGGAATACTAATAAAAATCCTAAAAGCACCTATTAACTTTCTATACACAAAAAACGCTAACAGCCCTCCTAGCCACCAGGTCACCAAACCTAAAATGGTGGCTAGGGGGCGGGGACAGGCAAATTTATAATTGGGCTGGCCAGTCCTACTAGGCCAGCCCAAATCGAGAACATTCTGGCAGCTACGATTTGGGGTTTCTATTTTTGGGTTTTTTGTTTCCCAACATCTTAACAACTGTAGCCTATACAGCGGCAGCACCCGTTCACTGGGGCTTGGCGGGAAACTCTCCGGGGTGGCTATTTACTCGGGGGATCCTTGAGGCTGTACACCACGATATTCTCATCCCCCCCACCTCGTCCCCCCGATTTGAGACGCGGCCGGCCCTTCGGGGTTGTAGGCGGCTTGCTGTGTTAAATCCTGACTGCATTACTGTCATCATTGTAACACCTGCACGGTACCACGATCTCAAGCCGGCCCATCGGGTTGTTGGCGGTTTTGTCATGAATGTTTGCTTCTACAATACTAATAAAACAGATTTAATACTAAAGATTTTCCAGATCCAGTCTGAGGTCTGGAAGAATAATCAAAAGGTGAGAATTTGGTATTCAGCCGTCACTATCAGAATGAGAATTTGTTGGTGCCCGCTTTGCCTGAGTAACAATGAGCATTCACTAATGACTGTTGTAATCCTCTGAATAGAGTCTACAGTAAATAGCAGACTTCATGGACATATGGACCTACTGGGATGCATATAACAAAGATTGTTTGAAGTGGTGCAGCGTGCACTGTCAATGAGAGGGGTGCACATCTGAGTCCTCGTTTCTTTTTAACAGTACGATCAGTTTAGGAGGGCAGTAGGGGCTTCAGGTTCTGCTGCTTTCCATCAGTTTTAACAACATCTTTGAGTGCCTTCTTGCTCAAATGGGTATAATTGCTGATATGTACGACTTCCCAGTCTTTATTGCTTGATTTTGCTTCCGAAAAAGTATCACTCATACTCGTTGAAATGTCACTCATAATTACATAAAAATTATGAAAACGTCACACATAGCAATCTGAAACCTTGGCAGCTATGGGGTAACGCTCTACAACCTCACGAGGTAGTTATTATGGGAGACGCCAACCGCCAGAACTATTTAAAACAAGGCATAACGTTAATGATTAAACAACTTACGGTCAAAAAGGATGCCACCGGTGTTTGTAATGAGAGCTTCATTTGCAGACAGACTCATTAAGTTTAACCCGCTAGCTTGTTCGCATCATTTGAAAGTTCTAAAAATAGCACCAGGGCAGGAATACCTGCTGCTGTGTCTACCCAGTGACGGCAGGTGTCACTGCTGCGCAGAGTACTAGGGCCATGCTGCTCCTTATAAAACGTCAGCGTTTGTCAGTGCCATAGGCACTGCTGCCTCGAAAACAATCCACAAACCGAATCTTTCAGATTTAATAATGGGTTTTTAGGGATATGTGCAATTATAGAAAACAGCCTACACATTTCTTCTATCTATAAATGTGAGCACTCAGAAGCACCCACCAATTAAACTGTAGAGGTCTGCATGGGGCAACATCATCAAAATCGAATTGTTGTTTTGTAAGAAAAATTGAAATTTAAGTTGTAAGATTTTTTTTGTCTCATCAACCCAATTTGTACAAGTACATACTTTGCGTCGATGGAAACTCTAAAGCTACCTCTTCAGCAGTAGAAGTACAACACACAGCAGCGGCGTATGTATACGTTGTATTATGCAACCGTAATCTCATGTAGATAGTTACTATTACAACACTCCTACCTTTTATAATTTCCCACTTTCCTTACCCTAATGCCAGCCAGGGATCTTTGGCTCACGTTGGAGTTGGTCTGCGCAGATATCTCTCACCAGCGGCTGCTAAATTGGGAGTGGCAGCCCGTCATTACAGGTGCCAACGCTTCACCCTACATTTTTCGAAAGCATGAGTGTCTGTCAGGCTGAGCAAAGGTCAGCCTGACAAGCACTTATCATCCCAGTGTCTGTAGGCAGGCTCTTCATATCGATAATTGGCAGATGCATGGCAGTCTACCAAGTTGTACATCCTGGGGCCTGTGACATCATCAGCCTGGCAAAGTCCTGGTGAGGGGGAGCATCAGTGATAAAAATCAGCTCAAAGTAGCCCATGAGGATCGATGACACCACATATCACCCTTCTGGAGCTCGTCACAGATTAGAGTGGGATCAGCAAGTTTCACTGACCCCATCCCAAACTGTGATGAGTTAAAGAAGTCCTCCTCTCATAGGTGGGTGAATCCTCTAAAAGGTTAGCAAATGAATGAAGGTGGGATCTTTCATTTCCTGCTTCCCCCTGAGCCATCATGCTTCTCTCTCCCGCCAGCTGCTGGTCCTGCCATCACCAACGCAGCCCGGAAAGTGTGCTTTTGAAAATGTGGTTGTAGGTATATGTATGAATGTATGTGTATATGGTCAGGGACGCCGGCTACCCCACTCCATCACCATACCCCCAAGGCCAATAGTCTCACACCGAGTTCTTTTGGAAGGCAGGGGGCCTTGCGACCCCCCGGCCGTATTTATTAAAACATGAAAAAAAATTAAAAAAAAATAAATAAACATTTTCATTTACAAATTTATACAAAATTCAGACATTAGATTACACATGATGTAGACAGGTATCCAAGGACTAACCTTAACAAATCTCTAATACAAAGAGTTTCCTAACCAAATCTAACATTGTACGTATGAATTTTGCATAACATTTTTGGGCCTATGGCAAGGTCTTAACCGGTGTCAGATCCCTGTTAACCAGCTACGTCCTCATGTGTGAGTGCGCATGCGCAGAGGGCCCGTTACCGGGAGAGTATTTCCCCCCCTCCCGGTTACCCACGTACGCTCCCTGAACTCCATTGATCTAAAAAGGGGGCCCTTTCACTCTGTGCCGTTTAATGACGTCATAGTGTCCGTGCGGGGTGACTTACGCAGCCGAAAGAAGAAAGCGTGACTCCTCCCTACCCCCGCACCCATCCAACCAAGCGGATATCCTGCCCCTGGAGTTCTAGGAGAGGCCAATGGCCCCTCCCCCTGGGCGAGCCCATTCGTAATGGTGCCGCCCCCTAAGGACCTTCAACAAACTGCTCACCGATCATGACCTTACCGCCTGACTGAAGACTTACAAATAAATACGACAATTGTTGACCTATAAGTGGGAAAATAACCTAAGGACAAAAAATTCTCAACATGCACTTCGGAGAAAGCATAAACAAAACACTCCACATCTATATATCCTGTAAAAAAGGGGAGGAAAAAACGGCCTAAGTAACAGCAGTAATTCAATTTAACGTGTACTCCAAGAACCATTCACATCTTTAAATAATTATTAACTCTACACATTTCTGCATCAGGGGCAGGTGGGTGGGAAAAACTTCACCGGCCAGGCGAGGGGCTTGGAACCAGTGCAGCCTGCTGAGGAGCGCGGGAGAAAGAGGATGCCTCCCGCGCTCCCCACGTGCTCCCCAGCCCTTTCAAATCCACGCAAAGGGGGAGGCCGACCAGTTTGCACTGGTCCACATCCCCCCACAGAGCTTCCCACCTATCCCCGGAAGCAAACAACTGCTTCCGGGTCAAGGCGGTGTACTCCACCAATCGATGGCGGGGCGCGTCCCACCACGTCACCAAGACGCGGCTTAGAGGCACGCCCCACCATCGAGAGGGCTACGGGAAGGGTCCGGCGCCCCGCCATACGTGCGGGGGGCCCGAGCGGCCCACCTTTCCATATGGTCAGGGACGCCGGCTACCCCCCTCCACCACCATACCCCCAAGGCCAATAGTCTCACACCGAGTTCTTTTGGAAGGCGGGGGGCCTTGCGACCCCCCGGCCCTATTTATTAAAACATGAAAACAAATTAAAAATTGTAAAAATAAACATTTTCATTTACAAATTTATATAAAATTCAGACATTAGATTACACATGATGTAGACAGGTATCCAAGGACTAACCTTAACAAATCTCTAATACAAAGAGTTTCCTAACCGAATCTAACATCGTACGTATGAATTTTGCATAACATTTTTGGGCCTACGGCAAGGTCTTAACCGGTGTCAGATCCCTGTTAACCAGCTACGCCCTCACGTGTGAGTGCGCATGCGCAGAGGGCCCGTTACCGGGAGAGTATTTCCCCCCTCCCGGTTACCCACGTACGCTCCCTGAAACTCCATTGATCTAAAAAGGGGGCCCTTTCACTCTACGCCGTTTATGACGTCATAGTGTCCGTGCGGGGTGACTTACGCAGCCGAAAGAAGAAAGCGTGACTCCCCCCTACCCCCGCACCCATCCAACCAAGCGGATATCCTGCCTCTGGAGTACAAAGAGGATGCCTCCCGCGCTCCCCAGCCCTTTTAAATCCACGCAAAGGGGGAGGCCGACCAGTTTGCACTGGTCCCCCCCGTGCTCCCCCCCAGAGCCTCCCACCTATCCCCGGAAGCAAACAACTGCCTCTGGGTCAAGGCGGTGTACTCCACCAATCGATGGCGGGGGGCGCCCCACCACGTCATGAAGACACGGCTCAGAGGCACGACCCACCATCGAGAGGGCTACGGGAGGGGTCCGGCGCCTCACATACATGCGGGGGGCCCGAACGGCCCCCCTTTCCATATGGTCAAGGACGCCGGCTACCCCCCTCCACCACCATACCCCCAAGGCCAATAGTCTCACACCGAGTTCTTTTGGAAGGCGGGGGGCCTTGCGACCCCCCGGCCCTATTTATTAAAACATGAAAACAAATTAAAAATTGTAAAAATAAACATTTTCATTTACAAATTTATACAAAATTCAGACATTAGATTACACATGATGTAGACAGGTATCCAAGGACTAACCTTAACAAATCTCTAATACAAAGAGTTTCCTAACCGAATCTAACATCGTACGTATGAATTTTGCATAACATTTCTGGGCCTACGGCAAGGTCTTAACCGGTGTCAGATCCCTGTTAACCAGCTACGCCCTAACGTGTGAGTGCGCATGCGCAGAGGGCCCGTTACCGGGAGAGTATTTCCCCCCTCCCGCTTACCCACGTACGCTCCCTGAAACTCCATTGATCTAAAAAGGGGGCCCTTTCACTCTACGCCGTTTAATGATGTCATAGTGTCCGTGCGGGGTGACTTACGCAGCCGAAAGAAGAAAGCGTGACTCCCCTCTACCCCCGCACCCATCCAACCAAGCGGATATCCTGCCCCTGGAGTTCAAAGAGGATGCCTCCCGCGCTCCCCAGCCCTTTTAAATCCACGCAAAGGGGGAGGCCGACCAGTTTGCACTGGTCCCCCACCGTGTCCCCCCCAGAGCCTCCCACCTATCCCCGGAAGCAAACAACTGCTTCTGGGTTAAGGCGGTGTACTTCACCAATCGATGGCGGGGCACGCCCCACCACGTCATCAAGACGCGGCTCAGAGGCACGCCCCACCATCGAGAGGGCTACGGGAGGGGTCCAGCCCCCCACCATACGTGCGGGGGGCCCGAGCGGGCCCCCATTCCATATGGTCAGGGACGCCGGCTACCCCCCTCCACCACGATACCCCCAAGGCCAATAGTCTCACACCGAGTTCTTTTGGAAGGCGGGGGGCCTTGCGACCCCCCGGCTGTATTTATTAAAACATGAAAACAAATTAAAAATTGTAAAAATAAACATTTTCATTTACAAATTTATACAAAATTCAGACATTAGATTACACATGATGTAGACAGGTATCCAAGGACTAACCTTAACAAATCTCTAATACAAAGAGTTTCCTAACCGAATCTAACATCGTACGCATGAATTTTGCATAACATTTTTGGGCCTACGGCAAGGTCTTAACCGGTGTCAGATCCCTGTTAACCAGCTACGCCCTCACGTGTGAGTGCGCATGCGTAGAGGACCCGTTACCGGGAGAGTATTTCCCCCCCTCCCGGTTACCCATGTACTCTCCCTGAAACTCCATTGATCTAAAAAGGGGGCCCTTTCACTCTACGCCGTTTAATGACGTCGTAGTGTCCGTGCGGGGTGACTTACGCAGCCGAAAGAAGAAAGCGTGACTCCCCCCTACCCCCGCACCCATCCAACCAAGTGAATATCCTGGGCCTGGAGTTCAAAGAGGATGCCTCCCGCACACCCCAGCCCTTTTAAATCCACGCAAAGGGGGAGGCCGACCAGTTTGCACTGGTCCCCCCGTGCCCCCCCTCAGAGCCTCCCACCTCTCCCCGGAAGCAAACAACTGCTTCTGGGTCAAGGCGGTGTACTCCACTAATCGATGGCGGGGCGCGCCCCACCACGTCATCAAGACGCGGCTCAGAGGCACGCCCCACCATCAAGAGGGCTACGGGAGGGGTCCGGCGCCCCTCCATACGTGCGGGGGGCCCGAGCGACCTCCCTTTCCATTTGCACGTGTGCTTTCAATTTGTGATTGCAAATGTGTGGGTTTGCAAATTGGTGTGTATGCATGTGTTCCTTTGTTTTGTAAATTGATGGTGGTGGGAATATGTGTGTGTCTGCTTGTGAAAAGATGGGTATGAATTGGTGCACAAGTGTGTGCTTGTGAATGGATAGGTGTGAGCATGTGTGGGCATGTGCTGATTATGATGGATGGCTGCAAGTGTATTTGCTAAGACATGGGTGGATGTAAGACCTCCCCACAACTCTTAAAAAATCCAAGTCAACAGTGGAAACTGGATGTCTGCCACAAACTCTGTGCTAACAACTTTCACTGCACAATTTAAATAAACTGGGAAGGGGACCATCATGAGCAAAAGAAATGTCCGATCGCTTATGCCTGTATTCAGATGGTGAAAATAGAAAGTATGTGAACGCTCCATATTTGCTAACACTAATTTGGGACTTACAAATATAATGAGTCATTGGTCTAGGTTAAAACTTTTTTTCTATATTTTTAGTATTGTTTACACTTCGTTTTTTTGAGGGTTTGCAAATGGCACGAAGAGAGTATTTATGTCTGCAAAGGTTGATTTTGTGTTCACAACATCAGTGTGGAGTGCACTGTTCAGTAGGGGGGTAGGGCATATATTTCTTTAAGGCTCATGGTTTGAACCGATGTTGAGTCACGTGGCTGGGTTACACCTCCACGGTAGCTTGAAATAGATGGCTCTCACGTGTGACATGTTTGATAGTAATACAATGGTGAAGGAGTACGTTGTTGGTTGCAGGAAGTGTGGAGGAGATTATTATGTTGCCGGCCACGACATGAAAGGTACAGTTTTTTATAGCTTATTTTGTCGGTAATGGGGTTAAGATTAAGCAAGCACTCATTAGCACTTTATATAGGATGGGTATTTTTGCTTGCAGAAAAAGGGTGTATTTAATTATTTTTAAATTTGAATGATTATTCACGAAGTCGGGTGGGGGACATGAGGATTAATTTTTTTAAATCAGTCTCGATATTACACAATGAATATTATTTAGACAACAGTACGTTTTTTTAATAAATGCTTCTCTTATAGGAACTAAAAAGAATGTTTGATTCCTTTTTTCAAATTACCCCTGATGAAGGGCTGTAGTGCACGAAATGCATTGGGTGAAAAACATATGAGACTAACCATGATGAATTAGTTAATTCCTACGTGCCACTGATAAGACCTGGATGGGCATGCCAGCAGCATTTGAAAAATGTGGAATAACGCTGCCTTTCGAGTGTATGGATAATTAGTGGATAAACTCGAATATACACATACAAATATGAATGAAACTCAGATTACTGGATGAACATTTGTTTATTGCAAAGAAAAATATTTAGTTTCCTGGCTGTACGTCTGATTTCGTCATGTGAGGTCGTGCCGAACACACTGTGAATGCTCCATATTTTCGATAAAGTCTGCCTCTGCCTTGCAGGAGTATAGCATATAGCTCTGCATGCTGTGAGTATAAAAACTGCACAAGCCCGTCCATACACACAGGGCAGTGGCAAAAGAAGCATCTCTCCTTGTAACTTTTTCCAAAGGAAGGACCAGGTTTTAGTGGGTGTTTTTGTGGTCAAATGATTCAATTGAGTTTTATAAAGTACATGAACACTAAGATAGCCAAAAAAATAGTAAAATGTGTTGAGTAATAATTATATAATACATATGATATATAACTTGAGAAAAGAGAAATGGAAACAGTTAACAAACCTAAAATAAAAAATATATAACATATATAAGGCTATTTAGGTAATATTGGGTAAGAGTAATAAATAGAAAACACATTTGTAGTTGGCAAGTAGAAATATATTCATCCCGGGTATTCCATATAAGTGGAACGCCACATCATGTGCGAGCATGGTAAGAAATCCTATTCTGGCTCGAGCTGAAAAAAGAATACTGCATGGTAAAATGCTTAACACCATGGTTGAGCTTCAAAAGCTGGCTCACTCTGTTGCAAAGTGATGCCTGCTTACAGAAAAATTCAACCTGCAAGCCAATCAACCTCAACTCTGCGTACGTGCATCTGGGCCAAATCAAAACCAGCTCGCGGAAAAAACAAGCGTTACATATGAGGCATTTACCTGTACTGCAAATGGACCCATACACTTAATCAAAATATAACTCTTTCATACATGGCAGGACTATAAAAACGATGAGTTTCCTCTCTATACTGGTTTTATATTTTATCTTTAAACCTGATGAAGTCTGCTGTTATAATTTCACCACCTAGACGGAACACGTGTTGGCAAGTGGAAAGTCCAACCACAAGTCCAAGGGCGGAATTGAACACTGGAATAAAGAACTGTTGATACCACGACCTCGACGCCTATATTGTTTGTGTGCTCGGATAATATTGAAATTCGGTTTGGATTTCCCTCGGTAGAAAAAGATTAGGTGTCTCTTCCTCCTCCAAAGCATCAAATGAGATATTGTTGTAGTATTTACTTCTCCTACTGAGTAAGTCGTGGGTGCCCGCATTCCCAGCCACCATTCATACATTGTAACAATTATATCTGGGGAGGCAGCACCAATTACTGAGAAATTTAACATCAATAATTCTTCTTTGTGATTATCAGTATGTCAGAATAACAGGATAGAGAGAACATATCAGAGGAACTCTTTAACAACCCAAGTGCAGGCAGGAATTGAGTAGAATCCCAAGGAGCACAACTCTTCCCCACAGATGATGATGTTGCTTAGAAGGAGGCAGGAATTAACCAATAATTACATGAACTTAATGAAAATACTAATCATAAACGCAGAAAGGACAGTTGGTAAATAACAAAATGAGATCAAGGACTTAGAAAAAGAAATCAGAGAGATGATTTCGCCAGATCCTACAGAAAAGAATGTTTAGATATTAAAGAAGGTTCTAAAAAAACATCAAAACATCAGAAAGAGATCATTTTCCAGCAAGTTTGATTACTTAGTAAACAAAAAGAGTACAGCCAATATAGAGACTCCAGTTGAGACATCCAGCAGCCACTCATGCAGCTTATCATCTAGTCACAATGGGAGTAACTCAGATTTGGGGGAGGGTACCTCAGAACTTTGAGAAAATGTTTTTTAGAAGACATACAGAGAATCAGGATAGGGAATCGAAGGGTCAACACACACCCATGAAGAACAGAAAGACCAGACTAGGCTTAAGACCCAAGAGATCAGTAAGGAGAGAGGATAAGAATGCGTACAAGGTCTTGGACCAGGAAGAAGTAACTACCACTGGCCCAATGGATGTAAGCATTGATGTTAACGCCATTGGTTCAATAGACACAAGCATGAATGTTAATGTTGTGAACCTATCGAGCTTAGTATTGACAATTAATATGATTGAGTTCTCAAAAAAGGTCTTTGGTTCTGCCCATCTGCTGACTCAAACTTAGATACAGTCAAGATTGATATGTATACATTTGTATGTAGATTCAAATTGAAGAAACAGTTTGCTACACAGACACCAGCTACCAAACACCATATTGAGACTCCGACATTAAGTGACCTCACAATATAAGATGCTATAGACACCACTACACTACTTTTACTTACTTCAGATGATGACAATGTAACAAATGTCAGTCAACTGCTGTCACAATTAGGGATAGATATAGCACACAGCAGGGATAGCGGGCTAAAACCCAGATCAAAATGGAATCCTAATCTTCCCCCAGATAACTACTGTGACATGTAAGGACGAACCAAATGGGGAAGGGGGATGGGTGGGAGGAGAGTACCAAGAGAGGTGAATATAACACATCTTCCACCCTGAGGAAAGGTAAAGGAGGAGAAGAGAAGGAGGAAATGGAGAGGTGAGAGAGGGAGAGAGAGAAAAGCAGAAAACGAAAGGAGTGGGAAGGAGTGAAGGAATGAATAAAGCAGGAACGCCGGGCAGAGGGAGGTGATCTGCCAGTGGTGAGAGGGGGAGGCAAAACATGACAAACATATTAACCATGGTCTTGCACAGAAGACCCGAAGACATAAGATATAACTCGAGGAGTAAAGGTAATCACACCATTCTGTAATCTTTGTGCCAGCCCAAAGAGTTTTTTGATCTTGTCCCTCTTCTCACATAACCGACCGGGTACCCTGAGTGAGGGGCATCCTGGCCGCCCTGTGCCCCACCTCGTCCTGGCCTATGGCAGTGCGATCCATGCTCCACATTTTGCCATCTTCCAGAATGACAACATTTTTTTTAACCTCTCCTATTTTATCTGGAGCATAATATGTGTCGCCTCTGCCACTTATCCCATAGGGTTTCCTGATATAAACTCTCTGCCACAGTCTGAAAGACTTGTCCTTTCTACCCCATTTCTTGTCATACTACTCTTTGTATTTCTTTTGTCTGGATTCCACCCTCTTACAGAACTCTTCCGGATTGACCACAACCTTATCCTTCGGGCTCAACCAGTTGTGGGACAACTTAGAGCCCGCCTTCATCCCCCTCAACAATTCAAAGGGAGTATGACCTGTGGTAAGATTAGGTGTAGTATGGTATGACCATAGCATATCTCTAATAGCTGACTCCATAGGCTTGCCTGACTTGACAGCCAGTTGAATGCACTCTTTTAACATACAATTTGCGCTCTCTACTTTCCCATTTGCCTTTGAACAATACAATGGTGGGCGTATGCGGGCAACGGACATGTCCATAGGAAACTCCTTCATTTCCTCCGACATCAACTGAACCCCATTATCCATGACTATGGTGGAGGGAATGCCCTCCTTTGAAAACAGATCACTTAAGAACACAATTAGGGATTTTGTGTTGATGCTGTTCACAAATTTGTATGTGATCCAGTTTGAGTAATTGTCAATGAGCACTAAGAGGTATCATTCCTGAGGTCCCCTAGCATGAATAGGGCAGGTAATGTCAAATCCCAGCTTGTCCCATGGCATCTTGGGGATCTTAACTGGTATGAGGGGTGTGTGCCTGGTACTTCTAGATTTATCACTTATGCTACAAGCTTAACAATACCACACCTTTTCTTCCATTAACTGATCCATAACAGGAAACCAATATTCAAATCTTAACCTTGCTTTGCTGAGACTCCGCCCCAAATGCTCTTTGTGTGTAAGCTCAATTATTTGGTTTCTCAGCCCTTCCGGCGGAACTATCTTCCATGACTTGAGAAGAAACCTCCCCTCATTGACAAATCATCTCTTACGTTCCAATATGGTTGTATGTCCCCAGGAAGGTCTTTGCATTTGTTGGGCCATCCTTTGATTACATATTATTTTACTTTGCTGATGATATCATCATGCTCCATGTGGAAGTCCCATTGGTCTTTTGTTACAGCTGGAAGCGTTACCTCTAGAACAGCCTCATTGCCTGTGGCTTCTACATATTCCATCTCAACTGGTGGCCTGGATAAAAAAATCAGCTACCTTGTTCTGTTGTCCAGGAATATAAACCATTTTGAAATTGAAGCCTTGATGGCCCAGTAGCAATTTTGCAATGTGGTGTGTCATGTTTCCCATGTCCTTTTTAGTGAACAAGGACAATAAGGGTTTGTGCTCTGTGCATACTTCAAATGGTTAACCCCATACATAGAATCTGAAATGTTTTATTGCCCAAAAACAGCCAACACCTCCTTTTCTACTGTAGAATAATTGGATTCAGCCCCTGTCAGAGTTCTGGAGGCGTAGACCACTACCTTCACTTTGTTGTCAATCCTTTGTGATAGAGTGGCTCCAACGCCTCTACTGCTGGCATCCGTGGAAATGATAGTGTCTTTATCCGCATTGAAGTTGCCAATGAATCGGACTGAAATGATGGCATCCTTTATGCTCTCTCACGCTTCCTCTTGATCTTTGCCCCAAACGAATGTGGAGTCCCTTTTTATGAGATCTTGAGGGGTTGTGACAGTAGAGCAAAATTTCTAATATACTTTGCCATATATTCTGCCAAACCTAAAAAAGACAGAATTTCCTCTTTACATGTTGGAGTAGGCGCTCTTCTCACTGCTTCAACAAGGTCGATCTTAGGTTTTATGCCCTCCTCCGAGAATGTCTGCCCCAGATAGTCAACTGAAGTTACACCTAGTTTACATTTGCTTTCTTTAGTAGTGAACCCAACTTCTCTTAGTTTCTTGAGAACCAAACAAGTATTAGAATTGTGTTCCGTTTCACTTGAACCATAAATTAAAATATCGTCCTGAAAACACTTAGGCCCCCATTAGGATGGCGGGCGGACAACACAGGAAATGAGGGAGAAGGAGTCCCCTATTTGGCTTCACTCTGGTTGGCAGGCCCCATCCTCGGACGCTGAAAAACTGCTCCCTGCCGTGGAAGCTGCTACAGGGAGACTGAAAACCTCCCCATGTTAAATAAATAGTGGTAGGCGGTGGGCACAAATCAAGCACCAGCCACTCCCGTGAAGAGACAGCCAAAAGTACAGGTACGTCTGTGAAAGAATGAAGAACGGACACCTCACCATATGGAGGAGACTCAAATTCGAATGGTTCTTTGAAGACTGCCGAAATCTTGAACCAGACCAGCAACAGTTCCTCCAGGCTACCAGCAAGAAGAACATCAACAGGGGAAGGTGCAGCGCTGTCCCTGTCACAGCATCCCTTCCTTCATCGCCACAATGAAGTAATGATCCACGCAGAAGGTAAGTTGAAAATTATTTATTGGATAATATAAATCTGCACACTCAGCCTGTCAACATTCCAAGGATGCCTTCATCTGAGGGTTTTAGGGATGTACCAAACTGGGAAGGGGGAGGGGTGGGAGGAGAGTACCAAGGGGGAGAATATAACACACAACATGTCTTTCACAATGAATTCTGACAACCAGAAGATTCAGTCCTTATATGACGAACATTATGCACACGATCACCAACTATGGAGTAGAATGTTTAGAAAGGAAACATCGTGCAATGCAATATTGCTCACTGATAGTGCTCGCCCCAGTTACCAGCTTAAAGTGATCCCATATGGGGAAATGGTTCAGAGCTCGAACAAATTGTAGCTGTGATAGAGAATATATCAAGAATTTGGATAACATTAAACACAGATTTCAGATTAGAGGGTGCAACACTAATATTATTGATAGAGCTTACAAGAGGGCACTAAAACTGGACAGGCAAATACCTTAAAGGATAATATACCCAAGAAAGATAAATACATGGAAACTGTCAGACCCATTACATCACATGGAAACAACACTTCTTAAATCAGCAAAGTAATTAACCACCAGTGGCATCTATTACAGGAAGAAAAGAACATCATAGCACACATCACAAGACATCCGAGCATTACTTTTCGAAACGGTAGCAAATTAAGAAGTCTACTATGCCCTAGTTACCCACATACTAAAACTCATAAGAACTGGTTCACATCACATAATAAGTGCTCCCACAGATGTGGTCATTGAACTATGTGCAGATTAGTTAAGGAAACAACATCCTTTGAATATAATCATAGCACAGTATATCAAATCAAACACAAAATCAATTGTACCACACAATATGTGGTCCATGGATGCGCGTAGCCCTGAGAGAATCTGGTGATTACTATGCTATTCTAGACCTGTATTGCTCAGCCTAGCAAACATTTATTTTTTAAACATTAGAATTTGCAACTTTTAAAAATAACTTTACCATTTTTTCCTGTCTCACTGCCAAATTGCACTTTGGGAGTCAAGCCCACACCTCGTTCCAAAGCAGGATTCTCCCGATTGTTGTGGAGGGTGTGGACATGTATGATCTCCTATTTCTGCAGCTGGTAGGGCTTGTGGAGGGTGGAGCTCGGACAGTCACGTGACCCAGAATCCGCTCTCTACAAAAAGCTGATGCCTGCCTTCTCACGCAGCGGGCGTGCCGTTGGCGCGCCAAAGGCAAGCCTGTCTGCGCCCGTCCGTGCCAGACGGCCACCAGGAGCCATGACCCCTGGCCTAATCCCAACAGACAGACTGGTGTTTACATCTTGCAAATTACTGGCTCTCCACACCCCAGTTCATCAAGACTGTACCCTACTTCAAACAGACGACAGGGTGGGGAAATGTCCCTCTTGTGGTTTGTCAGCTGACCCTACCCAGAGACTATTAACTACTCCTCTGAGCTAAACCTACAAGACCTGTCCTGCGGCTCCAATTGCCAAAGAATTTCCTTTCTAAACACAAACTGATGGTCACTCCCGAAACACAAAGCTGACATTTTCGACCTTGTGACCAATAAACATTGTTTTTAACGGAGACCTGGCTGCATGAGAGCGTGGGCCCTGATGTTGCCGCTGCTCTAAAATTGAACTGTGCCATAGTCAGAAAGGACAGAGGTCCCAAAATTGGAGGGGGTATAGCCATCATTTAAAAAAAAGATTTTCAGTGCAAATTCGAACCCCTAGCTTACACGAATTGAAAAGCAGCAATTTAAACTGGCTCTAACCCCGAACTTTACTTTTTCTGGCATATTAGTTTACCACCATCTCGGACCCCCAGTTCCCTGGGCTGCATCCTTTTCCAGTCTTATAACCCCTCTGTTCATGAGCTCGGCCAATTTTTCAATTCTGGGTGACTTAAACATACACCTGGGCGACCTCACTAATACAACCTGCATTAACCTTGTCTCTGATTTAGCTACTATGAAAATTACTCTTCTTAACACAGGCCCCACACACAAGGCAGGTCACTTACTGGATCCCATTCTTCCCAATTCATCCTGCATCTGCTGCTCCTTTGCACTACCATTATGCTGGTCTGACCACATTTTAACTAAGTTCACTTTAAAACCCTCGGTCACCTTTGAGGCCTCCTTCCCCTCTATACAGGTACTCAAAAGGGACTGGAAAGATCTCGACTTAACTGCCTTAAACAACCTTTTATGCTCCAATATATCCACCAATGATTTAAGGGTGAATGCGCTCTCTGACACCCTACAAAAATTGCTTTTGAATGCTTTAGTCACCTGTCTTCCCCTTTCTAATAAGATCAGCAATCACCGTCCGCCTGCGCCATAGTATACCGACACTCTAATAAAAGTGAAAGCCAAATGTAAAGCGCTGAACCAAAAATGGAGAAGGGACTATGCTCCTGAACCCAAAAATGTATTCAAAAAGGCCAAAAAACGGTATCATAATCTTTGTAAGTCAGCCCACGCTACGTTTGTCTCTACAACCATCTCCGATGCTTTGCATTGCTCGAAAACACTTTTTGGCATAGTCAAGCAGCTTGCCGGCTCAGAGACCCTAGCGAGACCTGCCCCCCCTCAATGAATGTCACTGTGAGGATCTTGCTCCCTTTTTTGTTCAGAAAGTCGAGAAAATGTATTCAGACATTGCGATCACTTATTGCAGCAGCCTCTCTCCCTCACAGCTCAAAAACTCCCCTCCGCTTACATTCTCCTCTCATATGGCAAATAATACACCCCCTGACCTAGACATAGTGCTTGGTAACTCTACCAATGTCCTGGACTCCTGGCCCCTTCTCAACGAAGCCTCCTTTAAAGTTCTCTTAGACAGTGTGAAATCCGGTTCACCCAAGGGCCCTATGCCGATCTCGGTGTTCAAACAACTTGAGTCACCTCATCTGAGAGTCATTATGAATCTCTAAAACGCATCCATACTCGAATTTTCAGTCCCATCAGACTGGAAGCACTTCATGGTGAGCCCTCTTTTAAAAAAGCCCAATGCCGACCCTGATACACTTTCCAACTATCGGCCTATCTCCTTACTAACGGCCTTCTTGAAAGTTTTGGAGAAACATATCCACTCCCAGCTCTCCAAATTCGTAGACACAAATAACATTTTCCACCCATCTCAATCCGGTTTCTGAGCAGACTTCTCCACAGAAACTACTTTACTGGGGTCACGGAAAGGCTGCAGCACCATTTGGATGCTGGTGATACTGTTGCGCTTATACTGTTAGACCTAAGTGCGGCGTTCGATACAGTATCCCACTCAATACTTTTAAAAACACTGAAGTCACTCGGCATCTTTGGCTCAGCTTTAAAATGGCTAATTTCCTTCCTGGATAACTGTACCCTCCAAATCTTTTCCGCAACTGCCAGCTCCGACATGCATCGCTTACCATATGGGGTGCCCCAGGGCTCCATCTTTAGCCCCTTGCTTTTTAACCTTTATGGCAGACCCTTAGCTGACATTGCAGAAGATACTGGGCTGACGCTTTTTACCTACGCAAACGACTCCCAGATTATCTTCTCTCGCTCGAAAGCAAGTAGTGGCGTATCATCTCCCCTTCAGCTAGGATTAGGGAAAATCGCTTCATGGATGCACACCAACTATCTAAAACTTAACAGTGTAAATACCGTGGTCCTGATCCTTGGTAAAAACAAAGATCACTGGGGCCCACTACACTGGCCCAGTGAGATGGTAGCACTTCCCCATAACCACTTCCACGTAACCATTGATGACTCACTTACAATGCACCACCAGGCAGTCAAGGTTACGCCACCCCCTCCGATCTCAACAACTACCGCCCTATATTCAACATCCCCTCTTTGGCGAAACTGCTGGATAAATGTGTAAAAATTCAATTATGCCACCATATTGAGAATTACAACTTCTTAGACAGTCACCAATCTGGCTTCTGTCAAGGTCACAGCACAGAATCTGCACTCACACACATTATGGATGACGTAATAAAAAATCTTGACCGCAAAAAGTCATGCCTAATGATACTTCTTGACTTATCCTCCACCTTCGATACGGTCAAGCATGACAACCTTTTGTTTTCCCAATTGGAATGACAGATGGACCTCTCGGACAAAGAATCAAGATGAAGAATTCACTGTCGCAACCTTTCAAGGTCACCTTGGGTGTTCCTCAGTGATCAGCCTTATCACCCATTCTTTTCAACCTATTAATGAAACCTCTGGCTAAAGCATTGAAATCAGTGAATTTTTCTATATCACCTGTATGCGGACAACACCAAACTGTATTTGAAAATCTCCACCCCAGAAGACTTCATTTCCCTCAACGCTATTCTACAGAACACGCAAAGCTAGCTCACTAAAAACCACCTCATGCTGAATACCTAAAAAACGGAATTCATTCTCATCTCTCCACCGAATTACACACCTAAGATAGATGTATGGTTGAAACACCTAACCTCCTTTGACTGTGCTCCCCTCATCATTGGCACCACAAAATCCCTAGGAATCACCATAGACAAACACCTGAATATACAGACGCACATCTCTAATGTCACCAAGGGAGCTAATCACAAGTTGAGTATACTAAGGAAACT
The DNA here is from genome assembly GCF_964261635.1 of Lissotriton helveticus. Lineage (NCBI taxonomy): Eukaryota > Metazoa > Chordata > Amphibia > Caudata > Salamandridae > Lissotriton > Lissotriton helveticus. The sequence goes on from NC_136065.1 coordinate 1,758,880,124, forward strand.
CAAACCTTTCCTCCCTCAGGTCAACCTAAAAATGGCAATGCAAGCCCTAGTGCTACCAAGATTAGACTATGGAAGCACCACTCTTTGAGGTCTCCCCAAATACAAGCTGGCTCTGCTGAGGGCATCACTTAATGCTGCGGCTAGACTGGTGTCAGTAACTAAAAGAAATAGCCACATCTCTCTGACCCTGAAAGCCCTGAACTGGTTGCCTTATGAGGCAAGAATACACCTAAAGGTTGCCTGCTTGACCCATAAAGCACTACATAACAATACACACAGTTACTTAGCTCTAAAGCTAGAAAGGCCGGGAGGTTGCAGACAACTTCGAAGTGCGTGTACTTTACTTCTGAAACCAAAGTCCTTCCATAAGAAGAGAACTGGTTGCAGAGCTTTCTCAGGGATTCCACCAAAGATTTGGAACTCCTTACCTCCAGTGGTAAGTGGAATATCTTCCTTTACCGCATTCAAAAAAGAAGTAAAAATACTACTAATTAACAAATTCATGTCCTAAATCTTAATTCTAGGCTGACACCGAGATACCTATATGATCGGCATATCAGTACCTACCTCCAGTGGAACGAATGAGATTATTATATATATGTTTATTACCACGGCCACTTAATGCTCAATAACTGTATTTAGTGTAAAGCTCAGTTGCCCATGGGTCTCCTATATTATCCATATACCTCATACCCATGGTGAATCGAAGGAGAATATCATATGTATGTTTATTAGCACAACCACCTAATGCTCAATAACTGTATATTGTGCAATGTCCAGCTGATTACGGGTCACCTATGTTATCCATATGCTATATATCTCTTTTGTACGTAATAACACATTTCAAATGCTTGTGTACTACTAAATCCGTTTATGTTTTATACCGTATACTGTAAAGCGCTCTGATACCCTCATGGGTCACGTTCGCGCTATATAAAACTTTATAAATAAATAAGACAACAGAAAGCCATTTGGATCGTGCATCTTAAAGCCGATGACATGAGTCATAATATTGACCGGGAACTGCACTACTTCCTTGTGAATTAGAACACTGGTATGCAAAGCACTTTATTATGGAACTGTAATGTACCCACAAAGTTGACTATACACAATGTACAACTGCTGTACCACTTCTTTACATTGGCCGGACCTGGTCTTAGGTTGAATATGGATGAAAACATCAGACTTTCTATGTTTAGCATTTCCAAGAAACCAGGATATTGGTATGGGAACTAATATATTGACTGGATATGAAATATACTCCTGTTTCATGTTGCTTATGATGGAAAACTAGTTCTCTCATGTCGACTTATGACATCTACGTGCCGGCAGCATTTGGTATAAAGTTGACCATGTCACATAATAGCTAAGTAGATTTGTGCACTCTCCATATGATTGATTTCGGATTAATTTATAAATAACATGCTGTAATTAGGTTTGAACTATGTAACCAGGGTATTAAGCATGGGTTACCCTGTGTGATTAACCATACTATGGTATATGACTTGGTATTGACATGTGTTGACAGAGGCAATATTGAATACACACCGAACCTCCTCTAATCTCACTTTCTTATGACTCACTTATTACTGGGTGGGTACTGCTGCGTCTATTGTTCCATATCACTCACATGGCATGCATACTAATGTTTAGAACAATGACAGGCTTCAACGGGTGGTCCTAAAAATAATCTCTGACTTTGAGATCTGACGTTACACTATAAAGAAAAAATAACATTGTACCTAATGTTTCCTATACTCATTTGGGGATGCTGGAACTCACTTATCACATCCTTGTTCCAATAAGAGTGGAGTGTTCTACATCGAATTACTCTGACATGGCCGCTGGAATTTTTAGGACTCCGATTGAATATATAATAGTGACTGGTCTTGCCTGATCTCCAATATGGCCAATGATATTTTGGGCATTCTAGGAGATATAGAATTGTGACTGGCCCTTCCTTGATATCTTATACAGATGAATAGGACCTTCATAATGGTGCTGATGCACCACACCACAGACCTGTTACTCAGCAAGATCGCCGTCCTCATTGGTAAGTGTCTACATATGCTAGCCAATCAGCCTTGGCCCGTGGCATGGGATTGCTAGGACTGATAATCTTCAGTTGTATTCAGCTATGCGGAGTTAGTTTAATATGAACGATTTTGTGTATGATCAGTCGTATCACTGACATAACCATATGATCTGATGTGATACATAGAACACGACTCATATCGAATGTAAGTTGGAGATCGAATTACACCTTCCATCCTCCCAGGCAAATTCAGCGAGTTTTTTTTCTCCAATTTAACGACCCGGGCTGTTAGCTAGTGTGCGGGATTACCCCCGCATGACCAACTACTGGGATGGGCAAATTTATTACTTCAGTCTACCAGTGAGGGAGAATGGTCTGGACTGATGGGCCCCTCAGTTTATTTAGAGATTTTGTGACACCCCAGTGTTTATGTGGGGGCCTATAATTTACCCCTTTCATAATAGGCACCGTGTTTAATTGATGGGTATGCATAGGATAAATCTGCTTACCTAATGACCAGATAGAGCGTAACATGAGTGGTTGTACTTTGAAAATGTGGAGACTAGGAAGACTGGAGTGTTGGGATTTACATTGTATTTTGAAAATTTGGAGAGTAGGAAGACTGTTTTGTTGGGATATACATTGCCCTTAGTTATTAGATATTCTTAGGTACATCATCTATTTCCACCTGTTTAGGGTACCTTATGTTTCACAAAGGTGAATATCGAACCTTCGTTCATTTCAGACTTACCTGCATCACACGCCGGCACCTAATGAGGATACTAGATCTTACAACACTTTAAGGTAAGGACTTATGCCTTATACAACTCTTATAGCACATCAGTATATGAATAAGAACTGATTCTGTGTATTTTACTGTTCTTTCAGGGCAAAGATATTATTGCTCCTGAGCTTTGGGATGTTTACAGGGTACAGACCTAGCTCACATGCATTATTAGAAGAAACACAACACCTATATGTCCAGGTGAGCTACTAACCGCTGATACACTGTCAGATAGTGGCCAAGGGATATTACTCAATCATGCACTTGAAACACCCGGTGAGATGAGTGGCTTACAATGGTGAGCCCACTGCCTATAATACACATCTCGTACACTCTTCACTTTTCACTTTCTTTGATGAACCTGATAAGACCCTATATAACCTATGGAACTCAAAGAAAATACTACTTTGTATTCTCTTGCTGTACTTATTTGGCCAACTGTTGGCTGGGCACATGAAGTTCATATCACAATCACTAGCGGTGCGTTTTGGGTCTCTGAACCAGGTGGCGAGCCTATAAAAAGCCAGAGTTTTCTCTCTATAATGGTTTTATATTTTATCTTCAGCCCTTCTTTAAACTGCTGTTATACTTACAGCACATAGATGAAACACGTGTTGGCAAGTGGAAAGTCCAAGCACAAGGGCGGAATTGAACACTGCAACAAAGAACTGTTGATTCCATGATATCGACGCCTATATTGTTTGTGTGCTTGGAGAACATAGAAATGTTCTTATTCTAATTCAATTTCCTTTTTTGTTGCTGCAGTAAAGGAACAATGCATAACGGTGTACTTCATGCCTTGCCATATAATTACAGTTTAATATGTGAAATTGCAGTGTGCAAGAAAAGAGGATAGCTACAACTTTTGATGGTGAATAAACCATATTACCCAGCCAGGATTTGGTCATAAAGGCCAAAATGTTGTCATCAGTATAGGGTTCTTGTAGAAAGCAAACATCAGGATTACATGTATGCAAGTAATCTAGGATTTCCCTCCTTTTTACTCAATTACGTAAATCTTTAACATTTAGCAAAGTAATGTTTAACTTACAACCATAAGAAAGTATAGTGAACCGATACATTACAACACAATAGGAGAAAGACATAGGAAAGGAAAAATGAATGAAGATAGAACCAGAAAGTAGCCCTTTTATAAAGACAAACAAATGAAAAGGACAGACAAAACACATATAAGCTCTAGAAGATGCACACATTAAAGAAAGTAGTGAAACTACAAAGGTACAATCCAGGAATTAGATGTAACACCATGTTGCCTACTGAAGAAAGGAAGAAAAAAAAGTAGTTATGGAACATCAAATATAAAGTATTATTTATAGGAGAATGCAAGTCCATTGCCACAGGAGCATAAAGCTCAAGATATGCAAGTAACTTGTAGCTGACAGCTGTTATGATATCCCCACACATCTGACCCATATGTTGCAACAGGCACACATTTGGTTTTTATAAAGTGTAACCAGCTCAGTCACTGGCTTATGGCCCAGCTTTCCGGCAAAGCGGAAAAGACCCTAAACTACCCTGCCCGCATGCTGCACCCTTGCAATAACGAGAAGATCCCAACTCAACCTAATATTAAAACCAGTCCTAAACAATTAAAATTGTTCAGTTTATCAATTCTCTTATCTCCCACCACGTATGTCCTTGTTTTCGTCATTTTAGGGCCACACACCATGATATACGATTTTATAAAATTCACTTTTAGATCAAGAGCCAACATAAAATCTGTGAGTGCGTCATTAAGCAATTTTTGGAGGCTGTTTTCTGTCAAGACCATTAACAAGGTTTCATCCGCATACGAGAGTAGTGGGACCTGTGTGCCACCAATGAGCGGATGTTAGATTTGGGGTCTCTAGTTGGCAGAGGTAAGTACCTTTGACCAAATGGGGACCCTTGCGTCTAGTCAGGGTAAGGGGCTGCATTCCTAAAATAACCCCTGCTCACGCCCTTGGTAACTTGGCACGAGCAGGCAGGCTTATCTCAGAGGCAGTGTGTAAAGCATTTGTGAACACATACAGTAATACAGTGACAACACTACAGATAGACATCACACAGGTTGTATTATAAAAATAAGTATTTTTATATATTCTTAACACAAAACCAATCAACAAAAATCCACAATACTGTACTCAAGATATGCTTAAAAAGAGGTTGTTCACTTAAAATCAGTATCTAACAACAGATAACTCCAATGTGAGTTATCAAGACGTCGTGACAGGAGGATTCCTAAAGTGCAGCGCCGAATGTGAGGTGTGCGGTGTCGGGCCCGGAGTCAAACAGACCCCCAAAGAACAGTACCTTGGGAAAGCGATGAAAAACAAACACAGCTCACAGCGTTGGGGAGGTGCGGCTTTGTTGGTAGTGTGGAACGTCGGTTCCTTACGACCCCAGGCGTGGTGTAGACTCTGTTCCTTACTGCCGCACAGGGGAAGTGAGACGACAGTTCCTTACTGCGTCGGGGAGGTGGTGTCATGATGGCGCCGAAACCACGGTTCCTTTATGATGTCGAGCTGTCAATGGCTTCTCGGTCACCCATGTCAAGGATCGGCTAAGCGATGTCGATTTCAGCTTCAAAGTCAATGCGGCCGAGCAGCAGGTGTCGGGACCACAGCACAAGTCGAAGCAGCACTCACTGCTTCGGGCAGGTTACGGCGTTGCTCGCTGGCATTGATGTGGCACGGCGGGCGGCGGCGGGTCTAAGGTGCATGTCGGAGCAGTGTTCACTGCTTCGGTGCAGAAGACGGAGTTGCTCAGCTTCGGTATTGCAATTTCCTTCTGCGGCAGCTAAAACCACAGTTCTAGATGCAGGCCAGAAGAAGGGGTGAAGTATTGTATCCCTGAGACTTTAGGCAGGAGGCAAGCTCAAGTTCAAACCCTTGAAGATCTTACTCAAGATAATGAAAGCACACTCAGTCCTTTTTCTCCTTTCTTTGGCAATGAAGCAACCGCTGCAGGCCAACCCTAACAACACGCAGCATAGGGGTAGTCTCTTCCTTCAGTGTTTCCGGTTCTTCTCCTCAGCAAAGGTTTGTCTTGATTCCCAGAAGTGATCTAAAGTTCTTGGGTCTGGGTCCCAATATTTATACTCATTTTCCCTTTGTTCTCTGAAGGCAGAAAAGCCTTTGCCTAGTTCAAACCAGTTCTGGTCAGACCAGGAGCACTTTGTTTACAGGACTCCTTCTCTTCCTTTGACAGTGTAGGCCAGGGACATCAGACGCAGCACAGGAGGTGGATCCAGCATTGTGGAAGGCAGGCCCAGCCCTATTCAGGTCCCAGATGCTCCCCTCCCACCACTCTACATGCATATGGGTCTATTCAGTCCTGGGCTGACTCACCCTGTCTCCTGAAATCACCCAGACCCTGTCACTCAAACTCCAGACAAGGAATACACAACCTAGCAGAGGCAGGATTGGACAGTTAGGCAAGAAAATACCTACTTTCTAAAAGTGGTATTTTCAAACACAGACTGTTAAAACGAACACTAAAAGATGTATTTTATCATTCTGAGTTCAGGCATACTAAACTCAAATTTCTACCTAGTTTCCTGAGTCAATTAGAATGATAAGATGTTTTAATCAAACTGCCCATTCTGGCCTATGGGGAACAGGTAGCCTTGCAATAGTGAAACACAGAAATGACTGTAGTTCCCTATCAGGACATGCCACACACATCAGGGCATGTCCTACATTTTACCTACAATGCACCTTGCCCTTGGGCCTACCTTAGTGGTGACTATTATGTATAAAAGGGAAGGTTTAGGGACTGGAAAGTGGGTGCACTTGCCCAGTCAACATGGAAGTACAAGACTGCACACAGGCTCTGCAATGGCAGGCCCGAGACATACTTTACAAGCTGCTCCAGTGGGTGTCACAAGCCGTGCTGCAAGCCCACCCGCAGCATTAGATTTACAAGCCCTGTGCACACGCAGTGCACTGTACTAGGGTCTGACAAGTAAACCACATAAGCCAATCATGGAGTCACTAATCTATACATCAATTTATAATAGGGAGAGCATATGCACTTTAGCACCGATCAGCAGTGGTAAAGTGCCCAGAATCATAAAAAAGCCAACAACAGGTCAGAAAAAATACAGGAGGAAGGCAAAAAGTTCAGGGATGACCCTGCAAAAAAGGACCAAGTCCAACAGTGGACAATCAATTTCTTTATCTTTTAAAAAGGTCTCTAATCCATTGGTGTAAATTAAAAAAAGAAAGGGGGGTAAGATAAATCCCTGAAAGATACCTTCCATGGAGGCTATGGGCCTAGTTTTTTTCCCTCTGGCCATATCTTATAACAACAGAGGTTGATGCATGCAGCCTACGAAGAAGAGAAAGCAAAGCCTCCTCCACCCCCATGTTCCCCATAAGAGCCCACAACTTCTCCTGATTTATAGTGTCAAAAGCACTGGACAAGTCCATGAAGGCCAGGTGGATAGAACTCTTCCTGGCTTTCATGTACTTGCCCTTAATCAATGACAAGTTAAGGCACTGTTCAATGGTGCCCATCCCTTTCCTGAAACCATACTGCATTCTTTCCATCACTCCAGCATCTGTCGCCCAGGTTTCAAGTCGGGCAAGGATGACCCTCCCCAGCAGTTTTGCCGTGGTGTCTATAAGGGAAATTTCCTGTAGCAGGCAGGGTCACTTTGATTACCATTCTTGAATACAGGGACAACAGCAACCTCTCTCCAGGATAGTGGGATAGGGCCAGTCACCACTGCTTTAAAAATATCGGTCAACAATGGAGCCCATAGCTGGGGTTTAGTTCTAAAAACATCTAAAGGGACTCCATCCGGGCCTGGTGTTTTCATGTAAACTCCTTTAGCTAAGGCTTCCTCAACCTCAGCCACTGAGATAGATGAGCTTAGCTTGGAAGCTGAGGTAACATTTAGGGCAAATCCCCACTTAAAGCCTCGGGATGGTGGCTATAAAGATTAAATATAGCTGAGAAATGAGTTTCTTAAATATCCCCTAAGATCAAGGAATCTATCTTCCTCACCTCTTCGGTGAAAAAAGGGCGATTTATATCATCCCAGAAGCTTTTGGCGTCTTTGAGGCAACTGGCTCTCTCCAAATCATCCCAAGCTAAAGACCTTTGTTAGTGTTTTTGAGCTTTTGAGCAAGCAGCATTAAACCACCTTGTCTCTGGGAGATTCCTGACCTTGGTCGATTTGGTCAGGTTTTTTGCTATATCTGAACATATCATTTCAAAATCACAGATGATCTCATGAGGGCGAATATTGATGTAAACAACTCATGATTAATTCATAATTAGCTATGACGGTTTTTGACTCAAATTCAGATAAGTTTACTTTATTCCAGTTGAGTCTTACCCCTTTATTACGAAAAAAATGAATTGGACAGTCACCAACTTTCCCAGACTGAGCTATTATACTAAAAGTCGCTATAAGGGCATTATGATGGCTGGCATTATTTAGCTCCACCTCGAAGTCTTCAACAAGTGGTAAGAACTTCTGTGAGCTAAACATAAAATTAATGAAGCTTCCCCTAACCCCTCCAACAAACGTGGGCACTGTAAAAGGCAATAACTTGCTAACTCATTAATGAGGCCCAAATCGTTCTCGATAATGATAGTTTAGGGTCTCACCCTGGGGAGTATAGATAATGTTTAGCAACCCACAAGCATGGTTAGAGCTACGTGGGCAGGAAGAACAATTACAATCACCTACCCAAAGAATGCATATTGATTGCCATTTCTCAGAGGTTTTTGTTAATTTCCACCTACAGAGCCTCAATAACCTGACAGCTGTTTTGGTATAAAATATTGTAGTACCAGTTCACAATAATTATTAGCTTGACCTGTAACATATTAACAATCAGAATTAATTGGAGCCAAGGAGATGTAACAAAAGTGGTGAATTTTATGGGCTCGTATTTAACTGAAATCAGCAGAACCAACCCTCCTTTTGCTCTCCCTGCTGGGGAAGGTGTTGCATGGACCGTATAGGAACTATAACCATTTAGCACAATATCTTCCTCATACCACGTCTCCTGTAGGCAGATAACATCAAAGCCTCTAGTATAATTTAGCCACACTTCATCAGTCATTTTGGAACGAATTCCTGCTATGTTCCATGAAATACATTTTAGTGGAGCCTTTATGTGACCCTGGATTACCAATCCCACAGGTTTGTCGTCTGTAGTTTGTTCAACTACAGTGGGAGACAGGTGCAGCTCCTGACTAGCAGTAGTGACATTTGCAGCCTTTATGTGACACTGGTTTACCAATCCCACAGGTTTGTAGTCCATAGTTTGTTCTACTAGGGCAGGAGACAGGGGCGGCTTCTGGCTAATAGTAGTGACATTTGGAGTCAGGGTATTGTGTGGTGAATAGACTATGGGTTTATCTCGGCTCTCTACTAGTGTTTAATCTAGAGGAGGGGTATTCAAGTGATTTCACGAGCCCCTGTTACTGTGTTTGTCTTAAAAAGTTCCTCTCCCTTGAGCATTATAGTGCAAACCCTATCCAATCACTGCAACTGATTGGCTAGAACACCCAGGTAGTCAGTCAATTTCAGACAACCCGGAAAGGACATCACTCCGGTTAGGGTGAATGAATGAGGGTGGCTGTTTCATGGGATGTGAATTTGAGTTCATCCATAGAGACTGTTTTCTTAGAGTAAATTCATGATATGGAGGATAAAAAAGCCCAACGGGTGGATCTCTTTTGAATCACCAGGCAAATCTCTAAAATGTGATAGGGCAAAACGAGTGCACTATGCATTACTAAAATTAATCATGACACAATCCCCTTCCCCATGCTTGATCGTATGACATGGCAAGCTCACTCGCCTAGCCATTATAATTTGTTCAGACCAATTTAACATCCAGCGAAATTTTCTAATAGCACCAGTAAGCCGATTTATTGATAAGGCTTTGGCAAGTTTCTTGCTGAACATTAATAATAAAAATATCAATAAATGTATTAAAATTAAATTACTTCCCACCCTACTCCCTTATCAACCCACAACCCGCTCCTAAAAAAATAACACAATTAACATAATTACCAATTAATTAATATTAATTACCAATCAATTAATAAATAATTAATAATAAATTAATTCCCACAATTAACAATATAAACTATAAAGTAAGTAAATATTAATTAATAAAAAAGATGAATACATTAATTATAATTCCAATTCCAATTACCCTATAAACCCTCAACCCGCTCCTAATAAAAATGACATAATTAACATATTTACCAATTAGTTAATCAATAATAAAACAACAGCCAATTATTAATTAATTAATTAATTATACATGAATTCCCACAATTAAAACTATAAAAATCAAAAATAAATAAAATGTTATATTCAATTTATTATAAATAAATTACTTCGCACTCTATTCCCCTATAAACCCACAACCCACTATGGAACTAAAACGCATAATTTAATTTAAATACAATTATTACCTTCTAAAAATTTAACAGATATATTAAAAAACAACAGCAATACTTAGACAAAACATAGAACACATACATTTAAAATACATACTAAAATACATAACGCTAACTAAAAAAATGATATTTTTTACAACTATATTTCTGCATTTTTAGAAAACAACATTTCTTACCTGAAACTCCATATTCTTGACCACGATATTCTTGCGGTCGATATTTATGTATCTCAATATTTTTCACTCAATATTAGTACAGGTCAACAATTCCTGCTCGATATTCTGAGGCTTTACCACATTTTCTGTAGCGTTGTCAGATCAGTACAAAACATTGTGAAATACTGAAGGCTAAATAACTTGTGCATTGTTACCAGACACCCTCATGGGCATCTTTATTGACTTGATGCTTAAGGTACATAGTGCCAGATACTATGGTTTGTACTTCATACTATAAAAGGGCTGCCATGTGTGTCTGCAATAGTGTCCCCTTTGGGGATTTCTGAACATGTGTATGTATAAATGGGAGATAGTTGTATGGGTCATAGAGTCTTTGGACTCTATGACCAATAATGATCGATAAAGAAACATGCTAGGAGGCTTTTCAGTCCCGGCAGTTTGCCTTCTTAAACAAACTCGAGTGGTGGACACTGAAGCTCTGCCAAGACATTGGGAATCTGCCAATGCTATCTAATTGAATGAATTTGACGGTGCAAGAGCCTGTGTGACTTAATTAAGGGCATTGGTGCTGGGTCCTATTATGATTGCGGACCATCCGGTTTTGAAAAACCTGAGGAGATATTAATGACCTAAGAGACAAGGACTTTTCTTTTGCAAATTTAGAGCAAGGCTGAAACTGCATGTCTGCCTGTTCCTTTGGCATGTTGTGAAGATAGACGTCAAAAGTTGAGTTTATTGGAGGAAGTAGCTCCCCGCCTAGACAACCAAGAATATCAGCTCTTTGATAAGAGTGCGGGGAGACATATTTTTGCCAAGCCTGAAGAAGGTGGTTGGACCTGTTTTATACCACAGAAACACGTTGCTTCTTTGTCTCTGGACCACCAAACCATTGGGGTTCAATGTATAAAATTCATCACATGTTGAACCTGTTGTGACTATTGGTTTGGTTGTTTATTTTTATTTGCACTTTGATATCTGTTGCACCTTTTCAATACGGTGTACGGTATGAAATAACCTGAAGCTAGTTGCTGTTTAACACTCAAAATATTATGTACTGTGTATGTTTTTAAACATTTTCTAACTAAATTGAATAGATCTATTGAATAAACATTTTTATATTGTTTTTTTGGCTTCTACTATATATGTTGGTGATTGACTGACTGTCTGGATGTAGTGTGCAAACAGTGTGGAATGCTTTTGAGGAATCCCAAAGTGAATTTGTTTCTGGCGTAGTGTCATTTTAGTGTTGTGTCCCTTTGGTGAGGAGGACCCCTCTCTCTGTTTTTGAGATTCTATATATCTATGTGCCTGCCTGATGTGTATTGCATGTCTGGCTCTGGAGGGACAGGGTCTGGTGAGGTGTGTGGCTCCAGTTGGGCTGGGTGAGACAGTGCTAGTCTGAATGGGCAGATATGTATTTGGAGTAGGGGGAGGAGTAGTCACTGACCCTGAGTAGGTCTGTGCCTGCCTTGTACAATGCTGGCTCTGCCTCCCTGTGGTGTGTCTGGGGCCAGGACTAGGGGTGGGCGGAAGTCGCTGAAGGGACTATCGCGGAGAGGCACGGAGATTGAACCAATCTCCGTGCCTCTCTGCAATATTTCCGTTCCGCGAGCCCACGAGCCCGCCCGCTGCCTGCACATGCACATGCGCATTCCTGGTCAGGACTGCGCATGCGCAGGCTCCCGCGCATGCAGTTTACAAGAGGAAGCCGTGATGGGGGAAGTTTGCGGCTCAATAAGGAAAGTTTTACTTAAGTTACTATTTTACCCCTTAAATATAATTCAATAAGGCGGGCGGGAAGCGGGCGGCGGGCGGGAGGGGGCGGGCGGCCAACTTCTGTTCCGCCCATGAATGCGCGGAAATTGGCCCTGTTTTTCTTCCTTCTTTGCGGAAGGTGCAAATTCTCGCACATTCCATGGGCGAAACGGAAATGTCCGCCCACCCCTAGCCAGGACCTACTTTGACAATGAGGGTACTTGAGCACTGTATAGAAATGTTGGGGTTCCCCCCAGAACTGGTTTGGACTGGACGCAGAGCCCTAACAACAAAGACACATGTGAAATCTCTACGATTGTGAAGAAAAAAGAAAGAAAAATAAAGGAATCTACTGTTTGAACTCTTGAAAATCAGATATAATGTTGATTTATCTTCTTCTTTTTTCATTAACCTAATATATATTTTTTGTGTTGTGCTCGGGAACAATAATTTGTTTACAATCCAGGATATGTTATGAGCTGTGTATCCGCTGTACATGTGTACGGAATAACAAATTGTATGTTCAGCATGTGCTTTAACACTGAAATCTATCAACACATAAACCTCTTCTTATTGTTTTGCCTTTTAGGTCTTACTAACTGTGTGACAAGATTTGGAGGCAGATATCACACTTCTAACAATAACAATGTTCTTCTTTTTCCAACAGGTCAGTCACTCATAACAAGTGAACACACCTCTCAAACTGAGAAGACCCCCTTTTACCCCAGGACAATGCTGACAGTGATGAGGACAGTGCTGGACATCTTTACTAGACCTGGGTGGAGTTTGTGGCGTTCCGCTATATGGACCTCCCTGAAGTGATCCAAAAACTCTGCAGTGCTATGCAGAGTTCTGCAAGATGTGGGGTACGTAACATAATGCCATTCATGCAGCCTTTTAGCGCCAGGTGTCTGACCCCCACTGTTAAATCAGGGTGAATGGCACCATGCACAGTACAAGAGGGGGTTGCTCTTTCTGCTGCTCAAGTAGATGCTCTACTGGAGTGGCAGCTTCCTCAATGCAAATGGAAGGATACTCAACACGAGTGGCAATGACCATCCACAAACTCTCACATTGAGAAATCTCTCTATGAGGTGGTCTGGATTAAGATTTTCTATTTGTTCGCACTTGCCAACTTAATGTTGGTGAGCGTAAGCGAGAAAAAAAACGGCTGAGTTTTCAGAACTCTGCATGCTGCAGGGAGCATGGAGTGGGGAAAACCCTGCAACCTCCACGAGTGGAACAGAATGTCACACCCAGGCCTAATCTTGGCATGGACAACGGTGCTGGTCCATCAGGCCAGACTGGCCTTACCTCAACTGTGGGACTCCCTGGGCCAACACTGCCACCCTTACAAGTACCCAGCCACAAATGTCCACCACATTATGTGCCCCTCGCACAAAGTCTGACACTTGTGCATCACTTTCCTGGCTCAGGAGGTGCCAGTCACCACCCATGCACCCTAAGAGCCAGGAACTAGTGGGGAACAATAACCTGGGCTAAGTGCACAGGTACATCTGGATAGTTGGAGGGTATCTGTGGCCAGCAGAACATCAGTACCATTACCCAGTCTAAAATTGACCACGTCATGGGGGCATACCATCAGTTCCAAGTCAAGATGGACCACATACTGAATGAGATCATGGAGATGAAGCAGGTGCAGAGGGACCAACACACTGAGTTAGCTGCCCTCATTTCAAATGTGGGCATCCTCATTGGGGTATTGGTTGACATCAACACTACTCTGGCTGGGGATTTTCCACCCTGATCCACCTCTTTGTCTGATGCCCCACCATCAGGGCCGTCTACATCAACAGCAGTCACAGGGAGGGAGGCCCTGCCAGAGGGACAAACACCAGTCAACGCACCAGTCACTGCACCAGTTACCCCCTGCTTGCCAAGCCGGGGCGGGCGTCAATGCAAATATCCAGCCCATTTGGATGGCCAGGGCAATACCACTACCAGCAAGAAGAGCTGTCCCTAATTCCCCCCTGTGTCTGCCAACCATTCATTTTGGGGACTATTCCTAGACCCATTTCCCTTCTAGATGCCCGGACTGTGTTGGACAGTGGACTCCAAGAAATGCGCTATCTACAAGAGAAGAAGTTGTTGATCCAATCCTGATGCACATCCACTCCTTCTTCTTCACCACTATCTCCTCCAATTGGCATTTTTGGTCCTCACCCATGGATCTGCATGTTCGTCATCATCTGCGATGACAAGCATGTTATAAAACACTGCAATGTTGTGTAGTATGCAGAGGCCACAGCGATCTAACACACCTTCCCGGGTGAGTAGAGGATGGCTTCCCCTGTCTTGTCCAGACATCAGAATCTGGCCTTCAGGAGCCCAAAAGCTTGCTCTGCTAGTCTCTGTATTGTATGGGCTTTTTTGAAGAGGACTTCCCCTGGCGTTGATGTGTTTCTCAGTGCTCCCAACAACCATGGTGAGTTGGGATAAGCTGAGTCACCTAGATGGAAGTCAGACATAAGTGTCATATTTACTCAACCAGTTTGTGATGATACTTCCTGACATTTCCTGTTCAGAGTTAGGACAGTTCATACTTACCAACAAGCCAGGCCCTCTCTGGTTGGAGTTGTGAAATCAGCTGGGGTATGGTTCTGTTCCATACCGCAAAGGAGTCATGTGCTGATCCTGGGAACTGAGCTCAGACATTTGAGATGTATAAATCCGCATAGCAGACAACTTGCATGTTTATTGAATCGGAATGCTTGCAGTTTTGGTAGGCCTGTTCCCTTTTGTGCCGTGTTATCAAGCAATATTCATGCCATCAATGGATCCAATCATGTGTGGCATGCAAGCTATTTCATAAAACCCTACCTACAATATAGCAATATCCTGCCGTATGGGGAACTGGAGGAAGCTGTCAATATGTTTCATCAAAGCTGAAAGGACTTCTCCTAGAACATCACAATTTTTTTGGGAGACATACCACCAGAAATGGCTACTGTGTACTGGAAGGAACCAATGCCAAAGAAAAGCAGTGCTGCCATCACTTTGACTATTGATGTGACACCATGGGGATTTATGTTGTGAGGCAGGAGGTCAGGATCCAATAATTGACATTCTTAACGGATAGTTTGCCTATTCAAGGGAAACTATTTAATCACATCCCTCTCTTCCATGGTTTGGAAATGGGTGGAACACTGGAGGTTGCCTCCTTCTCACTCTTCCAGATCAGTAAAATGGTCACAGTGTCCACAGGTACATAAGTGCAAGAGTTTTCCAAAATCAATCATGGCACCGGACATTACAAGTTCACAAATAGATCCACATATGTCACCTATGGTAGTCTCCTCTTCAGCATACATATTAACTTCCTAATTGTGACTTTTACATGTCTACTGGGCACTGATGTGCAAATATTGCCTCGCAAAGGTGATATTTGCAGCCCTTTTCTTTTTTTCTTTTAAACAATACTGTCATCGGTGATAGAGACTACACTTCGATAATAGCAGGATTATGCCCTGTAGCATGCCAGACAGAGGCCATAATCTACATCTTTTTAACATGGCTATGTGTCACAACCCATGTAAGGATTTGACCCCTACATAGGGGTGTGAATGACGCTTTCTGATTAGAAAACAACAGTTATCTCAACTGCTTTAATTGCGGCTGCCTGACCTCCCTGTTTTGTCAATCAGACTGAATGCCACCAGCGGAAGTCGACCGCGCAATGGGTGGTTTGGTCTTTGACGGACACAGCCATAGGCTTACCCTGTTGATGGTGATGGTAGATAGCTAATGACTGTGTCTGTCACAGCGAAATAATGCATACACCTCCTACATGTATGGCAGCATTTTAAAATTTGCTCACTTGAATACAGACACTGCTACCATCAACACCTCCTCAACTTCAGCTGCTGTTTGCCATATCTGGGAGCAGTCATGCTAGGCCAAATGGGTGAGAGGGCCACTAACTTCACTCCTGACAAACTTGAGACCTAGGGGGATGAGGCCCTCCCTGGAATGACAACGTCTATGGCTCACCAGAGCAGCAGGTGAGTTATTGACACTGATTATTATTTTGTGTCACTCAATCATCTCCATCCTTACAGGCTACATTGTAGTTTATATACATATGGTGTTCACATATGTAGTATCACTGGATATTGTTGCCAACAGCATGAAAACATGTAACAGGCTGTTGGGCACTGGACGTAGTGCATGTGACATCACCAATGTGTAGTGATGATTGAGAAAAGGCCTGGAGTCAGTGTTGTGTGTATTTAGCCAGCTAAGAATTCCCACATTTGATGGTACATGTCATTTTGCTCAAACCCAGAAAATGCCAATAGCCAATCCAAGTTCATGATCTTAGCAGCATTAGGACTGTATGAACACTGTGAAGAGCAGATAAGGATGATGTCAGCAACGTGTCTTGGCCCACTTATCACTCTGTCCAAATTTAACATCTCAAGACAGTTGTGTAGGAGGTAGCTATAGGCCACAGACCCCTTTTGGTCCCACTCAGCTTTGGCTTTGATCATATGATGGTCATAAGATGATCCTTTGTAATCGGGACATATTGGTAATGTACTGCATATGTGGCATCTGTATGCAATCCCTGCAGTGAGCAAGACCTGACAATGAGCTGTACTCAGTCACAACCAGGGACCAGGCTATGGCTGGGTCTCTGTGGCAGTACAACTGATGGCCAGGGGTCATGTTCCTGTAGATCTAGTTTAGCATAGGTGTACACCAATTGAGATGTGACCCCTAACAATACCCCTGCCAGTCCCCACATGAATATAGTTTTGCACAATGATAGAGTTAACACCTTGAGTTGATAGTCCTGTCCAGTGCAAATGATATGCATAGTGTGTAATCGAAAGTACACTAGCTCATTTTCACCAATACTCTGTTTACTGTGTGCAAATGTGCATCTTTGCATAGTACAGGGCAATGAGGACTGTCTCACACTTGCATTCCACATCTTTGGTCAGGTAGGGGGGAGCTGTTGGGTAGGGGAAACAGCTGCTACAATATCATCTACTTGAACATGGTTGCCTCACTATGGTATGTCAATGACCTCACTATGTGAGTCTCACACATGAATAGAGGTGTCATATGGGGCAGATACATGCCACGCTACCGCAATGAGTATCCTCTCACTGATACACATTTCAGGTAATTCGTAGTGTGATCACTGTAATTCTATTGGATATACTCTGATATCAGTGTCTATGGACTGTAGGTCTCAAGTCAAAGTGTTCTGCTTTTACAAGATTACAAAGACACACCCAGGTATCATTGTGGCTCATCACATCACAGTGCAGGAGGAGTGGCCCTGGGTACTTCATGTGAGTGGCTCTACATAAGTTTCTTGGGTCATGAGTAGGGATTGTGATAATCATCATTGTGTATTGGTGTGTTTGTGTATCTCAGCATGTGTTAGTCAACCATGTGGTATGTTCACACTTGGTGTCAGCTTGTGGCAGACGTGATACTAATGCGTGACTACAAAACTGATATACATGACCTTACAGTAGGTTAATATTTGCTTCCTATCTTGATTCTATACAGGTCAACGCCCATCAGAAAAGGGATATGTGGAAGGCTATCGCAAAGAAGGTGCAGTCTATGGGGGTCTACAGGCAGTGTAGCTCCATTGTCGTAAGAGGTGGAAGGGCCTGAGGCGCTGGATCAGAAAGATCATGGAGGTCCAGCTGGGGCTGTCCTTCCAACGTGTACAGTGTGCGTGTCGCAACCTGTCCCCCCTAATGGCCCACATCCTAGGAGTGGCCTATCCCGGCATTGATGGGCAGTTGGGGCCCAACAGAAGCCACCAGGGGGGTAAGTAATCACCAGAGTTGTACAAGTGTGCTCAACAAATTTTTAGGTTACAGGCATGCATGTCACTATCTGACCTGAGGCTGACCCAAAGTTCGAACCACAAGTGTTCATCTCAAGTTTATAGGTAAGGTGGTAGGTCAATGATGATGTGCCTCACCTACTGTCTGCATTGACCTGGCACACAGCAGTGTTACATGACTATTCCATGAATCAGACTAGGGCTGTCACCTGTTTGACCCAAGTAAGGATTGTTCTGATATTGTGGAATGTCCCTGCTGACCATTGGCCCAGACAGGCCAAATATTTACATTGTGTGATGAGAGATGCTCACTCACTAATGTGTATTATGTGATGGGAGGCCTATCACATTTGACATAGTCAGATGCGCACCTTGGATGCAGTGACTGAACAACACTTTCTAATGATAAGTTGTGTATGTATTATCACATTACTGTTGTCACAGCACATATGCTCAATTGTTGCCTGTGAGCCGGTTCCTGTAGTTGTGTCACCATAAATGTTATGTGTTCAACATGATGTGACTGCATTGGTAGCGTGATGTCTGAGTCATTTAGACATATGTGTGTCTAGACCACTGAGATTATTTTCAGATTTAATTGTGTTACATCCACAGTTCTTGGTACACAATTATGGGTGGGTGACTACAGCCCTGATCCATTGCTGTAAGTGAGATGATAATATCAAATTGGTGGGTAAATGGGATACATGACAGTTAAACCTACACTTATGTGTGATGATCTATTTTTCATAAACATGCCTTAGGTGTCATCCAATGATGTAAGGTGCACATGTTAATGATGGCAGGTTCATTCTATGAGGGGTCATATGAGTCTTGGAGTGCTCTAGATTTTTTAAAGGATAACATCTTACTACAGTCACTAAGCATCCCAAGTCATTTGTGTTTTCTAAACCAATGGGCACTGTGATAGGTGAAAATCCTAGGAACAAACTTCAAGAACCTGTTAAAGTCACTGATAGTTACTGTGACACATGAGCCTCGAACAGTCACTATATTTTGGAGAATAGTAAGTATGTATGGGGTGGTCAGCCTGTGAAAAATTGGAATGGGGATGCCCTTTAGGCAATGCAACATCTTCTGCTGTGTGCTATTGTTCACTGATCACCCACGTATGAGGCCAAGATTGTGTGTACTCTACTATTTACTGGTAAATGTGAAGCCTTGCAAAGCTAATCATATCATCTTTGATTGAACTAATGTGACAGTCGATAATTGATGACTTTATGTATGTGAGTCCCAACAGTGTAAATTAATCAGTAGAACAACACCATGATTCTGCAACTGCAAAAAGTGATGCAACATAGCTATCCAACTTGACATGCAGTAAATGATAATTTGTCATTTGATGGACACATTTGGTGTTTTCAGGTCCTTGTGTGTATACTGCCGATAAGAATGTTTGGTCCCCTTAACATTTGTGGGGAGGCATCAACTTTGGTGGCCTACATGGCCAAAAGGATAGTAGGTGGTGACCAGTGGCAGTAGATACATCTGGATGATGTGAAGTATACTTCATTCATGGTGTTGTTGCTGTGTTGGGTGATGACATCATTATAAGGAACTGGTGACAGGTTATGTACCATGGATTCAAGTTTTCAGGCGCATGTTGGAGTAAATTGTGTTTGACTTAAGGCTGGTGGACTCAATGCACCTTTGATTTGTACCTTGTCTACATCACATGGTCAGGTTTGTTAGGTTTGTTATCGCATATGCAATAAACAGATTTAATTTCTAATTGCAGCATTATCTCAGGCAAGCAGAGGAGGAGAGGCCAACATCAGTGGGGACACAGCTACCCACAGTGGTTCTGGATACAGCACTAACAACACAAAGGAATCTAGTGCCCAGAGTGTGGCTGGAACGCCAAGGAGGTAAGCTCCAAATCTTCGTCATCATCGGACCCAGCCTAAAGTGGACACTCCTGAGTGGTGGCAGGTGATGCAGGACATTTGCCTCCATTGTCCTTGCACGCAGCCCTAAGTTCCAGCTCCACCCACTCTGTTTCTCCCTAACCAGTTGAACGCGCAGGTCCCTTAAGAGGGGGTCTGTCTCCTATGCTACAGGAACCTCAGCCTCTGTCCATGTCTCCCCCGCTGGGCTCAGTGAGGGGACTATTGACCTCTTGAGACAGATCTCTGTGGGTCAAAATGCACTGTTGAATGCCATTCAGGAGCAAGCCTGCCAACTCGTGCAGATTATGGCCTACATGGAAGATATTCAAAGTGCCAGGTCTGGCCTAACAGAAATCTTTTTGGGCTCTGACCTCCTCACTGGCTGAAACCTCTCATTCCCCCATCTTGTGTTCCTATCCCAAACCCTGTCCAATGCATGTGCACACACTTGCACAAACACACCCATACAGACCCAGGCAGCACATCCTCACACACGTCCAAAGACCACAAAAAGGGCAAACATGCATTCAAACATTCAGACACCACCACACCCACATACACACACCACTCACCCATTGCTTTCCCCCAACAGCACTGGGGAACCCACAAACGCATGCACTCAACAGACACCCATCATCTCACTCCCAGGCACCACAGAGACACCATTTACCCACATGCACCCCAGATCCATGGACACATCCAGAGTCACCACCAAATCAGCAATTACTACACCCATACCCAGCAGTTCCATTGCAGCAACATCTCCAGAACCACCTTCAGGTACCTACACTCCTAAAAAATTCAGATTCAAGCAATAAGGCACCCAACAGACACCAGTGTCAAAAGACACACCCACACTTGCACCACATGCACCTTACCCCCATGCACTTCCACCCACAACACAACAGTCCCAAAGTCAACAGCCACATATACTCTCCTTACCTCCCAGTCCCCACTCCTTTCCAAACCCCCTTGCAAGTTCCCTGCAGAAAACCCTAACTTTCCATTGCAATCACCCCTCCCCAATCTGACGTCACCCCTTCCAAGACTGTTCCTCCCCCTTCCACAGCCAAGTCCACCCCTGCCACCTCAAAATCCAGCCCTATTTCTGTCCCATGCATCCCTGCCACTTCCAAGCCTATCACTTCCAAACGTTGCTCCCCATTCCACGTCCCAAACCAAGCATCTTAAATTTAAGCCATCCTCTTCCTCTCCCAAAACCCCCACTCCCTACAAGAAGGATCCCCTTACCAAACCCAATCATCCTCCTCCCAAATACTAAAATCAAGGTGCCTGGCATGCCCTATAGATACCCCTTAACGTGGAGGTTCTACTGATCATAAGGGGAAAGTATGGAGGCACAGCTTTTAGCTGGACCACAAACAGCAGACTTTGGGCTGGTCATTGGCCTTTGTTACAATATTCCTTCTAGGATAAATAAAATACTTTGTTTGGTTTTGTACAAAATGTCCTGTCATTACTTTTCTAACTATTAAGGGCCTTATTTCGATGTTGAGGATACGGGTCCAACCGGCTTCTGAATTTTGATGCGACTGCACATGGTGCAGTCGCAAGCTCCCTTTTGTGTATGGGAGCTTGTGCTGTGGACCTTAGGTCCTCATTACAGTGAGACTCGGAAAGCCTCTGAACGCAGGTCGGAGGTTTTCCAAATCTCAACCAGGGTTTCACTTTTGACTGTTGCATTACGATGCAGGCGGTCAAAAGTGAAACCGGTCGAAAAAATTGTCATGTAACCTGTCGACCACGTTCAGGGGGGGTTTGTTTTCTGTTTGTTTCCTTTCTTGATAAAATATATACACTTTGATCTTAATATACGTGCTAAAATGTAAAATGTGACCTTCCAAATCCCTCATTATCCTTCGGGGTCCCATATATTTACGCTCTGCAACGCCGCCGTACCCCCGGGTTAACGGCACTGGGCTGTGTCTTTGTTCTATGAAACTTACGAAGTTTTTGACTGTTTGCCGGCCCGATGGGTTGTAGGCGAGGAATGTTTGATGTGATCCACTAAATAAAGGTCTTTATAAAAAAAAATTTAAAAAAAATTAATAAAAAAAAGTGAAACCGGCCGCTCATTCCAGCTGGATTCCGACATGCTCAAGGGGCCCGTCGGTTAGTCAGAGGCCTGACCGTAATCCCTACAGACGGCGTCTGCGCAGTAGGGATTACGATGTCGGTTTCCGAGAGGCGTTCCATGGCAGGCTTTCCGACATAGAAAGCTTGGCAGAAAGAGACTTTGGGGCCCCTAGCAGGACCCCCCTAACCCAGTGGCCTCTGGTTGGGGGCTGAGGCGGGAACCGATAGTGCCCCCCTTTTTCCAGCACCATGTGGCAGGGATTAACATATTCTGCCATTTCTGTATGGCAACTTGAGCTATGGCCGGGTTATAGCCAGAGGTCGATCGGTTCCAATTCCGCAACGGTGTCCGACATTGTAATAAGGCCCCTAATGTTTAATGGACTGAAGGGACTGACGCAAACCAGGGTTGGACTGAGACATAAAAGCCAGGCATCAAAATATAAAATAAGTGTTCCATATTAGTGAGTCTGTATTGATTATATCTTCTTTATTCTGTTGCGCTCAAATGACCACATTACCATTCATGAGCTCACATGGCGCGCATAGTATTTTCCACATTTATAAATCCAATATAGTGCTAGGAGTACAATCTTTAAAGTAATAAATATATCTGTATGTTTTATATAACTTATTGTTGATTTGGTTTTATATTGTGTTTTACGATATCGTAATATTTTACACTGTCTATGGGCGATAGTTTTTTTTGTTTGTATTTGGTTTGCTGTGATTTTGGGGATTTTGTGTCAAAATCCGAATAAAGCTTGGTTTGATTTGATTAGTGATGCTCATGTTTGGAAAATGGGACTGCTTTGAAACCTTAAAGACGTGGGGGCTTATTTATGAGCCCTTGCGTCACTTTAGTGCTGCCTGGCCTCACTTTTTGTGACGCACCAGCAGCATAAACAATGCACCATGTTGCGCGATAAATTACAAGGTGACGCATCTAGGTAGATGTGTCAATTTGTGAACCCCTGCGCCACATTATACCTGCGCCAGGTATAATGCATGCGGTGTGGGCGTTCTGACGCAAGTAAGCCTCATTGAAATGACGCTGTGAAATCTTGGAGATTTCACTGCATCACTTCTAGGACGCAAATGCGTCAATATCCTACGCCTGCCTCACAACAGGTGTTGGACTGACGCAGGAACATTTGAAATGGGGCTTGCCCATGTGAAATTGACCCATGGATGGAGTTGCATCACTTTTGTTACACACTCTAGCAATGTGTCATTTTTGCGCCTACAGATACATCAGAAATACTGACGTATCTGTAACTCCTTGCGACATGATGCTTCATACTGTAAATATGACGCATCCAGCTTGTCACAAGGAGGGCGCTATGAAAAGTGACGCATTGCTGTTTTCATGCAATGATGCGTCACTTTTCATAAATGAGGCCCGTAAAGTATAAGGGCCCGATTCACAAAGGGATATTGAGACTAATGTCTAACTTAACGACTTTCAGTATTCACAAAGGGCATTTACGAATGTTAAAAGCCCTTTGTAAATATCGTAAGTCTTAAAGTTAGACTTTCGCCTCAGTTTACTTGTGTGAATCGGGCCCTAATTGTTTTGCAAGGTATGAAAGACTGCATGTGTTTGTGCATGAAACCGGCCTAGCAGACAATAAAATAACCCGACAAACACCCCAAAAAAGCTCATACCCTAACTTTAGACCAGCCCGAAGGGCACTGCTTGTCTGTCTTCAGGCCAGTCCAACTGACCCAAAATCCCTCTCTCTGTATTGCAAAAAGGTTTGTTTGTAGCAGACTTGAAAAGCAGATCACAGAAATATTAATGTTAGCAGGATGATTCTGTAGTCTAATAAATGTACTAGTGGGCATGTTTAAATGCATTCTACTGGCTACCTCGTTAGACAAACCGATGACACTGGACGCACAATGATATTCTCCACAGCATGTGTATTGCCTATTTTATTAGGTGACACGCTGTAACTTGTTGCTTAAGAGTGCAGAATTAAGCGTGGGAACACGAGAGGTCAAAGGACACATTAAGTAAACTTCTTATAGTCAAAGGAAAGGTGCTGCTGGAATATGCACGCATTTCCCTCCTTTCTAAAGGTGTGTGGATCATCAAGGGCTGCACACACGAATCGAGGTAAGCAGGGCCTTTGTTCGACAATGAGAATCATCAAAGAACAGATGTGCCGACAACTGGATCCAGTACACAATATCTGTAACTAGTTAGCAGCTGTGGGCAAACAGGAATGTCGGAATTTCACGAATCAGACATTTTCTAGTGTATCCAATCTTGAGTATTCCCTTTTCTCTCATCAAGCGCCAATAATGCTGAGCTCCTGGTGTTTCTATCCCTGAAGAAATCTTGTATCCAGGGCAGGGGCAGCGCTTCTAAAAAAAGAAAACTAGTAGTTACTAATAAACCCAGACTTTTAAAAAACACCACTGAAACTCCAAATTCAGATCAGACTTTTGTAATTTCTGTAGAGACTACATTCACTTTTTCAGTAGCCGAGTGACTTGAAAGGAAGGGGGTTTTCTAAGAAGCATTATTTGTTCACTCCCAGAAACATTAAAACTCGCCATTACTGCTCTTTGTAAAGGCGTGAGGCCAAACGAAGCGCAGGTCAACAAGAGAAACTGAGCGCCACAGGCACTTCCTAGGTGGATGACTGGAGGTGAAAAGTGAACAGCTTGAATAAAGTGATTTTCTACTCAATGCCTTAAGCAGTGGGGGTGTGAGACGTTTTAATCTAATAGTGGTGCTCTGAACTGTAAAAAGGCCTATTTCTGAAGCTGTTTAAAGAAAGATAACTGGAATAAAGATGCATCTTGATTTATAAAAAAAAAGCCATTCGTATCACTAAAAGAAATTCCGATGTCTGGCCGAATGGCGGCGATTAATAGAAATAAGTTGAATAAAATGCAGATGGTATCTTATAAGGTTGATACTTGATCAATAAGCCTAAAAGTGAGGCCATACATTTTTATTTGGTATCCCTCCCCATTTCCCCTTTCTGTCGTTCTTGCTCTTTTAAGACATGTTTTCCAAAGGAGATGTAAAATCTTCTTGACTTTTGTAATGCTTTTTGAATGTTTTTTTATTGCATTATTTTACATTCTTGCCCTACTGACATGTGGCGAAAACCTTATTAGAGGAATCCTTGCCGCTTGTTCTCTGATCAATGATGCTATATTATCAGCACCGGTATTACCTGGATGCTTAATAGAAAGAAACATACATGTATTTATTTATAGTTTTGTTAGGTGTGTGATTGGTTAACTCTGCACTGTCACAGGCCCTTACACATGATGAAAGGGGGGGATCTCTAAAGCGGTGTGGGCAAAGAAGTGAAACAAGGAACCTTTTCCAAGAGTACAGGCCTATGTAATTAAGGATAGGGCTGAAAAACATAAACTAGTATATTGTGCTACACATAGCATGTCGCCTGACTAGTATCTGGGTGCCTCACAAAGACTGTTCTTTATTGAATCTAGACAAGTTTCACAGAAACCAACATATGTACCTAAACAAGACAGATCTATTGGCTTAGTCAGTGATTGTTATATGTGTCAGAAAAACGAACTTCCATATCTTTGTTGTGAATAACCAGAATAGAAAATTCTTAAAATATGGTCACATGAAATAAAAATTAGTATGATCTATGAAAGGAATATGTGGTGTTTAGAGTTCCTTAAGCACTCCTGCTCTCCCCTTCACACCATTTTCTTCTGCAGACTCTCACTCAATGTGACACTTATGCGCTTTTTCTCGCAACGTCTTTGTGAAATCCTCCATCTGCATATCTCACACTGTCCCACAGTTACCGATGACACGTGTGTTTACCATTTGTGTGCTGTGCAGAGAGGCCGAGGATTGGATATGCATGTAGTCTGAACACCTTCATGACCCACCGACAGGCACTGTGCGAAACTCACACTGTCTTCAGCCTCAGCTTCAGTGCGTTCAACGATGCCCCATCATAAACACCAAGCCACACCTGGAGGCAACACAAATCATTGCATGCACTATACAAGAGTCCAGTGTTACATGAAAATAGAACTAGATAAATACAACACCTTGGAAAAAAAGCAAATACTCTTAGGGAATGCAAGGTGTAGTAAAACATGAAATATAACAGGGATTGCATCTCTGACGAGAAATACTTTAAGAGTTTCTACAGTGCTTGTCGACATATGATACATCTTTTTGCCTGTTAATAGATTCCGGTACGGACCTGTTTTAAAGTCTGGTTTTAATTACTGGTAGGTCTGAGACATGTGAAGACCTGGCTCACTTAAAGCCCTCCTCTCATAACCAGCTCCTAAGGAAGTATCTATGTAGCAATGGCAGTGTGTGTAGTAGGAAATTCCTGTTCATGCTAAGGTTCCATGGTACTGTTAGGGAAGGGGTCTTATAATGAGAGACAGAGACACATACCGCAAATGGGAAGATGGGTAGGTGCTATCTCTGTACCATCAGTGCTTAATTTGTAAAAGAATAGGTGCCTGGCCCAATGTTTCGCGCAGTAGCCCAGAGCCAGATGTAGTGCCAGACACCACAAATGAGTGCCGGTGGGCCCCACCTGCAGTCATCAGCTCAAATTAACCCCTTGCATGCGGGGCTAATTCCCCCGCTGTGCTGGGTGGAGGGGGCGCGCACAGCGCCCTGGTGCTCATGACGAGCTCAGCTCGTCATGAGCCACGGTGGACGCGTGCTCAGCACACTCGTTTGTATAGAACGTTCGCACAGCAGGGGAATTAGCCTAGCTTGCGAGCGTTCCAACGGTCATGACGAGCTCAGCTCGTCATGAGCACACGAGCACCGTGGCTCATGACGAGCTCAGCTCGTCATGAGCGTTCAAGGGGTTAAGTGCTGTTCTTCCTTAAATCAGTAAAAAAATCTATTAGCTTCAACTCTTATCTTCCTTGTCACAGTCCTTAGATAGTATATGTTAGAGTGGTCCCAGTGTATTGGTAGCTTTCGCATAGAAGGGAGAAATTAACAAATCAAAAATGACATCCAGGGTATTGAATGAGGAAAAAATCAATAATATTCAACCAATGTTATTTAATCACAATGGAGATATGCATTTTATGCAGAGAATAAATCTTAAGGAAAACCTAACAAGGTAACAAAATTCACAGGAATAGTGCCCAGAGAAGAGGGGGAGGGAGTCTAAGATGGTAGGTGGTGAGAGAGAAAATTTGTGGTGGTGACAGAATATCACAAGCAATTCTGGTATATATTGTTCATATCTCAGATGATCAAAGTACACATAGTGTATACATAGTCGCCATATAACACATGAAGTCACAGTCTATTCATTACTGTTGAATGTGTATTGGCAAGAGTTCTAATGTCGACGTTTCGACCCCTTTTCCCGTAGGTATCTTGAACCTTACTTGCGGGGTCTTCCTCAGGACAAGTTTGAAGTGGTAAGGGCTGGGGGCACCTACAGAGAGAGGGAAGGGAGCACTCCCCCCTTCTATGGGCACTATTCATGTGAATTGTGTTACCTTGTTAGGTTTTCCTTAAGATTTGTTCTCTGCATAAGATGTCATTTTTGATTTGTTCATTTCTCCCTTCTATGCGAAAGCTACCAAAACACAGGGACCCTTCTAACATATACTGTCTAGCACCCAGGTCCCAGTGACTCCCGGTTTACCCTTTTCTCGTAACTACTTCAGAGCAGGCGCATGCCTGCGAGGTATTGTTTGTGATACAATACACCTCTACTCAAAATGGTAGAGAGTGAGACTCTTTCTTACACGGAGGAGTATATTAACCAGCTACTACTTGACTCAGCTAATCAATTCCTTCCTTCTGACACACCTAATATTGACTTTACCTTGAACGACAAAATCAGTTAACTTGAACGCTTGGAGAAGAAGCTCATCCGCCCTAGACTCCACGGCCACCTACTCAGGAAGTATTTGCATGCCAATATTATCCCTGTAGGATTACAGATCAAGAATGAACCAGCCATCTTCATAGTAATCCCAAAATTTAAAGAGCGGTTGAGCTTTGTGGCCAACAACGCATCCCGCCACTGGATGCTCCTAGGGGTTGAAACAGCAGCCGAGCATGTCCAATCATTGACCCGTGAGATCGCAGCACTAAGACAAGAAATTGTGGGAGATATCGCACTATCCAACGCCAAAGAGGCTCTTGAAAACCTAGGAAAGAGTTTAAAGGACTTTGAGACCATAACTCAAAATAAGAAATTGGACAAACTATCCAAGGATATACGCTTTTATGACAAAAAGAATACATAACCGTACATGAAAGAGGGATACATACCCGTTCAAGATACCTACGGAAAAAAGGGGTCGAAACGTCGACATTAGAACTCTTGCCAATACCCATTCAACAGTAATGAATAGACTGTGACTTCATGTGTTATATGGCGACTATGTATATAATATGTGTACTTTGATCATCCGGTATATGAACAATATATACCAGAATTGCTTGTGATATTCTGTCACCACCTCAAACTTTCTCTCTCACCACCTACCATCTTACACTCCCTCCCCCCCTTTCCTGGGCACTATTCATGTGAATTTTGTTACCTTGTTAGGTTTTCCATAAGATTTATTCTCTGCATAAGATACATATCTCCATTGTGATTAAATAACATTGGTTGAATATTATTGTTTTTTTCCTCATTCAATACCCTGGATGTAATTTTTGATTTGTCCATTTCTCCCTTCTATGTGAAAGCTACCAATACACGGGGACCACTCTAACATATACTGTCTAGCACCCAGGTCCCCGTGACTCCGGGTTTACCCTCTTCTCGTAACAGTTCTTAGATAAGCACATATCCTGCTTCTGAGACTGTGATATTCGCCTTATGACACATCACTCTATTGAAGCTTTAAATGAAGATATTTTATTTACTTGTCCGTCTTTTGTGTCTACTTAATGGAGCTCTTATCCCTACCACTCATAATACACATCCTTCCACATTATCCTTTTATTCCTGCCTTCTCATTCAGCATACGTATTACCGTAAATAGGTATGCTTTTTTGAAAATATGTAAATTATAGCTCTGGGTTCCTGCTTTTCCACTCTTCTCTGAGTCCCCTTAGATTGGTAAGCCTCAGTAAAGCCATGCTTTACCTGCACTCAAGCTTTCTGAGCTCGTATAGCTCGTATATACCTCCAGGTACCGTGCTGAGCCAGAAATGAAATGTGATGAAAACTTGTTAGTTCATACCTATATGAGACGTTATGTACCACATGAGACGCTGATTTCGTTAGTTGAAATATATAATTTTTTAATGGAATGTTGGCAGTTCCTGATGCTGTTAAATTCCCAGCTTCAGTGGGACCCCATTTTCCTAGTGCAAAAATGTCCCCTCACATCCAAAATGAACAGAATGATGCATGTTGGGCTAAGAAATAGCGCTAAATGCAGCATTACACAAAGTGAATAGCTGCTTGCACTTGCTAAATGTGCTCTTCTGGTACGATTTTCTTTACTCCTTATTCCTTTTAATTACGTGAGCAGGCACTCACACATTATTATTGGTAATTATGCGCCAAAGAGTAACACAGAATTTCCCAAATTACTCTGATTACTCGAGTGTATTCGAATTCTATGCAGGCCTACAAATTA
Source organism: Lissotriton helveticus (assembly GCF_964261635.1). NCBI lineage: Eukaryota > Metazoa > Chordata > Amphibia > Caudata > Salamandridae > Lissotriton > Lissotriton helveticus. The sequence continues at coordinate 1,758,909,768 of NC_136065.1, forward strand.
GTGAAACGTTTGATTCCATGTAGGTCTTTCTACAAGCATGGAGAAATGGTTTGGGTATGATGGTCCACCCACTGATGAAACATTGCTTTTATATTAAGCAAAAAGAGAGCAATATTATGACAATGATATTGACAAATCAGGCTTCCCAGTTTTTTTTCCAACGGTTGGGGTAAAGGGTCCGAGGCCTCACTGAACTAGTGGCAATAAAGCTGATCGGGTGAGATTTACTCGTTCATGACGATGGGAAAACCCCTTCCCCATTAGTGTTAAAGTACTTGTGAATATGTCAGAACGAGTGGAAGTAATCAAATGTTCCCTGGAATCAATTCCAATTTATTTTGTCGTGTTTCATTGCAAGGCGAGAACATTTAATAGCCAACACGTGTTTCGCCCCTTTACAACAGCCATACGGCCTGGGGCTTCCTCAGGGTGTTTAGATTCGGTAACTGGGATCAGAGGGGTAATCGGTCCTCTCTCAGAAAATATTGCAGTCCGGTAGAGCGATGGTAAAAAGGAATCTGTAGTCATCCGTCGGCGTTTTGGCAGACACCTTTTTACCATCGCTCTACCGGACCGCAACATTTTCTGGAAAAGGACTGATTACCCCTCTGATCCCAGTTACGGAACATTTGATTACTTCTACTCTCGTTCTGACATATTCACAAGTTTTCAAGTTTTTTGAGTGAAAGGTTGCCTCTGACTTTGACTCAGGGTTTTTTCAGAATTTTAAATTAATTTCACTCCTCTACAGTATGTTTTCAGCAACAGAGGATTTATTACTAGCAGATTCCATAGATAAGGAGATGGAAAGTTCCATGAAAAGGGCATATGCAGCATCAAATGTCTTGTTCCACACACCAACATATGTAGCTTATGCATTGAAAGTTTTAGTAAAATACTTTCAAGCCTTTTCTGACACCATGCAAAATGGGGAACATTACACTTATTGATTGGCACCACAGAACAAATGCTCTATTTCATGAATTGCTAAAAACGTCTATAGAAGACAAATAATTGGTAAAGTCCTTTAATGCCGAAAAACCTAAGTCCTTTTTCTCTTTTAAAACCAGTCTCAGCAATATGATCAAGAGCACAAGAAGCCCTATTGCAGGTAGGCCTGTACTCGGGATACCATCTTTGAAGAGAAATTGGTTGTATGATGGAACCACACATGCCTTTACAGAGCCCTAAATACAATGAATGCATCATTACAGTGCATGCATTTACAACATACATTTTTACAACACATACGCCTTTTCCATTACATATTTGTTGTAAATTCATGGTTGCTAAAGGCATATACATGCTCGATATGTGGCATGCATAGTAAAGGCATGATAGGGGCTGGGAGGTAGTAGCACAAAATTAAAGTATATGTTAAAAGGATGGCAGGCATGGCAGGCATTCTAACAGTTGAGATGCACTGACATGGCTGGAGAGTGAAAGCAAAGGATGCAGCAGAGTAAAAGTGGTGGCTGAAGTGGATGAATCTGGGACTACAGACCACAGGGAGACAGAAAAACACTCACGTCATGGCTCTGTAAGAGTGCAGAGAGTCCTCCGTACCTTGGAGCTCCCCCTGAGGCACTGCTGCTACACTTGTTCTGTAACTGCTGTCCTTTTATGTAGGAGGAACTTTGCACCAAACTTTGTCCCGGGCCTGCTGCACCATCCACTATTGCGGCAGCAATCATCACGATCAAGGACAAACCTGGAGCAACTGCCTTGTGCACAGTGTATGTCATTTAAGGTGGGAATAAGCAGTAGCTGGGGTCCAGTGAACGCAGACACAGGTGATGCACGAGTGACGGGGCTTCCTGCAGGCATCTTGGGAAGCAACTCTTGTATGCATTTTTAACAAAATAAATAGCTTTTTTATTGTTTGCTAACACTACAATAACAAAAATAGAATTCTGTGACACTGTACGTAATGACGTTTCCCTGCAGGCTCAGCCACTTCTCGAGTCCGACTGGCCTACGATTTAGTTACTGCCAAACCCCCACATGATTGCGGTTTGCAGTCCCTCATTGCACCATAGTACCATGTCTTTCCAGTTGAGTCTGCCCATATGCTTCACTATTCTAAAACCTTTACAACATGTATGCCTTTATCATACATGCCTTTGGAATGAAAATTGTTGTAGAGGCATGCGTGGTAAAGACATATTCATGGTAAAGGCATGCGTTCCAAAGACACGCGCGGAAAAGACATATGCTTACTTCCTAGTGTGTGATTTTGTTATGGCTGTTTCCCAGAGAAATCAGACACTCCCTTCTGTTTCAACTCCCATTCAACAATCAAAATCCTGATTGTCATAGCTCAGAGGTGAGTCTGGAAGGTGAGTCAATAGGTATTTGACTGGAAAGACTTTAGGAATGGCTTCTCTTCAGATGGTGATTCCTCACATATCTCCAGGTGACTACTTAATGACACTGAATCTCCAAGATGCCTATTTCCTTATATGCACCCATCCTTCCTCGTACAGTTCCTGGAATTTCATCTGGAGAATCAGTATTACGAGTGCAGAGTCCTGCCTTTTGGAGATTCATGTGAGCCATGAATCTTCACTAATTGCTCCTTTTGCTGTCATCATCGAATTGAAATGGGCACCAATATTTCCACATCTAAATGATTTTATTCTATCTCCTCCTTTTTTCCAAGGCATATGAGGATATTATGTTGGTGTGCAACAATCTCTGAAAATGTTGTTTCATTCTGAACATGGAGCAATGCAGCTACCGTATGCCCTCATTTGTTCCATTCATAGGGATTCATTCAATTTCTGACAGATCTGGGGAGAGTCTCCCTTGAGTGAGAGAGTATGATCACAATTCAGCAGCACTTACAATCACTTCTGGAAGCAGACCTCATGCCTGCAATGTTGTTTCATTCTGAACATGGAGCAATGCAGCTACTTTATGCCCTCATTTGTTCCATTCATAGGGATGCTTTCAATTTCTGACAGATCTGGGGAGAGTCTCCCTTGAGTGAGAGAGTCTGATCACAGTTCAGCAGCACTTACAATCACTTCTGGAAGCAGACCTCATGTCTGCAAAATACCTTTTGAAAGTGCAGAGACATTTGGATATCACAATGGCAGCGTATCTATTGCTTTGCACTGCTAATGCTCATATTTGAAACCGCTAGTTCGGCATCTTAAAGTATTGGGGTACTTCAAAATTGCATACAGAAGTTAAGATCCCATTTTCAGTTAGCCTAAGACAGTAGATGGAGTGATGGTTTCAAGAGAGTCATTTAGCATTTGGAGGACATTCAAGTAACAATATCTTGCATTACACATTCAAAAAAGACAAAGGTGCACACTCCGGAGTAGATTGCACACTCCATGGGTCTGTGGGTAGAGAGGACATATTACAAGCACAAGTATCAAAAGCAGGGTTTGCCAGCCCTCGGAGACAGTCAGTGTCTTTGATTAACTATCATGAGCAGCATATTGTCATCCATATTTCCACCATCTTGATAGAAATGATATTTATGTGCGCAGACCCCACTATAAGGTACTGAGGACCTTCAGATGCTAAATGGCTTCTTAGATAGTGAGTTCACAGAATATAGTGGTAGACAATCTCAGCAGGGTCTCCCTCCCCTTTTAAAAGTTGAATCCAGAAGTTTTTCAAACATTAACAATCTGTCTGGGCTATCCATGGATAGCTCTCCTTGTGTCCAAGAAGGATACTTGACTGCCAATATTCTGTACAAAGAATCATTCTTCTGAATTTGGAAAGTGGATGCACTGTCATTGAAATGACTGACAGGTCTCCTGTATCCCTTTCCACCTAGTCCTCCCTCCTGAGGATACTGACAGAACTTCAGTTAGTGAGGAGCAATAGGTTCCCATAATAAACCATTGGCTGGGAGGACCTTAGTTTTCAGTGATGTCTCCTCTGTTATAGGCAGAGGAGTGTCGATCCCCCCACTGAAAGCCAGCAGAGGCAAGAACTAAATAAAATGATTATAAAACATGTTTATGGACATTTTGTTTTGTGTCCTGCAGGCTGCCAGCCAGCCGACTTGAGGGGGGGCGGGGACAGCCACAGTGAAGCTTCAGCAAGCACCAGGGAGGAGGGGAGAGTGATGCGCTCTTATACTTTCTCCACCTAGCTGTGCTGTACAGCTGGTTGACTAAACCAACACAGGCCCCAGTCAATGTCTAAGCGCCAAACCGAGCACTCAGACTAATCCCATCGCTGCTTACATGCTGGGAATAGCATAGATGGGGAGCTGGGGGCTTGCGCAGTGTGTGTGCAGCAGTTCCTGGAAGGAGGTGAGGATCAGGAGGAAGGCGGTGGACTTCAGAGCAGGTAAATGCTTTATTTTAGTTTTTATTGTATTTTTTTGTTCCCCTTCCATCCCCGCCCCACCACTTCACATCATTAGTGGCCGCTAATGTTTTCAGTTTTGTGTTGGCCAGTAATTTCTCCACCAGTTCTTATTTTCCCTTATCTGCGTCCATTAATGTGGATTTTCCTTCTACTTGAACCCTTCTTGAATCTCAGGCTAAAGCCACGGATATTCAAATATAAGGGATATGGAGGGCTCAGATGTATTGGCAACTTCTTTTTAATAAAGTTGTCATCAATTTACAAGGCAATCTCATGACAAATATTGGTCAGCTTTCTTCAAATGGTGTACAAAACGGGTGTTAGACACTTTAAGTTGTAATCCTTTTAAGATGTTAGATTTTCTGTGGGACGGGTTCCAGAAGATTTATTGGTGTATATCCTCTGTGCTCATACATCAACCATTGAAGTCATTAGATACACATTTAATTATTTGTCATTGGTTGAAGAGTTGACTGCCATGTGTCTTAATAGTTTCACTCAACAGTGCTCTTATTTGCCAGTATGAAATCTTCCTTTGGGTCTGAAAGGTTTACAGTTTGGCTCTTTAAATTTGTAGTCAATTCGTTTTTCTTTTCTAATTTCGCAGGTTTCCTTTTAATTTGTAATTACATCTGAATGAAAGGTTGGGAGATTTAGGTGCCAAAACTGAAGACTTGTTTACCTTACCATACTACCAGATAAGGATGTCCTAAGACCTGGGTCATATTTTATACCTAGGAATCATTGGCTACAAGAGATTATACTCCCGGTTCTTGTTCCTTCGTCTCTAGAGGCGATAACACTTGACATATTAACTGTTGAAAGAGCAATGCGCATTTATCTCAAACCTGTGTAACCTCATTAAGATACTTTTAGACTAGGTAACAAAGGTAGAAAACTATTTGATGATGATCTAATGATACCATTTGTTGTTGGGTTGAAGTTTGCTATTAACTCAACATATAACAGCTCTCAACTGGAAATTCTGAGAGGCGTACACAATTTATCCACCCGAGGAGTAGCAGCCTCATGGGCCAAACCTAATGAGATTTGCAGATGGAAACATGGTCTTCATCAAGTACATTTGTAAATTACTACCATTGACAGATTGTAGGAAATTGGGTTATTTGTTGAGAGGGGTTAAACTCTATTCAAGCAACAACCTCAATTTGTGTCTGTTTGAAACACAAGCAAACTCCAAATTAATCTGTGTTCAACCCTTTGGTAGATTGGTGCAAAACAGTCAAGCTTAACTTAGAGGCAATGTGTAAATTATTCCTGCAGCACACAAACAGAAATAAATGAAAAACACCGCACAAGAAAAATCCCCCACAAATTTAGAAAAATGGACTAAGTATAAAAGCCTTCACTATTTCGGTGACTCATCCAGGTAAACCAACAATATCTCAGACTTTCTCCTTGAGTTCCACTGTCAGAGAATCTATAGACCTCTTGCTCTAGAAGCTTTTTTCAGCCTACAAAATCAAGTTCAGCTGAAAATATGTCCAGCTCAGAACACACTGAAGTAAAATTATAATTACCTTATTGCTCCGACATTTGAGGAAAGACAAAGACAATTCTAAAAGAATTGTGTAAAGCTTCAATGAGAACAGTCCAGAATGAAAACAGACTGATTATGATATCATAGTACTAAATTATTATTCAAGATTTTTCAAAAAGTTATGAGGATGGAGATAGGAAAACAGTGCCTATTGTTTCGCAACAAAACAGTGACACCTTTCTTTGGGAGCATGATGCTAAAGCTTCCGATCAGATAATAAAGTTCATATTGCTCTGCCCCACCTTCAAGACTCAGTTAACTGAATTCTCTCCACAATCTTGTCCATCTGCCAGGCTTCTTCACATGCTCCATGTTGCTATTGCGGTTACTTAGAATTATTTAATTCATACATTCATTCATAAATGTATTGTTTTTTTAGTTTTTGCAGTAATGATTCCTTTGTGCATTCATTTCTTTGTTTGCCCTTCTCTAAAATGTACCATGTTTATGCATGCATGCGTTTAGGCTCTCAATCCCACCATCACTCTTCTTCACCTTATTTTGCCAAACAGCACGCAGAGATCCCAACAAGTAAACAAATACATGTCAAGGTAAATAAACTGACCCTTGCATTCAATTGTATAATCCCTCATTCTTTTGTCCTGTTGAAAAATGAAGTCTGAGAGAGCTATTGTTTGAAGTTTCTGTATTTAGTGTGACACCATAATCAAAACATATTTTAGCCATACTTTGACTTTGGTGGGCAATCCACATCCCTACCCATCAAGGTGGAGAACCACCAACCATATTTTAAGAACCTCCCTGTGTTGATGAGGTTCTTTTCGAAAAATGTGCTTCTGCATACAACGTGAGAGCACTTTTTGGAGAAACCCCTTATTTGTATTTCAGAAAAAACTCCCAAAGTGAGGCATTGTTTTGTAAAGAGAAAAAATAATGTCTCTGAATTTTCTTCTTGCACATGAGGACCATTGTTGATTTTCCATGCTCTGGCCCACCTTAGATTGCATGGGAATCCAGGGCAGGATAAATATGAAATTCAAGGCATGTGTGAAACAGGGAGGAGCTCCCAAAGTGTACACGGAAACAGCCCTTTAATGAACAAGCCTACAGCCACTAGTCTTTGATCGCGGAGGCAGATATGCTTTTGTTATCAGATATGAAGCTGTCCTCCCCCTCGCCCCCCCCCTCAAATCTAAATGAGGTGAGAAAAGCACGGTCTTTTGTGGATGATTTACATCTGACAATTCCTAAATAACGTCCCATGCCACAAGCCTAGATCTGAGAACTCTAAACAATTAAATGAACATAGGATTCTACTTCTGTTACCATACACATATTTATGCAGACACATAGTTTAGAAAAAGATACAGAGCTATTGTTTAATTTCCTTTACATAATTGTGCTCATGAACCATTGTGAAATGAGTATCAAATAGTGGTCATAGTAGAGTACTAAACCTAAAGAGTCTATCCTCTTAATAATATACAATGATTTCTCCGCTCAAAAATAGATACATAGATGAATTAATGAAAAAATAAATAAATAAAAAAGAGTTGAGTATCAGAAGAAGCAATTTATTTATTTTTTACTTTTGTCTGAGCCCATTTTAAAAGGCTCGCACTGTACATGAGGCATTACCTAGGAATGAAAAATAACACAAAATGTTCTCAGCACAGGGACATGGCCAAGAAGCATTCACTGGTGATTTCATGGATCAATACAAGTATGCTGAGAAGCAGCACATCCTGATGCGCCAAGCAGAAAAACAGGGGGATATCTAATGTGCCAGAGGAATCTGTTTTTGACTCATTAATAAGGGCATTATTACAACTACGGTGGTCCATTGGACCGTCGTAGTCGCAGTGGTGGTCCATGGACCGCCAGACTGGCGGTCCACCCGCCATATTTTGACTATGGCGGTCAGACCACCACAGAATCACTGCTACCACTGTCTTGCAGGGATGTGAGGCTGGTAATATGCTGGCAGTGCCGCTACAGCACCACCAAGCAAATTACTTGTTTCCTCACCGCCACAGTTTTCATGGAGGTGTAACTGCCTTGAAAAGTGAGGGGTGAAGAAATTAAGGAGGCCCAACTGGGCCCTCGTTGCTTCTGGGCCAGGGGATACATGCAGTGGGGCACATGGTGTACCACCTGTGTGCATGCACCCCGAGTTCATATAGGGCATGGCCTTAACAGTCTTTGCCCTTAAGGAACGTGCAACAGCGTTACCATTGCTGTGCCCTGCTAATGCTCACATTTGAATCTTAGAATGGTAATGCCATGGGCCACCCACCACAGGACCGCCCAAATTCGATTCCGATCGGAATCCGCCAGGTGGTCTAATTATGGCTTAGGCGGTGCATGGGAAGGGTGCTGGCATGGTGGCCGCAATGCCAAAGTCATAATAAAGACCTTAGTATCCTAGAAAAAACATAAAATGATTTAACATAGATAGTAATATCATGTTAGCTCAACAGTTAAATCAATAATACAGTGCCCGCCAGAGTAGAGGATACCACCACCATTGACAGTCGATACTACCTGGGGACCTTCATTATCATTGTGACCTGTGAAGATTAACAATCGATGCTGCCTGGAAGCCAATGAGACTTTTTACTGCTTGGGGTCATTAATGATCATTTCTGTCTAGGCCATGAAAGGGTTATTACTATCTGTGCCCATTGTGGCTCATAACTGCCTAACACCACTGAAGTCTGTTATTGCCTGGGCCACTCATGATTGTAACTGTTGGGATTTATCATATCCAGATCCAGTACACAATATATGTAACTGGTTAACAGCTATGATCAAACAGGAAAGTCGGATTTCCATGAATCAGATATTTTCCGGCATATCCAACCTTGAGTACTCCCTCTGCAGAAATCTGTTATCCGGGGCAGGTTCGAAAAATAGAATACTGGCCGGGCAAGATGGCCGAATGGGCGTAATCCGTTTCAGCTCCCAAGGTCCGCCAATGTCTCGGACCTGATATTGCTACAAAACAAAGCCTTACCCACATCAAAGGCGATCCTGTGATATACGAGGTACCAGAGCGGAGGATGATCCATTGATCGATCTCCAGAATCGCTCCTGAAAGCCGTTTGACAATCGCGCTTGGAGGCCTGGGCACGCAGCAGCATGGCAGCCGCCATTTCCCCAGTCGTACTTACCGGGGAGCCGTGAAGACCATTACCGGCAGAGACCTCCTGACACCCCACGCAATCAGGACCAGACCCCCGCTGCGGTACCATAGGAGTTAAGGTGAGCGGTTCATCTGGGAGCCCAGCAGACGGGGTGACGATACACTTCCCTCCCGATTCCTGGAAAGTGTCGGGAACTGGCGGCCCTTTGCGATCTCCTGCCATGGTGCGCTTGACCTCAAAATGGTGGACACTCTCTAAACCAGGTGCATTTCCTACCGCTAAATACGAACAAAGCCGACCCAGGCCTACGTGCATATGCTCCATTACCCCTTAACTCCGGACGGGGACTTTTTGCGTAACGATCGGTCAGGCGAGGAAAGGAAATGCCATCACTACAGGCCCTAAATGCAGACTTGCTTGCCATCTCTTCGGGGAGACCTGCCACCAATGCCTAAACTGAGTTAGTGTGGCGCAATCATACCAGAGACCTTTTCACTCATGCTATCCCCTGCTATGCAAATCAAGTAATGAGCCTCCACCGCACATAGCTCGCTGTCTGCTAACCTTTAGCCACAATCCGGACAACCACCCTAAAGTGAACGCAGTTGGCGGAGCCTGTTCATTCATGGCAGAGGTACCCCCGAGCTGAGGTATAATTTAGGGGTACTAATTCAATCCTTCTCCGCCACACCAGTAAACACCAGGTGGGCCCAGCCCCTATGCCACCGTAGAAGATGATAACCAGAGTGACGAACAAGGTTTTGAGCTTCTTCTGTCCAGCTGAAAAGCACCGGGCTTCGGACCACGACGAGGAGGCGTCCACCATGCCCATTACCAAGGAAGATCTGACCTCCTCACTACGAGACTTTAAAGTGGAACTACTCAAAGAGCTGAGTCAAGATATCCAAACCTCAATCGATCATTTGAAATCATATCTTACTACACAGATGACGGATCTCCAAAGCAATGTGGACTCAGTGGGCACTAGAATGATCAACCTGGAAACACGTGTCCAAGATACGGACAAACGCCCCCCCGAGATGCATGACACTGTACTCACCCTCCAAGACTAGCTCCAACAGGCCCAGTTGAAAGTGCGAAGACCTGGAAAATAGGGTGAGACGGGACAACATACAGATTCAAGCCCTTAAGAGGGGGCTGAGGGGCCAGACCTAGAGGCTCTCTTGGTGGGCCTTTTTGCGGAGATCCTAAGCCCTCAGACACTCAAGATCAAACTCGAGAGAGTGCATCGGGTCGGATACCTGACGTCGAGAGGACAACAACGACCAAGAGATGTTCTCACAAAGTTCCACTCCTATAAAGTAAAAGAGGTGGTACTCCTGGGGGCCCATAAGAAAGGCACAGTGTCAGGACTACTCTTGCTCTGTATACCAGGATTTGGCTACCGCAACACTGATCAGTCAACAACAATTTCGGCCCATCACCTCCAAGCTACGTGAAGATAAGGTTAGATACAGATGGACCTATCCTTTTGGATTAAGCTTTGAGTATCACAACAAGCAGAGACGTGGTGGATCTGAAGGAGGGAGTGGACTTACTGAGTCTTTCAACAAAAGACTGAGGAACCGCCAGGCAAACAGCGACCATTGCCGACTTCTAAGCTCCCCCACCTCACAGTGGTCTACAAGCTCTCGAGGAAACCACAAAAAAATGGGACCTTGCTAATATAACAGCTGCCTTGCTTACGGGGGAGGTAGACTAAGAGAAAAGATTTTGACTTGATCATGGAGGCACAGTTGCCGAATGGAAGACCAGAATCTTCAGCTGGTGATATACTTGTTTGCTCCACATTGCTCTTGGGACTTTTACAAGCAAATGTTGACTTTTATGAATTCATTGTTGCTGCACACTGATTGTCCGTAGGACCTGCTGGAGTCCAAAATAGTGAAATAGCGTGATACCCACTACACCGTGTTGCGTGGCTCGGTCCATAGTCACACGCAAGCATGACACTTCCCTCGTGCTCACAGGAGGAACTTGACCACTTGGCCTGGATGATCTCATCAGTCTGAGCAGATGGGTGACTGAAATTTCTTAACAGATCTGGGGGAGGGGCGAGCCGTGACCTCGGTCCTATCATACCTATCACACACGTGGGTTCAGTAACCTGCAGTCGGTGACTTTCCACCGACCCGACACTTGGGGCACTATTGTTGTATTTGTTTTGTTATGCTTAGGGTTTTGGGGTCTTTGGTATGTGGGGGGGAGAGGGATGAAGTCTGGTGGGGGGTTTTTAATGCTCATTCATGCAACTGTGCTTGGATTGGGTTGGGGGTTACACATCAGGTTCACTTTTGTCTCCCTTCAAGTAGGGGCTATATTGCAGTCCACCGGGGGTTGACACATGGTAGTTTGAACAGAAGGGGAGGGGTGACGCAGTCCCAATGGTAATACCAGTCGGCTCTTGGAATGTCAAAGGCCCTAATTCACCTCAGAAATGGCAAAAGGTTTGGAAATATATAGCTGGCCATCATCTTGACGTAATAGCGTTACACAAAACACATCTTCCAAGAGCGTAAGAGTTCCGTCTCCGCCACAAAAGCCACCTATTAATATATAGAGCTTCTGCACTCACTAAACATCGGGGGACCACGATCCTCTTTCATACTTCAATGATATTCCATCCCACAGATACCAAATCTGATAACGAGGGATGTTGGGTAATGGTCAAGAGTGTCCTGATGGGTAAACTCTGTGGGCCTGATTCATGGAACTAACTTAAGACAAAATCCTAAACTTACTACTTCTGGCATTTAATAGTAGTAAAGTTATGATTTTGTCTTAAGTCTGTCCTTTGTCTTAAGTTTGTCTTAAAACTTTATTAAGGCTGTCTTAAGTCAAACTTAAGACAAAATCCTAACTTTACTACTACTAAATGCCTTCTGTGGATACCAAAAGTAGTAGGACAGACTTAAGACTGACTTAAGACACACTTAAGACAGACTTAAGACAGACTTAAGACAAACTTAGGACAGACTTAAAACAGACTTAAGACAAACAAGACAAACTTAAGACAGATTTAAGACAGACTTAAGTCAAACTTAGGACAGACTTAAGACAGACTTAAGACAAAATCCTAACTTTACTACTACTAAAGGCCTTCTGTGAATACCAAAAGTAGTATGTTTAGAATTTTGTCTCAAGTTAGTTCTGTGAATCGGGCCCAAACCTTTATTTCGACATACGCACCCAATACAGGGCAGGCCACTTTTCTTCAAAAGCTTCTAGGGTAGATTCAAGATTTTGCTGAGGGACCCACACTCCTTCTAGGGGATTTTAACCTCACATGGCAGGCAGACATAGATAGCACACACACCCATCGCCAAGAGTCTGGCGTCTTCCCCACAGAGGCTAAACATCAGATGCATGACATGGTCCTTCGAGACGCTTGGCGGACCTTATACCCCCAGACATGAGATTATTATTATTATTATATTATAAAGGGTTTTGTAGCGCGCTCTGTTACTAAAGTAGTATCCTGGCGCGGAGGGAGAGGTCAGATTCCGAGGAACAAAAGAAAATAAAGGTGTTTTGCAGAATTTAGAGGGTGATGTTGAACAGGTGGGTTTTCAGCCCTTTCTTGAAGGCCGTAATGTTAGGGGCAACTCTAAGATGGAGAGGGAGAGCATTCCTGGCCCTAGAGGCCCTAACCAGGATGGACTGGCCACCTAATCGGGAGAGCCTGAATCTGGGGACCGTCATTTGGCACTGATTGGCCGAACGGAGACATCTGTTAGGAATGTACAGGACGAACCTTTTTCTCAGATAGACAGGGCCGGTCAGATGGACCGCATGGAAGGCCAGAACAAGGGTTTCAAACAGAATTCGGTGAGCAACCGGAAGCCAGTGGAGGGTCCTGAGACAGGAGCGGACACTAGAACTGATGGGGAGATTGAACAAAAGCCTGGCGGCAGCATTTTGGATAACCTGGAGACGTTGGATCAGGAAGGCTGGGAGACCACAGAACAGACCGTTGGCATAGTCGAGCCTAGATAAAATTAAGGTGCGTAACACCGTCTCCTTGGCCTCTCTCGGAATGAGGTGAAAAAATCTGCGGAGCGCCTTGAGAGTGGCAAAGCAAATCCCCGTAAGTTTTTTGATATGCTCTTCGAACTTAAGGTCGTTCCGGAACCATACTCCAAGGTTTTTTGCTGGGCCGCCGATGGATTTTGGGCAGGGCAAGTCGCGCGGCCATAAAAGGTCGCTAAAATTGTCAGGAAAGGAGCCGTAGAGGATCACCTCAGATTTATCCTCATTGCACTTGAGCTGAGCAAGCGCTAACCAGCGGAAGACGGATGAAAGGCAGAGTTGGACCGCCAACGTATCCAAATTGTCCTTTGGCCAGGTGAACAAAAGTTGGGTATCGTCGGCGTACGCCATGATTTTGGCCCCCAGTTGTTCCGCCAGATAAATCAAAGGGGTCAAATAAATATTAAAAAGCAGGGGGCTAAGAGTAGACCCCTGGGGGACTCCGGTAGAAAGTTTCTTGGGGAGGGAGGCAAAAGGAGGCATCCAGACCTGTTGAGTCCTATTGTCTAGGAAGGACGTCAGCCAGTCTAGTGCGGGGCCAGTGATACCGACGGCCGCCAGTCTAGTGAGGAGTAAAGAATGGGGCACCGTGTCGAAGGCAGCAGAGAGATCCAATAAAATCAGAGCTGCTCTGCCGCCACCGTCCAGGCACTCCCGAATAGCCTCCGACATTTCGACAGGCGCCGTTTCGGTGCTATAGGCGGCCCGAAATCCTGATTGAGCTGGATGTAGTGCTTGGGAATTTTCAATAAAATTGTCCAATTGTTTAAAAGCGATCTTCTCGCAGACCTTTGCTAAGGCAGGCAACAAAGAAATGGGGCGGTAGTTAGAGAGTACAGCTGGATCAAGCCCAGTCTTTTTCAGAAGCGGCAGCAGTTTGGCTTGCTTCCAGCAGATCGGGACAGTAGCAGAGGAAAAAGAGAGATTGACAATCTGGGTAATCTCATTGCTTACTGTTGCAGCTATCTCACCCAGGACCCTGGCCGGGCAGGGGTCAGAGGGAGATCCTGATTTCAAGGCTGCAAGGACTGTAGAGATGTCAGACACAGTAGGGGGAGAGAAGAAAGTGAACTGCTCAGTTGGCTTCGGCATAGCGAAGGAGGGGGATCTGGTGGGAGGCTGAAAACCAGCACAGACAGTCTGAAGGTTTTCTTGGATTTTAGCAATTTTGTCTATAAAAAAACAGGAGAGCTCTTCACACCACTGCTCGGAAAGGGGCAGTGTAGGCTGTGCCGCACATGGTGATAGGAAGCTTTTTACAATGGAAAATATTTCCTTACTATTATTGTTAGCTTTTTCAATTCGCCCTCCATAATAGCTGCTTTTAGCAGATTTGATTATACCTTCTACTTGCATGTGCACCACACATACTCCCGGGTCGATTATATTTTCAATAGCCAAAATCTCATGGGGGCTCTATGTGAGGCCAAGATCTTCCCGCTTTCCATATCCGACCACTCTCTTGTCTCGATTGGCCTGTCATGGGGCAATCTGAACCCACGTCCCCCAAGTGGTATTTCACGGCCTCCCCAATGAGGGACAGTGTTCTCTGTATGTAACTGAGAGATACAATCACAGATTTCTTCGCCAGGATTCCTCCCAAATCCACCTTTATGTTTAATAATTAGGACGCCTTTATGGCGGTTTTTAGAGGCCGCTGTATTGCTCTTAACTGTGAGTTAAACAAATGCAGAGCCAGAGAAAGGAATAGATCTAGAGGCTGAATTGTCCACAACAGAAAAACTCCATACAAATAAGCCCTCTAGATTGACTCTTTGCACCCTCGCAGCTCTGAGGGGGAAACTCAAGGCCATATATAACAACCACACAGAGCACATCCTCTTCAAACTTCACCAACTCTCCTACGCACAAAGAAATAACATAGGTAGGCACCTAGCACGACAACTGAAGGAAAAGCAGGAGTAAGTATATATAGGGGGCATAAGAGAAGGACAAGGGAACTGACCCATAAAGGCACAGAGAAGGCCGATATATTTGGCGCCTTTTATGGTCGCCTGTATACGGGGGAACCATGGGACTTAGATGCACAAATTAATTACCTACAGACACTGTGACTTCCTCAGGTCTCCCAAGATTGGAATGACAGACTTATTACCCCTATAACGCTCGAGGAGGTGGCTACAGCCATCAAATCCCTCAAACCACAGAAAGCCGATTCTCATTCACCCAGATCAATCTGGCTTTATCAAGGGTCGCTAACTTCATGATAACACCAGGCGTCTTGTCCACCTCATCGAAAAAGCTACTAAAAAATGTATGCCTGCAGTATTGATGGTATTAGATGCCGAGAAGGCATTCGATAGGATGGACTGGGCGATTCTCTTCACTACACTCAAGTCCTTTGGCTTCGTGGACAAATTCATTAATATGATAAGGGCTAATTATGTCCAACCCCGTTTGAGAGTACAGGTCAATGGGATTTTGTCACCTCCCTTCCCTTTGACTAAGGGTTCTTGCCAGGGGTGCCCTCGGTAACCCCTCCTGTTCGCTCTCAGTATAGAACCACTAGCCATAGCCATCCGCGGCGCTCCTGAGATAAAGGGCATGCCTTTTAGTGGAGAAATGCATAAAATATCCCTTTTCACTGATGACGTACTCCTGTCTCTCACAGACCAAGCCGCCTCTCTACTTGCACTCCACCCAGAACTCACAATATTTGTAGCAGTAGCAGGCTTCAAGGTGAATTTAGATAAATCCTACATACTTAACCTCACAATCCGTGCTGCCGAGGTTGCGACCCTCTGGTCACACACCCAACTCCAATAGACTTCCCGGACTCTTCAATACTTGGGAATTCAGTTGACACCCTGAGTAGAGGAGCTATATAAAGCTGACTTCCCACTTTTGAATCTCCAGGCAGATCTCACATGGTGGAAACCACTTTTTATTTCTTGGCTGGTCGCATTCATACAGTCAAAATGACAGTGCTTCCTAAACTTTTGCATCTATTTCAAGATTTCCCAGTGGAGCTGGAAAATACCTTTTTCCCTAAATTAAAATATATGGTGCCGCGGTTCGTTTGGCAGGGGGGCTTTGCTAGGTTCTCCATCTCCAGTTTAAGATGACCACGGGAGGGGGAGGGGTGGGCTTTCCGGGCTTTGGCTTTTACTACAAGGCAGCTCAGCTGCGAGTGGTGACCGAGTGGTCCAAGAGGGAATTGGAGAAGTATTGGCCCCATATGGATAGGGCAGTGACAGGGAGGTCGATTTGGGACCTCATGTGGAGACCCAAGAGGGATAGGCCAAAGAATGCATACATTAGCATGCCTACCCGGACTTCCTTAAAAGTATGGGACTCTATTTCATATAACGGCCAGTGGACCACTTTTCCGTTGCCATATACGCCAATACACTTTAACTTGGCCTTCCCTCCGGCCTTACAGGAAGGACCTTTTGACCATTGGAGGGAGGGAGGCTGCAGAGCTTTGACACACCTTTTCCATAACAATGATATGCTCACCTTAGATCGCTGCAAGAGGGAATGTGGGCTGGAGCATACCGAATTCTATCATTATCTCCAACTGAAACACTGGGCGCTTACACCCCACATTCACAAGGCAGCCACTCGCCCCTCATGAAGTTTGAGAAATATGTACAAAGTGTGGATTCTATGAAGGGTGTGATCTCCTTTCTGTATAACTATCTACTCACCTCTATGCACAACCCAAGGCCTTGTTACATGTACATCTGGGAAATCATATTACAACGGGACATTCAAGATATTGAGTGGGCGGGGCTATGGACAGATATCCCAAAATTCAACCATTCCATAGAATTGAGGGAGGCCCACCTCTGTTACCTCTATCCTACCAAGATTAAAAAGATATTTCCCGACTCGTCTGTTAGATGTCCTGTGGTCTGTTAGGCAATTTTCAACATATTTGGTGGGACTGTCCAGTGATAATACCTTTTTTGGGAGGAAATTCTTGCGCAAATGAAGGATATGCTGGGGTAACCTATTCAGGCCTCCATGGCACACACCCTCCTTGGCCTCCGCGACACTTCCCTTAAGCACCAAACTAAAGCAGATATGGCCATCATGCGGACCTGCATTGGAGTTGCGAAAGTAGCCATAGCGGCCGCTTGGAAAAAAAAGAAGCTCCCGCTATCTCGTTATGGCATTCCAGACTTTGGAAACTTTTGTGCCATGAAAGGATGGCCGATATATGCAGGGATGATTATAAGAATTTCGAATATAGATGGGGCCCACTAGTAACTTTACTCACAAAGCGACTACCGTCAACCGACTCCCCTGCATCAGTCAGAGCTATGCACCTGTTTAAATTGTAACCTCTTTGAAACACCCATGATTGTAACCTAGCTGGGTCTAGGTAGCCACCAGCAGGATTGGGTTGGGGGGTAGGTAAGGGGGGAGGGTTTTTTTTATTTATTTTTTATTTATCTTGCTGTTCTCTATGTTCTTTAGGAGTCTGGTTTCGATTGCTCCAGGTATAGGACACCTTCACAGTTGAAGAGGCTAGATTACTATTCTTGTAAAGGTAGGACAGATGTACATCAGGTTTTGAGACGCCACAGACCTGCTCCCCGTTCTTGCTCTTGGAGAAACTGTTCTTACTCCTTTAGGATTTCTGAGATATGATGGGGGTACGCACCTATAGATGCATGCTGTTTTTGGGTCTTGTAACCTGTTCATCTGTCTGAGTATATCTGAATGTACAATGTTCCAGTTTATTTTGTGATAAGTGATAAAATGTCAATAAATGTAGCTTTGAAAAAAAATAGAATACTGGTAGTTACTAAGAAATTGAAAAAACACAACCGAATCTCCAAATTCAGATCTGTCTTTTGTAATCTTCTGCAAAGACTTTATTCACTTTTTCACTAGGCGAATGATTTGAAAGGAAGAGGGCTTTCTAAGAAGCATCATTTGTTCACTACTGGAAACATTAAAACTCACCATTAAAGCTCTTTGTAAAGGCGTGAGGCCAAACGAAGCGCAGGACAAGAAGAGAAATTGAGCGCCACAGGCACTTCCTAGGTGGATGACTGGAGGTGAAAAGTGAACAGCGTGAATAAAGTCATTTTCTACTCAATGCCTTAAGCAGTGGGGGTGTGAGACGTTTTAATCTAAGAGTGGTGCTCTGAAGTGTAAAAGGCCATTTGCTGAAGCTATTTGAGGAAAGATAACTGGAATAAAGATTCATCTTGCTTTATAATAAAAAGCCACTCGTATCACTAAAATACATTCCGGTGCCTGGCCGAATGGCGGCGATCAATATAAGTAGGTTGAAAAAAATTCTGATGGTATCTTTTAAGGTTGATACATGATCAAAAAGCGAAGCCATACATTTTTATTTGGTATCCCTCCCCATTTCCCTTTTCTGTCGTTCTTGCTCCTCTTAGACATGTTTTCCAAAGGAGATACAACATCTTCTTAACTTTCATAATGCATTTTCAATGTGTTATGCTTTTTAAATGTGCAATATTTTACCTTCTTGGCCCTTTATATGAAAAACAACTTTATCAGAGGTTTCTGTTCCTCTTTTACACAAATCAGTTATGCTAGATTATCAGCACCGGTATTACATGGATGATGAATAGAAGGATCGTTAGAAAATATGTATGTGTTTAAGTATTTAGTTCTAGTTTTATTAAGTGAGTGGTTGGTTCATTATGATCTGAGACAGACCTGTTAGTGGGATGAAGTGGGTGTGGGGGCGCCTAAGAAGTGCAGCAAAGAATCATTTCCAATAGTACAGGCCTATGTAATTAAGGATGTGGCTTAAACACATAAACTAAAATATTGTGCTTCAGATAGCCTGTTGAATGAATAGTATATGGGGGCCTCGCAATGACTGTTCTTTATTGAATCAAGACCTGTCACACCGCAACCAACATATGTACCTAAAGCAGGCCAGACCTGTTGGCTTTGCCGGCGTTTGTTAGCTGTGTCAGATAAATCAACATCAATAATTCGGTTGTGAAAAACTGGAATAGAAAATGCTTCAACTATAAAAATATGAGATTGTGAAAAAAACAGGTCTACTGTAGTGGCTTTCCGAGTTTCTCAAGCACTCCTGTTCTCCTTTTCACACAATTTTCTTCTGCAGTCTCTCACTCAATGAGACACATGCCTTTTTTCTTACTACATCTTTGTAAAATCCTCCATCTGCCTATCGTGCACTTCCCCACAATTTCTAAAGATGCATAAGGGATAACGTTCTTTTCAGAGAGGCCATGTATTGGATGTAAATGTAGTCTCAACACTTCTATGACACACTGACTGTCACTAAGAGAAATTCATACTGTCTTCTGCCTCAATTTCAGAGCTTTTAATCATGCCCCGTCCTAAACACTGACCCAAAACTGGCGGTGACTCAATTCAAAGTATTTACTATACAAGAGTCATATATCACATGAAAATGAAACTAGAGAAACACAACACATTGGAAATAAAACAAATACTTTTATGGCATGCAAAGTGAAGAAAAACGTGTCATATAAACAGGGATTGCACCTCAAGAGATTCTACAATCCTTATTAACAAATAGATCCATCTTATTGCTAGTTAACTACATTAATATAGAGCCCGTTATGGACCCGTGTCAAAGTCGAGTTTCAATTACTTCCAGGTCCGAGAACTGTCAGGGCCTGGCCATCTTAAAGCCCTCCTCTCATACCCTATCCCTAATGAAGTCTACTGTCAGACGTATCTAAGTGCGATGGCAGTGTGAGTAGTAGGAAATCTCCTCTTCATGTTAAGATTTGATCGCACCAAGAGTGAAGGGATCTTGTAGTGAGAACACAAACTTCCCAGGCAGTAGCCCGAGGAGGGAACAAGAGGCAGTAGGGTACTGGGAGACGGTCAGCCTCCAATCAAATATAGTGAACACAATAGAGACCGCTCCCAGCTATAGACCAAATTATATTTGCAATGAGGTGCCTAGTGATAATGAGGCATCTCACAAAAAGTGATAGACTGGCATCACACACCACCAGGTGTCATGCTTCATCATCTGCCAGGGATACGGACTAAAGTCCACAACAAACCAACAGATAAGAATAGTCTGCTACTGTTTGAAAGTTATCACCCAAAATCTCTGAGACAGAACCTTCCTGTGGGACAATTTCTGAGAATACAAAGGAACTGCTCGGAAATAACAGACTATGATGCACAAGCTGCGGATCTAGAGAAGAAACTTTTGGCCAGACAGTATCCAAAAAAACTGATCACTAAAGCCAAGAAACGAGCAAAGAATAACCATCGTGAATCACTTTTGGAAACTAAACATAAGGAAAAAGCAGACAGACGTGTGTGTGACAACATTCACCCCGGCTTCAAACAGGGTTCAAAATATCATCAGGAAGAAGTGGCACATTCTAAATACAAGCCAGAGGAAATGGGCACAACCACTCTTTGCTTTCAAAAGGAGTCGCAATGTTAAGGATGAACTAGTGCATACAAAAAATAGAACAAAAGAAAGAGAAAACCAACTAACACTTTGGGGTCACCACGACCTGTGGGTCATTACCCATGTGGGGACTGCGTTGCATGCCAATTCACCAATGTGATGAAAGAAGTTGATATAGGCACCAACAGACCGTGGGTGCTAAACAATTTCAGTAACTGCAACACCGACAATGTGATATACTTGTTAACTTGTCCATGCAGGAAGATGTATATTGGTATGACTACGCGGAAAGTCAAGCTCCATATCAATGAACATCGCAGCACCTTCAGGTGCAACAAAGACAATACCAAGCTAACCAGACACTTCCTTGAGATGAATCACACAGAATGTGATTTAAAATGGACAGTACTTGAAGTACTACAGAGAAGAGAAACCAACCTCTCACAACGATGGGTATATAAACTCAATACATCATTAAAATGGCCTTAACAGTGACATACCTTGGCTTCAAATGAACTGAAGGACAATATCCAAAAACCTTAGTCCCAGCAGTGTAGTGATGGTTGGGGTTGAGGATAATTACATTCCAGCTTGTTCAGCCAGACCCATGTGATCATTAAACATATACCGATTGTAATACCCTAGATCATTGGGGACTTAAAACTTCAAACCTATAATAGGCTCCGACTACAAACACACTGGGTATGAGGTGTAGTGAGTTCTTTTTACCTTTTAGTGTACCAGTTACCTTCTATACCCAATATGTTATTGGAGTTTACTAGTCTTGGTAATAACATACACACATCTCCAATCCGGGCGATGTTCTAATACATATTACTACCCCGTCCCTCTAGACTAGGACTATGTGTATAAAAACGTTAGCTTTATTGTAGCGCCACATGATAACTAGCCTTTCCAAATAGCATCCGATAATTAGTCCTCAGGAATAGAACGTGTGAGTTCAACTACGTGTGATATACCACATGGTTTTTCTAGCCAAGAACATACGAGCTACATTGTATGCCGATCACCATTTCTACATTTCCACATACAGTGTGCACATGATATGTCACGCGGTCATTTTGAACCAATCGCACGCTTAGGATATGCGTAACAAGGCACGCCAGTCACGCGGTCATTT
Source organism: Lissotriton helveticus (assembly GCF_964261635.1). Classification (NCBI taxonomy): domain Eukaryota; kingdom Metazoa; phylum Chordata; class Amphibia; order Caudata; family Salamandridae; genus Lissotriton; species Lissotriton helveticus. Next base: position 1,758,931,364 of record NC_136065.1, read on the forward strand.
TTTAACCAATCAAGCGCTTAGAATATGCATAATCAGGCACGCCAGGCAACTACTGCGGGACACCGGACACCACCAGGTGTTAGCCTTATGCGATAGAGTTTCCCGATTGTTGGGACTTTACTCACGCCCCTGCCCAGGCATGTATACCAATGAGATAAGCCCCCAGGAGGGCCCTCTTGCAGACAGAAGAAACCCGATATCACTAATACGCGCATATTCAGCTGCAACCCTTGTACGTTCTGCTGCGGCTCCTTAAATGATTCCACTGACCTGGGGCGTGACTATAAAAACCGCTCGTCGTGGGATCATTGCATCGCCGGGGAGATGGAGAGATGCACGCTGTAGGTGATCGGACAGAAAATGCTCCTCTTTTCAGTGAGTCTTGAGACATTGATTTTTTAATGGCTCGACAGTAGATAATGACAATTTGACTGTCTACATACCTTTTAGACCTGTATATATTACACTCCGTCTTCTTTCTTTAGCATAGTGTGACCACGGGGACTTTCTGAAAACTCCCCCCTCCCATGGGGCAAGTCGTCCTTCTTGAAGGGTAAGACATATGGCATGGAAGTCAGTCCAGTTTTCAGCATAATTACTGATTTCTGGTTCTAGCGTTTTCTTTCTCTGTATTGTATTGTAATCCACAATATCAATTTAGAATGTGGATGAATGCATTCATGAGTTCTGAGACCAAATTTTATTGATCATAAATGCTTTATGTTCTTGTCATAGGTTAATGGACCCAGTCAGTAGAGATTGATTAGTGATCACACCCACACAGTGGAATTGCCAACAACGTTTGGTAAGATTGGACCCCCTTCTTTATGGTCCTGACGATAGCCACGTACCCACAGGGTCAACTGGCAGAAACATGTTGACCTATTTCTTAAAATAATTTCACAGTGGTGACGGGATGATAGGATCCTTACTCACCGCACTTTCCATTTTTAAACCCACACAGGCTCCCTTTTGAATAAAGGATTTATGGGTGTACTGTGATGGCCTTTTAATTTTCACTTTTTGGGCCCCCACTCACTTAGAAGTGCATCCCTGTCTCCAGGTGCATGCCCGCCCTCCACCAAATGTAGTTTCTGGAGGGCGAAGACTGGCAGATGATGAAGCATGACACCTGGTGGTGTGTGATGCCAGTCTATCACTTTTTGTGAGATGCCTCATTATCACTAGGCACCTCACTGCAAATTTAATTTGGTCTACAGCTGGGAGCGGTCTCTATTGTGTTCACTATCTTGTAGTGAGAGACAGGGACACATAACTCAAGTGGGAGGATGGGTAGGTGCTATATTTGTTTCACTGTCTCATCACTTTCTCAACAGTGCTAAGAGTAAGTGCTGGGGCACAATGTTTTGAGAAGAAGCCCACGGCCGTATACACCGTGATACACATCATTCTACCAAAAGTTTTAAATGAAGCAATTGTATTTACTTGTACTTCTTTTGTATTTACTCAATAGTTCTGTAATCCATGCTACTCATAATACCTATCCTCCCACACCGTCCTATTTTTCCTGCCTCCGTATTCGCTAGACGTATTACAGTAAACAGGTATTCGTTTTCAAAATATGTAAATTATGGTTTTGGGTTAGCAAGTGGCTTTGGGGCATATTACCAACAAGTAGCGATAATTATCGCTAAAAAGGCTTAGGGACGATTTTTTTTATCGCATCCTATCGCTGGATATGTTAGCGGAGAAAACATGCTATTAGCAACGTTTTTCTCCATTGTGCTAAAATATTCAGCGATAGCGGCAAAATGCGTGAATATCGCTGAGAATACAGCGATATTCACACATTGGCGACGAAATGCTCTTAGCCATGTTATCCACCTCCCATTGGATAACATGGCTAAGAACTGGTCTGAGCAGGCGTTAGCGAGAATATTTCCATCGCTACGCCTGCCTTGCTAATAGGCGATAGCTACGTTAGCGACCGCTTTCAGTCACTTTGCATGTCATTAGCAAAAAATATCGCTGACATGCAAAGCAGGCCCCAAACCGCTCGCTATCGCCTAAAAGCTGTTGCTAACATCAGTTAGCGACAGCTTGCTAATAGAGCGATCGAATTATCGCCAATTAACGGTCGAAAACGGCCGCTAAACCGGCGATAATTGCCTATCGCCACCCTTGGTAATATGCCCCTTTGTTCCTACTTTTCCATTATGCCCCGACCACTACTAGGGTATATTTTCTAAGTTTTAGCGCTGTGTTTGTGTCACAAAAGTGACGCAAAACAAAGCTACATTTTTTTTACGAATTCACTTTCCAGCGCTAACTTGTTTAGTTATGGAACATTACCTAAAAGTAGCGCAAATACTTAGCAAATGCTATGGGTGCTCCATGGGCGTTTGATGCAACCACCCAAGGTTTGTGATGCTAAGCCCTATTTACTTAAAAAAGTAGACAAGGTTTAGCATCAGAAAATAGCACCCACTTCTACTAGGCACTATCACAGAGAAATGCTTTCATTTTTCCTTTCTTTTCCATCTTTGCGTGTTTGTTGCACTGCACAGCACAGATGCATCGTGGGAAAAGTTTTAAGGTTAGTCTTAGCATAGCATTTTGCACTGGAAGGATATCCCTCTATTACAAACCCTATGCTAGTCTCATGTAGACACCCTTGCGCTATGGTGCAAAGGTGTGTAAATGCGTGTATCAGCCCATATCTGTATTGGCTCTAGGGAGAGGATAGGGGAGTGCCATGTTTCTATAAATATTGTGCTCTCCTGCTCTCACAAGGAGATGATGGACGTAGCACTGAAACTTTTCAGTCACTCGCCCCCAATCGCAGATCTGGGTTGAATCCATCAGCGTTCTTTAGCTCACTTCGCCACCCCAGTTCCGACCTAGCCATATGCAAATCAGTCTTGACTCTGTGCCTCATGGGAACAGTCCAGCCCAAACTGCCAAGCCTTTTCTGGACTGGAAACAAGCATCTTGGACCGGTTTTGGCGTCACACCCCTCATCAGCCAGGCTCGCTTGAACCCAGTGGCAAAGTGAGCAATGGACCCATGTCTGGGCATAGCCCTGGACACTTTGGGTGAACAAAGCAAACACACAGAGATGATGGACAGAGCCCTGAAACTTTTCAAACACTCATCCCCAGTTGAAGATCTGGGTTGAATCCATCATCGTTCTTTAGCTCACTTTGCTATCCCAGTTCATGTAGCGTGGCCCACCATTTGCAGCTGCTGCACTGAGCTGCGTGATAAACTAGTAAATCTGGACATTTGATTGCTCAAGCGCCTGGGAAAGCTGTGCTTTGCCCAAACTCAAGCTTACCGAGCTCACACATACCTCCGGTCCTGCACTGAGCCAGGATGAAATGTGACAAAGGCTTGTTAGTTCACACATGTATGGGAAGTTACGTACCATGTTCGATGCTGCTTTTATGATTTGAAATGTTATTTCTTATGGAATATTTAAAGCCCAGCTTTAGTGGGACTCTATTTTCTTACCGCCAAAATACCCCCTTGTGTCTAAAATGGACACAAGGATCCATTTTGTGTTAGGAAATAAAGTTGAATTCAACAGCTCCCACATAGCGAGTGCAAGCAGCCACTTAAGCTTGATAAAAGTCTTCTCGCTGTAGGAATTTTTATCTCTAAATTTCTCTAAATTATGCGAGCCAGCATAATCACATTATTATTGGTATTTGCGCGTCAAAGAGTAACGTGGAATTACCCAAATTACTCTGATTACTCCGGTGTAATTGAAATTCTGCCCAGGTCTACAAATTAGGGAGCACCTTGATTCCATGATGGTCCTTCTTCTAACATGGAGAACGTATTTTGACCCTATGGCCTACCCAGTGGTGATATTTTGCCTTTACATTAGGCAAGAAGCAGTATTGTTACAATGATATTGACAAATCATGCTTCATACTTTTTTTGAGTAAAAGGTACCCTCTGACTGACTTTGGCACTGTATTTCTTCAGAATCGTAAAGTAAATTCACTACTCCACAGTAGGCCTTCTTCTTTTGAAACGGAGGATCAGCTGATTCCATATATAAGAAGATGGGCAATTCCATGAAGAGAACATATGATGCATCAAATTTCTTGTTCCACAAACATATTTAGTTTATGCATTGCAAGCTTTAATAAAAGACTTTCAATCCTTTTATGACCTCATGAGAAATGTGGATCATTTACAAATTTATTGGCACCCTAGAACTAATGGTCTGTTTCCTGAATTGCTCAAAAAGCCTGTAGAAGACAAGCAATTGTGACAGTCCTTTCATGCCCAGAACCCAGAGTTCTTTTTCTCCTATGATACCAGCCTCACCAATATGATCAAAAGCACAAGAAGACATTTTGCAAATGGGCCTGTACTCGGGAAGTTGTCTTTGGAGAGAAATCCCCAACCCCATTCAGCTTCAACTCCTACTCAACAACAAAAATCATGACTATCATGGGTCAGAAGTGAATATGGAAGGTAGGAGACTGGTGTATTTTGCCAATCACCGTGTGTTTAATATCACAGATCGATCAGCAGTGCATATTGTTTCAGAAGGATATTATCTTGTATTCATATACTCGCCTACACAGGCATGGTTTCAAAGCACACCTCGCAGAACCCAGCAAAAGATAAGCTCTATTGCAAAAAACAAAAACATTGTGCAAAAAGAGAACCATAACAGAAATTCCTCAAAAAAGAAAGCAATATGGCAATACTTGGTTTTTATCTAAATAACAAACAAAGTCAGGAAGTATTTGGCTTTAAAGGCATTTCAAAAGGTTTCTCTTCGGATGGTGGTTGCTCTCATATCTCCAGGTGACTACTCAATGACAGGTGATCCCTAAGATGCATATTTCCATGTACGCATCCATCCTTCCTCACAATCGTTCCTGGGGTTTTCTCTGGAGAATCAGCATTACCACTTTCGATCCTGCTTTTTGGATATTCATGTGCGCCAAAAGTCTTCACAAGGTAATTGCTCCTGTGGTTGCTTGCATTAAATTGAAAGGAGCACCGATATTTCCATGACTAGATGGTTGGCATATTTCTCCTCCTTCTTTTTTCAAGGTATATGAGGATAATATTTTGCTGTGCAACAATCTCTGAAGTTGTAGCTTCATCCTGAACAGAAAGAAATGGCAACTAATTGTTGTTCTAGTTTTCTCCTTCATAGGCTCAACTTTAGATAGATCTGGGCGAATGTATGATGCTATTCTGCGGGATAAAATCCCGCATACCATTACTCTGCATTTTTTATATATACCTAAAAATATATTTTACTTAATTTAAAAAAAACATTTTTTCATTTAAATTGAATTATTTAGATTTATATATATATATATATATATATATATATATATATATATATATATATATATATATATATATATATATATATATATATTAAATGTATATAATTTTAAGTATATATATATATATATATATATTTTTTTTTTTAAGAAATTACCCTGTACACCATACAAAATGATCACACCTAGGTCCCTTTAAATACCCATGCACCCCATAATCAATCATAACCCACCCTTACTCCTTAAAATACCCGAGCACCCTTAAAGAGTAACCCATCCTGACCCTAAAAATACACCCTGCACCCCAATACCCATACCTATCCCTGAACCCTAAAAATACCCCTGTACCCCAAACTCAAACCTAGCACTGAACCCTAAAAATACCCCTGTACCACAAACCACATACCAAGCCCTGAACCCTAAAAATACCCCTGTATCCCAAAACCCATACCTAGCCCTGAACCCTAAAAATAGCCCTGTACCCCAAAACCCATACCTAGCCCTAAACCCGAAAAATACTCCTGTACCCCAAAACCCATACCTAGCCCTGAACACTAAAAATACCCCTGTACCCCAAAACCCATACCTAGCCCTGAATCCTAAAAATACCCCTGTACCCCAAAACCCATACCTAGCCCTGAAGTCTAAAATTCCCCTGTATCCCAAAACCCATACCTAGCCCTGAACCCTAAGAATACCCTGTACCCCAAAACCCATACCTAGCCCTGAACCCTAAAAATACCCCTGTACCCCAAAACCCATACCTAGCCCTGAACCCTTAAAATATCCCTAAACCCCTAAAAGATATACTCCAACACCCCCAAAATAAAACCACATACTTACCTTAAACTTAAATATTAAAAACATACTTTAACCATTCATGCTTTTACAATGAATTTCGTTGTAAAAGCATGCGTGGTAAAAGCATAAAAGATATAATGGTATGCGTTATAAAAGTATTGCGGAGTAATGGTAGTTTAGTTGTAATGGTATGCGGAGTGAATGTATGCGGAAAAAAAGTTGCGTTATAAACGTGTTTTACTGATCTGGGCAGAGTCTCCCTGGCGAGGAAGAGGAAGATTACAATCCCCCGGAACTTTATATCTCTTCAGGAAGTGGAGTTCAGGCCTGCAAAAGACTTTTTGAAAGTGCAGAGACATTTAGCTGTCACAATGGCTGTTGTTCCATTTTCATGGTTGCACTTGAAAGTGTTAGTTCAGCATCTTAAAGTATTGGGATCCTTCAAGATTACATATGACAATTAAGGTCCCAATTACAGTTCAACCAAGACAGCCGATGGAGTGGTGGTTTCAGGAGAGTCATTTAGTATAGGTAGACAATCAAGTGACAATATCATGCATTACACATTCAGGGAAGACTTGGGGGCCCATTAGGATGGCGAGGGCAATCCGCCCGCCATCCGCACCTATATTCCCACGCCATATTAGGATGGCGGGGGGGGGACCGCAGCGGACTGAAAGACCGTCTGCCGCTTTTCCGCCCCGGTCGCAAGGGGACCGGGGCGGAAAAGATTTAATATGGTGGCGGTGTCTAATAGACACCGCCAGCCATATTATGATGGGCTGCTTTGGATGCCTTTCTGCGGCCGCGATGCCGCCACGGAAAGGCATGCGGTCTTCACTCTGGGGGGGCCCTGTGGGACCCCAGAGTGAAGGAGAGGTGGTGGGTGCACACGGGGGGTACCTGTAGTGCACACGGGGGTACCTGTGGTACCCCCCTGCATTTGCATAGACAAAGCGGCAGGCACCATGCGGTGCCTGCCGCTTTGTCTATGCAAATGCATTAATGCATTTTTAGCATTGTGGCGGGCGGTGCTGAGAGCACCGCCCGCCACAATGCTAAAAATGCAGGATGTGCCCGCAACTGTGGCGGGCACATCCTAATACCCACAACGGGACCCCCGCCCTTATGGCGGGCGGTTCCAATCCCATGAGGATGGCGGGCGGGCAAAGTCCACCCGCCATCCTAATGAGCCCCAAAGTCTCACACTGTAGTGAAAATTGGCCCTTCAGTGTCCTGGTCTGTGGGTAGACAGAAACCTGGCATTTTTAATGGCATCTTATATAGCTGGTTCACGTAACATAATGGTACACAATCTCTGTAGGATCTCTCCCTTTTTTAAATGTCTCTCCAGTCGAATCCTGAGATTTTTTCCAACATTACCAATCTTTCAGAGGTATCCATGGAAATCTCTCTGTGCATCCAAGAAGTAAACTCTACTGCCGCTATTCAGTACAGGAAATCATTTTCTTGTATTGGGAAAGTGGAAGCACTGTCATTGAAATGACTGACATGTCTCCTGTATGCCTTCCCACCTATTCCCCTCCTACTGAGGCTACTGAGGAAGATTCAGGTAGTGAGGAGCAGTAGGATATGATTGTATGCCTTACTGGCTAGGCTGTCACACTTTCTGTGGGAGAGTTTCCAGAAGAATGTATTGCTGTCCAGGATATACATTGAATTATTTGTCATTGTTTGAAGAGTTGACCTCAAGGTTTCTTACATGTCACTCAACAGTGTCCTGGTAAACGCTTCCCTTCTGAAAGGTTTACAGTCTGGTTCTTTCAACCCTTATAGTCAATGAGTTTTCTAATTTCGTAGGTTTTCCTTTTACTAGCAGTTACATCTGATAAAAGGCTATAAGATTTAGGTGATTTTTTGGGTGATAGATTGATGACAGAACTGTAGAGCCCTGAGAATGTGTGGAGTGAGGGAAGCTTTGCCTTGAAGGCACAAGCCAGGGTAGTGCCAGCAGAGTGGTGGGCAGTTTGAATGTAAAGCTGTGCTAAATCTGTTTACATTTGGGAGTTTATAGCTCTGACCCAGGATGGAGTCAGCAGAACTCCATTCCTGTAAGGGGCCCGGGCACAGCAGATTGATGAGGACAAGGTAGCAGTGGGTGGTTACCACGTTAATGTGGGCTCACTCATCTGCTGGTAAGATTATCAGAGGTAATGGGCAGGCTGAAGGAGGAGTGGTTGCAGAGGGAAGCCTTGGTGCAGGCATGAGAGAGGTCTCCTTTAGCTGAATGCATTGGCCTTGTTTGCTTGAGGGTTGGGAACTGGCAGAGATAAACATCTGAGTTGTGTTTGGAGAGAAAGAGACAGGCATTCCCCCTCTGCCTAGTATTAGAACTCATTATCTTCTCTTTTTTTAAAGCTATGCAACATGTCTTGTTGACCCATCGGGACAGGCAGAACTGATAAAAAGTAAGCTATAGTAAATAAACAAATCATCTAAGAAGCACGCATAACTCATTTATAAATGCATAACTCATATATGAAGGATCTTAGTCAAAGTTGCCTTCATATTTTGAAACAAAAGAGTGTGTATTTTTTTTGGTATAGCGGGTTGGGTCAACAGGGGTCTTTAGCCCCAAATGTCCTGTGACCTCCATACTGAAGCCCTTCAAAAATAGGACCAAATGCTATTTTTTAGCATAGTACTCAGTCAAAAGCTGAATTAGGGAGGTCCAGTGGGCTATAAACTCAGAATTCTGCAAGGTCTGGAAGGACCAGTCAGTGTCTTATCCTTTTACAATGGTCCTATGGAACCTTCCAATCTAACTTGGCTGTATGTTACCCTAAACAAAGGCTGTAAGTTACCCTAAACAAAGGTCACAGTGGGCAACAACCCTCCCCAAATCAAGACAAGACTTGGTAGTGTTGAGTTACATTTAACCATGCATGTAGCAACATGCCAAACTATATAAATATATACATTGTTGGCCCTGTAAGAGTGTACACAATAATAGTATCAAGCCTACAACTTTTCACAATGTTTTTAAATTTACGTCATATGATTAAGTAGCCATTCATAATTGTCAACAACCAAAGACCACTACTTTAAATGGATGGAAAACTCAGTGCCACAAGGGGTTGGCCAAAAGATCCTTCGATCCGAATGTGCCCATGCATCATGTGCGATATGTGGCCCACCACAGAGGGATTAACGGGATGGATCACTGTAGCTCCCAAACCAATTCCTAATACCCTGTGACTGTCCCTGCCCTACCAGAGCCACTAACAGAAATATGCCAATTAGTGCTTGGGGGCTTATGATGCATGATTCAGCCCAGGGCTGGAGGTGGCTACTTTTCTGTATTTTCCTTCTTGATGCAGCCTGCTTCGCTGATACTTCGACCTAAATGTAGAGCAGGTGCTGTTTTGGCGGGACTGGCATGCCCATACCCACAGGGACATGCATATCTTTGACCCTCAATTACCTGGCCCCGGGACCGAACTGGCCGTAGCGGGTACCGGGCGTTTCCCATGGTGGGCCAGATGGGTGGGGGCCAGTTTTGTCACTGGGTGCCTGTTTTCGGATCAGTGCTGCAATATAGGCCCCAAGTAGCAAAAGCGGGAGTGGTGCTTTTTACTAGCACCCCCTCGCTCCCAGGGCCGGTCGAGCAGCAAACTGCCAGGGCTATTTGCTGTTCCCAGTCCTACAGCATTGCCTGGCCCCCACTCTGCAGTTCTGGCTGAGGAATTCATCTGCTGTAATTTTCCTCATGCAAGTCTGTTCTGGGGTGCAGGTAGCAAGCAGCACTCATGTTGCCTCCAGGAGGGGAGGCTGGCTACTCTGGCCCTCCATGTTCTCCACCTGATCCTCCTCACATCCTATAATCAGGTAAACAGACTGACCAAGGGCAGAACATGACCCAGTTGCCGATGGGGATAACTCCCACAAGAGGGTCATACCTCCAAGGCCTGGGGTGAGGGAGATGTTTGTCTTTCATCCCCATAGGTTGCAGGGACAATTTCAGAGTTTTTCTAGATATACGAAGGTCTCAAAAAAGGTGAACATGAACTGGTGCTGTGAAAATATGGGAGCTGGTGCATTAAGCCCTGAGATGGTCCATAAAAGCCCAAAATATAAGCCACACTTTCCCATACTCCTGGTCTTTACTCCCTGGTTTGCATAGCAGTTCTCAGCATTCTGAGACTCCGGAAGAACTTAGGAAGGTGGACTTTCTTTCAGTTAGTAGGACAGTGATCCAGCAACATAAACGTTCACCCCCTTGTGATATAGATCCAGCTTGTGACTAAGCTGTTCCACCAGTGCCCGGTACTCTGGCAAATTATAGCTTCCTTGAAGATAGCCTTGATCAACTCATCGCTTCTTGCACTAGGATATCTTTTGGGGAGATTTTAAACTCTTCTAAGTAACAGATGTAGCAGTTTCACATCACACCCTACTAATTAGACAGCAACCTAATGAAACAGTGCACCTTCCCTACCTAGGCTATAATAAGGGTGCACAGTCAAAATATTTAATTTTTAATATCAACCTACACTAATATCGAGTTTTTAATATCATAGGGGCAGAATATCGAAGTCAAGAATATTGTTGACCAGAATATCGACTTTAAGGTAGGTAATATCGATTTTTTTAATATCAAAGTAAATAATATCGTTGGCAAAAATATTGTTGTAAATAATATCGATTTTTTTAGTGTTATGTATTTTATTATGTATTTTATATGTATGTTTAAGTTTGTTTAAATGTTTTTTTAAATTATTTTTAAATATATGTATTAAATGTTTAGAAACTAGTAATTGTTTTAAAGTAAATTTTGCGTTTTAGTATCTGAGCGGGTTGTGGGTTTATAGGTGAATAGGGTGGGAAGAAATGTATTTATAATTAATTAATTAATATATTTGTATTTATTGCTGAGTGTTGATTAATTATTAATGTTTATTAGTTGGGTAATTTATAATGATATTAATTACAATTAATGTATTATGAATTGTTATTTATTGTTACTCTTAATTAATTTATTGTAAATTAATTATTAATTGCTAATTACATTATATTAATTGATTAATTGATCATTACATTGTTATTTTTAATGTGTAGCGGGTTCTGGGTTTATAGGGGAATAGGGTGGGAAGTAACTTAAATATAATTAATTAATTATTATATTTTATGTATTGTTATTGATTATTAATTTATTGTTAATTACTCATTGATTGGTAATGAATTTTTATTAATTGGTTAATTTAAAATTCTATTAATCATAATTAATTTATTATTAACTTTTATTTATTTTCATTGTTAATTAATTTATTCATGATTAATTGGTAATTCATTTTTAATAATTGATTAATTGCTAATTACATTAATTGTGTTCTTTTTTATGTGTAGCACATTGCGTGTTTATAGGGGAATAGGGTGGAAAGTAATTTAATTTAAGTAAATAATAATTTAATTTAATAGGTATGTATTAATAATTCTTTTGTTAAATAATTATTAATATGTTATTTATTTTACAAAAAATATTTAATTGATAAGTATGTTAATTTAACCCCTACGCTATCCCACATTTACCACACTTTTACACTCACTGGAGTTGGAATAGTAATTTTTATCCCTCCGCTATCCAACACTTTCCCTACTGTTGCACTCACTAGAGTGGGAATAGTAATTTTATCCGCTAAGTTATCCAACACTTTCCCTACTATTGCACTCACTGGAGTGGGATTAGTAATTTGCACCCCTACGCTATCCAATACTTTCTGTACTGTTGCACTCACTGGAATGGGAATAGTAATTTGTTATCTCTCCCCTATCCAAAACTTTCGCTACTGTTGCACTCACTGGAGTGGGAATAGTAATCGTTACCCAACCGCTATCCAACACTTTCCCTACTGTTGCACTCACTGAGGTGGGAACAGTAATTTCTCCCCGTACGCTATCTAACACTTTCCCTACAGTTGCACTCACTGGAGTGGGAATAGTAATGTTTACCCCTACGCTATCCAACACTTTCCCTACTGTTGCACTCAGTGGAGTGGGAATAGTAATTTTAACCCGTACACTATCCAACACTTTTACCACATTTGCACTCACTGGAGTTCGAATTGTAATTTTTATCCCTACTCAATCCAACACTTTTCCTACTGTTGCAGTCACTGGAGTTAGAATAGTACTTGTATTTCCTCCGCTCTCTAATATTTTTTGTACTATTTTAGCTAATGTACTGTATAATTAATTAGGAAAAAAATATTTATATCTTTAAAAATGTGTTAGATATATGCATTTAATTTGTATTTATATTATTGTTTTATGAGTATAGATGTATTTATAATTTATTTAAAAAAATTAAACAATTTAGATGTTATTAAAATAAATAAGTATATATATTATATATTATATGTATATGTTTAATGTATTTTTAAATTATATATATATATTACTTATAATTTTTAAGCATTTTTTAAATATTTTGAACTTAATTATATGAATTATTTACTTTATTTCACTTCATTTTTTTACTTAAATAAAAAACTATATTTTTAACAACGATATTTTTTACATTAATATTTTTGTTGTTGATATTTTTGTACTTACAATAATGTAGATAGGATATCGATATTCTTGACTTTGATATTTTGGCTGTGATATTTTTGTAGGTCGATATTGTGACCTTCGATATTTTGTCAGTGATTCATAATAAGAACTTCCAACCCGCATCTTATTTTTTTTTTAAAGTGAACATAGTATACAATTCTCTCTCAAATTGGATTGGCCAGACCACTTCTTAATTCCTTTCAAAATCCCAGTTCAACATCTTCATTCTAAATCAGAGTCTGAATAGGTGAAATCTAGAAATGTCAAGTACATTGGCAACAAGTTCAGGCAGCGCAAATTCATCTGGGTTTTATGGACCTTGTTTTTAGCTCGCCAAGCTTGTACAGCTGCCCTTTTTTTATTTCCGTATTTCATAGTGCTAATGCCGTATAGCAAGGCAATCTTGCCGGATAAAAATAGTGCAAAAATATAGGAGACATAATAAGATGCAGGTTGCATAAATACATTGTACAATAAACAAAAGAGAATGAGGGAACTAGTAGGGCACCCTTAAACTATTAAATCTTCAAACAAAAGCCTGTTACAGAGAACGTAGTACCCTTGTATACAGACTACCTGAAGTGAATAGTAAACCAAAGTAGACCTAAGAGAGATAGAAACATTGTTTTTCATTGCCAACTTCTCAAATGGCATGTTTATACAAAGTTTATAGATTTGAGTAATGGCCTACTCGAAGCCACACCATGAGAGAATTTTGACTAACATCACAGCTCCTCACCATCAGTGTTCACTTAGTGCAAAGGCAGGAGACACACAGTAATGGAGAAAGGGAGGGAAGGTGGACACGAGCGCTATCGGTCCTACATTGTTGCTTCTTTTGGCCTCAACCCCTGCTCCTACATCTGTCCTTAACAGCCCAATGCCAGGTGTTGTAGCTGCCTTATACTAAGATTCTCTAAGCTACTGTCACCACTAACTTTATTGAGGGGCACATTTGGTCCTAACGCAAGAGAGTCAGGTTCTAGAAGGCTAACAAATAAGCATCTATCAATATTGCCTCCTCAGACTCAATAGGATGTCTGCAAACTTTGTGGAACAGAATATTTGCTGATAACATTTCGGACATCTCCCTTTCCAAAATGTCGAAACATTTCTCCCTGTCTAGGATGCAGATTCATAGGAACAAATACTTGTTTCAGAACTTAAAGCTAGTATTAAAATACTTGCATCATTGTGGAGTATGACTGTTAACTTGAAAGCTGTCTCGTAGACAGGTTGTGTAGAAAATAAGTTATTGATTTATTCATCAGATTACAGGTTCAAATATAAGTTACAGGATGATGGTAAGAACCATAATATTCCCCACCAGGAGCAGCCTTCTTGCTGCTCAGCCCATCTGCTGGAACTGACCTCTCCTCAAGCACAAACACACTCAACATTCCAATTACATCACCATAGGCTGAGCAGCAGAGAACAAGGATAGGGAGGATGCATTAACTAACAAGTAGGTTATCAAACATATTCCCCATTATAATGATTAAAGAAAATCAAATGTATGAAAGATAATAAGACATACATATGACATGTCCAATAAATTCTTTACAAATTACATACCCTTCCAAACTAGGAAAAATAAGAAACAACTCATGGCAGGACTAGGTATTCCAACCACCTCTACTGCACTTACACAACTTATCATGAGAAACACTAAATCCCGTTTCCGGGCAGAAGGTGGCAGCGACAGCACATGCTGATCAGGAAGAGAAACGCCACAGGTACAACCGCGTACAACGCGCTTTGCACTCTCCGCAAGGTAAACGAGTTTCTCTTACTTATGGGTATGATATATCTCCCCCCCCAGAGAGGCACTCCTCCCCCGCACCTAAACCCGAAGAAGTGCACAACAGCACTCTACCTGGTACATCCGCTTCAGAGCACTGGAGAAAAATCGATGCAGTTGCGAACCATGCAACATTTAGTAACAACCTTACCGCCCTGAGCTGTAATCCACTCACGAAATGGCCGGTTTCTAATTATTTCGCATTGAAACAGTAACTTTACAAGCACGTACCTAAACATCACGGTGGCATACTCAGGCAGCGCCATTGCCGTTGCGAGTCTAACCATGCCCCCTTTTCATTGCGCAACGAACTAAGCAAGCTCACCGATACCTGAAACGGCCACACGCGAAATTTTGTCACGGAGGGGCATTATTGACACAAGCATGTACCACGTTTCAAACACCACGACGTTATAACCATAGTGGCTCAATAAACCATCGTGAGCACTGCACCTCACCAACCCAATATATAACACTGCCAGTATGCCCATTCACAATAAACGCCTTGTCAGCTCATTACCGCTATGTACCAATCACTGTAAATGATATCCGAAATATGGCTCATTTGACTTAATCTACAAACCGCGCTTTTTGTCCAAAAATCACGATAACACCATTTAAATTCCATGCATGTCATCACCACCTTAAGGCATGAGACTATGTGAGTTGACACCTTTGATGGAGCATGTATCTGTGCTAAAGTATTGCCATTTTAAAGCTGTTTAAAACCCAGAAGTGACTATCTGTTTATTTCTGTCTATGTCTTCGTGTGTCCCTGACCCTTTCTATTTACCCTACCCTATTGTATATGTCTGAACCATTTTCCAACAGGTACAATGTTACCGTGGACTGCCTAAAACAGGTTATTTATTTCACTTATATCTTTTCACCTCACCTTATCACCTCACATTGGTCCTGAAGAAAGCCTACCGACCTACACAGGCACCCAGGCTGAAACATGTCGACCATTTTTTAAAGACTCACACAAGTGTGCTTGAATTCCTTAATATTCCAGAGCAACACGCCTCTTGATTGTTTACCAGTACCCGAATCCAGACCTAATAAAATTTCCACCGCTGGCTGTACGGGTATTTTTAACTCCCCTTCACGTCACTTATTTACGATCACTACTGTTTTAACCATGGGTAAATCCTCCGGGTGGAGGTTGCAAAAAAACTGACCCAAGGATTATGCACACACGTGTTTCAAAGCGGGGAGACAACATATACCGCTACGAATTCCTACCCAAAAAAACACGTGCATGAGGGTCTTTTAACTTTGTGAGACAAAACGAACCTACCTGCATACCCTGGTTATGCAGAACTAGTGATCCTTCCCCATTGATAATTTGTTCTTACACAACTTATGGCAGGACTGGGCATTCCAAACCCCCCTACTGAACTTACACAATACATGGCAGGACTGGGGATTACAAACCCCCCTACTGCACTTACACAACTCATGGCAGGAGAGCTCCAACGCCCTCCCTTAGAGAAACTAATAGTTGGGTACTCGCCACCCACAAACTAACAGTAATAAGGGAACACACCTCACTATAGGGGAATACACCTCCCTTTGAAACTGAACAAAACGTAATAGGGAAAATTACCTTCCCATAGGGGGACACACCTCCCTTAGAAACAGAACATCAACATCCACACTGTAATAGGGGAACACACCTCAGTATGAAACAGAAGACAAAAAAAATCAACCCCAGTAAGCGTAAACAGAACCAAGTACAAACAGAACTCAAATTTGAAGAAGCACTGTAAAATAAAGCATATATTATGCAAACCTACAGTATAAATCAAGTATAGATGAGATAAAAACAAATGCACATTTCCACTTTTCAGATAAAAGAACACAGTAACAACATGCTGAATTAGCATGTAATGAGTACATCAGGTCGCGTGTCATCGCAGACCAGTGGAACAGATGACACGCTCTGTTTGACCCACAAACTGCATTGCAAGTAAGAGCACAAGAAAGACACAATATAGAAGAAAATAGAGGTGGATCTTGGCGCTTCAAAGCAGCAGAGCGTCCCCAAGCATTCACACACTGCTTGGATACCATTCCGTCAGAAAAAGAATCCCATGAAGTCATCACAGCAGGGGTCGAGGCACAACAGGTAGGATTGCATGTAGAAAATCACAAGTTGTATATTTTTTCAAATCGCAGGAATATCAGTTAAACTGTTAATTGACAAAACTTGCCCAAATTTCTGCAAAACAAAAACTACTGCCCCCAACAGCTCCTCTAGTAACTTACAGCATACTTAGTGGTGCAGTCCACATGCCGAGGTTCAGCCAGTGTGATTAGAGTTGTGCACAGGATCAAACAGGTCACACAACGAAGTGCCCTGACGTGAGCTCTCCGCCACAGTAACTCCAAAGTTATGATTGACACAGTCCAACACAGGTGGCACACAGTACCACAACACTCCTCTTGTGTGCTATAGTTCTTCCCAGCAATGTGACACAGCAAACACATCCACACAACTTGGCTGGGAAAGAGACACATAGATAAACACTGGGAACAGTGTATGTTAGAAATGGTGTCTCTACTTGGCAGGGGTATGTACCCTAATCCAATTAGGGACCACCGGGTCTGACAAGGTAGGTCCAAATGCACCCAGAACCACCCTCTGGTAGCTTGCCGCAGAGCAGTTAGGCTAAACTCAGAGGCAACGTGTAAAGTATTTGTGTAACATGCACTCACATCAATACAGTAAAATTTCACCAAGAAGGACACCAATCCTGTTTAAATAAAAATAAAAGCAACTTTATCTAATTTTTAGGCAAGGCACACAGGAGGTTCACATATGCCAAGAGCATTCCCTTGTAATACTTTCTGAGTGTAAAAGAAAAAGGGAATAAACTTGCAGTTCCTGAAAGTCTTTTAGGCCAGTTTTCATGAAACTACCAGTTCAGTCTCAGGTATTTGTGGGACTGACCCCTGCCCCAGGCGTAGGGAAAGTCCCGCGAAAAACGAGTTGCGGGCTCAGAATAATAGCGGTGCTGGTCTCTAGTGGATAAGACCCTTCATTCCGTGATAGGCCGTAACTATACGACTGGGCGCCCGCTCCCCCCACGGATGCGCTTAAGCGCTGCCTTCGTGATCAGAGTTTGCTATAAAATATGCCCCAGATCCTCTCAATATGTGTCCGACCGGGGGGCGTTCCAGACCCTATCTGTATTCCTCAAAAGGCGGGAGGCCGTGAGTACTACCCGGCAGACCCTCACCCTCGCCCCAGATGGTAATGTTATTCGCTACCTGGAGGCTCCCAAGCAGTTACCTGAGGGGAAGGTGAGGTCCCTTGTCTTTCTTGTCCGGCAGCTAGTCACGGGGACAGGTCGGAACGCCTCGCGCTTCTTCAGTCTCAGCGTGTCGTCCCCAAACGGCGAGCCCCACGTTGCCAGGCAATGTCCCGCGCTGGCACCAATCCCAGTGTGGTGCTCTGCTGACATCGCAATGAAGTCCATGCAGGGCTTCCCGAGGCCTGGTCCTGCGGCGGTGAACAGCGCTTTTCTCTGCAGTGCTCACAGGTCCCCGGGCCAGCGGCGGTGAAGTGGGCTCGCGGTGCTTTTATCTGCAGTTTTTTGGGCTGAAACACAGCACACCCAGGTTCCCAGGCTGACAGTGTTGAAGTGGGTCCCACGGGACTTTTCTCTGTAAAGCTCTTGGCAATCACACAGTGCGCTTAGGTTTCCGGGCTGGTGGTGGTAATCTCGGGGGCAATCCAAGAAATGCTTTTACTAGCTCCAGTGGAAGTGACGAGGGTTCCAGGGACAATCCTTAAAGAATTTTCTTGCACCAGCAGCTCCGATCCAGTGCAGATACCCAAGCCCAGCGATGCAGTGACAGTCTTGGGAATTGTCTGGTTCAATAACCAGGGGGCCAGTCAATAAAAGAAACAGTGGAAACACTCTGGAGATGTTGTTTTTTCTTGTTTAGGTTCCTTCTGGCAGGGCAAGATCGACAGACAGCAGGGCAGCTCAACAAGTTGGGGCAGCAGCTCCTGGGAGCAGTCAGCCTCAACAGGGTGGTAATCCTTCTGACGTAGTAGTCTTCACTCCCGCAGAGATTCTTCCTGGTCCAGTGATGTAACAGAGGTGTGTGGCCTGGACCCTCCCTTTTATACCCTGTTGCCCAGTCAATAGAAAGGGGTAGAAGCTTCTGGAAGGGTCTAGGGGTTTCTCGGGTGTTCCCTGCCTTCCCTGTCCTGGCTCCTGGCTGTCTACAGTGACAAAGGCAGGATCGTTATGTCTATTGTGGGGTAGCCGGGGCCAGCCTATTCAAGTGCAAAAAGGTGTGAATCAACACTCCCTCCTCACAGTCCAGGAAGGCTATCAGCATGCAGATGGGAGGGGGGTTCCGCAGTGCACAGACTAAGTGCAGGAAGGAAAATGTCCATTTCCTAAAAGTGGGATTTCTAAAGTAGTAGTGCCCAACCCCATATATCACTGGAAAGGGTTTCCAGCTACAATTCAAACTATACCAAACATGACATACCTATTGGGTCCCAGTCAGACGTTTTCCCTTAGGGGGGTTCTCCAATGTTAGCCAATGGAGGGGTAGGCCTCACTGTGGTAGCAGAGGCCTGTGGCAGGTATGCCAGTGACACCATGTTTTTAGGAGAGAGCACCTGCACCTTAGCACTGTTTAGCAGTGGTAAGGTGCCCAGAGTCCTAAGTCCATCAAAAATATACGGTCAAAGTGGGAGGCACATGGGCAAAAATGTAGGGGGAGACTGCCCCAAGGCTGACAGGTCTAACAGTGCACCTCCAAAACGCTGGTAAGAAAGTAAAATGTTACCGCATGCCCTTGCTGTACTGGTAGGCAAACGAAACTGGCACTTACGTGGTAGGGCGACCAATGGAGTGGTCATTGGTGGGGTTCAGGGGTGCAAGTTTCCTTAAATACACGGCCTGTAAGTTCTCATTAAATTTTTTTATTTTTTTTATTTCAATTTATATAGCGCGTTATAACCCAGAGGTCTCTAAGCGCTAAATCAGGGTCCAAAACAATCGGCACTGTGGAGGATGCTGTTCATAGCAAATTACAAATTACCCCATGCTTGCTGGAAAAGCACTGTTTTTCGTTTTTTTCAGAAGGTCAGCAAATTGGTCTCCTTCCGTAGTTCTGTTGGCAGCGTATTCCAGGCTGTTGGGAGTAAGTATGAGAAGGCACGTCCACCTACTGTGGCCAAT
Organism: Lissotriton helveticus; assembly: GCF_964261635.1. Lineage (NCBI taxonomy): Eukaryota > Metazoa > Chordata > Amphibia > Caudata > Salamandridae > Lissotriton > Lissotriton helveticus. The sequence continues at coordinate 1,758,951,037 of NC_136065.1, forward strand.
CTGCAGCGTGGTTGAGTAAGGAGAGAGGCGTCAGCAGATCGAAGTGTCCGTGCTGGGCTGTAGGGGATCAGGCGAGATTTTATATACATTGGAGCCTTACCATACAGGGCTTTGTGAACAATGCAAAGTCCCTTAAACATCACCCTTTGCTAACCGGTAGCCAGTGTAGTTCTTGCATAAGGGGAGAAGCATGGGTGTTCCTTGGCTTTTTAAAGATAAGCCTCGCAGCGTCGTTCATAACAACCTGCAGTTTATTCAAAAGTTTTTGTGGCAGTCCTATGTATAGCGAGTTGCCATAGTCTAGCCTAGCCAAAATCGTGGCAGAGACAGCTCGCCTCAGAGTAGAGAAGGACAACAGAGGTGAAACTTTTCTAAGTTGTCGGAGGAGGCCAACGCAGGTCCCAACCACCGTCCTCACTTGTTTTTGCATAGATAGCCTGCCGTCCACCTGAATGCCTAGACTCTTAACCACAACTGCTGGTTCCGGTGGTGACCCTAGTTCTTTTGGCCAGAAGTCCTCAATCCATGGGTTCCCTACGTTGGTAATTGGGAGTACCTCGGTCTTATCCGGATTGATTTTTAATGAATTTCTGGACATCCAATTAGCTGTATGCTTCAAGATGTTTTGCAATCTTACGAGGCCACCCGGACCGTGATCAAGTTGGATCACTATTTGGGTGTCATCCGCGTAGTTGTATACATGGCAATCCATCTGATTAAGCAGTCTAATCAGGGGTTGTAAATAGATATTGAAGAGCAGGGGCGACAAGGCAGACCCTTGTGGCACTCCGCAGGTGATCGATGTAGTGGTGGAAAGAAGGTCACCAAGCTGTACTCTCTGAGACCTCCCTTTAAGAAAGGAGGAGAGCCAGGCGTGTGCCGTGCCCCCGATGCCGAAATCCATCATCCGCGACAGTAGTTGTTTATGGCAGACGGTATAAAATGCCGCGGAGAGGTCTAACAGCACCAAGGCACATGGTGTTTTCTTATCCGCCCTGCTCCTCAAATCATCCAGAATAGACAACATAACAAGTTCCGTGCTGTGATTCGCACGGAACCCAGCTTGATTTGGCTCAAATAGGTTGTTACTTTCCAGATGTTCCGAAAGGATGGTGAGTACGTGTTGCTCAACCACCTTCGTCAGGAACGGCAGCTGAGATATGGGCCTGAAATTTTTTGGGCATTTCACATCCGCCCCTGCTTTTTTCAACAAGGGAATCAGCCGGGCTTCCTTAAAGTAGGACGGAACTTGACCCATAAGTAAAGAAGTGTTTAGTAGGTTCAATACTTCTTCCTCTATATCTGGCAGTGCCAGTTTAAACACCTCTGGTGGGCATGGGTCTGCCAAGGAGCCCGATTTAACCCGGCTCACAAGAGCCGGTAGCCTTTCCTTCGTAATCAAGGGAAAGGCCGTTAGGGGATTAGACACCAACATTCTGCCTGGTGTATCCAGCGGGGGGCAGTCAAACTCGGGGGTTGCACTAATTCCAGCAACTAAATCCGTGATTTTATTAACAAAGAAATCTTGAAATTTTTGACAGTCCTCTTGCCTGAACTCTGTAGTTTGTTCTTTATTTTTCCTGAGTTCCGTAAGGACCTTGAAGATTTCTTTCTGAGGGTTCCTAGCAGTAGTTATTCTTTCCTCAAAAAACTCTGCTTTCCTGGCTATAATCGCCTGTTTGTAATTAGCGAGTGCCTGTATGTACTGACCCCGAGAGTTGGAATCATAACGTTTCCGCCAGGCTCTTTCCTTTTACTTGAAGTTTATATAGGCTTCATAAACCATTATCCATTGAAATAACACATGTGGGTTCTTCTCCAATCATCACCAGTGTTAAATTGAAAGATGTCTCGTAGTCAGGTTGTGTAGAAAACAAGTTACTGATTTATTCATCAGGTTACAGGTTCAAATATAAGTTACAGGATGATGGTAAGATCCATAATATGCCCCACCAGGAGCAGCCTTCTTGCTGCTCAGCTCATCTCCTCCAACTGACCTCTCCTCAAGCACAAACACACTCAACATTCCAATGACATCACCATTGGCTGAGCAGCAAGGCAGAGAACAAGAATAGGGAGGATGCATTAACTAACTAGTAGGTTATAACAATGACATAGTCCAAAAAAGCCCTACATCATGGAGCTAGGAGGGAATAGACAACGTCATTTAGGATTACCCTTTAGGTATTAAAAACTCCTCTAGTTTAAAACGTATCACAGGGTGGAGTTCAAACCGTACTTCTCATCCACAATAAATTAAAACATTTCTCAATTCGTTCACCTTCCTCCATTTACTTTACCTTTGCACAGACATGACACTATTGGCCCGGTCTCTTTTGTGCATGCCATTATTTGCATGCATCATCACACTAACACCTTAAGGTACATATTTATAATGACTCCCCAATATAAACAAGGGGCAAAATAAACAGGCAAACTGTCTAACTAAATGTCAATTAAGATATTAATGGCTAATCCAGGAAATAGCATAATATAGCGAGTACATTGGAATGCCACCATTTATTTCTTCATTATTTCTGTAAGACTGGAATATGTTTTTTTAACAAAGCAGTGGGAAAGTATTTATATATCTGTAACTCTCAGACTGGTTATGGTTTTAATCGTGACATGATGAACATAGTTATTGAAGTAAAGCACCGAACAGCCTGAGCGTAATGTACATTTCACACCCTTGTTATCTGTAATGGAATAAAACATTTGGTTAAATAACTGTCTGAAGACACCAATTGACTTTCTATTTCCCTTTGACATCTTGTTATTCCGATTTACGAAATATAATACCATTCTATGTTTCTGGTATCCTCATTTCCTGATTCATTACGAATTGAGTTAATACATCTTTTTGTCCCAGTGTCAATTTTCTGTATTTTATCACTGCCAAAATCCGATGCAATTTTCATTTGAAAGGTAGGACATACAATTGCTTTACTCCCAGACATAAAATAGCCTTACATTTTTTGTTTCTTGCACAATGTAATGCCCTAGATCTGTAGTCTACTAAACATGAAACAATATTTGGGCTAGACAGTCAATGGACTAGAACACATGTACATTTATGTTTGTGTATGTTTACCAATACCAATTTGCCACTGTTTAAGGAAAACTCTTGCCAAATAATAAAGAGCTGTTGCAAAATAGTGTACCTCTTTTGCAGAAAGAAAAGATATTCAATAACATTTGCAAATCAGATAGTAGGCATCTCTAAAACAAATGAAGTTGATCACAACAATCATCAGAAATATACATATGGTTAAACTTGTTCTTTTAAATACAGGTTTCTGCTTCATTCAAACACAGTTTTATGGGTCCTGAAGACAGGCAGTCAGTGTCCCGAGAAACCCATGCCCTGGGACAATGTGTTGAACTCTGCCCAGGAGAGTGCACATGAGCAGTCGGCACAGGTAAGAGCGGTAGGGCAGGGGCGAGGTCGACAGATGACGGAAGAGTTACAATTAATTGAATAAATAAATATAAACCACTGTCACTGAGAACTCATATTCTTGGTCTAGCCGGCACCTGTTACGGAATCTTGAAAATGTTCCGTAAATTCCTGCCTCTGCTGTCTGAGGAGCACAGGAGGATTACTGTGCAGGCTCTTGTCGGTTCAAGGTTAGACTATGCTAATGCCCTCTTTCTGGGCCTCCCTGACTACCTGGTTCAGCGCTTACAGGTGGTGCAGAACTCTGCCGCCCGGGCTATTTTTGGCCTGCGCAGACGAGCTCGAGCTTCCGGGCTGCTTCAGGCGCTACACTGGCTGCCTATTAGGAAGCGGATCCAGTTTAAATCTCTGACTTTGATGCATAAAGCCTTGTTTGGATCAGGGGCTGGATATCTGCGGCGGAGACTGGCTTTCTATCGACCAGTCCGCTCCTTGCGCTCGGAATCTCTCTTTAAAGCGGTGGTCCCGCGGGTGAGGAAGGCCCGCGTGGGAGGGCGTTCCTTCAGCTGCAGAGCTCCCCAGCTGTGGAATTTGCTTCCTCTTTCGCTTCGCAGCACTGCTAATTTGTTCCAGTTTAGGAAGAGCCTGAAGACCTGGCTTTTTAATCTCTAGTTTGTTTGCACTGTTTATTGCTTTTATTGTTTTCCTTTGTTGTTCCTTCTTATCTACGCTGTGTTGTGTTATTTTTACTCTGAGTGGCAGGTGGAAAGCGCCGGGACACTCATCTTGAGTAGCCGTGCGCTATATAAAAGTCACATAACATAACATAACATTCTTTTGCGCTCGTCGCTTTGCACTCGGGGATGCGGCGAGAACAATTTATTTTTTACATTCATTTTACCTATCCTGTCTTCCTCAACAATGGCCCCCGCCCCGCCCACCACTCTTAACTGTGCCGGCGCGCATGAGAGCATGGGCATGGAACGAAATATAACTCCCTGCCCACGCTCTCCTGGGCAGGGTGCTTTGGTTTGCTCCTACCCTGCAGGAGCAAAAAGAAAAGATGCTATCCCTGGGTGGGAACAGACCAATACAGGATGGGTGCTTGCAAGAGAGCCGGCTGGCAGTGGGGGCCGTGGGTCTTCCATCATGGCCCTCAAGGGCTTTAAATGTTGTGGATGCCAAACGGGACCAAGGCACCGAGTAAAAAAAAGAATGACAGCTCCCAGTGGCACCCTAGGTGGGAGCTGCCTAGGGAGACAGTGGCGCTGCGGCGACCATGGGCCTCTCTCCACAGTGCTCAATGCTTTTAGATTTAAATTTCTCTATTGGTTTATCAAAAGAGAGGCAAATTACGACAAGGCAGGAGACAACCCCGAAACACATATCTCTGATCTCGAATCCCAAGAACTCCTCCTCACCCCCTAATGCATCTACCTCCCCTATTCCCCCAGGATCCACCGCATCCTTCCATCCCATTTGAGCTCAAGTCATGCCACCACTAGGGTGTGGCAAGTGGAAACTCTGTGAGTCGCCGAAGCTGCAAATATTTGAGGCATGGAAGTTCACAGAATTCTGTGGTAAGCAATAATAGGAAGGGGCACCAGAGATCGGGGAAGGAAGTCCCATGTTTTGATAAGGAGAGGGAGAGATGGTTCCATGCCCAAGTTGTACCAAAGGCAATGCAGCCAACCCACATGAGTGGGGATGTATCCTGACCCCCAGTATGAGAGGACATTCTGAAAGGCTGCTCCAGTCCAAGCCTATCTGTTGCCCCCTATGGGACTTGAAGGGGAATGTGAGAGCATTTGGTGAGTCTAAGATAGTGTAGGCAGGGAAGCAGGACAGCTGTGTGTTAAGACAGGCATCAATATTATATAATATTTGCGCCCAGTAGGCAGCAATCTTGGAGCAATTCCACAACAAATGTGTCAGAGTACCTAGGGACCCACAGTCACACCAGCACAGGGGGCTACGATGCGGGTGGTGTAACATGCCCGGTGATAAATATCCTCCCATTCCCGCTGTGTAAAGGAGCCCCCCAATTCGTATTCCCATCGTCGCTGGCCTGAAGATTTAAGAACAGGTAGCAGGTGGTGAAGGAGTCTGTATAGTTCAGTTATGAGTGGAGCATCTGAAGTTTTGGATTGCAGCCACCTCTCAAAGAGGTGAGATGACGTTGAGCATGGGGTTGAATCGTGGGGTGCATCACCCAGTGTCTGATCTGATTCTGATGAAACTGGTATCTGTGACCACTCCACAAAAGTCCTAAGCTGCACAGCCCAGTAATATCACCTCAGATTCGGCATCCCTGACCTACCACTTTTGGGGACCTATCAAAGAGGTCTCTATGCAAGTGAGGCCTCTTATTCGTCCATACAAAGCAATCAAACTCCTGATAGAGAGTGCTAAGGGAACCGTGGCGGTGGTTCTGCTGAGAGTACTTAAACAATCATTGGTATAGCCAATAGGTCTCACCTTTGGGACCTTTGGGACCTTATAAGAGATTACAATGCAAGTGCTAACCTGTTAGCCAATATATCAGTGGTGCCTACACACATCTCATATATACATGCATATGCGAGTAAACACACAGACATCAGCCTCAGAAATCCAAAGAACACGGAAGGGGGATATGATTAAAAATGAGTGACAGAGATGGAAACATATTAAGCATTAACAAAATAAAGTAGTAATTAGATGTTGAAAGTGCAACAGTCTGAAATCCAAATCTCTTTTAACTGAATAAAAAACAACAATACCGATGAAGAATGGTAATAGTAATGTAGTGGAAGGCAACAAAAAGTTACTGATGGAGACATTCTTCAGGTCAGAACAAGATAGGATGGGAGATTAACGTTGAGAATAAAACACACTATTTTTGTAATGCATCTCTGATATTGTGTTATCAACCTTTTTTTCATGAAATCACAAGTGTGATTCATTGCCAAAGAAAAATTAATCAACAAGCATTTGTAGAATGCAGCACTGTCACCCCTGAAGGTGAGAATATAGAAATATTTTTGGGAGAAAAAAACCCATATCAGAACATTACACTCAAGTCCAACACAGCACTGACAGTCCGGTTAGCGAGCATAACACAATTAGAACATCTATAAATGCTCAGCAATGAGTATGTCACCCACCTAAGAGCCCTGCAAGTAAATCAGAAATCCTGTGGGCCACTACTCTTCGCCACCAAAATAGTACGTTCACATCTCATTCAATAGAATATTGGCTCCAAATCTTCCAACACATTAACAGATGATTCATTGCATATGAAACTGATGCCCAGCCTCACACCATGCTAGTTACACTACACAGTTTTGAGTCACTGGAGTTAATAATACCCACATCACATCCCAAAATACAGCTTAGACTACAGTTTCTGAAAACATGTTCAGAATAGAGTGGGAAAGCAACCCGGGAGTAAGTTTGGCTTCTCAATACTGTCTTACTCTTGTTCCATTAGGATGGTTTGGACAAAACACGGTGTAAAGGAGTCTTCATTTTTCAGATTCCATCCCTTTCCCTCTTTGCCTTGTAGTGGACCTCAGGAAATTTTGGAGGTACTTCATGGCTCACACAGGGCCGGCATGGAAACCAAAATCAGCCCTCCCAAAAATGCACAAACCAGCCTCCCCAAGCAGGTAGCCAAAATTAGAATGGGGATGTGGATATGGTTGGGTCATTACAGCTTATCCTGCTCTGAAACAGCCCCACCTTGCAGCCTACTGGGAAAATACCAGTGTGGCCAGTCCAGCCCTGAACCCATATCTTCTGTCAGGCTTTTAGTCTAAAAGGTTTTTAACACCTCTGCCTGCTCTTCTGATTTTCCCCACTACTCTGCCAATCCTCTGAAACAAAGGCAAACACAGCACAACATAACATATCAACCAGTCTCTTTCTGTGCATACGTATATAGGTTATTCTGTGTTTTGTCATCATTTTGTTCTTCAGAGAGACAAAAGAAGAAAGAAAAAACAAATATATTATTATTATTTATTATTTGTTACATTTATCTGGCGCACAGCTACCCGGAGGTTTCCAGGAGAATGATGTATAGGCTGAACACAATAAGGAATAGGAGGTACTACTGATTAAAAAGTCAAGTTTTTTGGCTTTTACAAAATTTAAGATAGTGTTGTTCGATACGCAAATGACTTGGAAGAGAGTTCCAGAGGGAGGAAGCCAGATAGGCAAAGGAACGTCCTCCCATTCTGGCTCGTTTGATCCTAGGGACTTGGAATTTGTGTTAATTCGAGGATCGAATTAGGCGTGGGGTTGGTAGTGGTGTACCAAGGCACAAAGATATTGGGGGCCTAGGCCAGAGTTTATTTTATGCATGTAGCATAGGGCTTTAAATTTGGCCCGACTCGATTCTCAGCCAATGAAGTTCACGAAGTGAGGCTGAGATGGAAGTCCTTTTGAGTAGTTTGCAGAGCAGTCTAGCTGCTGAGTTCTGAAATACCTGAAGCTTGCGCAGCACTTCCTTGCTTGCCCCCAGATAAAGCACGTTACCGTAGTCCAATTCGGAAGCTACTAGGGCCTGGATGACAGTTTTTTGTGTAGACAGAGGAAGCATCCAGAGAATTTTCCTAAGCCATTTGAGTATGGCAAAGCAGGTGGAGATCACTTTATCCACTTGTTGCTTCATCATCAATTGGTCGTCGATGATGACACCAAGGTTACGAGCCGATTGAGACGGGAGTGGGGGAACACCCGTCAGTGATGGCCAGTGATGAGATCCCCAGAGGGTTTTGTTTTTACCGAAGTAGAGGAGTTCGGTTTTCCCACCATTAAGTTTTAGTTTGTTGTCATGCATCCAGTCAGCAATCTTTTTTAGTCCGGGCCGGAGCGCTGATGTCTTTGAGGTCTCCTTGGAGAAGAGTAAGAAAATGAGCTGAGTGTCATCTGCATAAGAGTATACAGTTAGCCGGGCTTGCTCAGCTATCGTAGCCAGGGGGCTAACATAGATGTTGAAGAGCAATGGACTAAGTATGGAGCCTTGCGGGACTCCATACTGGGATACATGAGTTTTGGAATGAGGGGTTGGGGAGAAGACCTGAAAGGTCCTGTTAGATAGGAAGTTGGACAACAATTTGAGTGCCAGGCCACCACAGGATAGGAGAGTTTTTAGGAGAGAAATGTGAGAAAGAGTATCGAATGCAGCACTTAGATCTAATAAAATGAGTGCCACTGTCTCTCCTTTATCGACCTGTTGATGAATGTTTTCAGTGACTCCCAGCAGTGTTGATTCCATAGAAAAGCCTGCCCTGAAGCCAGATTGGGACGTGTGCAGGATGTTTTGTGTCTCCGCAAAGTTTATAAGTTGGGTATTGATATGTTTCTCCAAGATTTTGGAGAAGCCTGGGATATGGGAAGGGGGGGCGAAAGTTGGATGGGACCTCCGGATCAGTATTAGCTTTTTTTAGCAGGGGTACGACCATGGCATCCTTCCAAGCTGCAGGGACCATTGCTTCACATAAAGACGTGTTGAGTAGTTCCATGATAGTATTAAGTATGGGGAGGTTAGGTTTTTGAAGGGCTCGATGGAGGGAGCGGATCTTTGGGGGACCCAGATTTGATACCGGTAAGAATACTACGGAAGGAGGAAATGTCAAGTGGTGTCCAGTTGTCTAACCGGGTATCGCTGTTAGCTAGATCAACTTCCTGAGAGAGACATTGTGTTGCGGGGTAATTAGGTTGCGAATTTATCATAGTTGCCGTCTGTTTATCAAAATCAGCGTAAATGTTAGCTATTTTATCAACAAAGAATTCTGCTAAATTATCGCATTGTTTAGAGTCCAAGCAGAGGGGCTTGGGCTGACAAGTGGCACCCGAAAGTTCCTTTACAACTTTGAATAGCACTTTGGGGCAGTTTTGTCTGTGTAAAATAGTTTGATTGGCATGCTCTGCCCGAGAAATATTACTCATTGAATGATATTTGTTTAAGGCTAGTTTATACATTGATTTTCTTGCTGGTACATAGTTTTTACGCCAGCGCCTTTCAAAATGTTAACATTTCTTTTTTTCTTTTTTGAGCATTTCTGAAAACCAAGGGGCTGGGCGGTGGTGATGATTATATTTCTTGTTGGTCGAGGGCAGACATCCGTTAATAGACGAGGTTAGCCATTGACGAAGGACATCATCATCATCTAGATTAGTGATAGAGGTGACCAGCATAGTGTTTTTTAAAAGAAGTTTGAGTCTGTTTATTTTTAGATCTATCCAATTTCTGCCGGTCTTTGATCACGCAGGGTATAGGGAGTTCTTGGAGCTCTTCTCATTTTTAATTTGGAATTCTATCAGAACTTGATCAAACCAAGGGATCAGGATAGCAGATTAGCATGAGACGGTAGTAAGGTTGGAGAAGATAGGATCGAATACATTTCCCGCTTTATGTGTGGGCCCGAGTTGTAAAGACTAAAGTTCAAAGCGGCCAAGTCAGCAATGAGATTGGAGCTAGTTGGACAAGAAGTCCCATTAAAATGTAAATTCAAATCACCCAAGATCAAGAAATTAGTGGCTTGTAATAATAAGGGGGCAATGAGATCAGGGAGTGAAGTGGCCCAAGGACCAGCTGGTCCCTGGGGCGATAGATTAAGGCCCCAGAAAGAGTGAAGTTAGGTGAGAGCAAAAGTTTAAAAAGACCGGCTTCGCAGTCATTGATGTTTAAGTCATCCCATTTACATGTGTAGGAAGTTTTTAAAATTATCGCTATGCCTCCTCCCTCCTTACCGATGCGTTTTTTTCTAAGGTATGTGTAGTTAGGGGGAAGTGCATTAGCAATATCGGGACAGGAGCTATCGCTTAACCAGGTCTCTGTGAGGAAGATGGCATTAGGTTGGGAATCAGAAAGCAGGTCATAGATATCTCTTTTATGTTTTGTGAGTGATCTACAGTTCAGGCTAAAGAAGGTGAACTCCGAGACTGTGGCAGTATTTGGAGCAAGTACGGTACTCAGTTTACTGGTATTTGGGTTAGGGGAGGGTAGTTAGAGAGAGAATCCACAAATGGAGCAGTACGAAGGGCTTGAGTTGCACATAAGGGGTGCGCAGTGTGTATGGGGTATGAGCCGGAGGGTCTGGAGGACTTCACTTGGGTATTTGTGAGGGTCATGATGAAATTGGGCAGGGGTTCTGGCCCCAGGCCCCATCCGGCCGTGGACAGGCGCAGACGGGCATGCTTTTGGCACGCCAGTGGCACGCCCGCTGCACGGGTCTGCTGCGCATCTCGAGAGGCATCTACTTTTAAGGCGGGTGAATAGTCAGCTGCAAGCAGCTGATTGGCAGCCTGGCCTGGAAGTCATAATTCACTTCCTCAAAGCCCGCTTCACGTCCCTCCACACAAACCAAACAGTTGGCGGTGGACCGGGGAGTCAGAACAGCTAAGGTGGTGCAGTTTGTCAGTGTTTAAAAATTGGAGGTATTTAAAAGCAAGCTTTGATAAAAGCATAATGAATACATAAAATAGAGTGTGCAAAATGCAAGTCGACTCAGAACTAGTGAATTGAATTAAAAGCGAGACCAGAGCCCTTTTCCCAGGTGCTCCTCTCACCAAGAGTAAACAGTGCCTGCCTCTCGTCAAGCGCGTTTGCTGCATGTCTCGAGAGGCATCTACTTATAAGGAGGGTGAATAGTCAGCTGCAAGCAGCTGATTGGCAGCCTGGCCTGGAAGTCGTAATTCACTTCCTCAAAGCCCGGTTCACTTCCCTCCACATAAACCAAACAATTGGCGTGGGCACCAGGGACTCAGAACAAGTAAGGCGGTGCAGTATGTCAGTGTTTAAAAAGTAAAATTATTTAAAAGCCAGGCTTTGATAAAAGCAGAATGAATATAAGGAAAAAGAAAGCAAACTCGAAAAATGGGAAAAGAAAAGGAACGATTTAGGAGGAGTCCTGCTGGGAAGAGTGGGTATATACTGTATGGTCATAAAACATGCCCCCTTGAGTGTGAAAGGACAGTAGGGTAACCTTGGCATATGGACAGCACATAATGCAATGCGTTGGCGGGTCTATGTCAGTACTTTGAGCATCTCACAAAACTGTATTCATACTTTAGTAAAATGAGTCTACAAAGACTCAGCGTCACTTGTGTAGTCATAAAGCAGGAAAGTAACCTAAAGGTACATAAAAAATGTCGGTGATTAAAAACTCCTGCCTGTTCTCACCACAACATATTTATTTACAAAAGAGGGCTGAGTGAATATTGTCCGAAATGCTCTCAAAAGAATACGGAAGAAAGGATCCACTTTATATTGCCCTAGCCCCATCTGTTCTGCTGCAAACACACAGTAATATATGTCAGTGGAGGGGGCGCTAGAGGGTGCACTGTGGAATGGCTGCCTCTTGAGACAGCTCCGCCGGTCAAGCTCACCTAATGGCCTTTAAATAGCGGATAGCAGCATCCTTTCATCGTGAAACAGACAAAATTGCGAATCGGAAGGCATGCAGCACGATTAGAGGTTGACATACTGAGCGGAATGGTGCCACGGACGTCGGTATCCACTTCGGCATGATCGGCCCGGGTTAAGTGACCTACTGACAAGGAACCATTCGAGAGCTGCTTGGAGCTCCTACCCTGTATCCAGTCAGCGTTTCCTAGCGGGAGAAGTGCCGGAAGTATTCCTACCTGACACACTCCCGACTTAAGCATCAGTGGTGCCGTGAGCCCAGCAGTATTGAAAGCGGAGCCAGCAGTATTGAAAGCGGCACATGCCTTCAGAAAAGCCTTTGCACCCGCTCGCCGCCTCCCTCTGTACCGGCTTCTGGACGAAACGGACGATTCCAGCAGCACACGGAGGGTGCATAGCTTCTGGGAAGGTCCGTTTGGGAGACAGCGCAGCTGGTGGGAGCTGTACCGCATTCGGCGGTCTGCCTGCACTTCCCAGCGTGCGCCTGATTTTTAAATCACCAGCTGCCTTCACCGGGGGACTGCGAGGACCAGCAGCCTCTACACCTACCAGCTGGTGCCTCTTCCCCCGGCGGCCGCGCCCCCTACCACCTACTATTTACTGTTCGCGACACCCGCTCCGCGGGTGCCGCTCACTTGCCTCTGTTAATTTTGAAGGACGATTCCAGCAGCACACGGAGGGAGTATAACTTCTGGGAAGGTCCGTTTGGGAGACAGCGCCGCTGGTGGGAGCTGTACCGCATTCGGCGGTCTGCCTGCACGCTCCCAGCGTGCGCCTGATTTTTAAATCACCAGCTGCCTTCACCGGGGGACTGCGAGGACCAGCAGCCTCTACACCTACCAGCTGGTGCCTCTTCCCCCGGCGGCCACGCCCCCCTGCAGGCTCCCTATTAAGTCTCCAGGCCATCCCGCAACGCGGGACGAAGCGCGGGGCGAAGCCCGGGCCAAGGGCGGGCCCGTTTAAGCCCGTTCAAGACTGGGCAGGACTGGACTGGGCCACCCTTTTAACGTTTGTGCGTTCCTTCTCATCTACTGATATTGCATGCACTGTGAAATTAATCTACACTTAGCCTGCAATTAGTATTTAAAATTCACCTATTGCACCATATATTGTTGTTACCATGTCTCCCAGAACTACAAGGAACACTGTGAAAAAACAGGCCCTGTCTGCTGCCGAGGTTATCGGACCGATAGACCAATTCATAACCAAAGCAAACGAGGCCATTGATCAGGGCATCACTCTACTGGAGCGGAGAGTCTCACAGGACCTGTATATCGCCAGACGTTCCTCTTTGGGTCTACTGGCTCTCGCTAAAACTCCCCAGCGCCCTGTTGAGCTCCCCCAGCCTCTGACAGTATCCGCAGATTTGCATACAGTCCCTCGTACTGTCGACCTGTCAGCAACCCTAGATCTTTCTGACCTCCACCAGTCACTTGAAAAAACTCCTGATATTTTTGGTACCCAATCCGCTGTTGCCCCTTCCCCAACCTTTGAAAAGGGCTTACGCGAGGGTGCAATCCCCCAAAAAAGGAAGAGGAATACTAGTAAATCTCATTCAACAACTATTCCTCTCCAACCTACTAATTCCTTAACCTCGTCCACTTCTCATCCCCCTCACTCTCCAATCATAAATTCCACCCCAACCCTCCCCCAATCACTCCCTCCTCCACCAGTAACTGTAACAAATCCCACCACAGAAAACCCACACAATAGTTCTTTTTGCCCCAGTAGCTGCGACGACGAGAGTTGCATGACTGTGAATGATATATCAATCTCCAACACTCGTAGCAATGACATTCTATTGCTCAGCAAAATAGGAGAATTAATTAAACTCCATCTAAAACTTATAGAAAAGATAATGTTCCAGGTCCAATCCCAACTTACCCATCTGTCCTCGGCCCCGAACTCCATCAAGAGCACCACTAACAACCCTAAGCCAGTCGCGGAGAGACCCCCCCTTACCACCACTAAAAAACCCAATAGTGGTCTGACTGCTCCCACTCCCGCCACTAGTATTCAAAAGGTTTCGCAGATATCTACTCAGAATCACCAACCCACAACTTCCACCAAGTCTCAAGCACCACCCATCTTACCTAATCCGGTAGTACCCCAGCCGCTAATTACCTCTAAGTCCCAGTCGTCCACTCAATCAAAACCTTCATCTGCTCTCCAGTTCCCGGCCCCTACCCTTCCCAATACCTCCGATGGGTTTAACAACGTCCCGAGTAACCGAAGGAGAAGGGGCCACCCTATCCATCTCCCGCCTGAAGCATCACCTTTCGTGGTTATCATGACAGGTGTTCCGGTACTCCCCCCTAACCAGAATGAATCGGTATGGTCACTAAAAAACAAAGTTATATATTGGTTGTCCAATAATAGACCCTTACCCAACTTTATGGACAACAGAGTTACCACAGTGCGCAGAGTGCCCTGGTTGGGTACCACACCAAAATCTCTTAAGGGCGACTGCGTCATTGTGAACTTTGCCGACCCAAATACAGTTGAGCATATTTGCTCCTGGAGTGATCACACATCCACAGATGGGATAGCTACACATAACCTGTCCTATTTCTACCCCCCGGTGCCACGACTCAATCCCGGCCCGCTATGGAGCTGGTCAAGAGCGGGAAATTGGGACAGAAATAGAGATCGTGGTCAATGGCCAGTCTATGGATTTAACAACTCAGCCCCTGGAAACTTCTCCAACTGGAATGGTCCATTACTATCCAATAGATACGATTGCTTAGAGATGGTCGACTGACCACCAGTCTCCTCTTCAATCACCCCAATCATCAAAGCTACTCCTAATACCCAGAGACCTCATAAATCTAATACCAATGAAGTTATGCCGTCAAAGCATATTCCGACACTATCACCCGGCTTACTTAGTAACCTCTGTACCCCCTCGCCAAACGTACCTTTCCACCTAATAGCCTCTCGGTCGCAAGATCTTCGCCAGGCTCACTCAACCCACTCTGAGGAGCCAGCTATTAGATATCAACATCCCTCTCCAACCCTTTTTGACTCCAACCTTATTTCCTCTACCTACCTTCCAACTATCCAGTCCGATGACTTACCACCCCCTGTTCACTCTCAAGGTGCAAACTCTACTCTATTAACAACCTGGGATCTCCCAGTAATCTTCTGGAATATTGCGGGGCTTAGAACTAAGATTCCTCTCCAGTCCTGGATAGACGTGGTTAACAGTCATAAACTAGCTTGCTTCCAGGAAACCTGGGCAATCGACCCAATTCACATCTTGGGTTTCAAAACTTTTCATACTGCTGCCACCCCGTCTATCCATGGAAGACCCAAGGGAGGCTTAGCTGTCTATGTCTCCAATCAAATCTCACTTTCGATTAATGTAGTACCCATGGTGTCCCCAACCTGCCAAATTCTCATGCTTGCCCCTGACAAAAGTTCCAATTATTACTTTGTTAACATGTACAACAACTCTCCCCCCAATGATTGTGTAAAGTCACTGATCGAAATCTCTTCATACCTGCAAGATCAGATGACTAAGAACCCACATTTGCAAAGTTATGTTGTGTGGGGAGGGGATTTCAATGTTCATCTGTGCAGTGACTATAAAAAAGGTATTTGTGGGCTCCTAGATGAGCATGATCTTCCCATTACCCATTTTTCCCATTCTAGCACTGGGATCGGTTTCAACAACTGTCTATTTTCATTAGCCCTTGAATTCGCTAACGAACTAGTGAATCCTGTCGTTGAATTCAAGCCGACCTTCCATGGCAGAGGTCTTACTACCACTATTGATTTTATTCTCTGTTCTCAAACTTTTAATTCCCGTTTAAAAAATTTTGCAACTGGAACTGACCCTTCTAGTGATCATTATTCTAATAGTATCACTATTACATTCAACTCAGCTCCGTCTTCTCACCCTAAGGATAGTCTACTAACGCAGCGTTCCTTGGAGATGAGTAAAATTAACGGTTTTGCAGTAAAATGGTCAAAAATTAATCCCATCGAGGTTACCCGTAATATCATCCAAAAAACCTCGCCATCAATCGCTAACTGTTTGGCGGAGTCCTCTTCTCCTCAGTTGATTCTTTCCAGTTTTGCGAACATCCTAGAAGCTATTCGACTGGAGCTTACCTGCCAGCACAAGAAATTCGATAAGGACTCGCGGGGGTGGTTTGACTCTCACTGTCGTAAAGCCCTCAGTGCACTTAAACGTGCATTACATAGCCAAGATAGAGACCTGATACTAATAGCTTCTTTAAGAAAGAAATATAAGCTGGCTCAAAAAACACGCAAACAGGAACTAAAAAATAATCTTTGGGCGCAATTGCATGTGAGTGCTGGGAACAAGGATTCCACTTTGTTTTGGCGCACAGTTAAGTCTCCCTTTTTAGCGAATGACTCAGCCACCCGCCACCTGGACGTGGCGATTCCCGCTGAAAAATGGGTTGCTCATTATTCAGAGATCTTTGGGGACTCCCTTTTAATATCTGACACCACAAGTTCTGAGGAGTCAGACAACACCAAGGATAATATCTACCCTATCGACATCATTTTCGATTTAGTGGAGGTGACTACCGCGCTGACTTCCTCAAAGACCGGGAAAGCTCCCGGCCCGGACGGAGTCCCTCTTGACATCTTTGTGAGCAACCTAGACTTATGGGCTCCTATTGTCACGCAAGTGATGTTAGCAGCACAGCAGGTTGGTCTTATCGATTCTTGGTCTTCCTCAGTGCTTTTGCCTATTTTTAAAAAGGGTGATCGTGACAACCCGGCCTGTTACAGGCCCATTTCCCTCTTGGACTCGCTGGGTAAGGTCGCCGGGAGACTAATCCTGGAACGCCTCCAGGATTGGGCTACGGAGAAGAAGATCCTAACTGACTTACAGTTCGGGTTCCAAGAGGGACTGGGCACTGTTGAGCAGGCCCTCAACCTGACTCTTCTCCTGGGCAAATATGCTTGGGCCAAAGGCGGTAAGCTTTATTTGGTCTATGTGGACCTAAGCTCCGCCTTTGACTGCGTTATCCACTCTAAATTATGGGAGATCCTGCACAACCTTGGTATTGATCCCGCACTACTGAAATTCCTACGTGAGCTTTATTCGGATGCCAACGCTTGCGTGAGGTATGGCATCAACGGTGAGCTATCGGATACTTTTAACATCACAAAGGGCGTCAGGCAGGGGTGCGTCCTTGCTCCATTCCTATTTAATATCTATACAAATGGACTGGAGCAAGCGATGCTGGTGGACAGTAAAGACCTTCCATGCATAAATTCCCGCCCAATCCCCGCGTTACTGTACGCCGGTGATTCAGTCATCCTAGCGAGAACACCGATCCAACTCCAGCTCCAACTGGATAAGTACTGTCAGTATATGCTTTCGCTAGGCCTAAAAGTCAACAAAACCAAGACCTTCGTTATGCAATCTGGCAAAAAAGCCTCTAAATGTAAGCCTCTCTATATCGACAGTACTAGGTTAGAATTTGCCAGAAAATATCCATATCTAGGGATTCTCATCGATGACCGGTTGTCGTGGACACCTGCCACCTCTAGTAAGACACTGCAATTCCAACGCACTACAACGGCGCTGTCTTCATTTTCTAGGAAATTGGGTAAACCTGCCCCTGCTGTACTTATGAAAATATACCAAGCCAAATGCCTGAGTGTGGCCACTTACGGAGCGGGGGTATGGGGCTATGCTCCCGTTAATGAGCTCCAAGTTATTGAAAATGACTTCTTAAAATATGTACTAGCTCTCCCTCGCAGTGCCCCCAACTACGGCAGCCATGTTGAGCTCGGCTGGGATTATATCACTGATACCATCAGATACCAACCGATCCTCCTCTGGCATCGTATTTGGACTAAGGAGCAATGTCTCCTCACTCGGTTGTTAATCACTGACTGCCTGACACTGGCTCACTGGAAAAGGATCCCTTGGCTTTTGTATGTTTTTAATTTCCTGAATGATCTGAATTGCCCAGCGTTTTTCACAAACCCTGTCTCATTAACGTTTATTCCAAGAAAGTCTCTGAAGAACTTATGTGTCACCCATTTAAGAGCTTTACGTGTGTCTTCTGAAATCGGTAAACATACTAATACACATTTAATGATGGTACAATCCTCCTTTGGTATGCAACCATATCTGTCTTTTTATTTATCAAATTACGCTAGATATGTTCTAGCCAGATTTTGCTTTGATAGCTTTTATCGTCTTGTGTCATTCCCTGTGCCTCTAGACTGGTCCCGTGAACTATCCAGATGTCCTTGTGACGATTGTTCTGTCCAGTCCACCCTGCACATAACATTATTTTGCAGCTTGTATGAGACCCCGCGTAAACGCTGGCTGGTTCCACTACTACGTCAGTTTGGGCTGAGAAGATGCAGACCTGCCCTTTTGGCATTACAGTTTTTAGACACTCCATATGTTGCCAAATCCATAGCCTGTTTCTTAAAGGCCTGCTTGAAAATTCGCTCTCTATCTGCTGTCTCTGCATCGTAAAATATTTTTGTTGACTGTGTGTATAAACTCTTACAGGGATCCCAGAGGTTCCAAATGTAGAGATGACGTTTGGAAATGCTAATTTTATATCTTTGTATATAGCAATTAACAGTGTTTCTTCTTTTTTCTTTTAATTGTTGGAAAATTTTATTACAATGAACTTTTATGATTGTAAATTCAATCGAAATAAAGTTTGTTTTGACTTTGACTTTGACCTACTGACAACATGGCGGCCGCCTGATGCAGACGCGCAGATAATGGAGGTGGGGAAAGCGGAGCCCTGAATGCGGTTAATGTTGCACTGGAATTTGTGGTGGGCATTCCGCTCGCCGCAGATCGTAAATTATGAGATACTCCCCCACAAGCACCACGGAGGTATTGTTTATATCTCGGGAGAGGAAGGAGAACGGCTGGATGCACCGCAGTGTGGCCGGGGCGCAATGACGGAGCCGAATGCAAGGTGCGGCGGCGGGCGGGATTACCGCAAATGAACATTTTGAGCTAAAGCTTCCCCCGCTGTCAGCGAAATTGCACATTACTGTGGGGCCGTGTGGTTGGGAGCCCTACACCCCCGCAAGTCCCTGCCTGACCAGCTGCGCTACCAAAACATGTGAAATGGCGGACAGGACATGAGCAGGTACATAAGACATTAACTGTTTGATGCAACACCGGTCCATTCCCTTTTCTGCAGTGCATAAAGTCGAGGTGTGCGTGTCTGCGTACCCGGGGAGGCTGTGTATACATTATTAGTGACAGGCGAGGCGAGGCTAAACTTTGAAGCATGGATTGATTGTAAAATGGCGGCAATCATTTTTAGCGTGTCTAATTGCCTGACCTCAATAAATGCATCAACGGCACTCTCTGGCTTGCTGAGGTGAGGTGCTGGGAGGTGGAAAGAAGGTTGGTATACCAGAACGAGTACTGATCTATACTGAGAACACCTAGGACTGGTCATATCACGACCGACTGCCGTAATTGTTGCGCAAAATTGAACGAGTGGCACTCTTGCACTAGGGCACTCAACGGTTATCACCACTGGGCTCAGAACGGTCCCTGCACCAACGGCGACTGGTGTCGTCGCATATGAAGTTCCAGAACCTAATGAATTGATGGTTGCAGTGAGAATTGCGTCAACTCATTAACAAGCACAAACACACCACATGTCCTGGCATGCACTCGACTCTATAAAATAGTCCGGCGTCATCTGCCGCACCATTGAACAAAGAACCTCTTAACGAAACCGTGAGAAAGTGTACAGTCTCTGAATTTCAAAAGTGAAGGTACCCCGTCACCATGGGGAAGCCAGATAAGCAGCAGCCCAAAGTTATGTGTGAATCAAAGAAACCATCCAAAGGTGCGGTGTCGCATTCGGACACAGAACCAGAACAGGGAGAAGACTCCACTAGCACCATGGAGGCTGTACTTAAAGCAATACAATCCAGTCTACAGGACATCAATGGGAAACTGGACAATCTGACCCAGCGAGTAGATTGCATGGCTGCGAAACTAGACAAACAAGGCGAACGTCTCGACAACGCGGAAACTCGAATCTCACTGGTGGAAGATGAGGCAAGTACTGCTACTAGCAAATGCAAAGAAATGGATACATTCATGGAAGCACTTAAGGCTAAGGCTAAGGATTTGGAGGCAAGATCGCACCGCAATAATATACGCGTAGCGGGTGTGCCAGAATCCACGGATACAGGCAGAATGGAAAAGTATATTGAAGACATGGTTCGATCAGTATTTAGGAAGGATAGCTTTTCCAATGTCCTAATTGTGGAGCGCACACAGATCTTTAGCACCGCGTCCGCCACCTGGAGCCAGCCCGCGCCCAATCATTGCGCGACTTTTAAATTACAGGGACAGGGACTCAGCACCTGCGGATGGCAAGAGAGAAGCAGCATATACTGTACCAAGGAAATAAGTTGGAATTCTATCCCGACTTCACCATGGCGGTTCAGCAAGCAAGGAAGGAATTTGCACAAGCTAAAGCAAAACTGCGTGAGTTAAAAGTGGAATATGCTATGCTTTACCCTGCAAAGCTGAAGGTGACATGGGAAGGGAAAACAACGTTGCTCCAAACTCCGAAAGCAGCGATGGACTTCGTCAGGAAAATCAACGCAAAACGCAGAGATCGTCGACGGGAGGAGCATACTCAGGACTCGGACTGAGAATGACCGTCTGACAAGAGCGGAATAAGGACGGATAGTGGGAACTGGGACTAGTTGAAGCTACCTTCCATTACCGACGCCTGGATCAACGGTTCGTACATTTGAGCTGCACACGGCATGCAGAGACTGGGGCGGATCTACGAAGGTAATGGTTTCCGCATGCTACATGGGAATTGTGGACTTACAACATGAAATGGTAAGAACGTGCAACTCATCGCTGCTTACACTGACATAGACACCTCCATGACCTACACTTATGTCCCTACAGGTAACATGCTGCTAACCTGCTATTCTACTGGGGTACAATAACTGCTTGTCCTCTTCTGCATTAATACACTGACATATATATCAGGGACAGTGCAAAGAAATAGAGCAGATTAAGACTCTTTTGGTTGCTGATATGTGCCAAAGAACTTCTGTTTCTTGTTCACCATCTACTAACTTTTACGCTGTATTATTATTGTTACCTTGACCACATCCATCACGATGGATGGTGCCATGTGCCCATGGTAGACCCTCCAATGGGTATTCCCCGACTTGGTTATGATTTTGTTGTGGGATTTGAAAGGGTATGTCTTTGGCATGATTGGGATGCTAAAGTGGGAGGAGGGTTGGAGGATGGGGTAAGTTTTACAGATCAGAGTGTTTAAGATGCAACGCCACAATCAAGGGATTGTTTTGAATTTGAATATTGGGAAAATACCTGTATTCACCATGCATGTACTGAGAGACATATTCGTCCATGGGGATCAGATATCAGCTTGAGTTATGAGTGCAGATAGGCTGCGATCAACACATCTAAATTTCTTAACATGGAATGTGCGGGGACTTAAAAAATCCAAAAAAGTTAAGGCATATGTTCGCATATCTGGATAGACTGCATGTTGACATCGCTATGCTTCAAGAAACACACTTAGCCCCTTATACCAACTGCAGACAAGGGCATAGATGGGCGGAATCTTGTCATCATTCTACGTATTCCTCATATGCCAGGGGGGTGTCTATATTGATCAAAAAGGGCACGAATTTCTCTTTAGATGCATCTGACATTGACCCCATGGGCAGATATGTCATTCTCAAGGGGGTGCTGCGGGGACAAAAAGTAGTGCTTATCTCTACATACGGACCCAACACAGATGCACCTGAATTCTTTCATGAAGTATGGCAGAAGCTGTATGATGTAGCAGATAGAACGCTCATATGGGGAGGAGAGTTTCATTTAGTACTGAATGAGCATTTAGATAGATCTCGCTCCACGGTGGAACCTCACAAGAAAGCCATGCGAAAAATGGATGACATTATGATGGAACTCGCACTGTATGATCTGTGTCGTATCAAACATCCGATGGGGAGGGAAGCAACGCACACTTCTGCTATACAAAACAGTTGGTCTCGAATAGACTATTGGGTAGGTTCAAACAATGTCTCGCTTTGGGCTACTGATGTTAAACATCTTCCAAGGACGCTATCTGATCATAACCCAGTTTTCTTGTCGCTTAAACTGCCCCATTATACACCATATAGTTGGCGTTTCAATGCTAGGGCACTGACAGACTCGCTGTATAAGGACACAATTTCAAAAGCCATATCTGAATTCTTTCTCATTAATGAACCTTCCACTGACGATCCAAGTCTACTATGGGAGGCCTTTAAGGCGACTATACGTGGAGTGTGTTTAAGCACTAATGCAGGAATACTGAAAGACATTCGTCAGCAGTTAACTAAAAGTGAAGATAAACTACGGAATTTAGAGCGAGAATATGAACAAACACAAAACCCGAAACTGCTGGGAGATATCAGGGAGGCGGTGACAGAACATCAGTCTTTAGCTGAGGACGAAGTTAAATATAGAACGAAATATGCCAGAGCCAGGAGGGGGAAGACCTGGGAAGGTGCTGGCATCAAAAATATGCCAAGGCCACACCCCTCAGGCAGTGCTGCAGGTTCGGTGCGCAGATGGGCAGATGCAGACTACCAATGAGGCATACTGGGGGAATTTGCGGCTACATACGGTTCAATTTATAAGTCGCACCACACTGCAACTACGGAGGAGATAATGGCCTATATGGAAGACGTGGCCATTGCGTGGCTGTCGGATACCCATAGACAATACCTCTCCCTCCCAATTACTGTAGAAGAGGTTACCGAGACTATCATGTCATTACCCAATAGCAAGGCTCCTGGCCCTGACGGATTCACGGGTGAATTTTATAAAGCATTTGCGGATCTGTTAGCGCCACACATGGTTGCAATGTATGGAGATGCGTTCGAGAAATCTGTGCTTCCGCCTACCCTGCGTGAGGCAGTATTGGTGACTCTATTAAACCCAGCGAAAGATCCTGTGCGGTGCGACTCCTACAGACCACTGTCACTAATAAATGTAGATTCTAAAATATTAGCCAAACTACTTGCAGTGCGCTTACAACCCCTTATGACTGCGTTGGTGTTGCCGGACCAATCTGGATTCATCCTGACAAGATCTACCGCCCATAACACGAGAACATTGTTCGCGTTAGCACACTACTTGACATCCTCCACCAAGGCAGCTGCGGTGATGTTGGATGCAGCCAAAGCGTTCGACTCGATAAAATGGCCCTATCTCTTAGCGGTACTTCAGAGAATAGGGTTCCCCCCAATCTTTCAACAATGGATCAAGATACTTTACACCGAGCCCGTATCCGAGTTAACAACAATTTGTCCGATATCATTGAAATAGAAAGGGGAACAAGGCAAGGTTGTCCATTATCACCGCTCCTATTTGCCTTGGCATTGGAACCCTTGGCATGTAAAATTAGACAAAGGCATCATTATTCGTCCCTGCAAATTTTAGAGAGACCACTACACATCTCTATGTATGCGGACGATATGCTGCGCTACGTACGAGATCCTGAAAGCAATCTAGCCCCACTGCTGAGAGAATACATTAAATATGGCCGACATTCTGGGCTCCAAATAAATTGGGATAAGTCACTTATAATCCCCCTTACGGATAGCACTACCTCGCACACTACAGAATTCCCCCTAGAGTGGCAGCAAGACTCAGTGTGATATCTAGGCGTGTGGTTTCACAGGGATCCTGAATTTGTTCTACGAGAAAATTATGGTAAAGCTGTCAGCCACATTAAGTCCAAAATTGAACGGTGGATTCAACTTCCTTTGTCGCTGCCTGACAGACTAGCGATTGTCAAAATGGTAATACTTCCTAAATTTTTATACCTGTTTAATAATCTTCCCATCACACCACCACCCAAAGTGTTCCGACAGATCCAATCCTTGCTGACCAAATTTACATGGGCAGGTAAACAAGCCAGATTTGAGTTGAGAGCTCTTACGCTACCATACTCAAAGGGGGGTTTTAAAGTACCAGATTTAAAACTGTATTACCTATGTGCACAGGCTCAATATGCATATCACTGGTACCACCGGACTCCTTACCTCACTCACACAGCGATAGAGGAGAGTGATGCACACCCTATCCTGCTGACTGCGATTCTCACACATAAACGCCTGCCACTGCACAGTAAGGACATTAACACGGTGGACACCACAAACGCTGCCTGGTATCAGATAGGGAAGCTGGCACACAAGTCCCCTTTGTATGCACCCGCTCTCCCCTTGCAACATCATCCCAACTTGTCGGTCACCCAGGAGGAGGTGGGTATGGGACTGTTGAAGCAGATAGGACTTGATACGCTAGGGGATTTATATAATGGAGGAACATTTAAACAAATTCAAGACTTTGCCTATGTCAGTAATCAAACATCATATTACGTTTCACAATTCATAGACTACAAGGGGCGATCAAACAACACTACCCAATGTATCCAACTGAGCCTCCACAACTGAACGTGTTACAATTAATCATCACGTCCCCCAATGATAAAAAGCTCATCTCACGGCTATACACTGTGGTACAAGAGGAGATAACAGATGCTACATGCAAGGCTCGTGCGAGATGGGATGGGGTCTTGGACACTCTATTATCAGAAGAAGAATGGCAGGTAGCTTGCTCGATAACTGAGAGATTAACGGAAACTTGAGAATACTACATTATAAATATTTGCATCAAACTTACCACACACCAGCTCGACTTCACAAATATGACCTAAGGCCAGATGCACGTTGCAAACGATGTAGACACGAGTCGGCGGTTTTCATACATTTAGCATGGGACTGTCCACCTGTGTTAGAATACTGGGGAAAGTCACAAAAACGTTGGGTGACATGGTTGGGATTCCTATTAATTGTTCAATCCGCACATGTCTGTTAGGCCTCTTATCCAATGTCCGAGCGGCGAGACGTAAATTCTGTTTGATTGCGCTACTACTGGCTAAAAGGCGCATATCACTGGCCTGGGATAGTAGAAACACGCCGAAGATAACTCAATGGATCCGTGATATGCCGTATTGCCATGAAACATTACTTACATATGAAGAGGAACTGCCGTTAGGATCCCGCCCAAGAGATTATTGGTTCTATTTGGTTGACTATTTGCAAACTATTAATGATGTGTAATTACAGTTGGTAGAACACCCGGTACTCAAACATGATGTATATCTGAATTTGTATGGGTATTTTATGTATATGCTATAAGACAATAAGTATCATTCTGAGATGTGGGATGCGGTTACATGATGATCTGTATGTTTATTTCCTTGACTACGTTCTTTTCTTTGAAACTACCAATAAAAAGAATTTTTAAAAAAATAAAAAATATACGTCAGTGGGCTCGCGGATCGAATGACGAGCTGCCGAAGGATATGGGGCAATTTTATCCTCTTGGCATGACCTTTGGAATTCGAATTAAAATGACCTTGTGTGTGAGGAGAAAGAAATGTTACCGTACGGCTGTGAAACACAAGCATTTGCAATGTAATATGTCTCGCATTTACGCGAGTTTAAGCCATCGGCATTGTAAATGACAATGCCTTTAATTTACGTTTTAAAAAACAAAATATAAAAAAAGACATTGTCATTTACAATGACAATAGCTCAAACTTGCTAAATGCGAGACCTATTGCATTGCAAATGCAAGGCATCATGGACAACGGGAGGGCGAGACGGGGCGGGAGAAGGCACGGACAGCGGGTGGGCGGGGACGGGGTGGGAGAAGGCACGGACAACGGGAGGGAGGGCGCGGGGGTTAACAAGGCACGACAACAGGAGGGGGGTAAAGAAGGCACCAAAGCTAGGCGTGCCTGCAGTAAGAGAAGCTGAAAAAGAAAATAGTGCTCACAGTTTAAATAACACCTAACGTGTAACAACCGAAGTAAAGGGGCCAATCGCCATGGAAGGTGAAAAATGAAGATGAGCGGTACTAAGTAGAGACTAACAAGCCTATTTTCGAATCAGAAGGCAGCATTTAGGAGAGACAATGACACAAGCCAATGGCAAATATTCGTGGAGAGTGGGGGGGTGCTTTGATTTGCTAATCCACCACAAGTCTCAGAGAGCAGCGCAAGCGCACCGGCTCCGGCTCAACCTAAAAATATAGAGTGGAAGAAGCTGCAATCAGACAGTTAGAACCACGCTGTCAGTATGGGTTAGTATAATCCTTGGTGAGTGACACTTGGCAGGGCTGACAGGTGATGTCTCTCATACTTAGCCAAATATGATCATTGCTAAATGGCAGTATAGCTTCCCTATGAATAGCAATGACATTATTGTCCAATTAAGTGCAAGCCTGAAAAAAGCAGTCTGCACTGATCCTTACATCCTCCCGTGGTGTTAGATTAAGATGGACGCCGCACGCTGCAGATGAGTCATGTCTTCTTCATGCTATCGCAGCGGCCATCTTTAGTTTGACAGCCTCCACTTAAGGGAGCTCGAAAAGGCAATTGCTTCTTTCTGTTGCTAAATCCATTTATTCCCCAGACTGAAAGGGATATTGACCCGACTCAAAAGGACAGTCCGTTGTCATCTTTTTTCAGATCCCCTTTGTCCCTGCGACTCGGTCTGAAAGCACTGGAAGCAGTAAGAGCGAGCAAGCGCCGAGCTGGCCTGAGAGAGCAGGGCACGCGCTCTTTACCTTTCTTATCAACACTCGGCTTTCTGCGGCCTTATCCGAGAAGCAGGACGCGGCTTCCAATGGAGCTGCTGCGAATTTTAAGCGCGGATGACTATCTGTCTGACATTTCGTTCCTGATGTTTAAAGCGGTGGTAACAAGACGACAGAATTAAAGTATATTCTGCCGACGCATAATGCAGTGGGAGGCAGAGGTAGAGCAGCAGCTAGGAAGGAATCACTGGCTCGCCTCTCCCTTGAGGTTATGATTATATATGGCAAAGGCCACAAGACTATCACTCCATTTTTATTTCTGATACGGAACAAGCTCCTACAGATGACGGGCAATTGTGGTTTCGCATTTTTTTTCTTTGTAAAAGCCTCAATCATTTCGCAACTTAATTTATTTATTTATTTATTTATTTATTATAGAGTTTTGTATAGCGCGAACAAGACCCGTGGGTATCAGAGCGCTTAACATAGAGTAGGTGAAAACATAACATATATATTGACAGTAAAAAGTCACAGATATGAGGTAGATGAAATGCAAACATTCTTGACATATGTGCTAGTGTTGAAACTAATGAGTTGCAGCTCCAATTGTGTCAAAATTAAAGTATATACACATAGGTGAGGTAGATAGTTATAAATCCCTGAGGGATGCGGTTATAAGGTCATCTAAAGATAACGTTCGGAGGTAAGTTTTGGATCGTTACATAACCTAGGATTAACAAATCTTTATAGTATTGATAGTTCTTCGCCTTCCTGATGTCATAAATGTTCTGAAGTAAAGCAGCAAGAGATCAGGGCATTGATCATTGTTCTTCTCTATTTATTGTATTTGTTCATCAGAAGGTTCTTCACTTCCCGCTTGAATGTTGCCACATTTTTGATCTTCCGAATGGTTGGAGGGAGTGAGTTCCAGATTCTGGGGGCAGCTCCTGAGAATGCTCTGTCATAGGTTTTTTTCTTTCTGAAAATGGCTGGTCGTAATAGCAACTCCTCAGCGCTTCTAGTTGGTCGGTTACCTCCAGACAGCTGAATTTTCTTGGCTAGGTATCCAGGAGTGTTGTAGTGGATCGCTTTATGTGTGATACAAGCTATCTTCATTTGGATTCTGGCTTCGTAAGGTAGCCAGTTTAAGGCTTTCAAGTGAGGGGATATGTGATCATATTTCCTAGATCCGGTGATAAGTCTTGCCGCGGCGTTGAGGCAGGCTTTTAGTGGGGCAGTGGATGTTTTTGGTAGGCCAGCTAAGGTGGTGCAGCCATATTCAATCCTTGAGATAACCAAGGATTGGATTGCCAGTTTGAGATCTGGCTCTGAGATGAATGGTTTCAGTTTTCTTAAGTAGTTCAGGTGGAAGCGGGCGTTTTTAGCCATTGAGTTAATGTGGGCTTTCATGTCCAGATTTTCGTCTAGAGTGATTCCAAGCGATTTAGCTGAGTTGACTAGGGTTGGGGTGCAGTTGAGCGCAGTCACGAGTTTCGTCCATTCCTTTATTTCGGCCTGGCTCCTTGGTGGTGAGATTAGTAGGAACTCTGTTTTGTGAGCGTTTAGTTTCAGATGATTATTAGTTAGCCATTGTAGTGTCCTTTTTAATGTCTCGTTCATTAGTTCAATGTCTTTTAGGGATGCGATCTTTATGTATATCTGCGTGTCATCCGCATACATGTGATATGATATCTGTGATTTTTGGAGAATTTCTGTAAGTGGTTCGACATATAGGTTAAACAGATCAGGGGATAGTGTCGATCCTTGAGGGACTCCTATTGAGATAGGGCATGGAGATGAGATAGATTCGTTGACCCGGAATCGCTGTGTTCTGTTTTGTAAGAAGGAGTTGAACCAGTTCAGTACAATTCCCGACAAAAAAAATAACATGCTTAAATGTGTAGAGTACCAGAAAATTTATAGAGAAGAGAATTGGTGAACAAGTGGATATACAAAAGGGTTGTTGGCAGATTTGGAGAAACATATTTGCAGTTGTTGGTGTTGTTTGACCTCAGTTTATTTCAAAGGACTCTTATAACCTCAAATATTTTTTCAGGGTGACTAATTCCAGATTTCTAATTTACAAATATGTGTTATCGTGGTCAGATTGCTCTCTCCCTTTACTCTGTTCTCGAACATTTAAAAAGGGCCGCTCATCCTAATTGGGAAAATGTCACATAAGACTACTGCAAACTTGAAACTGTACATTTACAATCAGTGAATAGACTACACACCTATTTAAGCCAGTTAGAAATCAGAAAACCCACAAGGAGGGAGCAACCCGAGGACGGGACTCCCACAGCAGTAATACCATCGGACGCTGAGAAGCAGAAGATGGGGGGCCTGGCACGAGGCAAGGATGTTGGGCTTCGGCAGCCCACCCTGATGGAAGTATTTACCCCAAAAACTGGGCAGCAAAATGAGGAAGGTTTAGCCCGGGATGAAAGCGTCCTCGAGGACGCTGCGGAGGATGCCGCTTCTGACGCGGCTTTGGTCGTTGCTAGGCAACGGTCGAACACAGACTCGGCTTCAGGTTCGGGCGGAGGTGGTGGTGGCGGTGAGCTCGCTGGAAGTCCGGCGAGTGCAAGCAGGACAATGGAGTCTATAGCGATTCATGAGGCAGACAAGAACTCGGGTAAGACTATCCATACCGGAGGGGCAAATACCTTAGTCGGTAGAGCGGTGAATGAGGGCCTAGGGACTGGCACAGCAGGGAGGGACATGCTCGAGGCCCTGATACAGGTCGAGGCTGAACTGAAGGCAGGGAGTTCATGGGGTAGTAAGGCCAGCTTGACTAATAAGAAGAGCCTGTTACCGAACAATGTGGAAGGGCCTGAGGGGGCTGAAGGAGGCTCAGTAGAGGGTGACTGCTTCTATTTGGTGAACGAGGACACGGATGTCTCAATTACAAGTGAGACTGGGACAGAGGAGGAGGAGGAAGATGGGTCAATTTCGGCCTCCAGCATGTCAGGGAAAGAAAGTACACAGAAGAGATGGACTAAAGGAAGAAAGCAGGCTTCAGGTTTGGGGTCACCAACCAGGGTTGGGAAGAAGCTTCTCTGGGACTACTCGGCCACTTCACAGGCTTATGAGGAGAATAATTCGGCACAGTTTCAGGCCCCTTTCGATATGATTACTAACAGGCTGAAGCAGATACAAGGGGAGGCCAGGGCCGAAAGTCGAAGGGCGAGACAGGCGACGAAAAAAATACATAACACTTTGAAGAAGGTTAATAAACTGTATGATGATATGGCAAATAGGGTCACTGAGGTAGAAGAGAGAACAGGAAGATTGGAGGACGACGTGGGAGCTTGGCAGGAGTTTAAAACTAACCAGGAAAAGGTGACAGACGACATGCTCTGGAAGATGGAGGAGTTCGAAAACCGCCAGCGGCGGAATAACATTCGCCTCTTGGGTGTGGAAGAAGGGTCAGAGGGGCAGAATATTCTGCAGTTTGTTGTAAACTTGCTTCGAGGGGCTTTTCTGGATTCAGACTAGCAATGGGAGAGGGAGGTACAACGGGCCCACAGGTACCCCTTTACAATCAAGAAAGGACGAGGTGGAGGGGGCCAGGCAGGTAAACCACCTCTCCCTAGAGCAATCTTGATATATGTTGGGAATTATCTTTTTAGAGAAGAACTCATGGAGAAAGCAAGGCCAGATAGCAGACGGTCATTTGAGGGTACCTCCTTTTTTGCCAGGCCAGACTTTTGCCATGTCACCGTCGAGAGGAGGTGGAGGCTGAGGCAGCTTATCAAGCCATTCCAGTCATTGGGTTCTGAGGCTTATCTGTTATTTCCTGCAAGGTTAAAGGTGGTTACAAGAGGGAGAGTATTAATGTTTTGGTCGGAAATTAAAGCCCAGCAGTTTTTGGAGCAATTAAAGTCGCAGAAGGGAGGCTAAAAGAGTGGTGCTTGGGCTAAAATGTCTAGGGACATGGTTAAGGATGGCAATGTTTTTGTATTTTAATGGGAGGAGCACAGGGGATCACAAGGAATTGGGATGGGGGTAGAGAGGGAGGTTTGCGACTTCCACATACTGTAGCAACCACACATAGGTCTCCCTGACCTATTTGCCCGTAGAGGGGGGGAGGGGGTTGGGACAGGAAGGGGGGGTAGAGAGGGAAAGGGGGGTTTAGCGGGTCATGGGGGAAGAAATGGCGGAGAAGAATTGGTTTGCACTGGTCGGTACAGCACAGAGGAGGACAGAGTAATGCACAAGCAAAACAGCTAATACAGTACTTGGTCATGAAAACACAACATATGCAATCGAGTGATGGTTTTAACTTGAGAAATAGCATGTGGGGCTGGTTATTATCATGTACGGAAGGGTTTTCAGTCCATGGGGAAATGTTTGAGATTTATAAATGAGTTGTAGGATTGCCACCATAAATGTTTGTGTTCTAAATGATGTAAATAAAAGACTCAGGGTGGCGGCACTGCTGAGAATGTTGCGGCTGGATTTAGTATGCTTGCAAGAAACGCATATTGAGGCAACAAAAAGCTATCTCTTGGGACAGCTAGGATATTCTCTTCTTACAAATTCTAAGCAAGGATCTAGGAATAGGGGAGTGGCAATCCTGGGTAGAACTAGGGACGTGGCCATGATTAGGAAAAGGAGGATCAGTGGGGGCGGTGGGTGATCCTGGAATTAACCTTTAAAGGCGGTACATTTACCCTTGTTACGGTCTATGGTTCAACGGAGGATGATCCTGAGAGCTTCCAATATTTGGATACGGAGTTGGCGCACTGGACAGAGCCAATAGTAATCTGTAGGGATTTTAATATACACGATCCTAAAAGTACATTTTTACAGGCGGGAGGTTGTTATCTAGGTAGGAAAAGGAGAACGTATAGAGCACTATCTCATCTGGTCATACACAACTCTCTGATCTACCCTTGGATCAAGATTTACCCAAGAAGAGATGGTAGTACATTTTATTCTGCCCCCCATGGAGTAATGGTCAGGTTGGAATATTTTTTGATTTTGGGGTCCTTGCTGAGGGGGGCACAGATGGAAAAACAACCCCGCGTGGTATCAGATCATAGCGCCTTAGTTCTAACTATTGAAATAGGTCAGGACCGGAGGAAGGAAAGGCAATGGACTTTTGAGAGAGCTTTGCTTAAGGATGAGGGATATAGGGAGTACATGGAAGGCTGGATTAGAAGCTTTTGGGATATTAATAGAGGAACAGCTGCTCCAGGGGTGGTCTGGGATGCGTTTAAGGCCGGAGTGCGGGGGGAAACTGAGCTATGTACTCTCAGCGCAGAAAAGGGAAAAAGGCAGAGTAGAGGAAATTAATAAAAAGCTGATGGAAGCTGAAGAGGAATTGGTGGTAGCCATCCGGCAGCGGCTGTCGCTAGAAATACACTTACTTAGAATTGTCTCCCTTAAGGCAGCAGCCACAGAGCATATATCTAAGAAGGCAGAGGAGAATTACTTAATTAGGAAGGAAGGGGCATACGAGTTCAGTGAGAAGGTGGGCCATCTGTTGGCGGTTCGAACTAGGCAGAGGCTGGCAGCATCAGATATCTCAGAGATCATAGATAGACAAGGATATAGTATTGTAGGGGTAGAAGGAGTGAGGGAAGATTTTAGGCACTTCTATGCATCCCTATACCAGGAGGGCAGTGGGGGAGAGCCACGAGAGATTGAGGGGTATTTGAGGGGTGTTACACCGTCACTTATTGCCGCGGAAAGTAAGGAGGAGCTGGAAGCAACTTTTCAGGTGGAGGAATTTTTAAGTGCATTAAGTACTCTACCCTCGGGCAAAGCTGCCGGCCCTGACCAACTGCCTGTGGAATTTTATAAAACATTTCAGGGAGTTTTAGGCACAGATATGTTTAATATGATGAGGCAAGCACTACTTGGGGAAGCAATTCCTGATTCATGGGGTGGAGCAGATATAGTTGTGATCCTGAAGAAAGGGAAACCACCAAATCAGCCTGGCTCTTACAGACCGATTACCCTTATGAATACTGATGTCAAAGTCTATTAAAAAATGCTGGCCCAGAGACTTGCAGGGATTATTGAGAGCTTAGTAATCTGCTCACAGCATGGGTTCATACCGGGTAAAGGGACTACGCAACACACCAGACAGGTGATTACAATGTTTGATGCGGCAGGTATCCTGGGAGACCCTATGGCGGCACTATTTCTCGACGCCGAGAAGGCATTCGATATGGTCTCCTGGGAATATCTATGGTGTACCCTAAGGTGGAGCGGAATAGGGGAACAGTTTATTAAAGCAATGCAGACTTTATATAAGAATCCATTAGCTAGAATTAGGGTCAATAGGGGGTATTCAGCAGTCAAAATAGAAAGAGGAACTAGACAAGGTTGCCCATCATCCCCTCTTCTATTTGCATTATATTTAGATCCCTTTTTGCGTAAGTTGGAAGGGAACCAAGGGATTCCCAGAATGAGCCTGAATGGTTGCGAAGCAAAAACACTGGCTTATGCAGACGACGTAGCCATTTTAACATCTAGTCCGGAGGGTGCTATCAGGTAGGGGTGAGCGGATTTTGCGTATTGGCAATCCGCGTATTTGCGTATTTGCGTATTTCGAAAATCCGCAAAATCCGCGGATCCTAGCGTATTTTTTTTTTGTGTTCGCACGGGTTTCTGCAAGTTCGCGAGGGTTTTATTGTACAAAACGCTCGCGAACGTGCAGAAACCCGTGCGAACACAATGTGCCTACTCATGAGTATTGCGCTCGTGAAAGTCAAGGATGCAAAGTCTATCCAGCATCACAGCTGATTTTCCACGGTAGATTTGATAAAGAAGGCACATTGCCCAGCCTCGACGACGCTCTCGATTATTGTTTCTGGGCTGATGAATGAGTCACTGCATTTCAGCTTCAACTAGTTCCAGCGACCATGTGTGTGTTACTATGCAATCGCGCCGAAGGGCGCAGGGGTCTCTTGAGTGAGCTGCTGTTGCTGTAGTATTTTACAATGGCGCCAGCAAGCTGCCAGCGCCGTTGTAAAATAGTTACAAAGTTAGCTTGCACAGGAAGCACTTAGATAAAATAAAGCAGCATCTGCTTCGTTTTATCTAGTGGTTCCTGTGCAAGCTAACTTTGTAACTATTTTACAACGGCGCTGGCAGCTTGCTGGCGCCATTGTAAAATAGTTACATGAGTGGGGGTTCAACTTTTGAACCCGTTACATCCGCGGATTTTTTTTTCTCGGATTTTGTGGAAAATACGTAAAATACGCGGATTGCGTATTCACTAAAAATCCGAAAAATCCGCGGACGTAACGGATTTTCCGCTCGTGCCTACTATCAGGGAGGTGGGGATGGAGGCTCAGAATTTTGGCCAGGTTTCTGGTTACAGTCTGAATAAATCTAAGACCCAGATAATCTGTAATCAGCATGTACAAGGGGGCAGAGACCCAAGAGTTGTAGAGTCGGCAGTATACTTGGGGGTGGCAATATCGGCCTATGTGGAAATTGTCGTGCAGAATAACATGGCTCCCTTGATGGTTAGTGTAAAATCGGATCTGGAGCGGTTGAATAACCTCCTTCTTTCTTTAATGAGGTGCACAAACATAATTAAGCTGCTTATATTGCCTACATTTTTGTATCTCTTTAGGGCAATCCCTCTTTTCTTCGAAGCAAGATGGTTCAATACACTGGAAGGTATTCTTAATAGATTCATTTGGGCGCAGGGCAAAACTCGTAGGGCATATAGGTACATGACACTACCGAGAGAAAGAGGTGAATGGGGGGCACCGGATTTTAGATTATATTATTGGGCTGCTGCAATCCAGTATCTGCAAGGGCTGATAGGAGGAGGGGGGTTAGATCAAAGAATAACAGATTGTTCCTCTAGAATGTATGCTGCTGTCCTGGGAGAGGATGTGGAAAACTGCTTTTTAACATGCGTAGAGTATGAATACTATAAAAGAACCAGGTTTAAGACAGTCGAGGCGGGTATTAAGGTATGGAGTGCTTTTATGAAAAAGTTGGGCATAGGGAGATTTAACCGGTATACAAGGTTGTTTAAAAATAGATCATTTCCAACTGAGGTTTTTGGGTACACGACAATGGAAAGGTGGGCGGCAAAGGGGATTGTTCAGTTAGGAGATGTCAGGAATTCGGAGGGTTTTGTATTATTTTCAGATTTGAGGGATAGGTTCGGATTGGATAGGCAGGATTTTTTTAAGTACCTGCAGATAAGGAGTTTTCTAGGGAGTAAGCACGGGGGGCAGGTGGGGTTTAACATTATTGAGATCATAGAGAAAATAAGGTTAGGGGGGGATCGCTCGATACGAAGTTTCTATGCCAGTTTCTTAGACACAAAGCAGGATGATATGGATAAGTATAGTGATAACTGGGCAGGGAAACTGGAGGGCGAGATAGGGTGGTTTCAGGACTCTGGAGTTAGGACGGTTATGATTCATTTAGAGTTTAGACAGTAAGGCACGACCTATGAAGAAACAGGGGAAGCTTTTGGGTTAAACAGTGTTCACTTTTACATGTATTGTGTATAGACCTACGAAACAAATGGTAAATGTTGCGTTATTTCGTTTTTTTGATTTCTAGAAATATCCCCTGGAAGAAGGCACGTGATGTGCCGAAATGCATTGGGAGAGATGAAATGTTTAGTACAACAATGATAACGAAAACATTGGTTTATGAATAAAATGACCAGTGAGAAATGAGAAATAAAATGTGAAGTTTAACAATCAAAATTTGTTATGAACTTATTGAACCTCTTTTCACGAGGATTTAAAGGAGCCCGGGGGACATACCCCAAACATATGGGGATGCAACCATATAACTACTAATTTACACTTGTAACGGAGAGTGATACCCCGGAGAACCATACAACTCTAAAGACAGTCAAAAACACGTAGTGCGCCCTTTTATCCCTTTTAACTTAGAAATATGGCTCATTGATTCAGCCCAAACTGAGCCTATTTCTTACAATAAGTTAGCAATAGACACATCTCCCTCAAAATGAATGAGTTTGATGGAGCGTGATGGTGCTCTATCATTTGTAGAGGTGCATCATAATCACGAGTAGTCTGCACCTACCTTTATTCCTTTGTCTTGTTAACATTTGGTCATGTACTTGGTGATAACATGTGAAAGAGAAATTATATTAATTATTACGTGCCATGGAAAGAAATATACGGGGCAGTTGTGTTTTGAATAATGTAACCCTTAGCATTTGTTTGTAACCGATGAGCAAAGTTCATTTATAATGTAATGCATAATTTTAAACGTGCACCATATTAAGGTCACACGTGGATTTGGTAATTGAGCATTAATGTGTAGGATATCATAGACTGCTCATAATGATTTTTATATTGATGTGTTTATATAACATGATAGTTTGGAAATTCACTTATATGCATGTTCGTCGGGCCTATGTGCTTATTCTTAAGTTGATCGATTTCTGTAGGCTTGAAATGCATTCTCCCTCAATGCTCTTGTAATGAGGAAGGGCTAAAATTCATTTGGATTTGGTCTGTTCTTACATTTCTGTTGCAGGTTAAGAAAGTTGTCTTTGTTAGTTAGAATGACGCCAAGGAGTTATGCTTGGGGAGGAGAGGTTACTTTTATGCAAAGAATGCTGCTAATTGGGAGTCAGTGTTCTTTCTAACTGAAGGAGACCTGGTAAACAAGGTCATTGAGCAATGAGCTGGGAGTGTCGAAACTAAATGGAAAATTACCTCTGAGAAGTGCTCAGCAGGATTAGGTGATACAGATGCAAGGAGTGGGTGTGTTCTGTGCATTTGCGTTTTGAATTAGGGACAGTCCCCGGGGATTGAGTCGGGAAAAAAGGTGAGGAGATCGATGGATAGGGAAGGAGCATCTTAGAACGAGCTCTGTAGCTTTGGCTACTTGACCCATACAATGTGAGTGCACATGTCTGGAAGTCTTCACACGCTTACACCTGTTGGACCTGGCCCTTTTTGGCAGGTTCAACCCGAAACTTTTTGCTTTTTCCTAGCCTGTTTCTGGAACTCTGTGTGTGTGGTGAGAGTGACCTGCCCTTCCATAGGAATGCATGGGGAATATGTGTGACCATGGTAGTTCCTGATGTGTGGGGAGTGCAGGGTCGAGTTTGGTATGTGCGTACACGTGAGATTAAATGCTGTGTAATGATGTATGTGGCATGAATGTGTCTAGTGTGGAAGTGCCACTTCTAGACATGGGTGTGCATGTGTAGTGAGTCTGCTGGCACGTGATTGGCTGGCGCCAGGCTCCAGGAGTGTGCCTGGGCCTTCTTGTGGATTGACTGTCTGGTTTGAGGGTGACAGGGGCTGGGGAGCCCCCAGGAGGTTGTCTGAGTCAGCCCTTGGTTGAATGACTGCATCTGCAACTAGAGTGGTGGGAGGAGATAGCACCTGGGAGTGAATAGGGCTGTGCCTGCCTGCCACAATGCTGGCTCCACCTCCTGCTGGGCGGCTGTCGCCTCTGCCCCTCGCACTGAAAGGAGTTCCCTATAACCAGTTGTAGCTGGTTCTCACACTGCCTGCACCCTGCTAGACAAAGGATTTTATGGTATAAAAAGGGGCTGTGTCCCTTTACAAAATGTTCTTGTTTCTGACTTGACTCCTGCCAGGGGCGTGCTGCTGCTTGGGCCCAGGGGAAGGCTTGCCTCCCTGGGCCCTGCCCAGCCCCTGGACTCCTGAAGGACTTTGCTGGACTTATGGGCCTTTACTTGTGCTCTAGCACCTGGGAGTGCTTGATTTTGGCCCCCAGCGCTTAATAGCGCTTTACTTTGGTTCCTCCAATGCCTGGGAGCGCTGTTTTCCTGCCCGCTAGCGCTGGGAGCGCGTTTTTTGGGTCTCTAGCGCTTGGGAGCGCTTCATGTGCTTTAGCAGGTGCCCACCCTGCGTGTCGTGCCCCCGAGCGAGTCCCGCATCGCTTGATTATGTAATTTACAACGGGAGCCCACCCCGTGCTTTGGCGAAGAAATCACCTCGGCAGCGCGACCAGAGCCAGTGGGCTCGTCAGGAGGGCCGCGCTGCCATTGGCTGCCCCAAAGAAGAGTTGCCGCGCAGCTATTGGCTGCCCACCCGGAAGAGGATAACCGCGTCATAACCGGGGCTCCCATGAGCGAGGGAGAGCCCCGTCTGCCTGAGAGAGCCCCGCAGGTATGAAGACGGCAGCGGAGTGGGCCCGAGGCACATTGCCGGTGCCTGCCCCCCGCGTATAAGGAGTTTTGCCCCCAGAGTCTGCCCGGGTTCGGAATGGCACCAGAGCGGCGTCCAATGCGAGGAGTGCTGCGAGGCTCCCGAGAGTGAGGGAGAGCCCCGGGCGATGATGGTGTACTCTGCATTCCGAGGAGCCGAGGGCAGCGCTGCGCTGCTACCCCCGGGAACAGAGTCCTGCCGTTGCCCCGCCCGCGATGGGCTGCCCGGTGAGTGAGCAAGTGCTGATGCGGGGGGCTCCTGTGGCCGAGGGTTGGTGCTTGATTTAGAGCCCCGTGTGATTGTGCCTTAGGGCGGCCCCAGATGGCAGTAGGCCGCCCTACCATTTCGACAGAGCCAGATGGCTCCAACGTCCTGGGGGCATGTTCTTTTAGAGCCACGCAGGCTCAACCAATGTCTCATAGTTGTTTTAAAAGTCCCTGTAAGGCGCTTGGGGGGGCCATGGTTATTTGAGAGGCCCCAGAAGGGTCTGTGCAGAGCAAGGTGGCTCAGTTTGGCGCAATTTTGTTAAAAGGGGATAGCGAAAGCCTGTGGCGCAGACTTTGCTCCTAGGGCCAGTGAGGGCCCTGTCGCAGTTTTGCCTGATTCCAGCTGCCCAGCAATTAGTGGGCAGCTGCACCGTTTAGGCGCCAAGGGAGAGAGGGTCCCTGTGTGGGACAGAGATGGCACAGTGGTGCCAGGCCTGCTACAGCTGCACAGCACTTAGTGCCAGCTGCAACATTTAGGCCCTGTTGGTGTTCCCAGCTGCCCAGCAATTAGTGGGCAGCTGCAACGTTTAGGTTTGCGCCAGTGGCGAACCCCTGACTGGCGCTGCATTGGCAGCGCGCCCTGACATTCTGGACACAGGGCTTTCTGAGTCCCCTTGTAGGATGCCCAGTTGGCCAGGGGGCTGGTATGTGGGTAGGGCGTAAGGCCCTAATGTGATTTTTGTGCAATGTGATTTTGCTATGTTTATGATAGTAATTGCCTAAGGTGATGTTTGCGCTATGTGATTATGAGGTTATTTTACCTATGTAGGTTTATGCTAGTGAGAGTTTATTTCACTAGGTGAGTTACGCCCCTAAATGTGAGTTTTGCTTAGGGGGAGAGTCTAATGTGTTTAGACTAGTGCGAGACTGCCTACTGTAATTTTTACTGGTTAGGCCCAAATGTGAGTTTTGCGTAATGTGCTATGCCATTATGCCTGTGACACCTCTGAATGTATTTTATGTATTATGTGTCTTTCCTACACCTCTGAATGTTTTAGGCATCATGTGTTTTCCTTCCCTGCATCTCTGAATGTGTTTTTGATGCATCATGTGCCTTGTTCTTACACCGCTGAATGTATGTTTATGCATCATGTGTTTTCCTTCCTTACACCTCTGAATGTTGTGATGCATCATGTGTAATGTGTTCTTACCTATAATTGTTCTTTTGTGCTACATTTATTCTAAGTTCTGCAAAGTGCTATTTCTAACAGTATTACTAGTTCTAAAAGTGCTGATTCCTGACAGTAGTCCAGGGGGCCCTGTCTTGTACATAATCCCTTGTGAATATTGCCCGTGCCAGTTGTCACAATGTACATGTGTGATTTCTATCTGATGTGTTTTGACATTACAGAAGTTATTTTTATATAACCTTGTGTGGAGTTCCTTTTGTGGTGTGCCTAGGATGTTGTTGCTGTTGTGTGCGTGCGCAAATGCTTTACACATTGCCTCCGGGATAAGCCTGTCTGCTCGTGCCAAGCTACCAAGGGGTTGAGCAGGGGTTATCTTGGCGTGTGACTCCCTTGCCCTGACTAGAATGGTGGTTTCTGCCTGGCTTTGGCGTCAGCCTTAGCCTACCAGAAATAGCCAGTTCTAACTTTGTTGGACAGTAGTGAGGATTAGGACTTGTGTTTGCGCAGTGCCACAGTGACAGCTGGCTACATTACAAAACTCTGCATTTTTTAGATAGTCACATGTTTGGGATTATTGTTTTATGATTTTGTTTTTCCTCAAGAGTGTCATTTTCAGATGGTGTTCCTGCGCTTTATGTTTAGTGGCAGATGAGAGAAAATGACAAGGCGGGACGCCAGTAGAGGGGGAGGTTCCCATAGATTAGGAATCCCTTGCTGGGTCCAGTGCCCAATCCCTGTTCCTGTCCCTGTGTGGGTAGATGGAAGAGAGGGAGTGTGGAGGAGAGATGGCTTGCTCGGGAGGGTGGTTATCCCCTGAGTGTAGTGTGTGTGTCTAGATTCCCCAGTATGGTAGGATCCAGTGGTGGCAGCTAAAATGTGTCCAGTGCGTGAAGTCCCATTCCCAGTTCCCAGAGATGGTGCCTGCTGCTCAGTA
The DNA here is from genome assembly GCF_964261635.1 of Lissotriton helveticus. Taxonomy (NCBI): domain Eukaryota; kingdom Metazoa; phylum Chordata; class Amphibia; order Caudata; family Salamandridae; genus Lissotriton; species Lissotriton helveticus. Next base: position 1,758,990,992 of record NC_136065.1, read on the forward strand.
AGAGGGGTACAGGTTGAGAGTCAGGGGCAGTGAAGAACTGTCTCACCAGTCTGGAGGGGGATTGTGTGAATGAGTGGTGTGTTGAACTGGAGGAGTTGGTGTGAGTTTTTTAAAGGAGCTTGCATGGGAGGTGTACCTCTGGTGGTGTGCAGGAGGTTCTGCAGAGGCACTGGACAAAAAGGTGGATGTCTGGCGGTGTGCTAGATGTCTTGCAGAGGCATTAGGGAGTGATTCTAAAAGTAGTGGCTTGTGCATCTGATGATCCTGTGTAGGTGAAGAGGTTCATGTGTAGCCCAGCTAGGTCCCAGTAGGATGGTAGGGGTGTAGGGGCTCACATCCTGTCTCAATGGAGCAGGAGTAAGTGTGGGACAGTGTGTCCCACGTTGGCCCGAAACCCTATCTCAGGGCCTGGAGGGTTCCTTAAGGGAGGGCCAGGTCAGGGGCCTAGGCTGTACTTACAGGTCATTTGAGGAGGATCTTCCTGTGTCTAGAGGACGGGGAGTGTCTGTAACCAGAACTCCGGCGGTCCTGGTGTTGGGTAGTACCGCTCCTAAGTGGAGGGTGCAGAAGTCCTGGTTCGCTGGGCATTTGACCGTCTAGAGTGCTTGACCATTTGTGGGGCCTCTGGAGGTCGTTCCCCAAGGAGGGGGGAGGCCAGGTTCAGGTTCAGCCTGACCTGGAGGGAAGGGCATCTGTAAATGGTGTCCTGACTGGTTTTTGCTTCCAGGGGTACCGCTCCAAGGTGGGAGGGTTGAGAACTCTGGAAGGGGGTGCAGAGGGACGGTGTCCTTACTTCTGAACCCAGTGCAACCTGAGGGTTTAGATCCTAGGTTTTGAGATTAGGAAACTTCCAGGTCAAGAAGGAATCTCTGCCAAAGTAGATCAGCTGAAGAGACTGAGGAGGCTGCCCTTGCTGTGTGCTCTGGGGCCCACCTGCAGTTTGTTGTTTCCACTAAGGTAGAGGAAAGGGGACTTTGCTGTGTGCTGTGTCTCCCCACCTGCTTGAAGAGGGACTGTACTGTGTGCTTTGTACCTCTGAAGTGAAATAGTTTCCAGATCCCAGGTGGTAGACCAGTTGATGGAGAGAGGTCCTGAACTGGTAGGAGAGTTGTGTTCTGGTGGGTGCTTCCCTGGGAGGGTGCGGAACCCCAGAAGTAGAGGTAGGGTGGGGCATTCTTGCCTGTGACCTCTGGTCAGCCTGAGGGTATGGTCCCTAGGTTGAAGGATCAGTGATAGTTGTAGCTACACTGAGAGGGAGAGTGGAGAATGGCTATTGTGTGCCAGTGGTTACTGCCCCCCACTCTGTGAAATGGTCAGGACCTGTGACATTTGGATGGCCTAGGGCCTGGTCCTGGCCGTGGATGACTAGAGAGTACCAGTGGGGTATCCTAGTTGTGCCAGAGAGCTCTTGTTGAGAGAAATCTATGTGGGTTCAGAATGGCGCAAAACCGGAGGGTGTCCCTGCCGTGCGGGCCCATGTCCGTGCTTTGTCGCCCAAAGCAGGGAAGCCCATCAGTGGAGTGATTGGTCTACCCTGCGTTTTGGCTGGAAGGGAGTTGTGTTGCACCTGGCCCTTTTTGGCAGGTTCACCCCGAAACTTTTTGCTTTTTCCTAGCCTGTTTCTGGAACCTGGTGTTAGTGATTTTAGGCCTCTGCGCACTTTTTCACTGTGGTACACTGTAAAGTGAGTGAGCTCTCTGAGTGTGTGGTGAGAGTGACCTGCCCTCCCATAGGAATGCATGGGGAATATGTGTCACCATGGTAGTTCCTGATGTGTGGGGAGTGCAGGGTCGAGTTTGGTATGTGCGAACTTGTGAGATTAAATGCTGCGTAATGATGTATGTGGCATGAATGTATCTAGTGTGGAAGTGCCACTTCTAGACATGGGTGTGCGTGTGTAGTGAGTCTGCTGGCACGTGATTGGCTGGCGCCTGGCTCCAGGAGTGTGCCTGGGCCTGCTTGTGGATTGAATGTCTGGTTTGAGGGTGACAGGGGCTGGGGAGCCCCCAGGAGGTTGTCTGAGTCAGCCCTTGGTTGAATGACTGCATCTGCAACTAGAGTGGTGGGAGGAGATAGCACCTGGGAGTGAATAGAGCTGTGCCTGCCTGCCACAATGCTGGCTCCACCTCCTGCTGGGCGGCTGTCGCCTCTGCCCCTTGCACTGAAAGGAGTTCCCTACAACCAGTTGTAGCTGGTTCTCACACTGCCTCCACCCTGCTAGACAAAGGATTTTATGGTATAAAAAGGGGCTGTGTCCCCTTACAAAATGTTCATGTTTCTGACTTGAATCCTGCCAGGGGCGTGCTGCTGCTTGGCCCCAGGGGAAGGCTTGCCTCCCTGGGCCCTGCCCAGCCCCTGGACTCCTGAAGGACTTTGCTGGACTTATGGGCCTTTACTTGTGCTCTAGCGCCCGGGAGTGCTTGATTTTGGCCCCCAGCGCTTAATAGCACTTTACTTTGGTTCCTCCAATGCCTGGGAGAGCTGTTTTCCTGTCCGCTAGCGCTGGGAGCGCGTTTTTGAGTCTCTAGCGCTTGGGAGCGCTTCATGTGCTTTAGCAGGTGCCCACCCTATGTGTCGTGCCCCCGAGCGAGTCCCGCATCGCTTGATTATGTAATTTACAACGGGAGCCCTCCCCGTACTTTGGCGAAGAAATCACCGCATTGGCCTCGGCAGCGCGACCAGAGCCAGTGGGCTCGTCAGGAGGGCCACGCTGCCATTGGCTGCCCAAAGAAGAGTTGCCACGCAGCTATTGGCTGCCCACCCGGAAGAGGATAACCGCGTCATCACCGGGGCTCCCATGAGCGAGGGGGAGCCCTGGTTTGCCTGAGAGAGCCCCGCAGGTATGGAGACGGCAGCGGAGGGTGCCCGAGGCACATTGCCGGTGCCTGCCACCCCCCCGCGTATAAGGAGTGTTGCCGCCAGAGTCTACCCGGGTTCGGAATGGCACCAGAGCGGCGTCCAATGTGAGGAGTGCTGCGGGACTCCCGAGAGTGAGGGAGAGCCCCGCGGCGATGATGGTGTGCTCCGCATTCCGAGGAGCCGAGGGCAGCGCTGCGCTGCTACCCCCGGGAACAGAGTCCTGCCGTCGCCCCGCCCGCGATGTGCTGCCCGGTGAGTGAGCAAGTGCTGGTGCGGGGGGCTCCTGTGGCCGAGGGTTGGTGCTTGATTTAGAGCCCCGTGTGATTGTGCCTTAGGGCAGCCCCAGATGGCAGTGGGCCGCCCTACCATTTCGACAGAGCCAGATGGCTCCAACGTCCTGGGGGCATGTTGTTTTAGAGCCACGCAGGCTCAACCAATGGCCCATAGTTGTTTTAAAAGTCCCTGTAAGGGGCTTGGGGGCCCATGGTTATTTGAGAGGCCCCAGAAGGGTCTGTGCAGAGCCAGGTGGCTCAGTTTGGCGCACTTTTGTTAAAAGGGGCTAGTGAAAGCCTGTGGCGCAGCCTTTGCTCCTAGGGCCAGTGAGGGCCCTATCGCAGTTTTGCCTGATTCCCAGCTGCCCAACAATTAGTGGGCAGCTGCACCGTTTAGGCGCCAAGGGAGAGAGAGTCCCTGTGTGGGACAGAGATGGCACAGTGGTGCCAGGCCTGCTACAGCTGCGCAGCACTTAGTGCCAGCTGCAACGTTTAGGCCCTGTTGGTGTTCCCAGCTGCCCAGCAATTAGTGGGCAGCTGCAACGTTTAGGTTTGCGCCAGTGGCGCACCCCTGACTGGCGCTGCATTGGCAGCGCGCCCTGACATTCTGGACACAGGGCTTTCTGAGTCCCCTTGTTGGATGCCCAGTTGGTCAGGGGGCTGGTATGTGGGTAGGGCGTAAGGCCCTAATGTGATTTTTGTGCAATGTGATTTTGCTATGTTTATGATAGTAATTGCCTAAGGTGATGTTTGCGCTATGTGATTATGAGGTTATTTTACCTATGTAGGTTTATGCTAGTGAGAGTTTATTTCACTAGGTGAGTTACGCCCCTAAATGTGAGTTTTGCTTAGGGGGAGAGTCTAATGTGTTTAGACTAGTGAGAGACTGCCTACTGTAGTTTTTACTGGTTAGGCCCACATGTGAGTTATGCGTAATGTGCTATGCCATTATGCCTGTGACACCTCTGAATGTATTTTATGCATTATGTGTCTTTCCTACACCTCTGAATGTTTTAGGCATTATGTGTTTTCCTTCCCTGCACCTCTGAATGTGTTTTTGATGCATCATGTGCCTTGTTCTTACACCGCTGAATGTATGTTTATGCATCATGTGTTTTCCTGCCTTACACCTCTGAATGTTGTGATGCATCATGTGTAATGTGTTCTTACCTATAATTGTTCTTTTGTGCTACATTTATTCTAAGTTCTACAAAGTGCTATTTATAACAGTATTACTAGTTCTAAAAGTGCTGATTCCTGACAGTGGTCCAGGGGGCCCTGTCTTGTACATAATCCCTTGTGAATATTGCCCGTGCCAGTTGGCACAATGTACATGTGTGATTTCTATCTGATGTGTTTTGACAATACAGACGTTATTTTTATATAACCTTGTGTGGAGTTCCTTTTGTGGTGTGCCTAGGATGTTGTTGCTGTTGTGTGCGTGCGTAAATGCTTTACGCATTCCCTCCGGGATAAGCCTGTCTGCTCGTGCCAAGCTACCAAGGGGGTGAGCAGGGGTTATCTTGGGGTGTGACTCCCTTGCCCTGACTAGAATGGTGGTTACTGCCTGGCTTTGGCGTCATCCTTAGCCTACCAGAAATAGCCAGTTCTGAAAACACCTTTTCCTGATCTTGCCTGAGGAATGCTAATTAGGGAGGTTACAGTACTAGTAGGGTAGGGAAAGACTAATGCTTTTCACTTATCAACCCCAAATGAAGACAGATCTTGATGTAGGGGCAATCATTGCCTGCCTTCTTTTTCTGGAATTTGTCATTCTTTTCCTGCTCCAGCATTTCAATCTCGCCTGTAGGTTTGGATTTGTATTAGTTCCCATGTACTTCTACAACCTTGTCTTGAGGTGTCTGTATGTCCAGTTATTTCTGGCTTTGTAAGAAACGCACTAACTTGGAATTCAGAGTCTGTGATTCTTTAGTGCCATGTTCCTTTAAAGTTGTGAGATGGCCTTAAATGAGTTATTTCTCCCCTCTACACTTCACAGAAGGCAATAAAGGTCCATTGTTTAAGGGTTCCAGAGTAAATTGGTAGAGAGGAACCCAGCCTTATCAAGTTCATTCAACTTTCTCAGAATCTGCCAGGTTTTGAAAAACCTTGCTCTCAATCAGCTGCATGAATAAATAGTTATTTCTCAATCAAGTATAAGTGTAAACAACTCTCCCACAAATTTGCTGATTTGAAACAACCTTATTTTAACTCCAAAGCTACTGAGACTTTTCTGCTGCCAGTGCTAAAACATTTTTTAGGTCACTCCTTGACGAGTCTCTGCGATGCATTTAGTTTACATACAGTGACCTAACAGTCCGTCCATTGCTTATGATTGGTTGGCAGCTTTATTACTCTCATTTGCCTGCTTCTAGATGCTCTGTTCTTGGTTGTGACAAATGCAAAAACAACAATTGATGGACAGAATGCAGAACAATGTCATACATTCACCCTAGTACAGAGATCTGGGCCTAAATCCATCGTTTCTTTGAACTCCACACCACCTCAGGCAAGACATGGCCATATGCAAATCAGCTTTGACCCTGTGCCTCATGGGAACAGTCCAGCCCGAACTGCCAAGCCATGTCTTTCCTGGACCGGAATCAAGCATCCAAGGACCGGTTTCTGGCTATCAGCCTTCATCTGCCTGAATAGCTTGACTCCAGTGGTGTGGAGAGCATGGGACTCACGTCTGAGCATACCCATCCCACTCGGGGTGACAAATGCAAAAACAACAATTGATGGACAGAATGCAGAACAATGTCATACATTCACCCCAGTACAGAGATCTGGGCCTAAATCCATCGTTTTTTTGCACTCCACACCACCCCAGGCAAGACATGGCCATATGCCAATCAGCCTTGACCCTGTGCCTCATGGGAACAGTCCAGCCCGAACTGCCAAGCCATGTCTTTCCTGGATCGGAATCAAGCATCCAAGGACGGTTTCTGGCTATCAGCCTTCATCAGCCTGTATAGCTTGACTCCAGTGGTGTGGAGAGCATGGGACTCACGTCTGAGCATACCCATCCCACTCGGGGTAACAAACGCAAAAACAACAATTGATGGACAGAATGCAGAACAATGTCATACATTCACCCCAGTACAGAGATCTGGGCCTAAATCCATCGTTTGACTGGGTGTGAGTGTTTGATTGGTTCAGATGCTCGGTCCATCACCACCCCCTTTTGTACCGCTTTGGCCACCATAAGTGTGGCAGGGTATGCTCAGACGTGAGTACCTTGCTCACTTTGCCACTGGATTCAAGCAAGCCGGGCTGAAGACGGCTGGAATGCCAGAAACCGGTCCTCAGAAGCTTGTTTCCAGTCCAGGGAAGACATGGCTTGGCAGATCGGGCTGGACTGTTCCCATGAGGCACAGGGTCAGACTGATTTGCATATAGCCATGTCTGAACTGGGGTGGCAGAGTGGGCTAAAGAACGGTGATGGATTAAACCCAGATCTTTTGACTGGGTGTGAGTGTTTGATTGATTCAGGTGCTCCGTCCATCACCACCCCCTTTTGTACTGCTTTTGGCCGCCATAAGTGTGGCAGGGTATGCTCAGACTTGAGTCCCTTGCTCACTTTGCCACTGGATTCAAGCAAGCCGGGCTGGAGACGGCTGGAATGCCAGAAACCGGTCCTCGGGAGCTTGTTTCCGGTCCAGGGAAGGCATGACTTGGCAGTTCGGGCTGGACTGTTCCCACGAGGCACAGGGTCAGACTGATTTGCATATATCCATGTCTGAACTGGGGTGGCAGAGTGGGCTGAAGAACGGTGTTGGATCAAACCCAGATCTTTTTACTGGGTGGGAGTGTTTGATTGGTTCAGATGCTCCGTCCATCACCACCCCCTTTTGTACCGCTTTGGCTGCCATAAGTGTGGCAGGGTATGCTCAGACGTGAGTCCCTTGCTCACTTTGCCACTGGATTCAAGCAAGCCGGGCCGAAGATGGCTGGAAAGCCAGAAACCGGTCCTCGGAAGTTTGTTTCCGGTCCAGGGAAGGCATGGCTTGGCAGTTCGGGCTGGACTGTTCCCATGAGGCACAGGGTCAGACTGATTTGTATATAGCCATGTCTGAACTGGGGTGGCAGAGTGGGCTAAAAAACAGTGATGGATCAAACCCAGATCTTTTGACTGGGTGTTAGTGTTTGATTGGTTCAGATGCTCCGTCCATCACCACCCCCTTTTGAACCTGTTCTTGGTTGTGTCACTTCTTCATGTCTGTTGAACCCTCCCATGGGGCATAGCCCAAGTACTTCTGTCCTTTAACTTCTTTTCTTCTCAGGCTACTTTTTTCTTTATCTTTAAACTGTCCTTGTGAGTGCACGTCTCGCCCGCCTTTTGTGATGGGTTGTTTAGGTGTTCAAATCCCTCTTCAGAAGTAATCAGGTGAGCAGGGTTCATGCTGGCGGTCGATGCAAACAAGTTTACATCTCCGAGATGTGCAAGTGATGTGACCCAATGTTGAAATGGTATTTTGGACAAGCTCTAGCTACCGTGTTGAGTTGAACAAGAAAAGTATAGAATAATGCAACATTAGTTCTTAGCTTTGGATCTCAGACAACTTATCTATTTGCTTATCAGCCTGAAACATTCATGCCAACCTCAAAAGGGAGAGGATGTGGCATCAGAGCTGCCTACTTTAGAACTGGGGAACTATGTTCAAAATTCAGCATCGGCACACCATCCTGTGATTCTGGGCAAATTTCTTAAGATTCTGTCCCTAAAATAAAAACATGTTTAATGTAACTGGTGCTCAGGTAAAGCACCACTTCTGGTCTGGTTTGCAGTTCATGTAGTCAAGCAAATTTATGCAGAAGAGGTCAGTGCATGTCTAGTGCTCCGAAGGCCAGAAATTCTACCCATGCAGGCCAGGTTCAGAGAAGGCCACAGTGTATTCAACAATCAAAAGCACAATAATTGCGTCTTGTTCTACATGTTTGAAAGTTAACAAAAGAAAAGGGGCACTGATATACAGTGTGACCAGATTTCCACTTCAAAGTACAGGTGCACAGGGGCATGTGGAAAGAAGGCCCTCAGTGGCTTCAGAGTGAAAGAAAGGGGCCCCCATTTGAGCAAACAGTTGAGTTGTTGGGAGAAGAAGCCCCCATGCACAGGAGTGTTAACATGTATGCAGGGTACATATAGATATAGGTATCCAAAAGAAAGTTGCCCAATTTTAGAGAAGCCACTCACAGGTAGGTTTCAAATTGCATTTAATGGAGCAGGCTGCAGTATGCTGTACAGAATAGTTTAACCCCAAAGTTCAAAGTGCCTGACGCGTTTCGTGCAGGGTCGCACTTCATCAGAAGCATCAATAGTTCACTGCTCGTAGCATTCATCTTTTTAAATGACTGTGACTACGTGCACAAAGGGCGTAGGCACGCCCCGAGCATTCTGGTCTAAGTAGTCCTTGTAATTTAACTTCAGTGATTAGCTTGCAGCAGAGAAATGGATTCAAACGAAACACCACAGTGGGCTGGGGAACACGTCTGAACACTACATCATGCACTGTGTTACCTCTCCACCTGCCCTTCCTGCCCCTTCGTGTGCCTCCTCCCAAGACGTGGCATGGGTCCATGAAATCATGGTCGGGCTTCTCTCCGACCGAGGCCGGCCGGTGTAAATCCAAAAGAAAGTTGCCCAATTTTAGAGAAGCCACTCACAGGTAGGTTTCAAAGTGCATTTAATGGAGCAGGCTGCAGTATGCTGTACAGAATAGTTTCACCCCAAAGTTCAAAGTGCCTGACGCGCTTCGTGCGGATTAGCACTTCATCAGAGGCATCAATAGTTCACTGCTCGTAGCATTCATCTTTTTAAATGACTGTGACCACGTGCACAAAGGGCGTAGGCACGCCCCAAGCATTCTGGTCTAAGTAGTCCTTGTAATTTAACTTCAGTGAGTAGCTTGCAGCAAAGAAATGGATTCAAATGAAATACCACAGTGGGCTGGGGAACACTTCTGAACAAGACATCATGCACTGTGTTACCTCTCCACCTGCCCTTCCTGCCCCTTCGTGTGCCTCCTCCCAAGACGTGGCACGGGTCCATGACATCATGGTCGGGCTTCTCTCCGACCGAGGCCGGCCGGTGTAAAACCAAAAGAAAGTTGCCCAATTTTAGAGAAGCCACTCACAGGTAGGTTTCAAATTGCATTTGATGGAGCAGGCTGCAGTATGCTGTACAGAATAGTTTCACCCCTAAGTTCAAAGTGCCTGACGTGTTTCGTGCGGGTCGCACTTCACCAGAAGCATCAATAGTTCACTGCTCGTAGCATTCATCTTTTTAAATGACTGTGACCACGTGCACAAAGGACGTAGGCACGCCCCGAGCATTCTGGTCTAAGTAGTCCTTGTAATTTAACTTCAGTGAGTAGCTTGCAACAGAGAAATGGATTCAAACGAAACACCACAGTGGGCTGGGTAACACTTCTGAACACGACATCATGCACTGTGTTACCTCTCCACCTGCCCTTCCTGCCCCTTCGTGTGCCTCCTCCCAAGACGTGGCACGGGTCCATGACATCATGGTTGGGCTTCTCTCCGACCGAGGCCGGCCAGTGTAAATCCAAAAGAAAGTTGCCCAAGTTCAGAGAAGGCCATCGTGTATTCAACAATCAAAAGCACAATAATTGCGTCTTGTTCTACATGTTTGAAAGTTAACAAAAGAAAAGGGGCACTGATATACAGTGTGACCAGATTTCCACTTCAAACTACAGCTGCACAGGGGTGTGGAAAGAAGGCCCCCAGTGGCTTCAGAGTGAAAGAAAGGGGCCCCCATTTGAGCAAACAGTTGAGTTGTTGGGAGAAGAAGCCCCCATGCACAGGAGTATGCAGGGTACATATAGATATAGGTATATGGACATGGGAATAACAACAATTAACAAAAAGCTAAATTCTGGCTTTGTGCACTGAATTTAACATTGGTGCACATAAGAGAAGCTAGAAAGTGGCAATACGAGGGTGGTCCCAAGGGCTGACATCATATGGACCCAAACAAAAAGCAATTAAAAGCTACAGGCACTTGAGGACATCAACCACACTTTGGAAGAGTACCATGATGCGGCAGACTGCAAGGTTAAACATTTGGGTAAATATGTGACTGCACGAACATATGGAGAGGGTGAATGTCCAGGTGCTATCCTCACACGCTTACAACCCACAAAACGGGAGGCTAGGACCATCATAGAAATTAAAGATGCGGATGGTAATCTAGTGCTTGATTAGGTGGGGATTGCTGGGAGATTTGCTGAGCATTATGCAGATCTATATAGATCTCAGATAATACAAGATGACAAAGCAACGGAGGATTACATAGCTCATATTCAAGTGAAATAGTTGACTCACACAGAGAACACCTCATGGCCCCCCTGGACTCTAGAGAAATCCAAATAGCATTAAAATGATGAGGGCAGAGTAGCTTTCTACAAAGCCTATCATGAACTTCTGGTTCCTCACTTAGTTACTCTATTTGAGGAGATGGCGGCAAATAAAATAATGCCCCCGTCGATGTGGGAGGCCATGATTGCCACTCTGCTGAAGCTGGGGTAACCTCCAAACTAGTGCTCTTCCTACCGGCCCCTGTCTCACTTGAATGTAGATACAAAATTATTTGCTAAAATTCTTGCCAACTTGTTAGCACCATTGGTCCCATTAGTGGTTGGAGCAGATCAGGCAGGTTTCGTCCAAGGCCACAATCCAACTTATAACCTCAGAACTGTTTTTAGCTCTATTCAAACTATGAACCTAGAAATCAAAGCCACTGAAATCTTTCTAGACACTGAGAAAGCATTTGACTTGGTAGAACGGTCATTTATGGAGGCAGCATTGCAATGCATATGGATGGGAGAGATTTGTATCCAATTAGTACATGTACTTTATAAGGATTCGATTGCTATAATTAGATTGGGGAATAAAGTCACGTTGATAATCCCCATTTCTCGTGGCACCCGTCAAGGTTGTCCTCTGTCCCCTCTGCTGTACGCCTTTATAGCAGAGCCCCTCCTGTGCCTTAAGGGAGTATCATGGACATATGGGAATCCGATTCCCAGACTATCAATTGATAGCATCGGCATACGCAGATGACATGCTCTTATATATCCGGGACCCTGAGAGACACCTTACTCCTGTTCTAGAGGAGGTTGTCCACTATGAACAGCTGTCTGGCCTTAAGATTAACTGGTCAAAAGCCTTGATTTTTCCACTAATGCCAGTTGCAGACCCAGTGACTATGGAATTCCCCCTACAGTGGACTATGCAGTTGGTCCAATATTTAGGAATTTAAGTTCATATGGACCCCCCTATTGTACTCACGTACAATTATGATAAGGCTTTATGCAAACTGGATGGTGACATATTTAGATGGATTAGGCTCCCGCTTTCATTGATGGGTAGGATATCATTAATGAAAATTATAGCCCTTCCTATTTCTGTTTCAAAATATCCCATGCTCCTCCCGTCCCATATGTTTTGCACTATAAGGTCGCTTTTAGTTAAGTTAGCTTGGGCTGGGAAACAACCTAGGGTTAAATGGGAGACACTCTCGCGGCCATACTCCACGGGGGTCTTAATGCCCCGGATCTAGAATTATTCTACAGGGCTGCCCAATGCGCACATGCTTATGCATAGATACATGGCCCACAGACCCTTCCACATTTATATATATAGTAGTAGCAGTCCCAATCACTCTCCCTCAGGTCATATTTAAAGCTCCGTTAAGAAATCACAGTGCTTTGGACTTCCTTAATGCTACTGTTCATGTCTGGTGGAATTTACTAGATAGGCAAATGGGGACGTTTCTGTACTTGCCGCTGGCCCATTTGGAGTGATGCACCTGGCTAACGACACACAGAGAAAGGGAAGTCTCCTCCACCTTACATAAGATAGGCATTACGTCAGGGACTTGTTCCAAGAAGGGGTGTTACCCTGCTGGGAGGATAGTCAGGTAGAGGGGCTTGCACATTTGACACTAGAAAAATATCAGTACTATAGAGTGAGACACGCTTTGTTAGACTTACTGGGCGAAGGTCTTTCAGAACCGACAGATGTTACAGCGCTTTCTCATATTATTTGATCCCCCTTCCTGTCTGAATTGGTTTCCAGCATCTACAGCCTCATGCAAGGTGACAGACGGTCATTGCCTCTGAAGGTGCGGCTAGACTGGCAAAAAGATGTAGGTTGCACAATAGATGACGATAATTGGAGCTACTGCTGTAGGATGACTAGACAAGTTTCATTGAATGGCAGTCACTGCCTCATCCACTTTATTTATATAAATAGGGTGCACTACATGACAGACAGACTATATGGGTCTGGAATGAGAGACTCTGCATCCTGTTTTCATTGTGCAGAGTCAGAGGCAGGGTTGCTACACATAGCCTTGTGCTTTCCTACAATTTTAGAGTTCTGGAATAAGGTATTTCATACCCTTAACAACATTACCAGGCTCTCACTAGATCCAGACCCGTTCTTAGCTTTGTTGCGGTACGACAAAAGAGTTGCTAAGAGTATACGGGGACAGTGGGGATTGTTCTGTTGCCAGCCAAAAGGCAGGTAGCTATGACATGGACTAAAGGCCCCTCTCCAACAATAGAGGACTGGACAAAATATATGATATATTGTAACACTCAGACAGAGGTACACAGCAAATTATTACCCCCTCAGAGCCAACACAAAATCTTTAGGCACCTATTCCAGCAATATATGATTGGCAAAGAGACAGGGGAACCTGAAGGGGGGGTGGCGCCAAGTCAGGCATTTGGCATGTCGATCCAAGTATTGGTAAATGTTGGACTTGGGCCTTTTTGGCAGGTTCACCCCTAAACATTTTGCCTTTGGCATGGGGGTAGTGATTTTAGGCCTCTGCACACTTTAGCACTGTGGCCCAGTGTAAAGTGCGTGCGCACTTTGAGTGCGTGTGCTGAGAGTGGCCTGCCCTCCCATAGGAATGCATGGGGGATATGTGTGCCCGTGGTAATTCCTGATATGTGGGGAGTGGAGGGTCGAGTTTGGTATGTGCGAACTCGTGGTAATAAATGCTGCGCAATGGTGTGCGCTGATTTATTGTGTCTAGGGTAGGAGTGCCACTTTTAGAAGTTTGCATTTCTGTGTGCTGTGAGATGTGAATTGTCTGTCTGGCTTGAGAGTGACAGGGGCTGGCTGGTGTGCTTGGCTCCAGGAGCCAGGGTGAGTCTGCCCGGTGGTGAATAGGGAGATCTGCATGTAGATGGGAGGGAGGAATTGCATCTGGGACCTGAATAGGGCTGTGCCGTCCCTCCACAATGCTGGCTCCACCTCCTGTGGTGCGTCTGATGTCCCTGGCCAGTCTTTTGAGTAGGGAGAGGGACTGAGCTAAAAAAAGTGCACCAGCACCAGTTGCATCTGGTTCTCCCCTTGCCTGAACCTTTGAGACAAAGGATTTGTGTATAAAAGAAGGGGCTGTGACCCCATGAAAATGTTCTAGTTCTTGGATTTGAATCTACCAGGGGCGTGCTGCTGCTGGGGCCCGGGGGAATGCTTTCCTCCCTGTCCTCTGCCCTGCCCCTGGATGCCTGGAGGACTTCTTTTTCTGGGACCCCTTGTTGCCTTGCTTGCTATTCCCAGGACCCTGGAAAGACTTTGGCAGCCCCCTTTTGCGCCCTGAGAGCGCTGGGCTGCCTTTCTTCTATTTTTCCCACAGGAAAGCGTATGGGCTGCGCAGATCTAATGCTGCAGCCCTTTTGAGAGTGATTCCCTCTGCCTGGGTATTCCCCCCTTCTTGTGCTCCTAGCGGGTGCCCACCCTTGCTTATTTTAGTATTCCATTGCAGGTGCCCACCCTGCATCATGCCTGCTTATTTTTGTTTCCCTTAAGCAGGTGCCTACACTGCATTATGGCCGCCGTGCTGATGTTAATTTGAATTGCGCGGGTGCCCACCCTGTGACTTTGTCTGCATTTCTCTCTAAAATTCGAGCGGGTGCCCACCCTGCTTATCGCAGCCCTAGCGGGTAACCACCCAGCTTGCTATATTTATTTTTCATCCCGAGGGAGCCTGCCCCTCGTTTTGCACCAGAGAAGCAATCACCGCCGTGACCCGTGGTGAAATCGGAAGTCAGGCCACCAGGTGCCTGACGGTGGGCGGGACTTCCGGTTTCGAGGAGGAAGTCCAGTGCACGCTTGGCAGCCTGGAAAATTGCCTGCAGCCGCCCGGGTGAAGAGAGAAGTGGTGGCCGGGCCGCTGTTGCATGCATGGGGCTCCCATGAGCGAGGGAAACCCCGCGTGTGCAGTGAGCCCCGCCGAAGCCTGCCCAGCGAGGAGTCCTGTCCAGTGAGTGATGCCAGTTGGTAGGGGGGCCCATAGCGAGACACCCGATTGGTGCCCGCCCCATTATTGCTTTTTGTTCCTGAGCGGCCTCGCCAGAGGGCGGGCCGCTCCCGCCATCGTTTGCACTGATCATGCCTCGTTTAGCCGGTCGCTTCCACAGGGGCCACATTGGTGTTGAAAGACCTCAGAGGGGTCCCGAGGGCTAGAAGTGCCCGTGCCTGCTTTTTTGGTGATCCTCAGCTGCACTGCACCAGTTATTTTCTGTAGTGGCGCATAGTTATTTCAGGAGCCCGTGCGCTCCAGGGGGACAGGTTTACTTTCAGAGCCAGATGGCTCCAACAAGTGGCGCATTTGTTCCCCAGGGCCAGGGAGGGCCCGTGCCGCACTTCTACTCATGGCTGCCCAGCAAGTAGTGGGCAGATGCACCGTTTAGGTCCGTTATTTTAGGGGGACATGTCTTATTAATCCAGGAGTGAGACGCACTGCTTTGCCCCATCTCTGCCTGCACAGCTGCGCAGCACTTGGTGCCAGCTGCAACGTTTAGGCCCTTCAATGAAGACTCCCAGCTGCCCAGCAAGTAGTGGGCAGCTACCACGTTTAGGTTTGCGCCAAGTGCGCTCCTATGACAGACGCTGCATAGGCAGCGTGCCCTGACTTTGGACAGAGGGCATTTGAGCCACTTAGAAATGCCAGTTATCTCAGGGCACTATTAGGTTTTGTAGGGCGCAAGGCCCCAATGTCATTTTTATAGGTGCTAGGAAATTTCATGTTTGTAGTATGTTTTATGCACCTTAATTTATGCTTTTATGATTACTAGGTTTTACCTACCAGATGCAGGTTATGTTACTAAGTTTATTTCCTGATGCAAGTTATGTTTAGGAGTTGTGGTCTACTAGATTTAGATTTAGATTTATGAGGTTGGCGCAGAATTGAGTTCTCGCTTTATGTGATATTGTGCCTGTTATGATTTATATTACAGGTTGACACTGAGTATAGTGTCTGCCAGTGATTACTGGCTGTGTTCTAAGTTCATATATATTCTTACTTTTACTATTTCTTTACCAAGTGCTAATTCTGACATTGGCCCACATGGCCCTGTCATGATTAAATAATCCCTTGTAAATATTGCCCATGCCAGTTGGCACAGTGTATATTGTGTGATTACTATCTGATGTGTTTTTATTATAATACAAAGGCTATTTTTATATAACCTTGTGTGGAGTTCATTTTGTGGTGTGCCTAGTGTGTTGTTACTGTGTGTATGGTGCAAATGCTTAACACACTGCCTCCGGGATAAGCCTAACCGCTCGTGCCAAGCTACCAAGGGGGTGGGCAAGGGTTATCTTTGGCCTGTAACTCCCTTTCCCTGACTAGAGTGGTGGTCTCTGCCTGGCTATGGCGCAAGCCTTAGCCAACCAGAAATCCCCATTTCTAACAGTAGAGAAGTACAGTCATAATTGATTGAGAGTTATGGGTTGAATCATTGCTTTATTAAACTTGTACAAAAGATCATGTCAGCAGGAGTTTCTCCAGCATTACAACTGTATATGGTCCTGTTTTCAATTTCCCAGTGTATTATCTAACTGAGTCAATGTGTCCTTGTTGGACTTGGCCCTTTTGGCAGGTTCACCCCGAAACATGTTGCGTTCTCCTAGCCTTTTTCTGTAACCTAGTGTTGGTGATTTTAGGCCTTTGTGCACTTTAGCACTGTGGTCCATTGTAAAGTGCGTGCGCTCTCTGTGTATGTGTGGTGAGACTGGCCTGCCCTCCCATAGGAATGCATGGGGGCTATGTGAGTCCATGGTAATTCGTGATGTGAGAGGAGTGCAGGGGCGAGTTTGGGATGTGCGAACTCGTGAGAATAAATACTGCGCAATGGTGTGCATGGATTTATTGTGACTAGTGGAGAAGTGGCACTTTTAGAAGTTGGCATTTCTGTGTGCAGTTTCTGCCTGCCTGATGTGAATTGCATGTCTGGCTTGTGATTGACCGATGCTGGCTGGTGTGCTTAGCTCCAGGAGCCAGGATGGCTCTGCCCGGTGGTGAATAGGGAGATCTGCATGTAGATGGGAGGGAGGAGTTGCACCTTGGACCTGAATAGTGCTGTGCCTTCCCTCCACAATGCTGGCTCCACCTCCTGTGGTGCGTCTGATGCCCCTGGCCGGTCCTGTGAATAGAGAGGGGAGCTGAGCAAAACAAAGTTCTCCTGAACCAGTTGTATCTGGTTCTCCCCTTGCCCTACAGTTGTAGACAAAGGATTTAGTGGTATAAATATAGGGGTTGTGACCCCATGATGTTGTTCTGCTTTGGATCCTGACAGAGGGTGGCTTGCTGCTGGTGGGGTCCAGGAGGGATCGCCATTGGGGCTGTCTCCTTGCTAGAGTGCCCTGTGTGCTGGCTCCTGGGCCCTACATTGCCCCCCCGATGCCCAGGACTTCTGGGACCTTGTCCTCTTTATTTTTATTGTGCCAAGGCATGATGGAGCCTTCTAGCGCCTAGGGAACGCTTTATTCTACCTTCCCCTGAAAGGGAAAAGCGTGGGCTGAGCAGCGCTGTGCTGCAGCCCCCTTTGGGAGGAAACCCCCCCCCCTGGTGGAATTCCCCTGTCATGCCGTGATTGCGGGTGCCACCCCGCTTATCTTTATTTAGTTACGGGTGCCCACCCCGTTTTTGGTGCCAGTGATTCAGCAGGAGCCCACCCTGCTTTATGTTTTTAATTACAAGGGAGCCCATCCCTCATTTTGCCGACAACGAGAAATTCACTGCCACGCCCCTCGGGGAAAACAGGAAGTCAGGCCCGCGCTGCATGACTGCTGGCGGGGCCTGGGGTGTTCATTTTCTGCTTCCCCCTGTCTGGGGGAAGCCGTGATGCGTGGATGGCCGATAGCAGCGCGGGGGTCCCAGAGGTGAAGGGAAGCCCCGCACCACAGAAAAATACAGCTGCAGCCAGCGAGGCTCTCAAGAGTGAAAGAGAGCCCACCCTCTGCACAGCCGAGGCGCCCGAGTCAAGAGAGGGAACGGGGCTCCCATGAGCAGTGGGGAGCCCTGGTGAGACAAGGAGAGGATTCCGGTGCAAGGTACTTTTGCGGGGGGCGCGCTGGGTAGAGGAAGAGGAGCCCCCGCAAAATAAGAGCCTCCTCCAACCAGAGCCGGTGAGTAGGGCTCCGTGGGGACGGCAACTCTGGAGAAATGTAGTGCCAGTGGGGCACAGAGTCAGAGCGGCCCGGGTTGTACAGAGGGCCGCTCCAACGTGGCGAGTGTTGTCTAGAGGGCCAGAGGAGTCCGTGGGCATTTTCTTTAGTGCACCAGCGTGATCTGATATCTCACAGCAGCACCGCAGTTGCGGGCCACTGCAACGTCCTCTGGGTGCCTGATTGGTCACTTTTAGAGCCAGGTGGCTCCAACACTCCGCAGATTTAATTTAGGGCCCAGATGGCTCCAACCAAGGGGACACCTAATTGTCTACAGGGCCAGAGGGGCCATGTTTTTCCTCGTGGTGTGGCATAGTGATGCCCACATTTCTGCAGTATTAAGAGAGTCCCTAAGAGGGACAGAAGCGACACAGTGGTGCCAGGCCTCATATGGGGATCCCCAGCTGCCCAGCAAGTAGTGGGCAGCTGCAATGTTCAGGTCTCTCTTGACTTTGGGGATATGCCTGAGCTACGGGTGAGTTGCACTCCTTTGCCTCGACACAGCTGCGCAGCACTTAGTGCCAGCTGCACTGTTTAGGTTTGTGCAGGGGCGCAATTGGATTTCGCTGCATTGGCAGCGCGCCCTGACAATCTGGACACAGGGCATTTGAGCCCCTTTTTGGAGGTGGCCAGTTGGCCAGGGGGACTGGGGGGCTGGTAGATTTATAGGGCACCAGGTCCTAATGTGATTTATGTACTAATGTGATGTGGTGCTAGGGAATGTAATGTGTGTAGTATGTTTCATGCACCCTGTTTGATACCTCTAACTGTGGTTTATGATTATGAGGTTGTTTTTGCAAATCATGGTTTATGCTAGTGAGATTATGTTTCACTGTGTGAGGTACACCCCTAATGTGAGTCATGCTTAGGAGGTTAGAGTCTAATGCTTTTAGTCTTGTGAGGTGATTGCATAATGTGTTTATTCTGGTGAGGTTGTCGCAGAATGTAATCCGCGCCTGATGGGACTATGCATAATGTAATTTATGTTACAGGCTGATGCTAAGTAGCGTGATTACCAGTGTTTACTGGTTGTACGTTTATGATCTGTTTTACTTTTACCAAGTTCGCTTTGTGATGGTCCTGACAGTGGTCCATGTGGCCCTGTCAGGTGTAGATAATCCCTTGTGAATATTGACCATGCCAGTTGGCACAGTGTAGTTTACTATTCTAATGTGTTTTGAGAATACAAAGGCTATTTTTGATATAACCTTGTGTGGAGTTCCTTTTGTAGTGTGCCTGGGATGTTGTTGCTGTTGTGTGCGTGCGCAAATGCTTTACACATTGCCTCCAGGATAAGCCTGACTGCTCCTGCCAAGCTACCAAGGGGGTGAGCAGGGGTTATCTTTGGCGTGTAACTCCCCAGCCCTGACTAGAGTGGTGGTTTCTGCCTGGCTTTGGAGCAAGCCTTAGCCAACCAGAAATCCCATTTCTAACATTCCTGTACTGTGCTCATAACTTGACATGATAGTATTGTATTTGCGTTATGTTAATCAAAATGCAATAAATAAAATAGTTTTAAAAAAGAAAAAGTAACGTTGCGAGAACTTCTGATGCCTTGATCGAAGTGTGATTACAAAAAACAAGGACATTGGGGGAGGAGTTTAATGTCTACTGTACATTAAAAGAAAGAGCATTTCCTTATTTGCCATTTACATGATTAAACCATTAATAGGAGATTAAGGGACAGATGTATGTCTGATTACTGAGTGCCATGTACTAGCCCTATTATGCGAGCCTCTAATTAAATAGCGACTCGCAACATAGGGTTAGCGGCTCGCTATTAGGAAGGGGCATTCTGAGGGCATCCCTTCCTAATAGCGAGTCTAAACCCTATGTCAGAATGTTTTGCGACCGCAATTGCGGTTGCAAAAAACTCGCAGTTTACCACCCTCTTCAAGAGGGTGGTAAACCATTCGCAAACAATAAGTGGTCCCCAGGGGACCCCTTCCCCTTTGTGAATAGGTGAGCAAACATGTTTTCAGATCAGATCCCAGGGACCAGTAGCTGCCCTTAAAAAATGAAGCAAAAACGATGTAAAGGAAAACTGGATGCATTAAAAAAAACTACTTTATTTAAAAGCAGTCCCAGACATGGAGGTCTGCTTACCCCAGCAGGCCACCGTCCCTAGGGGTGCCAGCCATTGCCCATGGGGTCGCAAATTGCAACAGCCTCATTAATATGCATGAGGCATGCAATTTTCAACCCCATTGGGAATCGCAAACAGTGTCTCAGCCACTACTGTACATTGGTAATTGTGACTCGCAAATTGCGACTCACAATTTTACGCGTATTGCGAGTCCCAATTGCCAATGGTCGTACATCTGTCCCTAAATGTTTAATTAATGATATCAATCTGCAACTAAATCATAAAACTTACCTTGCTGCACATTTTATAGGCATAATATAGCACACGTTCATTTTCCAAGGTTTCCTAATGACTTCTGCTGTAACCATGGAATTTTCTGAATTTGCTTCCACATTTTATACGATTCAGAGTGCTCTGATAGGGAGGGCATTTTTTTAGAAGTCTGTAGCTTCATTTTTACTCTCAGTATGTGAAATGAAATTGGTTGTTGGTGTGAAGAGTTCTTGGGCCACCCTAGTTGATAAGGCATGGGCCAAGGCAGGAAAAATCGGGGTCTCAAAATGGTAGCGGGACCATGTGACCCTCACCTTACCGGATGTTCCCAACACACGCGCAGGCTGTTCCAATCTTTCTTTTCTCACATAGATACTGCAAAGGCAATGCAGGGAAGCCATGAGTCAAGTTAGAACGGGTACAGCCAGGGCCGGACTGGCCGTAGAGGGCACCCGGCATTTCCCTATTGGACGGGAAGGGCAGGGGGGCCAGTTTTGGTCCAGTGAGTGGGCTTTTTTGTTCGTGAGGGCTGGAAAATCGCCCCCTTGTAACAAAAGCACAGCAGCAGTGGTCCTGTCCTTCCCTCCTCACTCCCCCTGCCCGGGACCAGTCGGTCATAATTGCCAGGGCTGGTCTGCGATCCCAGTCCTGCTCTGTGTACAGCACACACATTAGCAATGAAAGATGTCCTCATCCGTGAGCTTTTCCGAGTACTGTTGTTGGATGATTCAAAGGGCTAAACCATATGACAATATCTTGACTGCAAAGAAGGCAAAGAAAAAGGCGTTTGTTTTTGTTATCAAGTATATGCTATAAACATCACTTATGAAGTCTCATTACCATGGAATGTCTTAAACTATAGTTACGGTTTTGATGACTCAAAACTTCTCAACCATACAGTGCCTCTTTCTTTGTAGTTTATCATTTGGTGTTTGTCTTTCCAGTGAGGTGTTTTCCTTTACAATGCAGATCATCTCCCTCAGAGCTAGATGTCACCTGGTTCAGTTTGCAATATGACCCCACTTACCGAATTGTGCGGAAGTTCTCTGTACAATGCTTACTTTTAGAAGTTGGTGCCTGCCTTGGTGTACTCAGAGCAGCATGTGTTTAACGTATCATACTTGACTTTACAGTGCCTATTCATTTTACATTTACCGCACAATAGTTGTGCTCGTGGTGCAATGCCAACCTTCAGTAAATAGAGTTTCACTTTTATTTTTAGGTGTAACTCTGTTTAAATCACAATGCAACACCATATATGTTAAACTGCAAAAGTATATGCATGAAATATGCCCACCCATTCTGGATGTTAGTTGCAATACCAATTCAGGTTCAGACAGGACCTATTGGCTTTGCCAATGCACTTTTGAAATGTGGGGTACTTCACACACGGACCATCATCAAAAATGTCCACATAAAGTAATTGTGCCAAATATGTGATGTTTTTTTCCCAACATCCTGGGTATTCTGAAGGTACCCAAGGTTTGTGGATTACTCTGAAAAGGCACAGAAGAAAATATTTTGTGTTTTGGGTGCAATGGGAATAAAGTGCTGCACAAGAAAGTGTTAGTTTTTTTATGGGATCAACAAAGTGTTTGCTGGTCTGGAATCAAGACATTCCTGGCTTTAATGAAAAACCAGTTTTTGCAATTTTATAATAGTTACTTCATTAAAAAAAAAATCATAGTTTCATCCTACTTTCAGTTTGTGGTGGAAACAAGTGTGAAATCAATGGGTGATCTCGGAAAACTTCACATTTCTGAAAAGTAGGTAAAAATTAAAAATCAGCAATAGGTCATTTGTGTAGCTCCCTCAAGGTTTACCCAAAGAAACTAAGAGTCAGATTTACGAACTTTCGATACACAACTCAACACAGCCAGCCAAATTGCTGAGCTACGTCAAATGGAAAGAGCAGGAATACTCCATAATTACTAAGATAAGGCGTATTCCTGTTCTCGCTGCTCTAGTGTACTGTGTGCAACCTATCACCAATGCAGGTGGAAGGGTACCTCCATTGCAAGCAGGATTGTTTTGGTGCATGAAGTGATACCTTTATGAACACAAACAATTCTCAAAGGCATTTTCCTTTTTCTATAGATTCTGCAGAATGCAGCACATGCAGAAAGAGGAAACATCAAGGAGAAATGAACACATTTCTCTTCATTACACCTCTATTGGAATGGTGTTGCATTGTGATGCCTTCCCAGGCTAGCTACCCTTAGTAAATCTGGGAATGTGCCAAAATCCAAAGGTGGGTACATGTGAACACCCACACTCCACCCATGGAACGCCATCTCTGCGCACAGTAATGCAAGGCAGTGATTTGCACTTCTTTGTGTTAATTTGGATTTACTAAGCGACCCAGAGCGATGCAAGATGATTTTGTGTGGCTTAGTAAATATTAGGTCTGGGCAGTGGACTCCACTCCATTTGCGGAGTTTTCTGCACTCCGCGGAGTTTGCGGAGTGCAGAAAACTCTGCTCTGCATAGTGCAGGGTAGTTTTTTTCCCCACTCGCACTCTTGGGTAAGTTGGCAAGCACGGGCTGCTGCTCGGGTATACTTTCTACCAGAGCGGCAGGAAGGTCAGTGTGAATGGCAGTTCCCACCACACTCCACTGCTTAGGGAAGTCCGTTGAGTTTTTATGTCACTATGCAAACTTCGCCCCCAGGCCTGGTAAATACCACTCAAGCCCTTGCTTAGCCTTGCGTCAATCTGGGCCTAATGGTTTAAAAAAATATTATGAAAAAGAGTAGTAAATATAGCCAATGATGACAATGGTTTCACCTGTAATCTTTTGCCCTGATGACTGATTTACAAATATATTTTTCCATCCATTAGACACCACTGGGTACAGGGATGTTTAGGGGTTGTTTGTTGTCCAAACAAATGTGATAGCCAGAGCCAATAACTTATCTGCAGCTTATAACTAGGTGTTATTGTGAAGTTGGCTTAAATCATAAATTTTCTTCATATTTCTATGAGATAATGTTCCAGACGCTGTGTGGAGGCACAAACTTCTTACCATCGGGCATTTGTACACTTGTTTTCGTAAAAACAGTACTCCACTTGTGTGAGTGGGTGGCAGGAAAGAGCCCAAAACACAACATGGCCAGATCAAATTGCTCCTCACAAAGCCAACCCTTTTTTTTACAATGTGTGTAGCTGTGGATTTGGGGTTCAGACCTGAGGAAACCTAACAAACTCAGACATTTTCAAAAGGTAGATGCTCAGGGGAGTCCAGCATGATTTGGTTTGTGTAGATACCACTGCTTTTTCTTACCCACAATGTCCCCCAAACCTGAACCTTTGGCAGCAAACACATATTTTCCTCACACTTCTGCGAGAGAAAGTTCCAGAATCTAAAGGGACCCACAAATTTCCTCCACCCCAAGGTCCCCACGCTTTTCCCAATAAAAGCAATATCACACTTGGGTGGCTGAGCCTTGTGCCATGCCACAAACACCACAAAACGAGTCGGGAGAAAAGGAAGGCCTGGTTTCCCATCAAAACCAAGCAAACAAGCAAGAGGACTTCATTTCCCGTCATTCATTTGAACAAGATACTACTGCATTTTTTATCATCCAACACTATAGGAAGTGACATAAACTGCTGACTCCCTTCTTCCATCAACTCTTAAGGGAGTCTCATTGCCTGGGTGTTCCCAACAAAAGGCAGTCCCAGACAAGGGGGCTGCCTATTTGGACTTTATAGGAGCAGAACCCCTGTTGTACAGAAACGTACAAAGTTGGGTGAAATCATGTTATTACCAAGCACCACATACTGCCTATCCCCACAATGACACCCATATGTAGCTGGCCCAGATACGTACGTAGCATTTACACAACATATAGACATAACCTCACACACACTGCACAAAGTGACTCATGCCCTTAAACTACGGAACACACGTCCCAGCTCATGACTGTTAACGCTCACTCAGCAGTATTCCATGCATAAGTCATCACCTACTTCATCACCCACTAGAATCCTGACACTTTTTTAGCACAGGAACATGGTTCATGCCCACATCTTTGCAGATCCTAAATGTCCTTCATCCCACATGCTACAACTTTTATTGTGTGGACCTTACACATAAGAAGGGAAGATGCCCTGCTGTCATCCATAAATTCTCCTTGTCCTGCACCTGAGGCATGCAAGTAACCCTCAACCCCCTAGACCTGCTGCCATGCCATTTGCTACTCTACAACCATCCACCTTCTATCTCAATGGCTGGAATCTCAAGCAGAATAAGGTCTTCCTTGATACATTCTCAGATCCCCTCACCACCTCATCATCCATTCAATATACCCTCCTGGGTGATTTCAACCACCCAGACAACACAAAATAAAACTAAACAAATTACACCCTCTTCACCCTCATTAACCCTTTTGCTATAGACATTTTCACCTTAGATGTGAATTGTTTGGGTAGTGCGCGCTCCGGCCTCCATAAAGTATCTACACCAAATTTGAAACCTCAAATATTTTTTACCACAGTTTTGACATTTTTCAGAGAGGTTGACTGTTTCTCCTAATTTTTGTGCTTTCGACCTACTACCAGATTGTGATGGATGCCAGAGTGAAACCCCTGGGTGATCCAGGAAACTACATTTCTGAAAAGTAGACACAATTGGGATGATTTGTTTAGATCTCTCAATATTTTCCACAACAAACTAGCTGTTGAAATAAAAAAATAAAAAAAATTAGTAGAAAAAGGTCAAATGTGACATTATTTTCACTAAAACTTCTTCTCATGAAGGTCAATTTCCAAAAGCAATATATGATATATCAGGATTGTAGGATCGCAAAGAACCCGAGGGACCAACAGCCATCAACTGAAATACACATTACAATAGTTTTTCATTGTGTACTGGGTATAGAACAATCCATGTGGTAAAATATAAAGAGTGAAAAATGAGAGCTAGCCCTGACAGACTCAGGGTGGTGCTCCCCCCCCCCATGTTTTGCCTTCTTCCACAAGTGCTTTTGCTCCCTCCTTTAAACATGGTAATATTGCTTCAACCCCAATTGGTATATTGAATTTACTCCTAAGTCCCTAGTAAAGTGCTCCACGTGTGCCCAACGCCTGTAAATTAAATGCTTCTAGTAGACCTGCAGCACTTATTGTGCCACCCATTAAAGTAGCCCTATAACCATGCTTAGGCCTGTCATTACAGAACCAGTGTGTACAGTTTACACTGTCATGTCGATCTGGCAAAATAAACTTTTTGTCAGGCCCAAACCTTACCTTATTATACATATAAGTCACCCCGTAAGGTAGGCCCTGGACAACCCAGAAGGCAGAGTGCAATGCATTTACAAGGCAGGACACGTACTTTTAAGTTTTACATGTCCTGGTAGTAAAAACCCTCAAACTCTTTTTTAACTACAGCAATACTTAGATCTCCCATGGGATGACCTTATTACGTTCTATAAGAGTCATTTACAAAAGGAAAGATATAAATGATTCAAGTTTGGTTTCTCTGGAATCACAATTAAAAATCCAAACTTATGAAGCCAAATTTTAAATTGAAATTCTGAAAATGTCACTTTTTGAAAGATGGCATTTTCTAACTTCAGAATTACCAATATATGGTTTGGCAAATGCGCAGCAAGGCCACGCCAACATAGAAATAAACAAAGTGAAATGCCAATGCTACCACTCAACTGTGCTGCTGAAGGGACTGTCACTCTACAGGAATTCTGTTTTTTTGTACTGACTTGCTGTGCTGGCGTGCTGCCTGGACGAGTGGACTTGACCTGCATCACTTGAACCCAGAGGACTCCAAGGCCTAGCTGACTGGCCCCCTGATCTGAAGTCTCAGGGACATAAAACACTTCCAACCCTGGGAGGTGGACCAAAGGTGTCTCTCCAGCAGAATCAACACATCCTCTGCTGAGTGACACATCCCGTTGAGTGAGTGGCACATCATTGAGCTAAACTGATACATTGCCTCTTTGTGATTTGACCCATCGCAAAACATTCGCATCACCGCTCCATCCCACATTTTGGGACAAACTCATTATCTTTGGACCACCACTGCGGGACAACTTTCCAGGCTTAAGCTCCTCCATCAAATCATTAATTGCAACCTTGAAGATAAAGACAAACCTCCGCATTGCAGCTTCAACTCTAATCGGAACCAGCGCATCATCTCCACTACACCTCACATCCTGGACACCGGTATTCGCATCGCAAATCCCATCAACAGGATCCTCGATGCTGACGCATCAGGACCTTACACCACAGTCTTGTGGCATCTCGCTGTTGATATATTGCCTCTGCTATGTGATGTATCTTCAAAGCGGATCCATGCAAATGTTCCTTTGGTTGAGTAAGCCTTACTGGGTCCCTGTAGCTGACCCGCACTCTATTTTGGTCAGCCTGGCACGATCAGATATCTCCGGTGAGGGCTTCATGTTTGTAAGACCTACTTTATAGTTTATTCTTGAAAAATTCATAACTCAAGTTCTACTTATTAGATTTCTGTGTTTAGTTCTTGTTTTACTCCTAAAATTGAGCTCTGTTCTTCTAACCTGGTATGAATTCCTTTTGCGTGTTGTTTGCACTGATTTATTGTTTGAGGTGTTGCACAAATACTTTACACATTTCCTTTAAAGCTAAGCCTGATTGCTCAGTAGTAAGCTACCAGAAAGGGGGCACATGTTATTTTTGGGTTTGCCTGCTTCTTACCCTGACTAGAATCATGGTTGCTGCTTGACTAGGGTGCAATATCAGTCAACGAACAACCCAACCTCTAATAATGGGTATAAAAGAAGCCTATGTATTTCTGAACTAGACAGCAGATACAACGTGTTTGAGCAGTGGTAATTTGTACATCGCTGAACTTGTGGATACCCATAATACCGTGTGATTCTGAGGGCATGTATAAAAATGCCTTCTCTCTTTGCCTTACATTTGGAAGGCGCAAGTGCAGAGGAATTCCGATTGGTAATAAGAAAGGTTCTGCCATTCTGTATTTCCACATGTCTCCCGACAAAAAATATAAAATGGGTATCTCACTTGGGGGGGTAGGCCTAGTGCCTATCATTGGAAAAGTCCTTCAGCGCAACATAGAGACCTCAAATGTTCCACTGAAAACTGACTCTCTGTTTGAAATGCAACTAGTTGTGGATTTTGGGCTCTAACTCAGCTGGCACCTAGGGAAAGCAAGGAGACCTGTACATTTCCTAAAACTAGACACCTAGGGAAATCCATGGTGGAGTGACTTGTGTGTCTCTCACCAGGGTTTCTTGCCCAGCAGTCTTTTGCAAACCTCAAATGTTGACTAAAAACACACATTTTCCTCACATTTCTGCTTTGGAAAGTTTTGGAATCTGTAGGAAATCACTATTTTCCTATCACGTATCATTCCCTCACTCCATCCTATAAAAATGGCAAATCACTTTTGTGGATAGGCATAGTGTCCGCACAGGAATGGCACAAAACTGCAACATGGTCACCACATCTTTTCACTGAAAACTGATCCTGTTGTTAGCTGTGGAATGTAGGCCCTAGCTCAGCAGGCACCTAGGGAAACCAATCAAACTGTTGTGTAGTTCCAATAAATCTTTTTTGGGTCTGCCTGTTTAGACAGCATAAACTTAGGGATTGGTGTCCAGACTGATTCCAGAATCCCCAAAAGGATATGTTAGCCTGTAGACCAGCTATCTCACAGTGCCACTATAAGCCCCCCCACCCCACCTTACCAGGGAGCGAATCGTTTCTTACAACTATCGAACATGACAACCCTGTCCCCTCAGGCATCATAGAAACAGTACACTACTTTTCACTCCGGCACTCATGCTCACTTGGTCTCCGAGAGATACACAGTAAAAAGGGTGGGGATGTTTTCAATAAGCATTTATTGAAACAGCGTCATTCTAATATAAAATACCTGTGCTGCAAAATCAATTAGACAGAAACAGATATATACGATTACAAGCACCAACAGAGTAGATAAAAGGTAGAATTCTACCATTGTGCTAAAATAGTGAAAATATGCAGGCTTGTATATATGCATTGCAGTAATCACAAGTACTCCTAAGATGTAAACCCTAACTAAGTGTACCTATCAAGTATGTAGGTGTGAAGCCAACAATCCGCTAGAAAAGAGCCAACCCCATTACCTGATGGGAGAGAATGAAAGACCCCGTCTTGGTCTCAAGTTGGACACCCCGCAAAGGATGTCAGACTATTGCGTCCTGAAGTGTCTGCGCGCAGGGACTTCAGCGTCTCGTGTCAGAGTGGATGCTTCTCCTCTGGTTTGCCCAGCGAATATGTGGTGCTTTTTACCCGAAAGCTACCCCCAGGGGTTCTACCTAGATGTGTCATGGCACTGTGGGTCTGTCGTCCAAGGATGAAGATAGCGGTGATTTGTACAGTGTTATTATAGAGAAGATGGTAATCGGGGTGTGTGAAACTAAGAATCCTCATGCATAATAAATTAGGCTAGTTTTCAAAGAAAACCACACAACATTTATTCTGCACCTCACTAGGTAAAAGGTCAGCACCAGAGCCATTATGTAGCGCATGGTAGGACAAATGTAGATATATGGTTGTGCAGCTACCTAATATATATTGGGATACATAGTGTCTCATAACAAAACCTGTACATTTATGAAAACTAGACACCTAGGAAAATCCAGAGTGGGGTGAATTGTGTGGCTCCCAACAGGTTTTCCTACTTGCCCTCGCAAACCTCGAAGTTTGACTAATAAAATTCCTTTTCCTCAATTTTCTGTGAGTGTTGTTCTCGAATCTGGGGGGGGGGGCAAAATGTCCTACCACCCAGTATTCCCTCAGTTAGCCCACTACAAATTGTACCTCACTTGTTTGAGAAGGGCTTATTGCATGCAACAGGAAAGACATTCAAAATACAACATAGATGTTGCCAGTTGGAGAACTTGGTCCCTAGCTCGGTCAATACCTAGTGAAAACTAGCAATCCTGTAGATTTTTTTAAATTATAAACCCTGGGGAATCCCTAAATTCTATCTACAAAAACAAATTTCCCTCACAGCTCTGTGATTGTAAGTTCTGAAATATACAGGGAGCTACAAATTTCCTATGACCGACCATACCCCCAAAAAGAATGGTACCTCACTCTTGTGGGCAGGTCTAGTGTCCGCGAGAGGCAAGGCCCTAAAATGCAATGTGGAGACATCAACATTTCCTGACACAAAAATAATCTGATTTGGTAATGGGGTAGCAGTATTTTTGTGGTCACGGATCGATGGCCACGCAGAGAAACTTACCAAATCCAGATGTTTCTGAACAATAGAACCTATGGGGAGTTTAGGGTCGTACACCTTGTGAAGATATCAAACAGTTTTCTTACCCACAATGCCATGCAAACCTAAAACTTTGCCTAAAATTACAGATTTTTCTTTAATTTCTGTGACATAAAATTCCGGATTCAGCAGGAATCCACACAATTCCTACCACCCAGCATTCTCCCACTTGTCCAGATAAAAATGCTACCTCACTTGTGTGGCTGGGCCTAGTGCATGTGACAGACAAGTATCAAATCAAGGTCTGAGAGACGATTATTGACCCTGGTTTGATGTGTGCCTGGGTCCAAACACTGGAGCTATCTCTATTGGCAACTTCTCCACATTGCGTTTTGGGGCCTTTTGTATTAATGACGCTAGGACCAGCCACACAAGCGGGGTAACATTTTTATCACAGCAAGTAGGGAAAGGCAGGGTGATAGGGATTTTGTGGATCCTTGAGTCTTCCAGAAGATTACATCAAAGAAATAGAAGACAAATGTGCAATGTTAGTCAAAGTTTGAGATTTGCAATGCATTGTGTGCAAGAAAATGTCATGCGATCCACACAAGGCACACTGTCTTAGATTACCCCAGGAGTATAGTTTGCAGAAATTCCTAGATTTGGTAGGTTTCTCCGGATGGCAGCTGACCTGAGCCCGAAAAGTACAGCCATTCAGCATAGAAGTAAGACAATATTGGGACTTAGATCAACTCTGCTACCCATATGTATAAAAAACGGCATCCAAAATCACAATTTTCCTTCTTATCAAAAAGCATAAAGACTGTTGGGGTAATATAGGAGGTGGAGGCTAGGCAAAAAGGGTGGGCCATACTTTGTAGCAAATAAAAAACTCCCTGGTATCTAGTGGGCTTTATGCTCCTCCCACTGGGGTAGTTTGGAGTTAAAGCCTTATTTTCTGCCCCCTGAGGGGGCAGACAGACTGTTGCAGGTCATTTGAGGGGTTGGGGT
Source organism: Lissotriton helveticus (assembly GCF_964261635.1). Classification (NCBI taxonomy): domain Eukaryota; kingdom Metazoa; phylum Chordata; class Amphibia; order Caudata; family Salamandridae; genus Lissotriton; species Lissotriton helveticus. Next base: position 1,759,021,220 of record NC_136065.1, read on the forward strand.
AGGCCCAATGCTTAGGCAGGACACCCTGGTGTCTAGTGGGTTTCTTTGCGGGGGCTGAAATGCTTTTGGTCCTGAGGAGGAGGAGCACTAGTCCATTGCGAGAGGGGCCTCTAACCCCATCCAAATAAACACCCTGGTGGTCTAATGTGTGTTCTGACCCCCTGGGGGGAAGATTAGAGGAAAATGCCTCCTACCTGCCTGCAACAGGGGGAGCAGAAAGACTGCTGGGGAATGTATGGGTTAGTGGGGGCTAAGCCCAATGCCTCCCCCACTCGTTTCACCTTGAAAAAGAACTCTCTGGTGTCTAGTGGGCTCTCTGCCCCCAGGGTGGAGGAAAGACATTCAAGCCAGGGGAGGGGGCACTAGCCCATTGCCATGGGGGGCACTTCCTCCTCCAAATGTAATCCCAGGTGGTCTAGGGGGCTTTCTGCCCTTACTTGGTGGCAGATTGATTGGAGGAAAATGCCTTATATCTGCTCCTGACTGGGGGGTTGTATGGGTTTGTGGGGCAAGGCCTGATGCCTGATAAGTCCACCATAACCTATTCTGCCATTAAAAAATCCCTAGTGTCTAGTGGACTTTCTGCCTGGAGGAGGGGGGAGCAGTAGCCCATTGCCAAGGGGGCCACTCCCCATCCCAATCTAATCCTTGCTGGTTTAATGGGCTTCCTGCCTCCTGCTGCAGACAGATTGGAGGAAAATGCCTCCTATCTGCTCAAAAGGGAGAAGTTGTTTGGGTGGGTGGATGTTGTTTAGGCCCAATGCCTTGGAGGGCCACCCCACCCATTTTGCTTTTAAAAAGAAATCCATGGTGTCTAGTGGGGTTCTGCCTCCTTGGGGGCAGATTGGAGGGAAGAGCTTCCAACCTGACTTCGGGGCAGAATGGCATTTGGGCAGTGGGAGAGGGGGCCCTAGTCCATTGACAGGGGGGCATACTCACACCAAAAATAGTTCCTGGTGGTCTAGTGGGCTATCTGCCTCCTGCAGGGGGAAGATAGGAGGAAAACGCCTCCTATCTGCTCTTGATGTTGTGACTTAAAGGCTGCTGGAGGGTTGTATGGTTTGGTGTGGCAAGGCACGATGACTGGTAGGGTTAACGCAACCAATTCTGTCTTTCAAAAATCCCTTGTGTCTAGTGGGATTGCTGCCCCTCCCGGGGGCCCGAGTGGAGGTAAGAACCTCCATTCTGCCCAGGGGCAGAAAGACTTTTGGGCCTGACAGAAGGGGAGCCGTAGCCCATTTCCAGGATAGCGCTCCCACCTATAACTACAATCCATATTGGTCTACTGGGCTTTCTGACACCCTCGAGGGCAGATTGGAGGAGAATGCTTGGGAAGATTGCCCCACCCTTTTTGCCATAGCAACGAAATTCCTGGGTGTCTAGTGGGCTTTCCAGTGAGCCCTTGGAAGCAGAAACATGTGTGGGCTTGGGGGGGTTCACTATCCTATTTCGAGGGGCGCTGCCCCCATCCAACTAATCCGTGGTGGTCTAGTGGGCTTTCTTCCCACTGCTGAGGTCAGATTGGAGGAAAACACCTCCTAGCTACCAAATTGGGTTTCAGAAGGACTGATAGGGGTTTTATGGGTAGGAGGGGGATGGGCCCAGTATATGGGAGAATAACACCCATCCATTTTGCCTTTAAAAAAAAAATACCTAGGGCCAGATGTAGGTAAATATATTTTACCGACTCATAAATACCGAATTTTACCGATTCGGTATTGATGAATCGGTAAAATATAAGGAGGGAGATGTAGGTAAATCCAGATGTGGATTTACCGAATCTGTAAAAGTCGGTATTTACCGATTCGGTAAATACCAACCGGTAATGCCCATTCATTCCTATGGGCTTTGAAGCCCATAGGAATGAATGGGCATTACCGATTCGGTATTTACTGAATCGGTAAATACCGAATTTCACAAGGGTGCAGGGGGTGTCACTTTGACACCCTCTAGCACCCCCAAAACAGGTTCGGGTGCCATGTGGCAGGCATACATGCCCTAAGGGCAGGTCTGCCTGTCATATGGCACAGGTGTGCATGCACACATGTGCATGCACACCGGAATCGGTATTTTACCATCAAATTAAATTTGATGGTAAAATACCGATTCGGTAAGGCTTGTGGGACTCAGAAGAGTCCCACCTACATATCAAATTTACCGAATCGGTAAAAATACCGATTCGGTATTTTACAGAATCGGTAAATTTACCGATCGGTAAATTTACCGATTCTGTAAATATATGCCCCCTACCTCTCAAATTCCATTTACCGGTCGGTAACGGCCGAATTCGGCCGTTACCAACTGGTAAAAGCCTACCTACATCTGGCCCCTAGTGTCTAGTGGATTTTCTACCCCTGAAGGGCAGAATGGCAGTGAGAACCTCCAATCTTCCTTCAGGGAGACAGAAAGTATTTTGGGTTTGGGGAAGTGGGAAACACTCATCCATTGGGAGGGTAAGCTCCCCCCTCAATAGATAGACCCTGGTGTCTAGTGAGTGGGTCCCTGCTTGAGTATCACTCTCCTGCAATGATCCCAAAGTAGGGATCCACTGAAGAAAGACACCATTACAATGAAGAGATTTTCCCCTTTCCAGTGACACCTCCCCAGTCCAAATCAGTGCTGGGGGCTGGAATATGCCCCAAGCACTGATGCAGTAAAAATAAAATGGCTCATTTCACTGTCACTTTCTCTGAACTTATATCACAACACCATGTGTATCAATCCTCATTTCAGAGGTAAAAAAACAGTCTTGGGTGCTGGGAAAGCTCTTCCCTAGCGCCTGAGGAAGAAATAAAAGAAAGAAATCCCTCTGGTGTTCACACCCAAGGCAATTCATGACTCCAGTGTAAGGAAGTGCATGAGTAGTCTATATAAACAAGAGAGACAGGATGCTCATGAAAGTTTAGCATACATGCCCCAAATGGTCAATTTACAATAAGAGGTATCCAGTCCCTAATCAAAAGAGGAATGAGAACACAGGCAGGTCGGTGCTACAAGTCTGAGGACCCAGATGGGTGTCAAGCCTCATCATCAGGCGTTGCTTCTAATTGGGCCGGCGCTGCAATGCCAGATGGGCACCCCGAGGGGGCTCTTTGCCAGAGATATTCTGCTCTTTCATTGTATGTAAGTCTAGGGTGTGTGTGGATGGGTTCTCTAGTGTAGATTGGTGTGAGTGAGTTAAACTTCTTTAGTTTAGCTCACTCACACCCATTTACGCTAGATATTCTGTCATTATGGATGTACACTAAAGAGCCCCCTCGTAGATGCTGATCGGCCAGTGCAGCGGATCTATACTAGAGAGACAACTTTCACTGACAGCCTGGTACTAACTCTTTCTTCTACATAAACTCAAAGCATTTTTTCCTCGTCTCATCCTGGATTTGAAAAAATATGAACGCATTGCCCCCATATCGATGGAACTTCAATGACCCTTCTTGCCAACCCGCACCATCTTCAAAACCAGCTGCATCATTTACAAAGCCATCATGACCAGTACTTTGGCTTATGTTGGAGACAAACTTGCCATCTCCTATGGTTCTCAGCAGACCTGCACCAAGGACGCTATCAAACTGCAGATTAAGAAGTGTGAAAAGTAAAAACACAAGACAGCATGATTTATCCATCTACTCACCCAAGATGTGGAATAACAACATGTATGTATCAGGACTGTCCCAAATGAGAACAAATCTGAAATACAGTTGAAGACTGACCTCTTTAAAGTACACCTTTCATTGCCTCACAATACACTAACCGTCCACAACCCACCTTCCTCTTCTATTACTCCTTTACTTTATACTTGTCTTTGGCCATGTATAGCACTCCAGTACCTTATGGCAAAGGGTGTGCTATAGAAATCTAACATACATATATACGTACATACATACACACATACATACATGCATACATACATACATACATACATACATATTATTACCACCACTTCATCAGATGAAGGATTGGAGTCGCACTGCACATGACTCTCGCACACTTTCTCTCTAGCAATCCTGACGCGTTTCGTTGGTTTTCCAACTTTTTCAAAGGTCTGCCGCACACTTTTTCCCTGATCCATTCACTACTGCAATTGCCATTTTCCTTTTTATCCCTTGGTGGGTTGTCCCTCTGGTGGGCGGGTTACATCACGGCATGCTGGAACCTGTAGTGCTTGTACGCAGGTTGTTTAAAACCCTCCGGTGGGTGGTGCAAAAATATTTAGCAGCAATGTTTCTGTGTTTTAGAGTCTTAGTGCCCTGTTACATCCCATTTTAAAAGATGACACAGGAGTCATAGCAAAGCCAGTCTCCGGTGGCTGCCACTTCCCCTATTCCGCTTTCACGAGTCTTCACCTGAGGTTCCTGTCGGGGAAGTATGGCGCTCTTTCTGACTGTGCGTAACTCCCGAGGCTGAACCAAGCCACTGCACATTATTACCACCACTTCATCAGATGAAGGATTGGAGTCGCACTGCACATGACTCTCACACACTTCTTTATTAATTTTTCTCTGGCAATCCTGATGCGTTTCGTTGGTTCTCCAACTTTTTCAAAGGTCTGCCGCACACTTTTCCCTGCTCCATTCACTACTGCAATTGCCATTTTCCTTTTTATCCCTTGGTGAGTTGTCCCTCTGGTGGGCGGGTTACATCACGGCATGCTGGAACCTGTAGTGCTTGTACACAGGTTGTTTAAAACCCTCCGGAGGGTGGTGCAAAAATATTTAGCAGCAATGTTTCTGTGTTTTAGAGTTTTATGTGAAAACATCCCATTTCACCAATCAAAACTGAACCTTTTTATGAGATGTGGGTGGCTGCACATTTTCAGCACACTTGTCTGCCCTCTAGGGTAACACATCAAATCCAGACATTTCTAAAAATTAGACATCCAGGAGAGTCCATGATAATGTGACTCACAAATACTGAAATTTGGTTACAAACACCAATTTTCCTCACATTTCTGTTAGGGAAATTACTCGAGCAGCAACCATAATTCTTGTCAGGTTGACACAGAAGTAAACCCCAAATTAACCTGTGCTCATCCCTCTCGTAGCTTGGCACAAAAACAACCAGGCTTAACCTGGAGGCAATGTATAAAGAGTGCATGCAGCATTTCAAAAACGTAATACAGTGAAAATACAACACAAGAAAACTCCCACGCCAAATTAGAAAAATTCAGTAACAATAAAAATATTTGACATCTAAAAGGTAAAAATCCAATCAGCAGAACCAAAGATACACAATTTAAAATATTTAGGGCCAGATGCAGGTGGCCCAATACCGGTCGGTAACGGCCGAAATTACCGAATTTCAGCCGTTACCGTCCGGTATTGGGCATTTGGGATGTAGGGGAGGATTAGGTAAATAACGAATCGGATTTACCGATTCGGTATTTACCGAATCGGTAAATGACATGTAGGAAGCACTTTGAAGAGTGCTTCTGTGCTTTAAGGATTCGTTATTTACCACTAACTATTAGTTGGTGTTAAATAACGAATACCTCTGTAAATGCAAATCTGTGCATTTACACCTGTGCCATGTGACAGACATACATGCCCTTAGGGCATGTATGTGTGCCACATGTGCACACAAGCACTATTCAGGGGTGCAACAGGGTGTCAAAGTACACCCTGCCACCTTGACTCTTTCCCTCAGGCCCATAGGAATGAATGGCAATTACCGAATCGGTAAATACCAATTCGGTAAATACCGAATCTTAACGATTCGGTAGTTTTTACCGAATTATTACCTACATAGCATTTACCGATTCTAAAATACCTAATCGGTAAAATTCTGTATTTTAGAATCGGTAAATCCTATTTACCTACATCTAGCCCTTAATGTAAATACAGAACTTAAAAGCATAAAGCACCACTCAAAGGTATCTGGTTGTGCAAGTCATAAGTTCAGGTAGACCAAAATAGAGTGCGGGACAGATACGGGGACCAGGATAGTTCCCCTGAAAAAGTTACCTTCCAGAGTCTGGTGTGAAAAGTTCTGTTTGTGGTAGAGGAGGCTGTGAGGAGCAAGAGAACATCATGGATTGATGGCGCTGTAGGGCAAACAGCAGGCCGGCCATCACAGACAGTCATTCGGTCCCGTGAAGGTCCTGAGGGGCATCATAGATGGTCATTGCTGGAGATCCATGTTGGTGGTCACCACAATCTGTAGATGCTGTAGCGTGCGGTGCAAATATCACACTGCGGGTCCTCACTAATGGTTGCTGTAGCACAAAGAGTTGGATTCACCTGAGCTCCGCATTGGCCAGCAAGGGCTGTTCATGGTTGCAAAAAGCCCAAAACATAATGATTCTCTCCTTTTCTTGGAGTAGGAGCTCAGCAGATGCCACACCAAGGATCTAGGACCTGAGGGGCACCTGTTGGGTATCAGAAACTTAGTCCAGCAGAGGACAGCAGGGCTCAGACAATTCCAGTTGCAGGTCAAGACATCAGGTCATCTGGGCAGATGTAGGGAGGCCTCTGAAGCTTATTATGTCCCTTTAGCTCTGAACAGGATGTCAGTCTGTTGACCCTTGGAGTCACTTTAGCCTAGGATGAAGGGTGCAGGTCCAGTCTTCCTTCACAGCAAGCGGGGTAGGACTCAAGCAGCAGTGCAGCAGTGTTTCCTTCATCTGTTGTATCCACAGGTCCATGAGTGTACTGAAGAGTTGGGTCTGAGCGTCCACTATTTGTACCTGGTGCCCACATTGATGTGTGAAAAGCTTCTAGAGACCTCCCTTTACAGAGGTGTCTGGAACTTCCTGCCACCCTACCATGGTCCTAACTTGTCTGGGAGCACAATAGACTGGTGTAAAACACTTGAGAGTGTGCTAGTGGGGTAGGTGACAGCTCCGCCCCTATCAAGTCAGAGCTCGGCCATCCTGCTAGCTGCTATTCCCACATTGTCTCCCTGTCTTGGAGTAATACACAGAGAACAACTGCCAGCTACTTCTAGTCTTGTGACAGAGGATACAGACTGCAGGCACTAAATTGTTGGGACAAGAAAATGTCAACTTTCGATAAGTGGCATTGTGGAAGCAGCCTTTATAATTTGTTACCAAATGTCTACTTTAAAGGCCTGTAGAATGTTGACACAAAATAATGAATAAAATGTTTCTGAAGCTGCTGGAAGTAAAGCTGTTCTCGTAGCGCAAGGCTTGTTCAATACTACAGTCTGACAGTACATGATGCTAGCTTAGCCACAAGCACTTGTGCACACCATATTTGGAAGTGACACAGTCCATGTACATTTCACTAAAACATATGTTGCTAATCACATCTATAGAAGTTAATGTTACTAGTAAATTGCATTAGCTTGGGCAGTCCCAAAATGTCACCATCAGAGACACGTGGGTAACAATAGTCACACCACATCAGACATTGCAAGGATCATGCAGTGTTGGCCTCCTCTGATTGGTCTAGTGTTCAATACTTGTGTAACATGCTGAGACTACTGATGGGCAAAAGCCGCCCCTTTGCTTAATTTCTTAAGAAATTTCATAATCTCATAATTTTACTGAACATATTTGCATGAATAGTGATGCTTTTTCCGTGTTGTTTGCATCAATAAAAAGCTTTGGAAGATTCCTCCTTGTTGGATATTCAGCTACTTTGCTGTCTGTTCACATGCTGCATGTACTATTGAGTTGTATCTTGTCATGTAATACATTCTCTCTTATCATATGTGCTGACAGACTGATATTGGCTTCACAGCATGTTCAGAATGTGTGACTTAAAATCTGACTTTAGCATTAAAGAGAGTTTCAAATTACAATTATTTAGACACCAAACTCAAAACTCCTACCTGCTCCTAATTAAAAGTTATAACTTATTAAATGTAATAAAGTAACCCACTGTTAGCCTATTGGGGAGGTAGGCCGTGCAATAGTGAAAAACATATTTAAGAGGTTTTTACTACGAGGATATGTGAAACTTAAAAGCACATGTCCAACTTTTTAAATATATTGCACCCTGCCCTATGGGCTATTTAGGGCGTACCCTAGGGGTAACTTGCATGTATTAAAAAGGAATGTTTAGGCCTCGCAAAAGTTTTATTTTACCAGAGCCAAATGGCATTTTAAAACCACACACCCTGGCTGCAATGGCAGGCCAGAGACATGTTTAAAATGGCTACTTAAATGGGTTGTAACACTTAATTTACAAGCCCTTGCTACAGGTAGTACCACTTAACTAGGGTCTTACAATAAATTAAATGTCTCAACTGGGTAGAAGACAGTTTTGCTGTGTTTTGGGAAGAGAGCATAAGAGTTTCAGCACTGGTTATCAGTGGTGGAGTGCACAGAGTCCTAAGGTCAGCGAAAACTAAATCAGCCAAATTAAGGGATTTGCAGGCCAAAATTTGTGGGAAACATTGCAAGGATGTCATGTCTAAGTACTTGATATAATACTGCTCCAGATCAGGTTTTCAGTCAATACACTTGCGCAAAGTGCAAGGTGGGATTCCATTCTAGGCAACTCTAAATTGATAGCTATCTGTGGTTCGGGTTAGAGACTGTCACAGTAGCTTGATTACAGTGGGAATATTGGCAACATGTGGGTAAAACATTGCTGACTATATTGTAATATTTATTTCTGAAGGATGGGAGGCTAGGGTATGAAAATTGTTTTCTTCTAATATTGTGGGAGCTAGAGGACCATGCAGTAGTTTTCTTTTATTTGTATAGTGGATTATCAGTTTAGGTGTGCAAAAGTGTATTTTCTTCTCAAAATTCACGAAATATAATGAACATTTTGGGAATCATGCATAATTACACTTTTAACATTGTAAGAAATTGGGTATTGGTTCAGGGGTTGTGGAAGACCCTGGTGTCTAGTGAGTGGGTCCCTGCTTGAATATCACTCTCCTGCAATGTAGTTTCAAATTACAATTATTTAGACACCAAACTCAAAACTCCTACCTGCTCCTAATTAAAAGTTATAACTTATTAAATGTAATAAAGTAACCCGCTGTTAGCCTATTGGGGAGGTAGGCCGTGCAATAGTGAAAAACATATTTAAGAGGTTTTTACTACGAGGATATGTGAAACTTAAAAGCACATGTCCAACTTTTTAAATATATTGCACCCTGCCCTATGGGCTACTTAGGGCGTACCCTAGGGGTAACTTGCATGTATTAAAAAGGAATGTTTAGGCCTGGCAAAAGTTTTATTTTACCAGAGCCAAATGGCATTTTAAAACCCACACACCCTGGCTGCAATGGCAGGCCTGAGACATGTTTAAAATGGCTACTTAAATGGGTAGTAACACTTAATTTACAAGCCCTTGCTACAGGTAGTACCACTTAACTAGGGTCTTACAATAAATTAAATGTCTCAACTGGGTAGAAGACAGTTTTGCTGTGTTTTGGGAAGAGAGCACAAGAGTTTCAGCACTGGTTATCAGTGGTGGAGTGCACAGAGTACTAAGGTCAGCGAAAACTAAATCAGCCAAATTAAGGGATTTGCAGGCCAAAATTTGTGGGAAACATTGCAAGGATGTCATGTCTAAGTACTTGATATAATACTGCTCCAGATCAGGTTTTCAGTCAATACACTTGAGCAAAGTGCAAGGTGGGATTCCATTCTAGGCAACTCTAAATTGATAGCTATCTGTGGTTCGGGTTAGACACTGTCACAGTAGCTTGATTACAGTGGGAATATTGGCAACATGTGGGTAAAACATTGCTGACTATATTGTAATATTTATTTCTGAAGGATGGGAGGCTAGGGTATGAAAATTGTTTTCTTCTAATATTGTGGGAGCTAGAGGACCATGCAGTAGTTTTCTTTTATTTGTATAGTGGATTATCAGTTTAGGTGTGCAAAAGTGTATTTTCTTCTAAAAATTCACGAAATATAATGAACATTTTGGGAATCATGCATAATTACACTTTTAACATTGTAAGAAATTGGGTATTGGTTTAGGGGTTGTGGAAGACCCACTCAGGAAACAACCCGAATCTTTGTCAGGGTGAACAACAAAAGTCACTAAATTAACCTGTACTTAACCCTCTGGCAGTTTGGCAGAAAAGTAGTCAGCTTAACTTAGAGGCATTTGTAAAATATTTATGCAGCACACAACCAGTAATAAAGTGAAAACACAATAGAAAATTCCCACGCCAATTTAGAAAGACAGAATGCATTTTCATAAGTAAGAATTATACCAGAACGACAAAAATCCAATCAATAAAACAGGAGATGTGCATTTTAAAAATTTCTAGGGACAACAATGCCTGAAAGCCTACAAAGACCACAAAGACCACAAAGTCGCGCTAGAATGGGGGAAAGCCACAAGTTTAGGTGGACTGCGATAGAGACTGGGCTGGCTACAGGGACAAAGTTAATACCACAGATGAGTTATTGATGAGTTACCCTCTGAGTCTGGCACGAAGAGTTCCATTTGCAGTGGAGCAGGTCAGAAGGAGCAGTGAAAGAGTTGTGTATGGTAGTCGCTCGGGCACAAAGAGCAGGCTAGTGTCTTAGATGGTCACCACTATAGTATGAATTTCAAGTCAGGCATCTTGGATGGTCATAGCTGGAGCTTTACGTTGAAGAGCACTGCATGCTGTCATTGCTGTACTGTGAAGTGTATGTCTCGCTTTGCCAGTCTGCGCTTGTAGTGGCAGTAGCATGAAGTTCAGGTCTCACCAGAGCTTTGCCTTGGCACCGTCCTGTGCGGCAGAGTCTCTGCAAAAACAAGCCTGTTTATGGTTGCAAATAATCCAGACTCCAGGATTTCACCCTTCTTTTTTTGGAGGAGCTAAAACTGATGCCAGACAAGCCTTCAGAACCTTAGGAGGCGCCTCTTGGGGATGAGGAACTCACTCCAGCAGAGTCCAACAAGGCTCAGGCAGGTCCTTTTCTAGGTCCAGTTACAGCAGATCAGCAGGGCATTGCAGGGAAGTCTATGGGGCTTGTTTTTTCCCTGTACCTGAGACAGGACAGCCAACTAACCCCTGAAGTCACTCGGGTAGCCTGGAATGAATATAAGCAGATTTAGTATTCCTTCTCAGACAGAAAAAGCAGTCCTCGAGCAGCAAGACACTTCTCTGGCAGCTGATCTTTCTTCTGTAATATCTACAGTTCCAGGAGTGTACTGAAATTATGTTCTGAGAGTCCAATATTTATACCTAGTGCCAGCCTTTACATGTGGGGGGACACCATGTGCTGCCACCACATCGGGTGTCAGGCTGGTGTCAGGTTTCTTCGTGTGTGCTGCAGGCAAGCCCTTAGAAGTGCAAAGGGGAAGGTGCAGCTATGCCCCCAGCCATCCTCACTGGATAGTCAATATTGCCCAAAACTAGTCCCCTGTGCCTCACTGTCTGGGAGGAATCCAAAAACTCCAAGAGCAGAGCCATTCACTGCCATGTGACTCAGGACACTGACAGAAGGCAAAAATGGTTAGGACTATAAAATGTCAGCTTTCTTAAAGTGGCATTTTGAGAATTGTGGCCTAAAATCTGACGTTACTTCTACAGAGGGTTTCAAATTACAATTATTTTGAGTCTAAACATATCTCTCTCTGATACAAACCTAGCAGTTTTTCAGTGTAATAAGTTTATCCCGCGTTTCCGCAGAGTTCGCTTGGGAGGCCAGTCACTTTCGGTAAAAGCCACTGTTGCCTGGAACCTGCTTCCCCCTGATCTGCAAATCATCCAGGAGTTTCAACTTTTTAAAAAGCATTTGAAAACACATCTTTTCAGTCAGGTCATCTAACGTACTTTTCGCTTCTGATCCCAGTCAACTCCCGCGCCAGGACACTTGTGAGTAGCGGTGCGCGTTATAAATTTATTATAACATAACATAACATAAAGTAACAAATTGTTAGCCAATGGGAGAGATAGGCCGTACAGTAGTGAAAAATGACCTTAGGTGTTTTTCACTACCACGACATGTAAAACTTAAACCCACATGTTCTACTCTTTAAATACCATGCACCCTGACATATGGACTTTTAGGACCTACTTAAGGATTGACTTGTAAGCACTGAAAAGGAAGGTTTCAGACTAGTAATAGGTTTATTTTGACCGGTCAAAATGAGAGTTTGAAATGGCATTACACACTTTATTGGCATGCCTGAGGCACAAAAAGTGCTGTAGGCCCATTAGTGGCATTTAATGTAAAGGCCCTGTTCGGAAGTATTATCATATACCAGGAAGTTACAAGTTAATTAAATGTGCCAATCAGGTGTTGGCAAGTGTTATCATGTTTTAGGGACAGAGCAAAAGCATTTTAGCACTGGTTAGGAGTGATATAGTGCACAGAATCCCAATACCAACCAAATAAAATTCCGAAAATAGGAGGAGTGAAGGCAAAAGGTTTGGGGAATACCACAAAAAGGATGTCAGGTCTAACAAACATCAAATTTGTTTATTGGATATCTCAACTGGCTTTTCTAATAAGAAGGTTTTTTCAACTAGAAAACATCATATGATAAAATGTCTCTTTGCAAGAGATTTCTAGCAGTGCTATCATCCTGGTGCTTTGCCCCATTATTTGACTTGGCCCTATTTGCAGGGTCATCTCAGAACGTTTTGCCTTTGTTGTAATTTGGCAGTGATCGGGGTTAGCATCTAGCTGAAGCCATCTTGGATTTGGCAGCCATTTTGTATGCCATGTGCTACCACGTGCACACCATGTGCTCTGTCCTACCTTTCTGCCGTTTACTCTTGTTCTCTGCCTAGTGACAAGTTATATTTAGCCTCTTCTACTTTGCACATGCACAGTTGAGCTTGCAGCTGTCTATGTGATTACTAGAATTAGCAACTGTTAGCTCCTCCCACTTGTTGCTTGTGCATTTTCTGTATGACCTTATATGTACCTAAAACCTTCTTTCTGTTCTTATACCGCCTTCTTTTGAGCCCCAGTGTAGGTATAAAAGGTCCATGGTCCTACTGTTCATACACTACCGAAGGGTGTTGTGTGAATGTCGTTCCACCTCTTGAGGTTAATAAAGTACTTTGTTTTGTATTGCAGTTTCTGGGCCAACTACTTCCTATTGGTCTAAGGACTTTGTGCAGAGAAGGGCGAACCCCTAGCACTGGTAGGCCTAGCTGAGGCTCACCACAACACCTTCCTCCTGGTATTTTCTCAGACCTGCTGTTCAGTGCTAAAGTGCATGTGCATTCTATGGTAAACTTGGTAAGATTGGTCTACACCTCTTTGGCGTCTTTAATTTACCTATCAGTCCCTTGTAAAGTGGTATCTTATATACCCAGTGCCAGTAAATTAAATGCTACTGGTGGGCTTGCAGCGCTGCTTGCGCCACCCACCAAAGTGGCCTTTCAAACATGTCTCAGGCCTCTGCCACTGCAGGGCCTGTGTGCGCAGTTTACTGCGGCTGTGATGTGGCACAAAAAGTAGTTGCCATTTCTGTGACTCCCCTTTTACTACATATCAGTCACCCTTAAGGTAAGCCCTAGCTAGCCCTATGGTCAGGGTGCGGTGTAGGTAAAAGGTAGTACATGTGCCTTAACTGTGTCGCATGTCCTGGTAGTGACAAACTTGGGATCATGTTGGCGGCCCAGGAGTATGCTCGATTTCTATTGCACTAAAGGAATACCGGCGTTTAAACAAGCTTAGAAGAGTGTGAACTCCGACTCAGCAGACGGAGGCAATGTCAAGCGGTCTACTAGGGATCGATATGAGACCCTAATACCGAGACCGCATATGGATGCAGGAGATGACGGCAGAACCTTGTTTTCCCTAAAGTCCTGATGATGCCTGAAATCTTGAAAGGCTGAAACGCGTCGACAGTTTTTTGGAAGGCACCCTTGCTAAACTTTTGAACATATGAAATAAATTGAAGGGAGTACAAAAATAATGAGAGGTTTAAAAAAAGATATACCTCGGATGCTCCTACTATTGCTCCGGTAACCGGTTTATAATGAATTTTCTTGTATAATTGATTGAAAACATCTTTCTTGATATAATTGTGGGCAAAGAACCCTGAAAAAGGTACAAGGATATTGGTGTTAGTTTAAAAGTGTGTTTGTATATTGTACATATGCGTTTGAGTTGTGTATATATATGTGTAAAATAGAGTAACAAAAGATATACAATTAATCTCTTGAGATAGAAATGGTTTATTAAATGAAATATATAAACCAATAAGTTAATTCTTACATTTTTGTTTAATTGTTCTGAATTCTTTGGATTGCTAGTTAGTTGAAGTATCAAAGATACTCATGATTCATTTAAAAAAGAACAACTTTAGTGAGGAAAAGATAATTAATGGTATCTGTTCCCAGAAAGTATATACGTAAATGTTCCGTAGGCATCACATTTATTACCTTATGTACTGGTAGTGACAAACAGCTTTTTTTGTTTCTGGCTACTGTGAGGCTGCCCTGTCACAGGAATGCAGTTTGGATTCCCTGATATGTGTTTCAGTGGTAATTCCTGACATGAGAGGAGTAGCGTGATCAAGTTCGGTATGTTTGGAATAGTGGTGATAAATCCTGCATAATGATATTTGCAGATTTATTATCACTATTTTAGAAATGCCACTAGTGGGCATTTCTGTGTGCTATGTATCGTTGTGCCTGCCTGTTGTGTATTGCATGGGTGATCTGCATTTGGATTAGTGGGAGGAGTAGCACCTAGCCCTGAATAGGACTGTGCCTGCCTTACACAATGCTGGCTCCGCCGCCCTGTGGTGTGTCTGCGGTCAGAGCCTACACTAACCATGGGGACTATTTTGCACTTGATAAGTACCCCCCAGAACTGGTTTGGACTAGTTCCAAGGCCCTGTGCCAAGGCAGAACAAAGACATATGACATATAAATATCGGGGCTATGACCCCATGTCAGGTGAACTTATGGAACTTGGGAGAGCACACTGCGTGGACTGCGTGGACTGCAGTGAGCAAGCAGGAACTGCCGCTGGGGGACTGACCTGCTGCCCTGCTTTGCAGCTGAAGGGGCTGCTCTTCTGCTGAGGAGATCCAGTCTGCTGGTCAGTCTGCAGTCAGCCAGCTCCACCCATGGCTGATTCCTGGAGAAAAACGCTGCCTGCTCCCTTGTTGTGCCTTGAAGTGGGAGACAGGCGGAGCTCTTAATTTCTTCTTATGCCCTGGACTGGGGCTTGGAACACGGAGGGATTTATAGCTCTCTGTGCTTGAACCCCTGACACGGGCTCGTGTTTCAGAAGAGCTGGTGAAGTGCAGCCTCTCTCCCCTGCAAGTGAAGAGGAAGTGGGTAGAGTGCTGCCTAATGTTCCTTTCTGACCTACAGTCCCTGAGGATGCGTGTGATGGTGCGCATTCTCCAGAGTAAAGAGGGCACTCTTGATCCTGGGTGCCTGTGACTGAGAACTCAAGGCAACGGAAACTTCGCTCAGTGGAAATGGGAAGTCTGGCAGAGTATGTCTAGTTGCTGGTGAGGCTCCCGTAAGGATGGGGAGAGCCCGTGTGTGTTCTGAGCCTGATGGTGGGTGGGGCCCACTGGAGTGGAAGGTCCAGCGGAGGGGAAGCAAAGTCAAAAGACTTTGTTCCACATCTGCCGCTCAGGGCAGGTCGGTAAAACATCCTTGCCCCTCACTGCAGTTGCCAGGCGAACGGCGCCCCCCGGGACGTCACAAGTGAGCTGCATTGTTGTTATTCCGGCCCAATGGGGCTATTGGCAGATCTCACTCGGTCCTTGCATAGCACCAAAGCGACACCCGCATTTTTGGATCGTATTGCAGCTGCGCTGCAGGGTCGCGGGGGCTGTTCGCTAAACTGATCATAGGAGCATTTCTTTAGTGGCATTGCAGGGCCAGCCTAGGTAGGGTCCCCCCGAGGATGATGTTAGACTGCCTGATGTCTGCCCATATGACCAAGGTGGGCTTGATGTAATTAGGTGATGTGCGCACCCTAAAAGTGGATATTGACTTGCCCTTTTGTTGTAGGTTACCCCTAATGCTTTTTCAGATGCACGCAATGCTACAAGTGTTTCATAGTGCACTACTACTAATGGTGATTCATAAAGTTGTATGCTAAAGTAGAGCTCCTACCAGTAGTTACTGGGTGGGGACAACTGTGATGGTGGTGATAACATGTGCACTGCGGCAGGTGTTTATTGGGGGGCACAGTTGGATGTGTTCCATGCTACCAATGTTTACCATGGTGCCCCCTGCTGATTATAAGTATGCCAAAGGTGGGCATGATGTGTTATGGTTATGTACCCTTTACAAGGTGTCTGCAATAGTGCCCTAACGGTTATATGTATGCCTAAAGTGGTGTACTAAGTGCACTCTGACCAGTAGTTACTGGTTATCTTCACTAATTTTGAGTTGTGATGTTATGACCATGTAGTGTAATCCCTGTAAAGTCATACCAAGTGCCAGGTTGCACAGTGTATATGTGTGATTACATTCTAATGTGTTTTTTGAAAAATACTAAGGCTATTTTTAAATAACCTTGTGTGGAGTTTCTTTTGTGGTGGGCCTAGTGTGTCGCTGGTGTGTGAGTGTGTTGCGGAAACACTTTTCAAATTGCCTCTGGGATAAGCCTGACTGCTCTACCACGCTACTAAGGGGTTGAGCAGGAGTTATCTTCAGCGTGTAACTTCCTTGCCAAGACTAGAGTGGTCGTTTCTGCTTGGCTTAGGCACAGGTCCCAGCCAACCAGAAATCCTATTTCTAACTCCCTTAAATTAGTATGCTGTATAGAAATACATCTCTGCAAAAACTCACTTTAATGGAGAGAAGTTCCGAAGTAATTTTACAGGATATTTTGCTGCAGACAAATGTATGTGACTATTGTACAGGGGTTGAACATCTTAGTTCCAAAAAGTATATTTCTGCTACTACATATTGAATTTGTCCTCCAGTCCAGAAACACATTGCTAGCTAAGCTGTTAGAAACTCAGGTATGACATTTAGAACTTTACGTTTCGTTACACAGAAGATAACTCATAAACCATATTGTATAAGTGACACCGTTTTTTTCTATTACTTTGCAGTGGAATGAACTAGATTGCAGTTGAAAGGGAATTTTGAGGGGAAATGATTTTGATGAATGCCAAAACTCTGTTTCATCAATAGGTGCTATTGTAAGTCAACAGTGGCAGAGTTAATTATCTTATCAACCTTAATGGTTCAAATGAAGTCATAATGGTTCTATAGCTGAACTAATCATATTGATGAAATTATATGCTATTTCATGAGCGCTGTAACTTTATTCAAATATGTTGAAAGAAGAGAAAGGTCTGTTACGTGTTTTTTACAGTAGTAGTGAGTAAAGAAAAATATGATTCTCATAGCCCAGTCCATGTATCAGTTTGGGACCAGCTGTTTGCATGTGAGACCAGCAATGTGAGCACTGAAGAAATTAAACTGCGGGAGCCTAAGGACCCACTAAGATGGTTCAGTTTCTATACACCCACTTACAATCTCACCATAAAGAATCCCTGTAGCTCTTGATAAGTCAATGGATCTTTTTCACAGTAGGCAAATTAAAGCAGTTCCAATACATTCCAAATATCTTCGACATTTAGAATTTAGATGAACAATGAATGATGAGAGGTTGTGAAACTTTCAAAAACCTTTATGGATTTTAAAGGTTAGTATCGCCAATTAACATTATTCAGTTTACAAAAATAATAAAATTTTGGTAAGAAGTCAACATATGAAAAATAAAATGCACAGTGTTCTATAAAGAAACCCAGTAAACTAACTAAGAGCCAAACCAAAATAGCATTGATGAAGAGTTCTTTGGAAAAGAACTAGAGAGATGAAATTCTCATAAGATTAGTTTTGGAAACGTAGGTGAGTTACCTACAGCTGTAATACCAACTGTACATAATGAAATGATCTCTGCAGTAGCATTGATCCCAAAATCCCAAAAATCAGAGAGAAATCAATAACTCTCCATAAAGAAGAGCCTCGGGTCAGGAAAAGAATGCATCAGTAGGACCAAAGATGGGGTTGAAATCCAGTTGAAAACATAAAGATGGAGAATAACTAAAAAGCTAGGAACACTCATTAATATAAGTTCATACTATTGTAACAATTTTCAAAGCATCTTTACTTAATGTCCAATAAGATTGTCCATTTGGTGGTGTCGTCAGTCATTTGATGCTTCTTCTTCTGATTCCCAAAGTCCGCACTCTCGTCGCGATATTCGAAACATTCAAAACAACTTGCTGGTTCTGAAGAGGTCTGTTGGGGCAAGCTTCGTTCAATATGCTCTCTTTGCCCTAAGTAGGTAACCTGTATTTCTCTGCCAGGGAACAGGTAGTTACCATCAAGCGGAGAAAGCCTCTGAGGACACGCTCGCCTCTGCTGGCGTCTGCATTTCCCACAATCCTCTGTGAGTCACCCTCCTGTGTCTAATTCCAGCGATATTTAAGGTGTGGAGCTATCCCACACAATGGGGGCTGTGCTTGCTGGTTCTGAACAGGTCTGTTGGGGCAAGCTTTCTGGTACATGCTCTCTTTACCCTAAGTAGGTAACCTGCATGGCTCTGCCAGCGATATAGCAGCCACCATCAAGAGGGGAAAGCCTCTGGGGACGCTCCCGCTCCTGCTGGGGACTGCATGTCCCACAGTCCTCCATGAGCATCAAACCTGTGCTTAATTCTTGAGATATTTAGGCCTTGGCACTGTCCCACACACTGGGGGCTGTTTGCTGGTTCTGAACAGCTCTGCTGGGGAAATGTTTGTTCTACATTCTCTCTTTTCACTGAGGAAGTAAGATGCATTTCTCTGACAGCGCACAAGTCGTCACTATCAAATGGGCAAAGCCGCTGTGGACACTCCCACCACCGCTGGGGACTACATGCCCCAAAATCCTCTGTGAGCAACAAACTGTGCCTAATTCCAGCAATATTTAAGGTGTGGTGCTGTCTCGCAACCTGGAGGCTGTTCTTGCCGGTTCTAAACAGTTCTGCTGGTGCAGGCTTCATTCTACATGCTATCTTTTCCCTAAGAAGGTTACCTGCATTGCGCAGGTCATCACCATCAAATGGCGAAAGCCTTGTAGTGTCCTGCTGGACATGTTCTAGTGTTCCGTCTGTTTGCAACCCACACTATACACAGGCATCACCAGTCATGGGGCCAGGCGCACGTGGCCAGGGCCAGTTATGCAGTACCCTACTACTGTGTCTGTGTGTGTCATTCTGCAGCATGTGGGCCTAGCGCCCACAACCCTATATTGGCGATGAGGGAGTCTGACCCCATGCCATGTCGACTTACAGTTCTCCGTGAGTAAGGAGGAGATTGGATTAAACTGAAACTGCAGCCTTCCCCCTGCAGTGAAAGTGTGGAAGCAGCATCGCAATGAAGATGCGAGGAGTGGGCTTTAGTCCCTAGAACAGGTTAGTGGTGTGCGGTCTACAACCTCTGCCCTGGTGAGGAAGAGAAAACAGGGGCTGTTCGTCTATAACAGCTCGCTACAACTGCTGCTGTCTGCCTGCCTAGCAACAGTGTGTGGTTGGGTCGCAGGGCAGTGAAGCAATGACAGCTGTCTTCGGGTTACCTGACTATGCATTGATAAGCCACCCCTACATGCCACCATCTACGCCGGTGAGTGGAGAGCAGTGGCCCCGCCATGCGTGCCAGGTAAGTGGTGCTATAGCAGCACGGTCTTTTCCCAACAGTCCATGGGGACAACCTGCTAGCAGAACGGTAGATAAACCAAGGCCACAAGCTCATAGTGTGAGGCACCTGCACCGGACCAAAGCACCGGCAGAACTAGAGTGTGCCACATCGCTCCCTTTGCAGTAACCAACAACCCCGCACCTCAAGCCTACCGCACTCAACGGAACTGACCTGCAGAGAGACGGTTCCAACAAAACTCATGTTGCCCCAACAAGGAAAACAGAACTGGTTTGTCGCCCAGAGCGCCAGTATGCCTGCTGCAGCGTCCGCAGGTGAGAGGAGCTGCACACATCTCTGCATCATGGCCCGCAGCAGTAAGAGAGCTGCCACGGCTGAAGAAGAGTATCCACAGCACCACCTGGTGAGCCCTCAGACCGTGGTCAGAGGACATCACCCGCCTCGGCAGTCCAACTGTGCTCTGCATCGCCTTTGGTCCTGGCAGTCCTCAGTGCCAGGGTTCAAGGCTAACCTGTTCCTTTCTCTCCCCGCCTGAATGATTGTCTCAAGTTTTTGCCTGTCAGTGTTTCCTTAACTGTACTGTATACGATTGTGTACTTATTGTATTTTTGCCATTTTCCCTGTTTGCCCTCATGTGGTTGTTTTTTGCTCCCCTCCATTTTTTCCCAGCCGGTTCCGCCCCACTCCCGCCTCCCAGCTGCTTGGCCCTCCTCCCTCCCCTTCAAATGCCGACCGCTGTGCGGTCGCGCAGCAGACGCGTCCAGCAGGCGTGCCTAAGGCAAGCCCATCTGCGCCCGTCCGAGCCTGGACCACGCCCAGTGCCTGAACCCTAGGCCACCGCATCCTCCACAGGACCCGCAGATGCTTCGACGCCGGCTGAAATACCACCTCCTTTAAGGCCACCCCGAAGCTCACCCATGGACCCTTCACTGGCCAAAGCTGCAGCTACACCAGCAAGCGTGCTGCGGCATACCCTGCTCATCCCAACACCTCAGGCCACAACCATATCAACTGCATACTGCTCAACACCCGCTCAGTCCACAAGCACGACGTTGGACTCTGGGACCTACTCAACTCCTCCACCCCGGATGTCGCCTTGCTTACGGAGACCTGAATGAACACCTTCTCGGCACCAGACCTAGCCATAGCATCCCTGACGGCTACATGGTTGCTTGCAGGGACCGGAACAACAACAAACCAGGAGGAGGAATCGCCATCATCCACAAGAACACCATCAGAATCTCAACCAGCCCCGAAGACGCCTTCAGCACATCCAAACTCCTTCTCTTCCATATCCACATCAATAACAACACCACCCTCAGAGGAACCCTCCTCTACAGACCACTGGGAACCCGTCCACAGTTCAGCGAATCCAGTGCAGGCCTCATCAGCACTCACGCCATCACCTCCACAGACTACATCCTCCTCGGGCTCAAACAACTCATCACGTCACCCACCCACTCCACTGGACACACGTTCAACCCCATCTTCTCCGCCAGCGTTCAATTTACTTTCAGCCATACCACCAAACTCCACTCGACCGACCACCATTGCATTCATTTCTCCTTTGAGAAACATACTGCACACGAACATCAGCAACGTATAACATAATATAACATGTGTATTTGTAAAGCGCATGTTCACCCAGAGGTCTCTTGGCGCTGAATAACAGATGTTCATTGTTACCCTACTCAATGGTACTCATTTTATCGACCTCAGATGGATGAAAGGCTGAGTGACCTACCTCCAGAATTCCAAGCACACCTGCAGAAGCAATGGCTAAATGACCAGGTACCAGACAACCACTCAACTCTCAAAAACACCAGATGCAAACACAACCAACTCAACCAATCCGCCAAAAGAACCTCCTTTAAGGAACACATGAACAACAATGCACACAACACCAAAGAGCTCTTTAACATCGTAAAATAACTCGCCACCCCAGCTCCAGCTCCAATGACATTCCACCATCACAAGAACTATGCGACTCCCTGACTGCCTTCTTCCACCGCAAGATCGCAGACATCCACAACAGCTTCAACACCCAGGCGCCGATGACAAATGCCGACACCCCCGAACCAGCACCCCCCAAACACACCAGTCCAGAAACACATTGCTAGCTAAGCTGTTAGAAACTCAGGTATGACATTTAGAACTTTACGTTTCGTTACACAGAAGATAACTCATAAACCATATTGTATAAGTGACACCGTTTTTTTCTATTACTTTGCAGTGGAATGAACTAGATTGCAGTTGAAAGGGAATTTTGAGGGGAAATGATTTTGATGAATGCCAAAACTCTGTTTCATCAATAGGTGCTATTGTAAGTCAACAGTGGCAGAGTTAATTATCTTATCAACCTTAATGGTTCAAATGAAGTCATAATGGTTCTATAGCTGAACTAATCATATTGATGAAATTATATGCTATTTCATGAGCGCTGTAACTTTATTCAAATATGTTGAAAGAAGAGAAAGGTCTGTTACGTGTTTTTTACAGTAGTAGTGAGTAAAGAAAAATATGATTCTCATAGCCCAGTCCATGTATCAGTTTGGGACCAGCTGTTTGCATGTGAGACCAGCAATGTGAGCACTGAAGAAATTAAACTGCGGGAGCCTAAGGACCCACTAAGATGGTTCAGTTTCTATACACCCACTTACAATCTCACCATAAAGAATCCCTGTAGCTCTTGATAAGTCAATGGATCTTTTTCACAGTAGGCAAATTAAAGCAGTTCCAATACATTCCAAATATCTTCGACATTTAGAATTTAGATGAACAATGAATGATGAGAGGTTGTGAAACTTTCAAAAACCTTTATGGATTTTAAAGGTTAGTATCGCCAATTAACATTATTCAGTTTACAAAAATAATAAAATTTTGGTAAGAAGTCAACATATGAAAAATAAAATGCACAGTGTTCTATAAAGAAACCCAGTAAACTAACTAAGAGCCAAACCAAAATAGCATTGATGAAGAGTTCTTTGGAAAAGAACTAGAGAGATGAAATTCTCATAAGATTAGTTTTGGAAACGTAGGTGAGTTACCTACAGCTGTAATACCAACTGTACATAATGAAATGATCTCTGCAGTAGCATTGATCCCAAAATCCCAAAAATCAGAGAGAAATCAATAACTCTCCATAAAGAAGAGCCTCGGGTCAGGAAAAGAATGCATCAGTAGGACCAAAGATGGGGTTGAAATCCAGTTGAAAACATAAAGATGGAGAATAACTAAAAAGCTAGGAACACTCATTAATATAAGTTCATACTATTGTAACAATTTTCAAAGCATCTTTACTTAATGTCCAATAAGATTGTCCATTTGGTGGTGTCGTCAGTCATTTGATGCTTCTTCTTCTGATTCCCAAAGTCCGCACTCTCGTCGCGATATTCGAAACATTCAAAACAACTTGCTGGTTCTGAAGAGGTCTGTTGGGGCAAGCTTCGTTCAATATGCTCTCTTTGCCCTAAGTAGGTAACCTGTATTTCTCTGCCAGGGAACAGGTAGTTACCATCAAGCGGAGAAAGCCTCTGAGGACACGCTCGCCTCTGCTGGCGTCTGCATTTCCCACAATCCTCTGTGAGTCACCCTCCTGTGTCTAATTCCAGCGATATTTAAGGTGTGGAGCTATCCCACACAATGGGGGCTGTGCTTGCTGGTTCTGAACAGGTCTGTTGGGGCAAGCTTTCTGGTACATGCTCTCTTTACCCTAAGTAGGTAACCTGCATGGCTCTGCCAGCGATATAGCAGCCACCATCAAGAGGGGAAAGCCTCTGGGGACGCTCCCGCTCCTGCTGGGGACTGCATGTCCCACAGTCCTCCATGAGCATCAAACCTGTGCTTAATTCTTGAGATATTTAGGCCTTGGCACTGTCCCACACACTGGGGGCTGTTTGCTGGTTCTGAACAGCTCTGCTGGGGAAATGTTTGTTCTACATTCTCTCTTTTCACTGAGGAAGTAAGATGCATTTCTCTGACAGCGCACAAGTCGTCACTATCAAATGGGCAAAGCCGCTGTGGACACTCCCACCACCGCTGGGGACTACATGCCCCAAAATCCTCTGTGAGCAACAAACTGTGCCTAATTCCAGCAATATTTAAGGTGTGGTGCTGTCTCGCAACCTGGAGGCTGTTCTTGCCGGTTCTAAACAGTTCTGCTGGTGCAGGCTTCATTCTACATGCTATCTTTTCCCTAAGAAGGTTACCTGCATTGCGCAGGTCATCACCATCAAATGGCGAAAGCCTTGTAGTGTCCTGCTGGACATGTTCTAGTGTTCCGTCTGTTTGCAACCCACACTATACACAGGCATCACCAGTCATGGGGCCAGGCGCACGTGGCCAGGGCCAGTTATGCAGTACCCTACTACTGTGTCTGTGTGTGTCATTCTGCAGCATGTGGGCCTAGCGCCCACAACCCTATATTGGCGATGAGGGAGTCTGACCCCATGCCATGTCGACTTACAGTTCTCCGTGAGTAAGGAGGAGATTGGATTAAACTGAAACTGCAGCCTTCCCCCTGCAGTGAAAGTGTGGAAGCAGCATCGCAATGAAGATGCGAGGAGTGGGCTTTAGTCCCTAGAACAGGTTAGTGGTGTGCGGTCTACAACCTCTGCCCTGGTGAGGAAGAGAAAACAGGGGCTGTTCGTCTATAACAGCTCGCTACAACTGCTGCTGTCTGCCTGCCTAGCAACAGTGTGTGGTTGGGTCGCAGGGCAGTGAAGCAATGACAGCTGTCTTCGGGTTACCTGACTATGCATTGATAAGCCACCCCTACATGCCACCATCTACGCCGGTGAGTGGAGAGCAGTGGCCCCGCCATGCGTGCCAGGTAAGTGGTGCTATAGCAGCACGGTCTTTTCCCAACAGTCCATGGGGACAACCTGCTAGCAGAACGGTAGATAAACCAAGGCCACAAGCTCATAGTGTGAGGCACCTGCACCGGACCAAAGCACCGGCAGAACTAGAGTGTGCCACATCGCTCCCTTTGCAGTAACCAACAACCCCGCACCTCAAGCCTACCGCACTCAACGGAACTGACCTGCAGAGAGACGGTTCCAACAAAACTCATGTTGCCCCAACAAGGAAAACAGAACTGGTTTGTCGCCCAGAGCGCCAGTATGCCTGCTGCAGCGTCCGCAGGTGAGAGGAGCTGCACACATCTCTGCATCATGGCCCGCAGCAGTAAGAGAGCTGCCACGGCTGAAGAAGAGTATCCACAGCACCACCTGGTGAGCCCTCAGACCGTGGTCAGAGGACATCACCCGCCTCGGCAGTCCAACTGTGCTCTGCATCGCCTTTGGTCCTGGCAGTCCTCAGTGCCAGGGTTCAAGGCTAACCTGTTCCTTTCTCTCCCCGCCTGAATGATTGTCTCAAGTTTTTGCCTGTCAGTGTTTCCTTAACTGTACTGTATACGATTGTGTACTTATTGTATTTTTGCCATTTTCCCTGTTTGCCCTCATGTGGTTGTTTTTTGCTCCCCTCCATTTTTTCCCAGCCGGTTCCGCCCCACTCCCGCCTCCCAGCTGCTTGGCCCTCCTCCCTCCCCTTCAAATGCCGACCGCTGTGCGGTCGCGCAGCAGACGCGTCCAGCAGGCGTGCCTAAGGCAAGCCCATCTGCGCCCGTCCGAGCCTGGACCACGCCCAGTGCCTGAACCCTAGGCCACCGCATCCTCCACAGGACCCGCAGATGCTTCGACGCCGGCTGAAATACCACCTCCTTTAAGGCCACCCCGAAGCTCACCCATGGACCCTTCACTGGCCAAAGCTGCAGCTACACCAGCAAGCGTGCTGCGGCATACCCTGCTCATCCCAACACCTCAGGCCACAACCATATCAACTGCATACTGCTCAACACCCGCTCAGTCCACAAGCACGACGTTGGACTCTGGGACCTACTCAACTCCTCCACCCCGGATGTCGCCTTGCTTACGGAGACCTGAATGAACACCTTCTCGGCACCAGACCTAGCCATAGCATCCCTGACGGCTACATGGTTGCTTGCAGGGACCGGAACAACAACAAACCAGGAGGAGGAATCGCCATCATCCACAAGAACACCATCAGAATCTCAACCAGCCCCGAAGACGCCTTCAGCACATCCAAACTCCTTCTCTTCCATATCCACATCAATAACAACACCACCCTCAGAGGAACCCTCCTCTACAGACCACTGGGAACCCGTCCACAGTTCAGCGAATCCAGTGCAGGCCTCATCAGCACTCACGCCATCACCTCCACAGACTACATCCTCCTCGGGCTCAAACAACTCATCACGTCACCCACCCACTCCACTGGACACACGTTCAACCCCATCTTCTCCGCCAGCGTTCAATTTACTTTCAGCCATACCACCAAACTCCACTCGACCGACCACCATTGCATTCATTTCTCCTTTGAGAAACATACTGCACACGAACATCAGCAACGTATAACATAATATAACATGTGTATTTGTAAAGCGCATGTTCACCCAGAGGTCTCTTGGCGCTGAATAACAGATGTTCATTGTTACCCTACTCAATGGTACTCATTTTATCGACCTCAGATGGATGAAAGGCTGAGTGACCTACCTCCAGAATTCCAAGCACACCTGCAGAAGCAATGGCTAAATGACCAGGTACCAGACAACCACTCAACTCTCAAAAACACCAGATGCAAACACAACCAACTCAACCAATCCGCCAAAAGAACCTCCTTTAAGGAACACATGAACAACAATGCACACAACACCAAAGAGCTCTTTAACATCGTAAAATAACTCGCCACCCCAGCTCCAGCTCCAATGACATTCCACCATCACAAGAACTATGCGACTCCCTGACTGCCTTCTTCCACCGCAAGATCGCAGACATCCACAACAGCTTCAACACCCAGGCGCCGATGACAAATGCCGACACCCCCGAACCAGCACCCCCCAAACACACCAACCTTTTGCTCTCCTGGAAAAACATCAACGACGAAGACACCATCAAAATCATAAACACCATCCACTCCGGCTCACCCTCCGACCCCTGCCCCCACCACATTTTCAACAAGGCAAGCTCCACCATCGCACCCCAACTCCAAAAGATCATCAATAGCACCTTCAAGACCGCCTCCTTCCCAGAGAGCTGGAAACACTCAGAGGTCAACGCCCTCCTAAAAAAAAAACAAAGCAGACCCTATGGACCTCAAGAACTTCCGACCAATCTTCCTGCTCCCGTTCCCGGCTAAAGTCATTGAGAAGACAACCAACAGACAACTGACCCACTTCCTGGAAGAGAACAACATCCTGGAATCCTCCCAATCTGGTTACTGCAGCACCCAAAGCACCAAGACCGCACTCATCGCCGCCACTGACAACATCAGGACCATACTGGACAAGGGCAAAACCGCGGCCCTCATCCTCCTGGACCTCTCGGCCGCCTTCGACACCATCTGCCACCACACCCTAAGCACATGTCTCCGTGACACAGGGATCCAAGGCAGAACCCTTGACTGGATCACCTCCTTCCACACCAGAATAACCCAGAGAGTCTGCCTCCCCGTTTCGATCCAAAGCCACCACAATCACCTGCGGCATACCTTAAGGATCATCCTTCAGCCCTAACCTTTTCAACATCTACATGGCACCGCTCACCAACATCATCTGAGCATACCACCTCAACATCGTCTCCTACGCCGACAACACACAGCTGATCCTCTCCCTCACCAAAGATCCGGCCATTGCCAAATCCAGCCTCCACATGGGAATGAAGGTCGTCGCAGAATGGATGAAGTCATAGTCATACTACCTGATAGTCATAGTAAGTCCATCTAAGACAATATATAACAAGATGAATTCATTTTTGAAAAGCGCTCGTCGCCGACTCCTGTGGTGCTTTGCATCAGTGTAATTTGAAGATCTTAATCATTTTAGCCTAACTCAAGAAACAGTTAACCGAAACAATTAATTGTTCCTTGAGGTAGGGTAAAATGATTAAGATTGGTGCAAAGAGCCGGTCATCGCTGGAGCTTCGCATTGGCGGACAGCGCAGGCTCTTGCTGTCAGCACGAAGTGCAGGTCTCACTGGAGCTTCATGTTGGCAGTTGACACGGACAGTCGTTGTTGGCATGAAGTGCAGGTCGAGCTGGATTTTCGAGTTGGTGGTTATCACAGGCAGTTGTTTCTCAGTGCGGTCGCAAGTACCCCCAATCTTCTATATCTTTATCTTGAGTACAGAAGGAGTACACTCTGATGCCAGCCAATAGGTCCAGGACCTGAGGGGCACCTCTTGGGTATCATGACTTACTTCAGCAGAGGCCAGCAGCAGGGTTTAGGCAGATCCAGTTGAGGCAGCTAAGTTGGGAAGTTGCAAGAGGTGTCTGTAAGCGTTTTCTGTCCCTGTACCTCAATTAGGAAGTCAGCAAAATAAACTCTTTAGCCACTTCTGGGGAGTCTGGGTTCAAGGCAAGCAGGTGTAGTCTTCCCTCTT
Source organism: Lissotriton helveticus (assembly GCF_964261635.1). NCBI lineage: Eukaryota > Metazoa > Chordata > Amphibia > Caudata > Salamandridae > Lissotriton > Lissotriton helveticus. The sequence continues at coordinate 1,759,049,199 of NC_136065.1, forward strand.
CAGACAGGAAGGGAGTTCTTCTTCTTAATCTTCCACAGGTCTCAGCAGTATTCTGATGAGATGTTCTAAACGTGCCACTTTTATCCCCAGTATCAACCTGTAAGTGGGGGATGCCCTGTGTCTAAACTTCCCACTTATCTAGGTTTGGCTTCAAACTATCTTGGGAAATATAGGGCAGGTGGGCCTAGGTGTGAACTGCATTTGTCAGAGGACGGGCAGGTAGCCTTCAGAAGTCTGGAAGGGGGAAAGCCCTAAGTCTATCATTTGAAGCTTAGGAAGGCATAATACAACCCCCACTAAGGACATCCTGCCAAGGAGAGCAACACCCTGCCCAACACTCAAGGCCTTTTTTGTACTCTTGTCTGGAACGAATACACAAAATAACATGGAAGAGCCACTCATAGTTCAGTGAACCTGGTAACTGGTAGAAAAGCACATTTGGTTTAGGCTGAAGTAATGTCAACTTTCCATATGTGACATTTTCAGAATAGTAACTTAAAATCTAGCTTCATTATTAAAGAGGGTTTAAAATTCCAATTCATTTAAATGGAAACAGGATTTCTTCTCTATGTGGTCCTAAACTGAAGCTAACACTTATTAAGTGTAATAAGGTAACTCAGTGTTAGGCTATGGGAGAGATAGCCTACAACAGTGAAAAACAACTTTAGGAGTTTTCACGGCCAGGATACTTAAAACATAAACCCACATGTCCTACTTTTAAAATATCATGCATCGTGACTTAAGTCCTACTTTAGGGGTGAACTACCAGTTTTGAAAAGGAAGGTTTATACCTGGCCAAAAGTTTATTTTAACAGGTCCAAATGGCAGTTTTTAAACTGAACTACATGTTGCAGTAGCAGGCCTGAGACCTGTTTCTGCAGGGCAACTTTAGTGGGTAGCACAACAAGTGGGCAACAAATTAAGTGTACAAATCAGGTGTGATCCAATTGTGCCATGTTTAAAGGGAAGGCACAAACACTTTGCCACTGATTAGCAGGGAAAAAGTGCAGAGAATCATAAAAGCCAATAAAACCAGGTTTAGTGAAGGAAGATAAACATCTGGGTTGACCCTGCAGAGGTGACCAGGTCCAACACTAACAGTGAGCATTGATCCAAAACATGTATGAATGATCACTTGTTTTTATGTTGCGTAGATTTGTAGAGTGCAGTGCCATCCAGGAGGATATCCTGGCACTGAGCAGGTGTAAGTCAAACCAAGCGTAGGATGCAGTGGGACTACCCGAAAAGCCAACTCTTCAGTTTCTTGCGGAATTCAAGAAGTGAGGAGGGGGCTCATATGTGTAGTGGCAGGCATTTGATGCTTTAGGAGCAATGTGGGAGAAAGCCTGACCGGCTGATCTGGTCTTCCATATGTGTAGATTGCATGCCACTATGAGTCCAGGCCAGCGGAGGTGTCTGGAAGGGTGAACAGACATAATATCGACCTCAAAAATATCGACTGGACATAATATCGAGGTAAAAATATAGACTAGACAAAATATCGACCAGACATAATATAGACTAAAAAAATATCGATTACTATCGATATTAATAGCCAAAATATCGAATCAAAAATATAGACTAGACATAATATCGACTACATAGAATATAGACAACAAAAATATCGAAAATAAGGTAAGTGTTTTATAATTTGTAATAATTGTGTAATATAAATCTGTAGCGGGTTGTGGGTTTATAGGGGAATAGGGTGGGAAGTAATTTAAATATAATTAATTAAATCTGTAATATAATAGTAATTGTTAATTAATTATTAATTGTTAATTAATTAAAATATAATTGGTAATTAATAATAATTGATTAATTGATCAATAATTACATTTTCGTAAAATATTTTCTGTAGCGGGTTGTGGGTTTATAGGGGAATAGGGTGGGAAGTAATTTAAATGTAATTAATTAAATCTGTAATAAAATAGCAATTGTTAATTAATTATTAATTGTTAATTAATTAAAATATAATTGGTAATTAATAATAATTGATTAATTGATCAATAATTACATTTTCGTAAAATATTTTATGTTGTGGGTTTATAGGGGAATAGGGTGGGAAGTAATTTAAATATAATTAATTAAATCTGTAATATAATAGTAATTGTTAATTAATTATTAATTGTTAATTAATAAAAATATAATTGGTAATTAATCATAATTGATTAATTGATCAATAATTACATTTTCTTAAAATATTTTCTGTAGCGGGTTGTGGGTTTATAGGGGAATAGGGTGGGAAGTAATTTAAATATAATTAATTAAATCTGTAATATAATAGTAATTGTTAATTAATTATTAATTGTTAATTAATTAAAATATAATAGGTAATAATAATTGATTAATTGATCAATAATTACATTTTCGTAAAATATTTTCTGTAGCGGGTTGTGGGTTTATAGGGGAATAGGGTGGGAAGTAATTTAAATTTAATTAATTAAATATGTAAATTAATAATAATTGTTAATTAATTATTATTTGGTAAATAATTAAAATATAATTGGTAATTATAAATATTTATAGAATAAATAAATAATAATTAGTAAATTAATTTCTGTAGGGGGTTGTGAGTTTATAGGGGGATAGGGTGGGGAGTAATTTAATAATAACTAATTAAATATGTTAATTAATTAAATTTGTTAATTGATTAATAATTGACCATTAAATAAAATTTACTTTGTAAATAAAAGTAATTGGTTTTGGAAATTAAATTTAAGTTTTGGGTTTTTGGGTAAAGGGGTATTTTTAGGGTTCAGGGTCAGTTTTGGATTTTTGGGTAAAGGGGTATTTTTAGGGTTCAGGGTCAGTTTTCAGTTTTTGGGGTAAAGGGGTATTTTTAGGGTTCAGGGTCAGTTTTCAGTTTTTGGGTAAAGGGGTATTTTTAGGGTTCAGGGTCAGTTTTCAGTTTTTGGGTAAAGGGGTATTTTTAGGGTTCAGGGTCAGTTTTCAGTTTTTGGGGTGAAGGGGTATTTTTAGGGTTCAGGGTCAGTTTTCAGTTTTTGGGTAAAGGGGTATTTTTAGGGTTCAGGGTCAGTTTTCAGTTTTTGAGTAAAGGGGTATTTTTAGGGTTCAGGGTCAGTTTTCAGTTTTTGGGGTAAAGGGGTATTTTTAGGGTTCAGGGTCAGTTTTCAGTTTTGGGGTAAACGGGTATTTTTAGGGTTCAGGGTCAGTTTTCAGTTTTTGGGTAAAGGGGTATTTTTAGGGTTCAGGGTCAGTTTTCAGTTTTTGGGTAAAGGGGTATTTTTAGGGTTCAGGGTCAGTTTTGGGTTTTTGGGGTACAGGGGTACTTTGTAAAAATAAAGTAAAATAAAGTAAAATTACATTTATATTAAATTAATTGAATAAAATTAAATAAAATTAAATTATATTATAATAATTTTCATTAATTTATATTAAAAAAATTATTATATACTTACCAATACTTACGTTGTAATGGTATGCGTTGTAAAGGTATATGCGTTGTAAAATCTTGCGTTGTAAATGTATGCGTTGTAAAAGTTTTTGCGTTGTAAAAGTTTCGTTGTAATGGTAGGCGTTGTAAAAGTATGCGTTGTAACGTCATACATCCCTGGAGTGGGAATAGTAATTTTAACCCCTACGCTATCCAGCGCTTTCCCTACTGTTGCACCCACTGGAGTGGGAATAGTAATTTTAACCCCTACGCTATCCAGCGCTTTCCCTACTGTTGCACCCACTGGAGTTGGAATAGTAATTTTAACCCGTATGCTATCCAGCGCTTTCCCTACTGTTGCACCCACTGGAGTGGGAATAGTAAATTTTACCTCTACGCTATCCAACACTTTTGCTAATGTTGAACTCAATATAGTTGTAACAATACATTTTAACCATTTTCTATGCTACGCTAAAAATGTTATATATGTTTATTTAATAATATGTTTTTATATATATATATATATATATGTATTCTTTTTGGTGATATAATTTTTTTCATTATATTAATTATTTATTAATACTACATTTATTTAATAATTATTTCTAAGTTTATATTAAATATATTCATTACTATATTAGTTTTAACTTAATTTTAAAACATTTAAAAAAATCGATATTTTGACTGTCTATATTTTTGTAAGTCGATATTTTGGAGTCGATATTTTGGTACTTACCTGTTTGAAGATAGGGAGTCGATATTTTGTCTCTCGATATTTTTGACTCGATATTTTTGTATCTCGATTTTTGTGAGGTCGATATTATGTCAGTGATCCGTCTGTAAGATTTGTGAAAGGCGTGAGGTATGCTGGGCCAGTGTTATGTAGTGCTTTGAAAGTGGGTGAAGAGTTTGAATGGCGCTTATTTGTGTATAGAGAGCCAATGGATCTCCTTCAGGTGTTATGTGATGAGAGTGCAGCATGGGAGATTAAGGGTAATTCTGACTTTTGGAGCAGCAGGCAGTAACTTCTCACTGATGAACGGACAGCTGTTGGTGCTTTTTCTGTATGCACAACCAGAGATATTTTTCTACTGTGTATCGCGCTGCCCTGATCCTTGTCCAGACTGTTGCATGGAAAAGTGCGATGGCCTGTTATCCTATGCTATACAAAGTTGATACATTGTGTTGTATACTCTATTGCTACTTGAAATACCAATAGAGAAATATTTTGAAAAAGGGTAATTCTGGCTGCAGAATTCTAAAATTCTAAAAAGTCAACAGCCATTTTCTGAGTTTTTTGTTGATCTCAGCAAAGATGGTGTACGTGTAATCTAGCTTGCTGGCAACAGGGCATTTGTGATGGTTTTCCTGGTGCTGATTGGGAGCCATTTTAAAATCTTCCTCTACATTTTCAGGCTGTAGAAGCATGAGGCACTGACGCTGATGAATTGGCTGGCAGTTAGTTATGGGATTCCTGGTTGGATGAGGTAAACAGGTAGACAGGAATCACCACTCTAGTCAGGGTAAGCTAAGTGCACACTAAAAGATAGCATGTGCTCACCCTCTGGTAGCTTGGCACAGCGAGGTCAGGCTTATCTAAAGAGGCAATGTGTAAAGTATTTGTACAACACACACAAAAACAGTAAACAATGACTACTCCACAAAGACCCCACACACATTAAGAAAAACAGATTATGATGTTCAGAACAAAGCAAGACCAAAATGACAAAAATCCAATGTATAGAAGTTGAGATATTGAATTTTAAAGGAATACATGCAATAAAGCACTTATAAACAAGTATCACTAAAAATTTTACTTTCATTCACACTGGACCAGAGCGAATTCAAAGTTTGGGCCAACAGCGATGGAGTGCCAATCGGCTACAGGCCTCAGTGAATTAAGTACATTTTTTGGTTGCAAGCAGCAGGATGCGTCTATCTGCTCCATGCAGTGAAGCAATGCATGAGTTCAGAAGACAGGTGCCTGAATCAAGAGACGTTGAGTGGTTTCTGATTCTGCCACATAGTTTAGGGAATGAGTTGATCTCACCAAGCTGCAGCAGCAGCGGTCCACTGTCCACTGTGTCGTTTTTTGGAGGCAAAGTGCTGGTTCCAATGTGATGCGACAGTTTTACTCCCACAATAGGGTCAATGTACTGGTTCTGCTACATGGAGACAGGAGGTGCATTGAAATCTGTTTGAAGTATGTAGGCTACTTCCAGGGATTCAGGAACAGGAGTCGGGCTAGTGACTTTGATAACACTGAGTCTCAAGCAATAGGAGGCAACGCAACAAACTCTTGGAGATCACTTGGAGCGAAGCAGAGGCGCAGCTAGAGCTTGTGGCGCCCGAGGCTATCCTTCAGATTGCCGCTCCCTTGAGGGGGTGCTGGGGAAAAAGGACGGCGAGCACCTGAAAGAGGTCCGAGAGACATGTAGTATCACCACTAGTAGTCAGGTGAAGCTCACAACTTCTCCTCCACAGGCAGCCCACTGCTAAGCTGAGTTCTAGAATTGGGTGTGAAAGAACTTTCTTAGGACGAAACAAGCAAAAACGAATCACATCCTGTGCTCACCCTTGAAAAATGTACAGTAGCTTGAGGCATGTTACCTACCTATGCCTTCCAAAGCTAGAAATGGAAACTTGAAGAGCAGGCACCCTGTACCTGAGTACCTGCTTGTTTCTGAGAAGTGCCGGTACTCTGTAATTAAACATACTACGTCACTCTTGAGAAGTGCCGGTACTCTCCAATTAAACGTATTACGTCACTCTTGAGAAGTTCTGCTACTCTCCAATTAACCGTATTACGTCACTCTTGAGTAGTGCATGTACTCTCCGTCTCAAAATAAAAAAGTTCCGGTACTCAGTACCTGCCCATTTAAAGTACTGTTGCCTTCCTAAAACACAAGTGCTAAGCAAAGTGGGTACACTAAGGTATACTTTAGTCTTCACTATCCATCGAATAGCAACTTAGCTGCTTTGTTATTCTGTCATAAGTGGGGAGGAGTGGGAGACGCCTTATAAGCCTGACATGGTTTTATTATGCTGTTTGTGGAGTAGATGTTGTCCTTTTTATTGTATGGACTTGTCAAGCGAAATGCCAATAACATTTTCTTACAAAAAAATAACTTAATCTGTAGAATCTTTCAGTTTCTATCGAAGGATGGCCTTGCCTCTGGCACCATTCAGTCAGTGACAGTAAATAATATTATTGCCTCACTCTCTATGCAAGCTTTCCCGAAGAGGTAAATTCCACCGAGAGAGCAATGAGATCTTTGGAAGCATTCTGACCTGTTGTGGCACTGTTTATGTCCCTGTCTGTTGCTCTGTCTGTTAAATCTCTGCTCGCAACCCCCATAGGCAGCCATCCCTAAAGAGGAACAGTGGAGGCTTCTGCTCTGGGGCAGTGAGGCCTGTGGTAGTAGGTAAGAGGAGGAGCAGGGAGGGTGTCAAGCTCCTCATAGGGGCGTTCTGTCATCTGCAATAGATAGTAATTATTTGAAAAAGAGTTTGAGAGTATAACAAGCTCTGATGTTCCCCAACTGTGCCCAAGGGACACTTGGGATGTGGAAGCAAAATTGGACATAGCATGGGACAAAGAAGGATGCGGTGTTCAAAATAACCTAATGAGGGACAGTGTTGGCTACTGAAATCTGCGCTGCACCTCAATACTTTTCTTCATCATCTGTTTGTTCATCCCCTCTGAAATAGACAGAATGGCTTGAAAGTGACTCTCAAGCATAAAACAGAGGATATTTAGTAAATAGTTTCCAACAAATACTTTGATTCTAGGCAGAGTACTGTTCTAGCTCTAGCCACTGAACACTTTGGAGTTGAAAGGTTTGTAATACTTTTCATGCAAGTGAAGCAGGTATGCTGGGATCCTCTGCACGGCACAAGGAAGAAAGGACATCTTTCACTTTACTGCCTAAATCTTGCCCTTGAAAATAAGTCCTGACCCCCCTCACTTCTTTTTATAGGACTTGTGAACTGCCACTCACCAAAGATCCTTTCCTCCCCTCCGAAACCCGTTTAAGCTCCCTCTTACCTCACTCAGCCTCCAGTACTCCACAGTGGTGGCAGCCAGGGTCTCTATATAGGGGTTGGTTCTCTTCTGCTGCAGCAGCAAATCCCCTAGCACCGCCGTTGCCACAGACTCGACTCATCATGAGAGCGCATAGTGGTGGAGCATGGGACACGTCACTGCTACGTTTTAGTCTGCGCGAGGGCTGGCCAAAGTTCTGTCCTGGGCCGTCATTGGTAGCATTGGCGTGCTACATGATTGACGGTCCTGGGAACCACATGCAAGGTTACGCCGCACACCGCACCACCACTACTATGCTTGGTGGTGCATGGGTACCCTGCATCCAGTGCGCTTGCAGTTAGATAACTGCACGTCACATGTGCAGACAGGGCTCCTCAGCGACAGACTTTGGTAGGTCGGTGACGTGTGTGTCAGTGTCCCCAATTAATAAACGCTGCCGCCACGTGCCACTAGGGAAAAGAAACAATTTGGATGCTGTGAAATCGATCAGGGACAATCGTTTTAACAATAAAGGAAACCTTAATTAATCCCTCAAAAGAGAAAATTCCTCCCAAAAAAAACATGTATTCTTAGTATGGACGAACACACACCAATCAATGAACTAGTTATAAATCAGTGTATTTGTCAACAGAAAACCAATTATCACAATGTACAAACCGCAACATAATGCAAACAAATGTTTTTTGTTATACATCGATACATACATTTAACATACGTAGACACAAGATCACATGAACATAAACAAACAAAGAATTCCTGTAGCCCTAACTTCTTAAGGGATTGCTAGGGAATACTTTCTTTTTATAAGTTATGGTTCGCAACCCATTATAAAGAGAGAGCCTTCTGAGGCAAGATGGCGGCCGCAGCAGTGGCCGAGTGAGGTGCTTGGACCGATGCTCCGCTTGACCCCTCAGTAAAACCTCTGCTTTCCTCTGACTTTCCCCGTACCTGTAGCGGAACGCTCCCGAGGCAATAGCAATCCATAGGTGGGGAAGTACGGGCACCTACCGTGCAGTTCAAGATCTGGCTGCCTTCCTGCACTGGCGTTCTATGGCGTTCTACGGCGGTTACTGACCGGCTCACTGGAAAACCTGTAACGGGCTGCAACGGGCTGCAGCTGAGGCGGCTCCGCCTATCGGGACGTGGCTGTTCTACAAGGAGAGAGCCCGGCTCAACACGCTGAGCAACATCAGAACTTTGCCGCGGGGGTTCGTGGAGTGTCTGAGGAGAGATTAAGAGCCTGTGAGCTGTTTCGCCGTGACTGTTATCTACAACTCGTATTCCACATTCAGAATCGGAATATTTGTAGCCTTTAGATCCATTGACATGGCAAGGGGCAGAGGAGCTGCAAGAAATCGTGGAGGAACAACTGTCCTTTCACCCGTGAGTACTTCCGCTGATGGGGCTGTAATAACTGTGGCAGTGGAACAGGTGGCTACTGGGGGTGGTGAAGGAGGCACCTCTGTGAGCTCTGGGAACATCCCCCCGGATAATACTATAACAGGGGACAGGAGACGCAAAGTATCACAATTTCCTGATATGCAGAGCTTAAAAGGGCAGAACGAGTATCAGGCTCAGAAGGGTGGCCAAAATCTCCCACCCCAAGATGCTATATTGAAACTGCGAGTAGTACCGGCAATATTTAATAAAAAAGGGACTAAACCCAAGTCCAGTGTAAATGTGGAGCCTCAGAATGCTCAAAATGCTCAAAACGCTCAAGTGACGACGGTCAATCAGTATGTGCTGCTGATAGCTGAGAGTGTGAGCCTCTCTGTTGAACACCCAATGCAAGCGACTCCAGTGGACCAAGCAGGCGGAGTACCGGGAGAGAATGCGCTAGGCCAACAACTACTGGATAATGATGGAGCTATAATGGGAGAACTAGGCAATACAGATGCTACTAATTACCCAGCAACTGACCTTGGTAGCAAGTCTGAGTATGCTGGCTCAGATGGCAAGTTCTACTCCATGACAGATTTGACTATGGCATCTGATAAAGAAAACGACGATGACAGTCTTAGCAATCCGGGTGATTGGGGGGATACCCCTGTTGAAGAAGACCGGGAAGTTCAGGAAGAACTTGAATATACATTTTCTCATGGAACTGTAAGGAGAGCTGCAGATACTGAAGCAATTGTAGGGCTTGAACAAGGCTCATAAGTGGCTCAACTTAACTTGGATGAGGAGGATTTTGAGGAGGAATCAGTCACTCTAGGAATGGTTTACAAGAGTATAATGGCGCATCGGAACGAAACCAGAGCTGAGGGCTTGCGCACACAAGGAGCAGTGAGAAAGCTCCAGAACACAGTTAGACGTTTGGTGAAAACATATGCGGAGGTCACTACACGGGTAGTAGAAGTAAAAGAACGCATTTCCTCAGCAGAAGATACTTTGGTTAAACAACAGTCAGATATCGAGAATCGGCAAAAATCCAAGTCAGATGTGGACTGGAAGCTTACAGATTTAGAGAACCAGGCGAGGCGCAACAACTTGCGCGAACTAGGTATTGCGGAAGGAAAGGAGGGCTCAGACCTACGTAAATTTATCATCCAGCTATTCAAAGACGCTTTCCCTGAACTTAGTACTTGGAACTGGGACACCAAAGTCATCAGGGCACACAGGTTTCCATTTGTGATTAGGCAACGGCATAATAATCAAAATGCATATCCTAGGGCAATCTTAATTTGCCTCAATAACTATCTATTGAGAGAGGCATTTTATGACCTGGCCCGCCCTGAGCGAAATTTGAAAGGTTCTGGATGTGAATTTTTTGTTCGCCCGGATTTCTGCCCCTCGACGGTGCATGAGCGATGGCAGCTGCGGAAGTTAATTGCACCCTTTCAAGCAAAGGGCGCTCAATGCTTTCTGCTTAATCCGGCAAAATTGAAGACGATCTGTAAAGGCCAAACCCGATATTTTACTTCTTGCTCAGAGGCACAGCTTTATTTAAAAGAAATGGATGAACATCCAAAAAGTCCAAATTTGAGTAATACAAAAAAATAGTTAATGGGAATTTGTGTTAAAACTGAGCTGGATGTAGCAATTTCTGAAATATATTGCCAGATTGTTGGGTTGTATATGCAACGGGAATGTAAGGTGATGATATAGATATACCATAGGGGCATCCCCTCTCCCATAGATTTATTCCTCTATTTTTCTCAAAAATGTTTTTCTTTGTTTTTTTTGGAACGCTTTTTGTCTCAGGGAGAATAGTTATTGTCGAGACATATATAGATGTACAAAGACATACAAAGTGGAACAGAGTCTCTAATTTATAGAATGCCTGATGTAAGGCTTACGAATGGGAGGAGAGGGGATGGAGTCAGAGGGAGGGGGTCTGGGGGGTCAAATACAGGGGCACGGGACTAGGCACGTCCACATCGCAGAGGACATAGTGCTTAAGCCTCGTTGTGGGTGGTGGAGGGGTGGTGGGAAGGTGTAGGGTAGTGGGGGCTTGAGAATTGGGGGTAGTGGGAGGGAATTGGGTAGAAAAAAGAAAATAATACATGAATAATGGTTGGGAAAGAGTTTTTTTGATAGAGCAGTCCGTAATTTTGATTTGCCTAAATCGGGGATAAATGGAAAAAAAACAAGGAAAAAAAACAGATTAGACTAGATGGCAGGCAGGGGGATTAGGGTAGGCACCTTGAATGTGAGGGGGCTGAATTCTTTGGAGAAACGACAGCGGGTTGCACAGGAATTATGAGCTCTTCAATGTCAATGCTTTCTTGCCTGAATAGTGTAAGATCTGGCTCACCTCGTGATCCGGTGCCTGCAAAGATCTTAAAGTTGCTGGATCCTGAATGCCGGCGAATTCTCATGAGACTCTTGAACGCCTCCTTAAATGAGTCTCATGTGCTACAGGACTGGAAGCACGCGATGGTGGTCCCTCTTCTGAAAAAGGCTGGTGCGGACATTTCAAACCTTGCTAATTTCAGACCTATATCATTGTTGCCTATTCTATCTAAAGTGCTGGAGCGGCATGTGAACATGCAACTTACCCATCTTGTAGAAAACCAAGGCTTTCTACATCCCTCTCAGTCCGGTTTTCGCGCTCACCATTCGACCGAGACGGCATTACTGGGGGTAACGGAGAGGTTACGGCACGGTATCGATCGCGGGGAAACTTCTGCTCTCATCCTTTTGGATTTGAGCGCGCCGTTCGATACCGTGTCTCATTCCATCTTATTGAACTCTCTCCGGTCCCTGGGAATAGATGGCCCTGCACTGGCCTGGTTTGCCTCCTTTTTAAGTGAGCGCACTTTCCAGGTCTTCTCTGCGAAAGCTACATCTGCGATTTGTCCCTCGGCGTATGGTGTCCCTCAGGGGTCCATTCTCAGCCCTTTATTATTTAATATTTACATCAAACCTCTTGCTTCCATCGCGGAGGACGCTGGGCTGACTATTTTTTCATACGCCGATGACACGCAAATTGTCTTTTCCCTCTCCAGCACTGAAGCCAACAATGTGTCTGGTCTGAAAACCGGATTGTCACTTGTGGCTGAGTGGATGCAGAGGCATCTCCTTAAGCTAAACGGTGACAAGACCGAGATCGTTATCTTGGGGAAACACAAAGATCTTTGGGGCCCGCAACACTGGCCTTGTGCTATGGGTCCCCTTCCTCAACCGGTCTCGGTGGTACGCAACCTTGGATTCCTCATAAATGACAAGCTTTCTATGAGGCAAGAGGCTACCAAGGTGGCCGCCATCTGTTTTACCACCCTGAGATGGCTCCAGAAAATTCTTTGGATGTTACCTCATGCCACCAGGAGAACCATTGCCCAGGCGTTAGTAACATCTCGCCTAGACTATGGTAGCGTCCTCTACCTTGGTGCCGACGTTGCGACCATAAATAAACTACAGGTCTGGCAAAACTCATCGGCCCGACTTCTATGCAACATCCTGAGGAGATCCTCGGCCACCCAGGCCCTTCGAGATATACATTGGCTCAAGGTCTCGAGCCGCATCAAATTTAAAGCCTTATGCTACCTTTTTAAAATTAAGCAGGGCTCAGCCCCATTGTATCTTCAGAGTCTTGTTCAATTATACAGGCCTAGCCGTACACTGAGATCTTCGGCTAATTGTGACTTTGTCATTCCTAGATTCAAACTTGTGAAGATGGGGGAAGATCTTTCTCCCATCTAGGCCCCAAATCCTGGAATGCTCTGCCTGTTGCTCTGAAAACTGAGACTAACATGCTTTGCTTCCGCAAAAAATTTAAAACGTTACTTTTTTAATTGCTTTCTGCTGTCCTTGCTGCCACTAATGCTGTAGTGTTGTCCATTTTTCTACTCTAGTCTATCCCTTGCGCCGGGAAACCCATTGCGGGTAGCTGTCGCGCATTATAAGTTTTAAATAAATAAATAAATAAAATAAATAAAATGTGATATATTATGTCTGCAAGAGACTCATACAGTATGGTCAAAAAGACAATTATTAGAAGAACTAGGATTTAACTTAATTGCCTGTACTAAATATTCCGGTGCTGCAAGAGGTGTAGCAATTCTTGCTAAAAAACACATAGGCAACACGGGTAGGATTTTATCCAATGGGTTAGGTCGATGGGCAATCGCAGAATGTCTTGTGGGTCATACTAAATTTATGATTTGTGTAGTATATGGTGCAAACTTAGACGAAGCAATGACTCTGGAGTATTTGAACGTTGAATTAGCAGCGTGGCCCACACCATTGATTTTATGTGGAGATTTTAATATGAATTTAATATTCTAAACAATGAACAGTCAAGGTACATTGGCAGGAAGCCACGTGTTTAAAGCATTACAGGCATTAACAGGTGATCATGGGCTAGTGGACGTGTGGGCTTTCTTAAGGGGGGGTGCACCTGGATATACTTTTTTTTCTTTTCCCCACCGGACATTTGTCCGATTAGATTTTTTTTTACTACTCAATCATTGTTAAATCAGGCAACGATACAAGTATATCCTAGAATCACCTCGGATCATGGGCCAGTAGTTCTCTCTATTGCAAGTATAATATCAATTATTCGGCCAAGAGCCTTCTCTTTCGATCGTAAATTATTAGTGGAACAGCAATTCATTGAACATATGAAACAATGGATAATATTCTTTTTTAACACTAATCGAGGGAGTAGTAGTGTGGGAGGAGTGCGGGACTGTTTCAAAGCCGCATTTCGTGGAGAGGTACTGAGCTTTGGTCTATATAATCAAAAAAAGCAGGCAGCCAATACTGAAAAATTATATCAGGATTTGATCACAGCTGAGGAAATTCTCATGCAAAGTATACAGGCTGGAACAGACCCATCGGATCAGGTTACAGAAGTAGCACGGCTAAAGGCAAGGCTAAATTTGACTTGAACTAAAGAGCCAGCAAAAATGTTTTTTATTAAGAAGCAAATTCATTATGAGTACGGCGAGGCAAGTGGCAGATGCCTCGCCCAAAAAATGAGATCAAGGGAGACTGCCCAGCGTATAGATGAAGTACTAGATATGAATGGTGACTCTGTTAAGGATGATCAGGGTATTCTGGAGGTATTTAGACAGTTTTATGAGATTTTATATCAAAACGATGTATATGATGAGGCAGCGGCTGCTACTCTGATCACTCAATACTGTACCCGAGATCTTTCGGTGGACGAGATGGAATCAATGGAGGCTCCTATCTCATTAGAAGAACTTGAAAAGGCAGTAAATGGATTAGCGTTAGGGAAGGCAGCAGGGCCGGATAAGTTGCCGTTGGAAATATATAAAACCTTCTTCCCTGCTTTGAAGACTGATCTTTTGTAAACAATGTTAGAGGCACAGAAGGGCGCAGCCCCTAAAACATGGAACGAGGCGTCTATAGTAGCGTTTCACAAAAAGGGTAAGCCGGCGAATATTCCTGGATCATATAGGCCTATCTCGCTTTTAAATGCAGATGGGAAAATATACTCAAAGATTTTAGCCAACAGACTCTCTGTAGTTATATCAGGATTAGGATCATTAACACAGCATGGGTTTATCCCTCAACGTGGCACAACAAACCACGTTAATCGTGTGATTTCCTTTCTTGACTATGTGGAAGTCACTCGGGAACCATTTTGTTTAATCTTGCTTGATGCCGAGAAGGCTTTTGACCGCGTTACATGGCACTTTTTATGGGATGTGATGAGGAGTCGAGGCTTTGGGCCACAGTTCATAAAATCATTGCAGACATTGTATTACCGACCAGTTGCTCGTATTAATACTATGGGACTTGAGTCGACTGAGGTAGAAATTAACAGAGGTACTAGGCAAGGTTGTCCTTGCTCTCCTCTTTTATTTTCTTTATATATCGAACCTTTTTGAAAGATGCTTGAATCTAGTGCGGATATACCTCCTTTACATATACAGTCCTATCAATTTAAAGTATTAGCATATGCAGATGACGTGGCTGTGGTCACGCCGAATCCATACTGATCCAAGGCTTTGTCAAACAAACTGGGATCAGCTTTTGGTCGGTGCAAAGAAACAATTAGATCGTGCCGAATGTTTACATCTCTCCCTAGTGGGGCGATGGAATCTATTAAAAATGATGATACTTCTTCAAATTTTATATTTTTTCCGCTGTATACCCTTGGAAGTCCCTAAAGCTAGCTTGGCACAATTACAGGCAATCTGTATGAGTTTTATGTGGTCAGGGCGAAAAGCACGATGGGCCAGGCATTTCATGATACTACCGAAAGAGTTAGGAGGATTCTCGGTACCAGATTTTCTATTATACTATTATGCATGTAGGCTACAAGGGATGGGCATTTTGCTGATAGGAGCAGCACCGGAGCAGTTGGCAGAGCGCCCTTCGATATATCAAATGCTACTGGGTGTAAAAGAAAAAAATTCCTTATTCCTCTATTTGGAATGGAGCTATTACAAGAGAACACGGTTTAAGATTTTAGAAGCGGCGTATAAGGTGTGGCGAGCAGTTAGAGATATGTTTGGTTTTGAGAAAATTTCATATTACACACCGTTGGTATCGCAAATATTTCTACCAGTTGACCTATGGGATAGAGTGGTGTATAACTGGAGGGGGAGTGGAATAAGAGTGGTGGGAGATTTGTATTCTGATGGTTCTTTTAAATCTTTTGAACAAATACGGACACAATATCAGCTCCCCAGAGAGAATTTCTCTAAATATCTGCAGATCAGGGAATTTTTAGAGAATAGTGGTATCTCCATTCAACTAAACCCCCTGATCGAGGCTAATACTAGAAGGGCAAAGATTGGCATTTTATATAATTTGATGTTAAATACAAAAGCTAATGATATTGAACAGCAGAATCTTAAATGGGGGATTAAATTAGACTGACAAGATATTCAAATTGAAATCTCTTTGGGCATGGCGAAAGCCTTATTTCTATCTGCAAAGCTCTTTGCTCAACATTTCAAATCACTTTTTAATTTATATTATACACCTGATAAGGTGAATGAAATGAATGAAATGAAATGAAATGTGTATTTATAAAGCGCGGTTGCTGCCCAGAGGCGTCCAAGCGCTAGTGTGAAGTGTAGTTGCTGAACAGAGAGGGTTCGGCCAGGATATTTAGTGATGGACATTAAACAAGAAGGTTTTCATTTGTTTGTGAAAAGAAAGAAAGTTGGGTTTGGACCTGAGTTAGAGTGGAAGGGAGTTCCATAGTTTGGAGGCATTGAGGGAGAACATCCTGCCTCCAGCTCTTTTCCTTTTTATTCTGGGTACTAAGGCCGGAAAAGCCTGATTTGATCGGAGATTTCTGGTGGGGTGGTACTGGGTTATTAATTTGCAGCCAATTACTGGTCCTGTATGCCGAAATGCCTGGTGGGAGATGCACATCGCCTTGAAGGCAATTCTTTGTCTCACAGGTAGCCAGTGCAACTTGCTCAGCCCAGGTTTGGCTGATTGTCTGCGGGACAGCTGGAGCAGTGTGCGGGCTGCGCAGTTCTGCACTATATGCAGCTTTCGTAATGTGTATTCCGGGGCACCGAGATACAGAGCATTACTGAAGTCCAGCCGGGATTGAATCAGGCCCTGGACAGCTACCTGTTTGGCCTCTATAGGTAGGAGAGGGAGGACTTTCCTCAACATCCTGAGAAGACCAAAACAGGTTGCAGACAGTTTAGTAGCCTGAGTGTTGAAGGAGAGAGCTTTATCCTGCCAGACCCCCAAGCTCTTTATGTTGTCTTTAGGGGCTGGAGAGTTACCTAGGCAAGGGGGCCAGAGGGAATTGAAGTGTATCGGAAATGTGGGTCCCAGAAGCATCAGCTCCGTTTTATCCCCATTGAGTTTGAGGGAGGATGTCGTCATCCATCCCTTTATTTCCTCCAGGCATTTCATTAGTCCTGATGATGATGATTGACAGCCCTCCTGCGCCAAAGAGACCACTAGCTGAGTGTCATCCGAATATGAGATTATTTTAATACCAAACGGATGGACAACCTCAGCCAGTGGCCTCATATAGATATTGAATAGCGCAGGGCTTAAAGAGGAGACCTGCGGAACCCCACAGCTCAGTGGCCTGCTCATTGACACAGTGTCTCCATCAAAGATCTGAAAAGACCTGGTGCTCAGAAATAATTCGAGCCACTGCAGTGCCCTGCCTGCTATTCCGACGTCCGATAGGCGGCTCAGCAGAGTGACATGGCTGACCGTATCGAAGGCAGCGCTCAGGTCAAGGAGGACCACTGCCACTGATTCCCCTTGATCTAAGATCTTTCGGGTTTCCTCAGTGACTGCTAACAAAGCAGTTTCTGTTCCATGCTTAGGTCGGAAGCCCGTCTGGGTGGCATCTAACAGCTGGGTATTCTCGAGAAAGTCCACTAGATAGGTATTAATGTGTTTTTCGACAATTTTGCTCACCCAGGGAAGCAAGGAGATCGGGCGATAGCTGCAGAGATCCTCGGGATCGAGATTTGTTTTTTTAAGCAGAGCCCGAACCCTGGCCTTCTTACAGACGGACGGGACGGTGCAGGAGGTGATGGAGGCGTTCAAGAGGTTCATTATGGTGGGAAGCACGGCCTGGCTTGCCAGCAACATTATCTCTGGCGGGGCTGGATCGCATACCGATCCCGATTTTACTTGACGAGCTAGTAGGTCCAAGGACTCAAGGTCTAGCAGAGGGAAATGATCTAATGTCACCAGAGGTTGAGGGGGCCTGTCCCTGTGCTCTATGGTCTATTACTACGGTCGGGAAGGAAGAGTAAATTTGGTTAACCTTCTGGTGAAAAAAATCTGCTAGGTCGTTGCAGTGGGCTGAGGTTTTGGCAGGAAGCGTGGCAGGGGTGGAGATTTTGGTGAGATTTTTTACTATGTGGAAGATTTCCTTAGTTTTGGACTTCGCTTCCATGATCTTTCCCGAGAAATATGCTGATTGGGCAGACTTTACATCGCCCTTGTAGGCTTTAATTGCCTCTCTATATTGAATTTCACCTCTGGTGAGTAATCCAGACGCCACCTTCTTTCTAGTTTCCTACAGAGACGTTTCTTATCTCTGAGGACCTTTGAGAACCAGGGAGCAGTTTTTTGTGACCGTTTTTTAAAATTTTTTAAATTTTTTATTGAATTTTCATTTGGCAGCAGTACATAAAGTAACAATACAATACAAAGCAAAAGAACAAAACAGAGCGAGCCTAACAAAGTACTACTCTTCTTGGTGCTTATTCCTGCAATATCAAGAGATTAAGTGCTAAGACCTCTCACGTTCCAGTCCATTTTGCAATTGGAGACCATAATTTATGACCGAATGTTTTCTTAGTGATACCTTTCATTTTGTATAATGCAGCTTCTAAATAGTACATTGATAATAACTTAGTTCGCCACATAATAAAATTAGGTGGTTCTACATCAAGCTAGCCTGATATTATACAAAAACGGTATGCTGACATACAAACAAGCATAAATCCTATGTCAGTTTCAGAGGTCACATTAGCCACATTATCGTCCCATCCAAAAATTACCATTGGTGCTGTTAGTTTAACTTGAATGAGCAGTTCTGCTGCCAGAAAATTCTCTATCTCCGCAATAAATCGCGCCAATTTCAGGCAGTCAGAAAACATATGTACAGCATCAGCCCCATATAGATTACAACGGCTACAATTTGTCCCACGCCCGGAGCTCCATTTTACTAATTTTCCTGGTGTATAATACAGCCCGAAAACAGACATATAATGCTGGCTGATGAGCGGCCCATTCAGTAGAACATTTTTAGCAATTACTAAGCTTCTCTCTATATTTACGCTTTGGATATTAATTTTGCTCTGCCATTTATTCATTATGGTCTCCAAATCGTCCTCCCTTTGTTCCAAGATTAATTGATATAGAGGCCCTATTCTTTGTCGCTTTTTAATTGCTTCAAGAATATCAATACTCCCTAAAAAAAATTAAGAATTTGAAACTTTCTGTAGGCAAAAGCTGCGTACCTGAAGACAGTAAAAAAATCAGCACAAGGTATATAATAAGTATTCAATAAATGATCAAAAGAAACAAATTTTTTATCTATGAATAGATCTCCCAGTTTACTAATACCTAGAGTGTTCCAGTTATGCATTACCCCATCATTAAATATCTCTGGGAGAATAGAACAGTTCTGTAAAGGAGTATACCGATTTAAATTGGTGGTAAGCCGAAACTTCTTTTTACTAGATCGCCAAATCAGAAAAGCGGTTTCTACTATCTTAAATTTGTTTTTTTATAGTAGCTCGGCTCTATTATCCGATTTAGACACTGCTTAGCCTCTGTACCCAAAAGTATTTCATAAATTGACGGAGATAAAAATTCCTCTATGATGTGACCGTTTTGATGTAACTTTACGGAGGGGGAGAGTAGCTTCAAGGGATTTTGTGATCCATTCTTTATACTCTTGGTTAGCTACACTCGGGTCCTCATTATGGGGTGGGCAGGTGAGCATCAGATTATGAAGCCAGAGATCGATTGGTAATCTGGCCTAATTTCTGGAGTTCCTGATCAAGGGAGTAGGGGGTGGTGGTTTGCACATGGTCCATATAAAGGGGACGAGGGAGTGGTCTGTCCAGTGGAGGCAAATTGATTGACTGACCACGAGCTCAGTGCAGTTGTTGAAAACTGGGTCCAGGAGGTGACCTTTAATATGTGTGGAAGCTTTGACCCGTTGATCTAACTGAAGGGCCGCTAGGTGGTCCACCAGTTCCATGGCTACATCGTCAAGGGTGGTGTCAAAGTGTAGGTTGAGGTCGCCTAACAGTGTGAAATTGGAGGCGGAGGTGACCTGTTCGGCTAGAATGGCTGGGAGAGATTTGTGGAACTGTTTGGAAAGGCCCGGGGGGCGATAAATTATGATGCCTGAGAAACAGTTGTTAGGGGAAAAATCAATACTGAATGCAAGGCTCTCGCACTCTGGGATAGATTCGGGGGTTACTCGCCAGCGATACTGCTCTTTAAATATGATTGCCAGGCCTCCTCCTCTCCCTTCAGCCCGATCTAGCCAGGTGATTTGGAAGCCTGGGGGCAGGGCCGTCACTATATCATGCTCGGAATCTGGGGTCAACCAGGTTTCTGTCAGAAAAACTGCATCCGGCATGCGCTCTTCTAGCATGAGGGTGTTTTCCGTCCTGTGTTTGGGTAATGACCTGCAGTTTAACAGTAGCATACTGTATTCCTGTTTCGTGACCCGCGACTGGATGTTATTTAGTGAGTGTCTACACACCGGACAAACTAGTGGCAGTTCGGTGGCCATGAATGCGTGTAGACAGCCCTGCATCCCTGTAGTCCTCATACTGTGAAGGATGTCCGAGCTGTAAACCCTTGTGTGTGAGGAGTAAGATGCATGGGGTATGGCCCCGGGTCCCGTTTGGTCGCGGACGGGCGCAGACGGGCTTGCCTTTGGCACGCCTTTGGCGCACCGCCGGTGCGCCCGCTACGCGTCCGGGAAGGGCACATCGTAAAATAGGAAAGGGGAGGGGCGTGGCCTGAGGCTGTGGGCGTGGTCTGGGCTCAGGGGCTTCCTCGGGGATGACGGGGATCCTTCTGCGACCCGCTACAGCACCTTGCTCGGCTGCGCGGGGAGAAGTGATCAGGGCGGGAGTGTTAGAGGCTCAGGTAAGGTTTCCAGTAAGTTATTAAAACACAGCAAAATACACAATACAATTTTAAGAAAAGATCGTGGCTCCCGGCTTTCCGCCTCAGGAGTTCGTCGAAAGCACCTACGACGCGCGTGACCGAGAGCGCGGTTTATCTAAATGGGTGTCTAAATGGCCTGGGGATGCTATAGGGAAATGCTTTCGGTGTGGTTGTATTTCCGTAAATGATGTACATATCTTTTTCACGTGCCCATCGCGGGCTCCCCTCCTATTGAAGATAGAAAGATGTTTATCGGAAATTGTAGGTAACCTAATCCAATTATCTGCAACACAGATTCTTTTGGGGTAGAAATGGGATTAAAGGATACTGGAACTGTGAAACAGCATGCTAAACTAATATTTGTAGCGACTGCTGTTTACAGATTGTGTATCGCTTCGTATTGGCTACAACAGGAACCACCCTCATTTGTGGAATGGCGGTCTAGATTCTTTGTAATTCATAATATGGAATATAGTCTGTATGCGCTCAAGGGTACACGGAAAAAGAGACATGGAGAACAAATATGGGGCTTAGTCACACAGTATCTGGAGTCATAAAATAGGGTTATATCTCCCTATTAGTGCCTGCTAGTAGAATTAAGTTCATGTCTGAATTCTTATTTTTCAATAGACCAATGTGTTAAGTTTTATCTATTGCTTCTTATTTTTTTCCTATACTTTTTTGGACTGCTCATAATATATTTTGTAAATTTCGTTTGGTCCAAAATGCTTTGTTTTTATTTGTGCAATATTCTAATATGTTATGACCTACTCTGTGATAATCTGTATTGTATCAGAATGACTCATACCAACCGATTCATGTATTTACAAAAAAAATAAGTAAATAAATAAATAAATAAATAAAGAGAGAGCCCTTAGTACAGTACCAATGGAGCGCATAATTAATCTGGTGCCCTATACACTATCGCACTGTACTTTATTTCTCAATTACTGAACAATTTAATCTCAGTGGGCTTCTCTTTTATGATAATGTCGACGTGTGTCAGCCCTTTTCATCTGGGCCTCATCAGGACTTGGGCGGAAAGGAAACCTAAAACACAATAAGGTACAGATCTTCATATTTACATATATACACCTATATATAAATCTATAAGAATTTATTCTCGTAGGAGATATAACTAATCACAAAAACTGACCAGCAGAAAATTCATACCACTGAAAATACTCCTGTGGGCAACACAGAGCATGAAAATGTGCAGAGCGTGTATAAAGACAGGCTGATATTCTATTAACTCATATAACGCCATGTCGGACTAACACAGTTGGAAAGGCCCAAAGAATAAAAAAGATTCAAAGAAAGAGTGAGATTAAGACCTTGAAATTCCTAAGTACTACAACTCTTGCCGAAATAAGTGGTTCTAAAATCATTAGGGTGAAAGAAAAGAGCAAGTTGAAATACAGAGTACTTCTGTATGTAGCTACCTCTAAAAATCGCTGATGGCATTGTTAGAGTATGCAAATACAGGAAGGTTCCAGGGCACGACACAACTAGAGAGGTGTTCTTCTGAAAAGCAATAAAGGCAACTCATGAAGGGTTTGGTCAAAAGTAATTTAAAACGAAAGAAATGTAAAGCAAAAAAGTTCTTTCATAACCTCCGCATATTCCTACTTATTTTAAAACAAGGGAAAAACTCCTTCACTTGGCCCGAGTGAAAACATTCACTGGCTGGCCAATTTTAATTGCTCCACTAATCACAAGCATGGAAAATGTTCTTGCTCCCCGTGTTAATTTAAATTATTCTGATATGGGTTATCTAAAAAGGGAAACTGAATAAGCTGGGGAGGTCAGAGTTAAAACGGCCCGACTTCTATCTGTGAAAACACACAAAATAATGCTTACCAGCCTTGGATATTAATTCAAAGGCTGCATTACCTCGACATCTGTGGAAACTGGCGCCAGTAACGCGGAAATAAACGTGCATAAAAGAGTAACCTACGTGTTGGCCATAAACAACAGACTACGGGCAGATATTGATCAGAAATGCTCCAAAGCGAGAACAGACTCCGACCCGTCTGTCTAAATAATGGTAATTCCGGGACGGCTGAATGAAGCAGGGGAGACCGGGACAGCAAATAAAATAAACTCTAATGACTAAATAGAAATATTAAAATAGAAAAGAACCACTAGGGTCGTGCTACCGCCCCCGAAATTGTGCCGCCTGGGGCAGTCCGCCCCCCTCACCCCTCCCCCTAGCTATGCTGGTGCAGCGAAGGCAAAGCCCAGATCTTCTCAGCAGAGTCAGAGAGCAACAGGCAGTAGGGCATAAACAGAAAAGCAGGCCTTCCAGATCAGCAGTCCTTTAAGCAGCAAAGCAGTTCTTCCACCAGAGCTTCAGTTACGAGGCCAGTGATCTGATGCGGGGGTGACACCAAAAAATCTCTCTGAAGTGCACAAGTATCCTTTTCAGCCCAGTCCTGTCTGACAGATTATCTGTGGAGGTAATCAGTCCTATGTGTGGGTACAGGACACTGCCTATTCAAATGTAGTGTTAGCCCCTCCCATTCATCCTGCCCAGACAAGGCCATCAGAATGCAGATGTATGTAGTTCGGTACTCACATGCACCTATTATTCCTGTTTTGTGGCTGTCTAGAGGGATTGCAAAAAGTGCAGCTGTCACCCAACCCAAAATTGTATTGGAGACAGGCTGCAAAGCATAGAGAGTTATAAGCACAGAGAAATGTCCATTTTTCTATAAGTGGCATTTCTAAAATAGAATTGCAAAATACAACTGTAACAGTTAGGAGGATTTGACACTACCATTCCAAAAACATGACACAATAAAAAGATACTCTTCTCTGATGAGGAATTGCAGGTTAAACATGTATTAAGAAATTCCAAATGTCAACCTATGAGAGGTAAAGGTAAATATATTTTATTTGTGCAGTTAATTAAAACCATTGTAGAAACATTTTATTCAGCGATCTAGATCCAATAGTTTACATTTCTACAACGGGAAAAGGAAATTCATCTTGCATTTTCTTAGAACAACCAGAGTTATCCATATAAAATTTCAAAAACATACGCACATGCAGTAAAGAGAACTAATAGCTAGATAAAAAGCATTGAGAGCTTAGAAGCCATTTTAAATGTTCCTACAGGGGCTAACTTGCTGCTCCCCAGCATCTATGGCCTTATGCTTTTTCTCCACTCTGCAGAGGAGTCTTACCAGTGTACAGTTGAGTGTCAAGTCTGTTGGGTTAAAGCACACAATCGCTGCTTCTCTGCACGTTCTTATCTTTCTCCTATTGAACTCTTTTCAAAATATAAACCGTTGTTCCTGTAACAAAGCTTTGCAGAGACATGTTCCAGTATTGCCATGACCCCTAACCTAATTTTTAGGAATTTTTCTTCAGTCTGGATGGAAAAAAGTTGTTGATAAATAACTTTGTGGGAATAATTTCTTGTAGTTGCAAAGTGTTATCCAGCCACCTCTTCTCTTTGCCAGGGCCCTCTTGCCCTGTAACAATGATATGAATTGGTGTTTATTTTTATAATTTTTTCAGCACATTTTTGCTCAGATTCTGGTCCCAGATGGCTATAAGATCCAAATTCACAAGTGATCTTTGTAGATATGCCCTCATGGGGAATCTTTCCCTCCCCTGTATTTCCAACCAGATGTGGTGATCTAGGGAGCCATCTTTCGCATGTCTAAAACATAGGCAACAGTTCACGAATGCTGACTGTCTACCCAAAATTTGCTTGATCAGGCCAAACTCTAATCTGATTTGCGATGGGGAAACAGGAGTGGGTAGATGACAAATTAATTTATATATTCTTGAGACTGAGATCTAATGTCTTGCTGTCCCAGCCTCTCTGAGCCTTACTTCCAGAGTGCAATGTAGGCAGAATTCTGGCTTGGGCTACCTGCAGTACTGAGCTGAAGGACAAGCCTTTCATTTTCCTATGGACTATTCCTAGGCCAGCTCCAAATGCCTGCCCTTTCCTCTTACTTTCGTCCATTTGTGCTGGGAAACACCCATTTGGAGAGAACAGAACTCACAGGTACTTGTTTACATCTGTATTTTCCACTTTTTTAGTGGCTAGTTGGCAGCTGTGTGTTCCTGATTTCTTCCTCTGAAATGTGAGTTCCTTGGTGAGATTAATGGTTAGCCCATTATTATTTGAATATTCTGCAGTTATGTCCAGGAGTCACTGCAATCCCACTATTGTTCTTCTTATCAGAACCAAATCATCTGCACACAGAAGATTTAATGTTGTAAAGCCACCTAATTTTAGTGCATGACTATTCACTGTATTTAATAGAGGTGGGAGATCCACAAGACACAAATTAAAGGAGTTGGTGCAAGGGCTCATCCGTGTTTTAAGCCGTCTGTTATTGATATTGGCCTAGACAGGCGAGTGCTATTTCCAAGTTTTATCCTTATCCACTTGTCGATATCGGGCATCCTGGGAACTTTTAGAAGACCATCTGGTATTTCCAGCCTGCCAGTTTTTGCCATAAGATGTTGAGTTTCACCATGTCAAAGGCTGATTTATAATCAATAAAGCACAGGTGAACCGGTTGTTTGTATTTTATTGCAAAATCATTTAATAAGGGCCATGACATTTGTTATAGACCCTATTCCTTTGGTAAATCTGTCTGGTTCAGTGAAATGATATGATGTTCCTCTGCCCAGTGCTGCAGCTCTTCCAAAACAAGACCTGTAAAATATTTTGCTTCATTATCGATTAGTGCTACCAGACAGTAGTTCCCAGACTTGTTTTTGTCTCCCCCTATTGAATATTGCTGAGATGACTGAGCTGTTCCACGGACGTGGGGACTCTGCCACAGGTTAGGATAGATTTATAAAGAGACCCTAACCTCTCTTCCCAATAAGCCTATGACAGGAGTTGGCCTTACAGTAGTGAAAAATGAATTTGGGTGTTTGACACTACCAAGACATGCAAAATATGCCAGTACATGTCCACCAGTTTATTTACCCAACACCCTGCCCATAGGGCTACCCAGGACCTACCTTAGAGGTGACATATGTGTAATACAAGGGAAGTTTCAAGCGAAGTAATTTTTTGTTTTTAATGCCAAGTCAAAGTGGCAGCAAACTGCACACACAGGCCCTAAAGTGGCAGGCCTGAGATAGGTCTGAGGGGCTACTTCTGTGTGTGTCACAATCAGTACTGCAGGCCCACTAATAGCATTTAATTCACAGGCCTTGGATATATGGGATGCCAATTTACAAGGAATTTACAAGTAAATGAAAAATGTCAATCAGGTGTAAACCAATTGTACCATGTTTAGAGGAGAGAGGTCATGCACTTTAGCACTAATCAGCAGTGGTAAAGAGTTAAGAGCCCTAAAGCCAACAAAAAAAAGGTCAGAGAAAGAGGAGAAGGAAGGCAAAACATTTGGGGTGACACTTCAGAGAGGGCCATTTTCCAGTAGTGGCCATGTGGAGTTTGCTGTTGAAGCTGATCCTAATGTTCTTTATGTGGATGGTAGAGGTGGGTGTCCGTCCTAGCTCTGGTGACCACCAGACAGAGTCCCACAGTGAATCACTCTTTGAGAAGATCACAATTTCAGCCATGTCGGTGTTCAGCTTTATACATTTGTTTGTCATCCAGTGGGCAATTTCAGTCATGTAGGCAATGAACTGGAAGGAGAGAATAACTTGGGTGTTGTTGATGTAGGAGAGAACATTGATGTTGTGAGAGCTGGTGAGGATAGCTAGAGGGATCATGTATAGGCTAAAGTAGTTTTGGCTCAAGGAGGATCCTAGCAGAACTCTACAGATGAGGTTGCAGCCATCCAAGGTGTATGGTGCCAGGCTGACTGACTGGGTCTTCTTTGTATGTGTATTCTAGGATTCCAAAATGGTGTAAACATATGGATGAGTATTGGGTGGGGCACTGAGTCAAATGCTGGAGAGAGGTCCAAGAGGATGAGGGCCAGCGTGTTTTCTCTGTCCAGAATCATGTGGATGTCATCTGTGGTGGCGATGAGGGCAATGTCCATGATATGGTTGGATCTGAAACAAGACTGAGTGGTTTCAAGGAGTTGATGGTCATTGTGGTATTTGGTGAGGGGTGTGCTGAGGATTTTCTCTAGTCGTTGGTCAGGAAATGATAGAAGGGAAATTGGTCTGTACTTGACAAGCATTGAAGGATTCATGGAGGGTTTCTTCAGCAATAGGAGGACACTTGCATGGGTCTGAGAAGGTTGCAAAAGAGGTGGAAGCTTTCAGAATGAGTCTGAGCATCTGATTGATGGGCTGCAGTCCTATGGAGTAGGCATGAGAGAGCCCGGGTCCAATGGGGACCCTGAATGGATGGACTTTGTAGTGGCAGCGATTTCTTCTGGGGTGATGACGGGCTATGTTGTTAGTATTGGTGCTCTGGATAAGATTGAGAGGCGTTAGGTGAGGGCTGTTGGGTCCAGTTACAGGTTGAAGTTGGTATAAATTGCAGTGATTTTGTTGTTGAAGAACTAAGAGACACTGTTGCAGAGTTCCTGGCAGGGGATGATTGGGGTGGTGGAATCTGCTGGCGAGGTGAAATTCTTAACATCGGTGAACATTTCTTTTCCTCTGTTATGCTGGCATTAATGTGATCCACCTCAGCGCAAGTTTAGTGGTCTAAATCATTTGGTGGCTCGTGTTGTCTGTCTCTTATAATATAATTCCGAACCTCTAAATGAAAAGTATCTCCATTATTCCACAGTAACTTTTCTATGCATGTGTTATGTCTGTTATGCATGGCTCTCATTCAGACCTGCTATCATAAATACCAGATCCTGAAGCTGGTTATTCACTCCTACGATGCAGCAACAGTCAGTAACAGTAATAGTAGAAACATTAATAATATAATAATACTCCCTGTACTTAAAACTGCGGTTTATGGCACACACATTGGGGGAATGGTATTTCCTGAAACATTTACCACTTTGGCATTGTCCATTAGACGAGCTTCAGTGCAGGGGGTGCGGGGAACTGGTGGAGTCTTTGGAGCACATTGTATGCCTCTGTCCAGTATTGCTGGCACCGCGCAGACTAAAACTGAGGCCAGAGTGGAACAGATTGGTAGTCTGGTCCTGTAGGCAGGCAATCATCGCAGCATTGAACCCTGAGAACACCGCTTTAAAAATAAGCTTCACAATCTTTATCCACCGTGCATATCGCAAGCTTAACCAGCAAACTCCAGGCCCTGTACCAAACTCAAGGAATGTGCACAGGTGACTAAAATAATGGCATATCCACGAAGCACTATTCCCGCAAAATCCGTGTAACAATAGGGAACGTAATCCTGATAACCTGGCATCGAATACCGATAATTGACAGTTGGCACACCGAACTGTACATAACCTTTGTAACACTTTTTTACAACTTAGTGCCTGATCTGTAGTTTTTAGCAGAAACTTTTATTTTTCTACTATTAATAACTGTTTTCAATGATATTATGCTGCCATGCGGTTTTTTTGTAAGCGATGGTTACCTTGCATTAGAAGAAATTTTATATCAACTACATTATTGCCCTATTTTAATTGAGAATGATGGGTGGATCATAGTGGGCAAAAAATTATAATAATATTTTAATGTTTTTCTATGTTTTGTCTGTTTACATGTGGATTGTAATGATTTAACAAAGCAAACAATAAATATATTAAGAGAAATATAATACTTGTAATAATTATAATTGTAATATTATTAGTAGTAGTAGTAGCATTGTTGTTGCTATTATTAAAATAATACTATAATAGTTAAAATAGCGTAAGGAGGGATTCATCAACTCTGTGTCTAACTCAGTGCTGTAACTGCACACTAAGACTATCAACAGGACTGATTTAACGTATTACTCCATCAGCTCAAACTTCAATCGAAATTTTTAACTAGTGACAGGTTTATGAGGCCCATCATTTAAAAATGCATTCACTTCGCTCTTGAAAAGGAGCCTGTTCGCCTGGCAGCACGTCGAACCAGGAAAAGTAACAGTTTGTGGACAATTGCACATCGCAGCGAAGCGGCCATGTCCAATTCATTCCAGGCCTGTTGAAGGGGAGATTAGCAGATGTGAAACTGTGATTGCAGCCAGAGCTAAATCCGACCTCTCGGGAGAACGGTGTGAAATGAGATTCATGCTGGTTCATTTCCATCAAGCGAGTGATGTTGTTTTGAGTTTTTTTCTGACAATTACGCGCTATGAAATTTTGCAGTTCATCCAGAGGCTCCAGGAGCTTCTTCGGCTTCCGTTTGGGGACGTCCGGAAATGCGTCGCGAAAACGAGCTCGGCAGACGGCGCGAGGCAGTCCATCACTTTGATCCGAGAGCAGTCGTGGAGTTCGAAAGTACAGAAGAATCAGGATGGGCATCCTCCGCTCCCCACGGGGATCCAGGCGATTGTGCAGTCAGCCCTTTTGCGGTGTCCACTCGTCTGATTTTCGACAGAATGAGGTCTTATGGGTTTGTTTGGTAAAGATGAAGAAACAGCAGCTCAGTTGGTGGTTATCCCCGTTAAGGGTATAAGGCCTGCATTATGAATTAACCTGGTATCTGCTGGATTGGTGAAATAGGCTAAGGAGATTGGTGCCCAGGGCGGCTCTTAGGGCTGTAAGTGTGCCAGCGAGGTTCACAGGTGGATCCCAAGGCAGGTTAACCACACTCAGGCTATGGTCCAGGTTGAGTTTTGTGCATTGCATGTTAGTCTTCAAGGAGTTTCTCATGGATGTACCGCACACATGGACCATGGAAGGGTCTACTAAAATCTAATGAGACATAAATGCCTAAAAGCATCATGTAGTGTGGACCAATTGCACCCGCCAGGCAATACGTGGCACTGGAGGTGGGTCTGAACCTTTGACTTTGACCTGGTCCAGCACAATCAGCTAGCTGTGATTGGGGCTTTGTGCTTTTAGGTGCAATTTTACTGTTTATTCTTTAAAAATTTATAACTCAAGTTCTGCTGATAAGTGTTTTCTTGTTTTGGGCTTGTTTTATATATTAAGGTTTGCTCTAGGTTTCTAACCTGGTGTGCAATCCTTATGATGTGGTATTTTTACTGCATTACTGTTTGAAGTGTTGCACAGATACTTTACAGGGTGCCTCTAAGTTAAGCCTGACTGCTCTGTGCCAAGCTACCAGGGAACTGAATACAGGTTAATAAGAGGTTTGCTTGTGCCTTACCCTGACAAGGACTGTGGTTACTGATTGACTAGGGCACCCCAGTCGACCAGTACCCTAATTTATCACAGATGGTTTGGTCAAGGTATTGGTATAAGAGTAGAAGGTCATCAGGTGACTATGGGCGGTGTAAAGTCCATTTAGTAACAAAATAGCCAAGTACCGTCTCAGAGGGTAGTTTAACTTGTCTGTACAATTAATGTTGGTGGTGACAAACCAATGCCCTTAGAGGTAATTATTAATATTATTTGTCAAATATTGGCAAAGCCAGTAGGGCTTTTTTCTAATAGGTTGATCTTTGATGTTTGATTTCTTTTGCCAGCATGTGAATGAGAGCGCCATGAAACATGCTCAGACGTGTGTTTTATATTCAAGAAAACCTACTCCAAGATGACCACTGTTGTTTCTTGACCCATGTGTGCATGTGCATAATGATGCTTGGCGCGCATTTTACTTTATCGATCTAGGGAAACAGACAGCCATTTTAGAATGGTAAATTGAAAGGAAAATAAGAAGAAATTAATTTTCATGAATGAAAAAAATTAAGCAGGTAGCCCAGCAGCACTTTGCAGCTACTGGGCTTGCATACATCTATCAATTCATGAAAAAAATGGTAACGTCAAATCGGAGTCATATGGATAAGGGGGAGAAAACTGAACTTGAAGCACTGTGGCGCAGAAGCAAGCCAGAGAAAAAGCAAAGAAACATACACTTTGCAGTGGAGTGCTGCATGAAAAATCACAAACCTTGGCAGCACCAATTTATCTTGCAGGTTTCATTGGTGATGCAGCATAAAGAAATTGAATACAATGTGAATATGTGGCAATAATCCTAACCCACTGGACCTTTGTTGGGCATCCCTTACCTAACCTTTCTAGGCTGAGCTCAAAGTAGCAGGACATCATGATTCCAATGGTGGGTTGAATTGGACAACATAAGGAATCCTGGCAGCTATAGCCTTGGTTTACATTTATTGAACTGCAAAGTTAATGTTTCCCAGATCCACTTTGAGTTGCTTCTATTTACCTTCTTTGTCCAGTTGTTGCTGTGGAGGGAATGGGGCAGTGGATGGGGATGCGGATGATTACTGCTACGCACTCAAGTTTCAAACTAATGATAACATTTGCCAACATGTATTTTAAGGCGATCCAGTTAAAGGTAAAGGAATTATTAAAAACTTTCCACAATTTATTTAACACAGAACTACAGTTGAATAATGCCATAGCAACTTCAATTCCAACATTAAGGCTAATCATATCTGGCTTCAGATCAAGCTGAAGCACAAATACTCCTACCTTACAAATCATAGATGATGCCATCTGGACTTCTCACCTGCCTTCAATATAGTCAACCATCCCACCCTCGTATGCTTCTGGGATTCACAGGCAATGTCCTTTAATGGTTCTCCTCCAACATTTTCAAACAACATCAGTTTTCACTTGGGCATCTCCAGGTGATAAAGATCCCAATCATCTGCGGAACGCACCAGGGTTTCACACTGTCTCATGCAGTCTTCAGCTTTTTCATGGAGTTGCTTGGTGCTCTAATCACAGATAATAGCATCACAATTCACCAATATTCCAGTGATACGCAATTCTTCTTAAAAGCGCCATCTGTGTCAGACATCCCATGCCTAAGACACTGCATGCACATCATCCAGGCCTGCATTCCAGAGCCTACCAAAGCTCAAAGCAAACAAGACAAACCCCAAGATGCATAAAGCACCCATTCTGCGAATTCCAATTTGCAAAAAGTACCGAATCGCTAATTGGAATTCGCAGAATGGGATGCATCAAAAAAAGCGCATAAAAAATGCGATTCGCAATCCAAAAATCGCAAAAAACTCGCAGAATTGTCAGTTTTCTCAACCCAAAATTGCGATTTTGCAATTACCGAAAGTCAAAGTCGCATTTTGAGCACAATGATGACATCACAATCAGGAAGTAGGCAGTTCCCTCACTCATTTGGAACACAGAGCTGGAGACAGGAGGAGGCACAGGACTGAGCTCTAGGAGACATACCCTGCTGCCCCACAACAGAACATACATTTAACCCACAATGTCCCAGGATGCAGCAGGACCCAGTGAAACTGTCAGGAAAAGAAAAATCAAGTTCTCCGAACAGGAGCTGGAGTACCTGATTGAGGGAGTCAGCAGGGACCATGACAAGCTTTTTGGGAAGCTATCCAGGAAGGTGCCCGAGGCTGACTAAAGGCGCATTTGGCTGCGCATCAGGGCAAAGGTAAACGCTGTAGGAGTGACCCAGCGGTCAATCGATGACCTTAAGAAGAGGTGGTATGACCTCGGAGGCCGTGCAAAGGAGCGCATAGCAGAGAAGCTGGGGAGAGACTGGCCACGGGAGCAGGAGAGCCCACAGTTGCCTCCAACACATCACTCAAGGACTTGGTTGAGGATACCATCAACCCTGCAGTCTGCGTGGGGGTCACTCAGCTGGACACCTCCCGACCCCCACAACAATCACAAGGTAAGAGCCATGCAACTGCGACCTCGTCCCCTAACAATGCCCATGCCCCCAGAGCTAGCCATTTGATAACCCCAGTAATGCAGTCCCTGTACATCAGAAACGCCCTATTGCATTGTGGGACCTGTAGTGTGACAATGTTCCCTGATAGCCACACACAGCCAGAACTGTCAAGTGAAACATATCCTTAAAGCCAGGCAGGGAATGCAAGCCTCCATGCATGTTGCAACATCCCTTGTGCAAGATTCATATCATTAATCATGCACCCATTCACATCACAGATGCTGCAGATGTTGAGACCTCAGATAGCGAGGCACTCCATATCAAGGAGACTCCAGATGAGACGGAGGGAGAGAGCCATCCAGCCCCACAACCTGGACCGTCATATACACCTGCACCTGCACCAGTACCACCCCCTTCCCAAACAGACAGGGCTACCCCTGCAGCCACAGGAGGAGTGCAACCATCCCAGGCATCAAGTAGGACAGTGGAACAGGCCCCACCACCACCCAGGAGGTAGACACGCCGCACAGCCACTGTGCGGTCACAGGCAAGCGGCCGGTTGAGGCAGCAGCGCAATGTGGCCATACGAGCAGACGAGGAGCAACAGGCCCAAGATCTAGGCCTAGGAATCAAAGCCCGAATGCTAGCTGTGCACCGCAAGCAGGCACAGCACATGGCATCCATGCAGCTGCAGCTGTACAAGACTGCACGCAATGTAAATCAGCTTACCGAAAGTGTGCAGGAGTTAACGGCTGCAGTGAAGGAGAACAGCCAACTGATGGTGGCGCAGCAGGATATCACCCGCCGACGCCACCGCCAGCTGCTGACCCGGCTATCTGCATATACCCGGTCGAACCACCTGATAGGGAACGCAACATCCCAACTGTCGCGCCGGTCACTGGCAATGCAAATTCAAATGGTGCAATGCTGCCAAGTTGTAGCAAGGGCCCTGGAGCAGGTCACCACCGCAGTTCAAAACCAACAGGTGTGTGGCCATGGCCATGCAAGGGGGGGTGATGAGGCCAGAGAGGGCACATCGAGCCTGAGCAGCCTATCTGTGCCGGTGCTACCAGAAAGGCGCCGCAGTACCAGGCCCAGTGCAGGATCACGAGAAAGAGAAAAGGTCAGGAAAGCACAATCCTACGATACAGCCGTATATGCAACTGATATAGTATACAGTTAAAGTGACATATGTGCGTTTTTTTCTAAAATTTTGTTTTGGAAACACCAGTACCCTCCTCTGTATTTATTATTGTTAGGTGTGGACCTGCACTCACTTTCTCTGGATTCTGGGCCAACTATTAATTTAGCTTGCTCTTCACTTAAAAGGAACTTGACTTTAATAATGGCAGGTTTCGATGATGACCGTGACAAATTATTCAATGATATCTTCTCAGGACAAGATAGACAATTACCTAAGACTACATCAGTTGAAAATACACCACAGGGCCTCACAACTTTGAAAAAATATATTGAACTTAAGCAAATACCCAGAGGTCTTAGAGTCATCATATTTCCCACCTTTGAAGACTTGGACCCTGATCTGCTACGTGAATGGGAGTGTCTCATTTCCTCATCCTCGTATGGGATGATGGATCTATTAATCTATCTATTAATAAGACACGCAGAAAGGAAAAGAGCAAAACTACTAGAGGAAATAGAATCAATTGAAAATGAAATCAAGAAACTAAATCTTCCTGAAAATACAGATAAGAACTATAAAATCTTGAAAGATGTTCTTAATGCCCATCAAGCTCATTTAAGAGAGAAAAAAATCCGCAAGCTAAAAAGAGATGATAACGACTATAAAAACGGTCGCATCTTCACTTTTGCAAAAAAATTTGATGATGTTAAACCTAGAACTGGAGTCAAGAGTTTACAGAACAAGAGAACACCAGAACAACAAACAATCAGTGATTCAGATGCTTCCAGCGTCTCTAGTGAAATTAGTGCAGTTAGCAGCATTACCCCTTCCACTTCTATTCAAGAGAATTCAAATTCCAATTCCACTACTAAGTCGGCTTTTTTATCAGAACTGGAACGATTCAGGAAGGGAACAAGGCTAGGATTCAATCAGAGAACACTGCCAGGAAGAGAACCAGGCGGGGGGGGGACCAAACACAAACCAGGAGGACGACAAAAGAGTAACCAGATCAGCATCCAAGAACCAGAGAAAGTGAGTGAAGGTACTCTTATATGTACTGTCACCAATGATGCCAATAATGTTGATGATAATGTCTCGATTATTAATCTATCTGTACAAACACTTGATGTAAATGAGATAAATGTTCTACAGAAAGGTTTGAGCTTTTGTCCTCTCTCGAATCCAGATTTTGTACAAATTCATGCGGATCTATTTAGGTTTGTTCGTGGATTAAAATTAAAAAAGATTTTTGCAAATAGAACAACTGAGCGTCCTATACCTATTTACAATGCTACTGGATGTGGTCATACGACTGAAGACATCGAATTAACTAGATTGTTGATGTCACTGGATGACAGTGTTGATGAGGTACCAAATATGGAAAATGTATTGACTGACCTTAACATCGCCACTGATTCCCTACTTAGTAGTGGGCTTAAGTACAAATCCACTTTCACCCCTATTCTAACCCCGGGTAATATGATTGACTGTTTTTATAAAGCTGTAACATCTGAACTTTATAAATTGGAAGATCGATTCCAGAGAAAGCCTTGGAAATTCAAAGACAATCTGTCCACTAGTGAAAGAAATGCTCTAGAAAAACTAAGAGGTTACACACATCTGACAATTCGAGAGGCAGACAAGGGAGGCAACATTGTCCTTATGGATAATGCCCTCTACTTTGATGAAATTGAAAGACAGTTATCTGATGCCAAGTCTTATACATTGATACCACATAATCCAATGACTGTCATCATTCCAGCTATTGAAAGAACTCTCCGTTACTGGCTTAGCAATGGATTATTGAGTGACATGGAATTTAAATATCTATTCAACCCTACACCTAGGACAGCATATATCTATGTATTACCTAAAGTTCATAAGAACATGACCCGACCCCCTGGGAGACCGATTATCTCGGGTATAGGAGGAGTTACAGAACATATTTCTGAATACATAGATATATTTTTAAAGCCCCTTGTGTTTCAACATCCTGCTTACATCCAGGATACGAAAGATCTATTGAACAAATTGGAACAATTTCCCTGGTCTGATGATTATACATTGGTCACCCTTGATGTTAACGCATTATACACGAGCATACCATTAGACAAAGGCATGGAGGCACTCAGATTTTTTCTATCTAAAAGAGACGCTTCTCTGTATGATCATACCAGAATGCTACTTGAACTTACTGAACTTACATTAAACAACAACTATTTCCAACACAGATCTGTTTGGTACAAACAACACTCAGGTGTGGCAATGGGGGCAAAATTCTCTCCATCATTTGCAAACCTGTATATGTTTTTTTTTTAACAACAGCACATCTGGAAATACGGCCCCCATCATTTAACAAATAACATCATCTATTGGGGGCGCTTTATAGATGACGTTCTATTGATTTGGAGTGGAGACACAGATTCTCTTGTCCAATTTGTAGAACATCTCACTAATAACAACTTTAATCTAACATTCACTTTCTGCTATGATAAGGAGAAAATTGACTTCCTTGACGTAACATTATATATTGCAGATGGTATCCTACAAACGAAATTGTTTCGCAAAACAACGGCATGCAACTCTGTTCTGCACGCCAGTAGTGCTCACCCTTCAAGCCAGATTTTTTTTAAATTTTTTTTTTTAAAACCTTTATTGTACAGAAGGCGCTCACAGATACGGGCCTACAACCCACCGGTCCGGCCACCACAATAAAGAGACATACGAGGCAATACAGGAGTGACAACAGGATATCTAAATAGCGCATATGAAGGCAAAGGTAACAAGTCTTCGAGCCGCCATCGCGGACAGGATAAGAGTAGGTTAGTTTTATAATGAAATAAAGGGGTTCGCAGGATAAAAACAATCTATAAAGTCCAGAGGGCCGCGGTGGGCCGTGAGCAATCCGAAGTTTCGAATACAGGAAAAGACCAAAAGAACAGTCACATTTTGGCAAAGGCAGAACTTGAGTCCCACATCAATAATAATCACAATCGCCGCTCAACGCCCTCCCACCACTACCATGGCACATAATAATAAAACAGCGAAAAGTACGCTTAAACAACTAAAAGCCCTCCGGTACAACAACCCAGAAAAGAAAAAGAAAAAAGGGAGGGGAAAAGGGAAAATAGGGGAGGAAAAGCACATCGGAAAAAGGAGGGAGAAAAAGAGAGGGCGCAGCGTCAGTGCACGTCCCCCACGGCTAACAAAGCACCCAATACTAATTCGGCACAAGGAACTAGTGGCAACAGGAGAAATGAATGCGTAGTAAATCGTGACAGCAGACGTACCAAAAGGGCCATGCCCGCACAAACACCCCGGGGGGCGACGTGCCGACACCGCGCCACGAAATAAGGGGATACATAAGAGCCATAGAACCAAAAAAAAGGAACAAGGGAAGATACATGAAAACAGACCCCTCCCCCACCCCGCACAGCCCACCCTGCACCCCTGCAGAAGGCTATGGCCTACCCCCCAGCAGCGTGCCTGTCGCCCTAATTAGAACCCGAAATATAGAAGAAATATGGAAAGAAAGAATCACTTAGATAAAAAAAAGGGGGGGGAAGGGAAAACAAGGAAAAACAGCGGGAGAGGAGCCACACAATTAAAACTCTTTCAGCTCCCACCCTCCCGCCCGAAAATACTCAGAGCCCACGGGAAAATAGTAAATACACGGATAAGCTCCAGGAACGTAAAGAAGTATCAAATATCATCATACAATTATAAACGGATCGCCCAATCATACCACGAAATAACAGTCCACAGAGGCAAGATCAGCTCAACCCTGTCCTCGTTTTTCGCAAACTGTAGTAGTCCAACGAACCAGGAACCAGATCACATGGAGCCGGAGGTGAAGAACAGGGAGCCGAATCAAAAATACACTCAAATCAAAGTGATCGCGATCCGGATGATACAGATAGAACAGGAACCACCTCAGGCAAAGCAGACACAGTTCCGATGAGAACTCGGTGAAAGCCGGTCCAGCGGCACAGTCACAGGATGTTCGTTTGGCCATGTGAGGCAAAAGAGGAAAAGGAGACCCATCGAGGTCGGTCCAGATGGGACCCGGCTGGCAAACCTCCGGAGCAGAAGAAGGCACAGGATGAAGAAGGGCAGCGGACTTCCGTACATCCACACCAACCGCAGCCTCCAGGTTCACGACCCCAAGGAAGGTTCCAGCAGCACACAACAGAGATGAAGCCGCCCCAACCGGGGGGGGTCCGGCAGGTCCAACCAAGGGACCTCTCTCCAGGATAGCGACAGGTGTGGTCATGGGTGCCCCCCAGGAGCGCAGGGCGGCGAGGATGTCACCAAGTGTAGGCTCACCTTTGCAGTATTCAGAAAACGTGCCGTGCGGCGGATCCGCATCGCCAGTCCCAGCAAGGCCGAGAGTCATGGGGCCGGCCACCATCTTAGAAGCTCGGCGGGGCCGCTGCCAACACAGATCCCCGCCCGGATACCAGCGGGGCAAAACAGGACATCGGCAGCCGCCAGCGGAGGTGCCACCAAGGCAGAAAGGGGGATCACCAGAAGAAGGCGATGCGCCGGCACCCCACACGCCGCCGGCACCGTTCTCCGAGCCCGGGCGGAGGAACTCAAAATGGCCGGGCCGGAGAACAAAGGGGGGACGAGCCAGATGTACGGTGAACCCCGTCCATGGAAGGCAGTGCCCCAACACCAGGCCGTAGGATCGCCGGACCAGGCCCGGGGGGCCGCAAGCGGTCTATTAGCACATCGGCCTCTCCGACCGACTCCACACCACCACCAAGGGCCGGCAACCGCGCCCCGTCCAGCCCGGGCACCGCCAAGGAGTGCCAAGCCCGGCCGCTCCGGAGGCCCCGAAGCAGACAGGGGCGCAACTCAGGATCTACAACACCCAGGAGCCACCGGAGTAAACGGTAAGTGTCCGTGAGGTATCGTCGTTCCACAGCACATCGTAGAATACTTCCCGGGGCAGGATAAAGTACAGGATAGTTGTTGTAGACAGGAGAGTGAACGGAGCCGAGCTAAAACGCGGCCATCTCGGACGCGAGCTTGGCTCCTCCTCCCTTCAAGCCAGATTAATGCCATCCCCTTTGGCGAGATGACTCATATTAAAAGAAATTGCAGTGTTGATAATGACTTTAACATTGAATTGGACCAACTGACTAGGCGTTTCGAACAAAGGGGTTATGGGCCTGACATTCTGAAGAAAGCTACTAACAGAATCAAACGATGTAAACGTAGTGATCTGTTGAAAAACAAAATAAAAATTGTACTAAAAATCAGGGTCGAGTAGCTTTTATCACTCAATATCATTGCCACAGTAACGAGATATTTAATATATTACGTAAACATTGGCACTTACTTAAACTGGACCATGATATGGATCAGTTTATTGGAAATAAACCAACTATGACATACAGAAGGGGAAAAACCTTACGCAATCTGTTGGGATCAACGGATTGTAATACCAAGACCTTGACCTCAAAAAATTGGCTCCCTTCTAAACCGAGGGGGTTTTACCTGCTGCACTATGTGCAATGTATGTCAATTTGCGTGCAACAAAACAGTGGCGTTCTGTTACAACACGAATAGAACCCACCAAATTCATGAGTTCATTAACTGCAATTCAAAATTTGTTGTGTATTGTATCATATGCCAGTGTAAACAGATTTATGTAGGGAGCACCATCCGTCCTCTCAAGGAACGAATACAGGAACATATTAGGGCCATTCGTAACAATACTTCCAACTACCCAGTGGCAGTACACTATAATTCAGAACACAGATCATCTGAATTGATTAACATAAAATTTCATGGAATTGCCATCCTCAAACCAGATCCCCGTGGGGGTGACAGGGTAGCTGCCCTTAGAATATTAGAAACTCAATGGCTCATCAGATTGAGAGCGGTAGATCAGGGACTAAATGTCGATAGGGAAATGCATGTCTTTATTTAGATTTCTGACCCAAATATCCATCTAAGTTATGATGTTATGATAACTGTTTTGACTATTATGTTAACTATTGTTAACTCAGCATAACTTGTGTTACATTTTATAAATGGGATTGTGCTTTCCTGACCTTTTCTCTTTCTCATGTATATACTCGGGAATCCTTTGATTTAACAGGTGTTGTTCCTCTGGGTAGGGGGGGACATTGGTCAATGTAGCACTCCGTCTCTCACGTTTATAGAGACTCTATTTACTGTCCAGTACTGAATCTATCTTACCAATAACAGTGCATGTGCGGTTTTTTCTAAAATTTTGTTTTGGAAACACCACTACCGTCCTCTGTATTTACCAGTGCAGGATCACGGCCGGACACTCCCAACGTGGAGTTGGAGAGGCGACAGGGTGTGCGTCCGGCAGGAGGCACCAGTGAATGACTGAACATTACCAGCAGTGCCATGCTGATGTATCAAGCACGCCTGCTCTGCATACAAGAGGCTGTATAACGCAATACAGTAGTTATGTTGTTTGAAAACTCAAAAAGGTTCTAGATCTTGTTCAACATAAGAATAAGAATTTATTTTGAACAGAAATCTTCCTCATGTCATTATTTCATGTGGCATGCATGAGTGCAGTGTTGTGTGAGTTGTATGGGTCCACTAGAAATAGTTCAGTGTGATGTTGTTGCGGCACCTGTAGGATTCTCCTCACGTGCATGATGCATATGTGCAGGTGGCCGGTTGTCCCCCTCCAACTCACTACCAGAGATCTCCTCAGGTATCTTCCACTTGGTGGCAATATTGTGGAGTATGGCACACACGGCCACGATGCGGCAGCAGACCTCAGGCTGGAATTTGAGGGCCCCACCAGTCTTGTGTAGGATGCGGAATCGGCTCTTTAACATCCTAAATGTCCGCTCAATGACATTTCTTGTGTGAATGTGCGCAGCATTGTAACGCCGTTCCTGTGGTGTAGCCAGGTTGAGGTATGGGGTGGGGAGGTACTCACAGAGGCCGTAGGCGCTGTCACCTGAAGGATATAAGCAGAGGGTCAGTGCCTGTTATGCGCAGCTACATGGTCTTGACATACTGTATGTGGGCATGTGTACTTACCTAGGAGATGTCCTTTGCCAAAGTCACCCCTGGCCAAGCGGGTGTTTATGCCGCTGTGCCTGAAGATGAACAAATCATGCGTGCTCCCTGGGTATTGGGCCACGATGTCGGTGATGATGGTCTTCGCATTGCAGACCATCTGGATGTTGAGTGAGTGGTAGGACTTGCGGTTCCGGTACATGTTTTCTGTCTCAGCGGGTGGACAGATGTGGATGTGGGTACAGTCAATGCAGCCAATTACATCGGGGAATTGGGCGGTGTTATAGAAGTTCAGTTTTGTTTGGGTTAAGTCCTGTTGGGTTGTTGAGAAGGTTATGTAGTGGTGTATCCGGCTCAGCATGGCGTCAGGAAACTCCATAGGCAGTGTGGCAGTGTGCTCTGGGAGATCCCCCTGCATATGCAACTTTCCCCTGGAAGCTTCCGGAGGGCAGGAGGTGCAGGCAGCACAGGACCTGGACATGGGTGGGCACGGCATTGGTCCTCCCTGTTGGGTGCTGCATCAGGGGGTCAAGGTCTCTGATGAGCTTAGTTATCATTGCCCCATTCAGCCTGTATTTGGAGTAGATCTCCTCTTCAGTCTGGCCCAGGAGTGTGATCCGCAGCCGGAAGATGCGCTCCTGGATCCTGTGTCGGTTCCGGGCTGCAGCCTGGAGCCTCAGCCGCCTTGCCACGATGTAGAGACATGGCATTGTGAATGTCCTCATGCTTCTACTGTGTCTCCTTAAGTGTGTTTGATTTATCCCGCACCTGTTTCTTGGTTGAGTTTTTTTTTTTAATTTTTTCTTTTCACAATTGTACTTCATGGTTCCACCTGGTTTGACTTCTCCTTAAATTGCGAATCGCAATTTGCGATTTTTGATGCATTGCATTTGCGATTTATTTGCGAATTCCTAACTTATTCGCAGAATATGTGGATATTCGCTGTTACAGATTCTCAAGGGGGGTTCCACCTTGATTCTGCGTTTTATGTTTGCGAATTCGCAAATTGATGGTTTTTAGGTTCATGAATTGCGGGAGCTGATATTGCGATCGCAATTGCTGTTTCACAGCTTTTGCGATCGCAATTTCGGTTGATGAATCTATGCAAAAATGCCTTTTATTTGCCAAAATCAACAAACAAGTAACAGTACAAACTTGGCTCCAGGACATGAACCTTGATGACTTTGAATCCCTAATTTCACAAAATGCTAAGTCATTTGGATTCACCCTGGACACTAACCTAACATTTAAGGAACTCATTGCTAAAAGGGCAAAATGGCTTGGTATCAACTCTCCCTTCTAAATAAAGTGAAATCCTGTTCTCCACAAAGTGACTTCAGAATTGCTAGTCAAGCCTTTTTACTCCCATATATGGATGGGGTAAAGTCTTCCTCCATGACCTCAAACTCCAGATTGATACCCCTCACAGGGCATCTTATACACCTCAGCATGTCTCATTCAGAGTCTGAGGAAATATGATCAAATCAACCCCATCCTGAGAGAACTCCACTGGCTCCTTTTGCAAGCCCTTCCATCTTCAAAGCCAGCTACATCACTGGAATCTTATATAGTGCAGGAGTTGACGAGGATGGAGGTGTTAGACCGTGTCAAATTCTGCGGAGTGGTCCAGGAGGATGAGGGTCATCATGTTTCCTCTATCCAGAGTCATGTGGATGTCATCCATGGTGGGGATTAGGGTACTTTCCATGCTGTGGTTTGGTCTGAAACCAGATTGAGTGGTGTTGAGTAGTTGGTGGTCATTGAGGTATTCAGTGAGGTGTCTGTTGATGATTTTCTCCAAGACCTTGGCTGGGATTGGTAGCAAGGAGATTTGTCTGTACTTTGTGAGCGTTGAAGGTTTAGCAGAGGTTTTTTCAGCATTGGGAGAACAGTTGTGTGTTTTCAAATGTCCGAAAGGTCATGGACATTGTGGAGACATTCAGAATGGGTGTGAGCACGGCGCTGATGAGTTGCAGTCTTCTTGAGTAGGCATGGTGGGGCAGTGGTCCGGTGGGGCTCCTGAGTGGATGGACTTAATGGTGGTGGTGGTTTCTTCTGTGGTGATGAATAGCCATGTGGTTAGCATTGATTCTTAGAGTGAGATTGGGAGACATTTGTCCAGGTCTGTTGGGCCTCATTGCATGTGAAAGGCAGAGCTTTCATTACTGAATAACTGAGAGAGATTGGTTAATATCTAATCTAGGGAGAGTAATCTCATTATGGAAATAAAATATTTCTTCTTCAGTGCTCAAGCTCTTATTTCTCTATAAACCTGACAAAAAGTTATTGTACACAGATATGGCTTGGCGTCCCAGTGGTGAACTTATAAGGTTAGAAGTGGGCGGCATTCCTTTGCTCATGTGGCCCACCTCACTGGAACAAGCTCCTGTTACAAGAGCTTGTCCATCTTTAAGAGAATGCTGAAACATGGCCTTTCTGAGGTGTTTGCCATCTTTATTCCCCTATTTTCTCTGAGCTTTGTTGTCCCCTAGCCAGGATTCTCCTTGTGGATTGAATAGTTACACTTTATAAATGGAGTCAACATAGCATAACATTTAGAGAAAATGTACGCACTAGGGTTGAGGCAAGAACAACCTGCACCTGCTAACATCTGTGGCTACAAACTTTA
The DNA here is from genome assembly GCF_964261635.1 of Lissotriton helveticus. Taxonomy (NCBI): domain Eukaryota; kingdom Metazoa; phylum Chordata; class Amphibia; order Caudata; family Salamandridae; genus Lissotriton; species Lissotriton helveticus. The sequence continues at coordinate 1,759,092,133 of NC_136065.1, forward strand.
GGTGATGGTGCTCATGAAACCAAGGAACACAACCCTGTCTGTTCCTTCATGGGCAAAGTCCAAAATACAAATCAAAAAAAATTGGAATCAGCACTCATCAAGGAAATATTTTAAACAGTCTCTGGTTACCACCAGAGACTGTTTAAAACATTTCGTTGATTTGTGCTAATTCCAATTATTTTTGCATAGCATAACATTTGTATAATTCTAATAAAAGGTATTATGATTGTCTTTATTGGATTGGTTGATTATCTCTCTATTGTCGTTAATTCAAGTCACTCATGGACAGGTTTTCTCAGTTATAAGTAGTTTAACAAGAAATCTGCTATATCTGTTAGCTTTGGTTTGTGTGCACAGCGAGTACTCTGTATAGTTGAGACATTGAAGCCTTTCCAGAAGTGCCACATGTTTCTTGCTAGTTTTGGCGTGGCAATTTCATCATCTTATTAGAGTCAGCAACCTCCTCTTTTTCTAAAGTTCCCGAGTTCTCCACTTTGACCATCAGTTCTGCTATCACTAATGCATGACAGTTGTTTTGATTCTTCGATTACTTATCAGTTAATTCATCACTCTGTGTCTGTATAACCGTGTAATCAAGTACAATGTAATGTAGGCCCCCCCCATCACATCTTGTTTAGTGTCTCATGCCACATAGAGTTCAGGTGGCCTTACCTAACAGGGCAAGAAGTAATTGATTACAGTGAGATAGAGACTCATAGTAATGCAATTACCGGTAAGTAACTGAAGTATTACCTATTCATCCAATTAGCTGAAATCATTTACAATGTTAAATTTGCACAGGTAAAGAAAGACCAGAACAACTGAGGTCATGGTTCTCAATCTTTTTATATAGCAGAGGCTGTTCTTCGATTTTGTCATAGAAAAAAAATAACCTTGCATATAAACACATTCAGAACATCTATCTTGTTCAGTATTCTCTAACACTTTACAAGTGTAAATAGAACAGCCCGTGCCATTGCTCTATAAATCTCTGCCAGTGAAGCACCCTGGAACTCTGCCAAAGAAACTGATATCCACCTAGTTGACCTGTTCTGAATCTCAACCGGGGAAGGCAACCCTGACTCTTTTTTGGGGTTATTATCAGAGAGAAAATCCATCTGCGAATTATTTGAAAGTTTTATGGAGCGCGAGCAAGACCCTTGCAGATATCAGAGCGCTTTACAATAAATGCGTTTCTTAAGACATCAAAACCAGCTAGATAAGCTATATATCTGTGTACAGTTTGTAGGCACAGTGGTGAGGTAGGTTGACATTGTATCAATACAAACAGTTATCTTGACATCAGTGAACAGGCTGGATAAAACACGTATACAGCCCATTTGCAAAGGCACAGTGATATGGTCACCCCAGAGCTGAATGAATATAGGCAAGAGCTAATCAAAGTTTTGGGGTTACCTAATGTGGGTAAGCTTCCCTGGGTCAAGCATGTTAGAGAGGAATTTGAGAAGCTCGGCCTTGCATCAATGTGGTCAGACCGGAGTACACTTGTGCTGGAATGTCACGGAAACAACTGGTCCATTTGTACCGGGATAACAAAATGGCTCTTTTATCATCTAGCGCCCTACCGGGCACTCTCACAGCCACGTTTCTATTGACCAAGGATTCCTACCACTTGGAGCAAGTCCTGGATGACATTAGCCCTGCTGTCTCGAGGAAGCTCTTTCTCCAATGGCGGCATGGTTCGCTACCTACCAGATCACTTACATCTAAATGGTGCGCACTATCACCTAAGAATTGCCCAGGGTGTACCGCAGATCTAGAAAATGAGGTCCATGTTGTTTTCTTTTGTCCAGCTTATTTAAACCCGAGACAGAGGTGGATCATCCCAATATGTAAAAACCTGGGGATAATCCACTGTTTACCTGCGTTCAGAATTTTAAAGACGGATCTTTCACCGGATGTGGTCCTCGCTGTTACTAAGTTCTTAGCAGCAATGTGGAATGTTAGAAGGGCACTTGTGGTTAATTTATAAACCAGGATAAAGAAGGCACACTTATAGAATTGCATTGGGGCTGGCATCCTAACTCTTAACAGGGTAGGAGGGACAAACTGTTACGTATTGGAAATAGTTATAGCTAACAATTGGTCTTATTACTACTTGCTTTTAATCATCTTATTGTACTATTTTAACTGTTTTATTGCTGTGTTCTTTTAAGACAAATTCTTTTTGTCGAAATAAAGATTTGATGATATGGTACAACTGGGTGTTAACCCATCGCGTCGGTTCAAAGGAGTATAAAAAGTCTAAATTGCTTAGTTGGTCCTTGTCCTCGTGAGGAGTAGTGAGGGGAAATAAGGCAGTGAAGTGTCTTTGATCTTGGCTCAGGTGAATTTGGCCATGAGAATAGATGTTACCTCCTTTTTAAAGGACGCAGTTGAGGGGTTTAGTCTGGTTTCAGAGGGTAAAGCATTCCAAATTCTGGGTGCCATCCCTGAGAAAGATCTGTTCTATGTTTTCTTCTTCTTGAATCTTTGTGGTTTCAGCAGTAGTGCCTCCGCACTTCTTGAATGTCTGATCCCACCAGAGATCGTCAATTTCTGTGCTAGATAGCTGGGTGTTTTGTGATGTAGGGCTTTGTGTGTCAAACATGCTATTTTCCAATGGATTCTGGCTTCCAGAGGTAACCAGTTCAGGGAATTTAGGTCTGGGGAGATGTGGGAATTTCTTTTAGCACCAGTAATGAGTCTTGCTGCAGCATTTATGGAGGCTCTTAGCGGTGCCGTTGTAGTTTTGGGTAGGCCGCAAAGAGAGATGCTTCCGTAATCGACTCTAGGGATAACTAGCGCTTGAACTGCCAGCTTAAAGTCATTGTGTGGCAGGAAGGTTGTAAGTTTCCTCAGAGTATTTATCTGGAAATGTGCTCCCTTAGTAGCCTTGCTGATGTGTTTTTGCATATTGAGGTTGCTGTCCAGAGTTATTCCCAATGATTTAGCCGACTCCACGATGGTTGGTTGAATGTTGAACGCCGTGATGGGTTTCACCCAGACTTGCATTGTAGGGACTAGGGCGGGTGGGGCTATTAGCAAGAATTTGGTTTTTAGGGCATTCAGTTTGGGATGGTTTTCTGCCAGCCATGTCTGGGTGTTCCTGAGCATTGTGTTCAGTAGTTTGATGTCATCTAAGGTGTTGATCTTAAGGTATAGTTGTGTGTCATCCGCATACATGTGGTATTGTACATTAGATGCTTGAAGCATGTCGGCGAGAGGTTCCATGAAAATTTCAGAGTCAGAGTCAAAAACACTTTATTCGATTAAATTAAAATCACACAAGTATGCTATACATTCATAGTTGATTATTGGAGTATATAAAATTTTTTATATATATAACTTAAAAACAAAACACATTATATACAAAACCAAGTTTCATATTTACAAATTTCATATTTACAAGAATTAAAAAATTAAAATGTTTGTCCTCCTACTGCACTGTCTGTGGTTTACTACAGAATTTCATTACACTTATACGGTTTGTAATATAGAGTATATTCGATGATCTATTTACAATGATATTTACAAACCTATAATACAATCATTTACAGTGCTACCCCAACTGGGCGTACAGTTTTTAACAAAGGCTAGGACAATTAATCAGTAACTTCGCTCTATTTTGACGAGACCTGATGGACATAGTGAGAAAATTTGCTACCCCATACATGATTAGGGGTGTTTCCATTAATTGTAAAAACAGAAAGGCAGGTTTCACTTGGGTAAACTTATGATCATTCAATATGGGCTTAATATATTTGTCTCTTGCAATTCTATAAAAAGGACAAAAAAAGAGGAAATGAAGAGAATCCTGGTCTGAAAAGTCGTCACACTTACAGGGGGCGTTCTCATGCGGTTTACACCATTTATTGTATTCACCCAACAGGAAGTGAGACTGATCAAAGCGAAATTTAGTGAGAAGCCAACGGTGGAAAGGTTTGTTTACTACCGCCAAATATGGTTCGATAGCTAAAGATGTTATTGTCAAAAAATGTGACCTCACGGTTGGCTTCATAATCTCGCGAGTTTCTCTATCAGCTTCTCTTTTCTTTATATATTCCAGTTTTACCCAACTAATGTCCTCTTTTTGTAGGCCTTCAGGGTTGGTATATAAATCAGGGCGGCCCAGATATTGTGCTATTTTCTTAATATGTGAAAGCCACTCAATTTCAGCCACACGATCCCGCCCCATACAGTCTTTAATGATCGTGTGGTTCAATATTAAATTGGGATTAAGCCAAGTTTTAATCCATGCCCCTAGTGGTGCAAGGGACAACATATCTTCAATGTAACCCATCCCTAGTTCCATATGGACTGAGTGAGCAGGTGTGGATTTTGATAAGCCCATGAAAAGGTTGAATGAAGTAGGGGATCGAGAGTATCCTTGCGGTAATCCTAGCGTTACTGGGAATGGATTAGACATGACGTTGTTGACCTTGAATTGTTGAGTTTGATTCTGGAGAAATGAGATAAACCAATTTATTACTGATCCCGATAAACCCATTCTGTGCTTCAGAAGATCAATCAGATTTTCGTGTTTGATCGTGTCAAAGGCTGAAGAGAGATCCAGCAGAATGAATAGGCAGGATCCATTCTGATCAAGGATTTGTAGTGCGTCATCAATTATATGAGTCATAGCAGACTCAGTGCTGTGACCTGCTCAGAAACCAGATTGGTGTTTGTTGAGGAGGTCAAAGTGGTCAATATGTCTTGTTAGTTGTAGGTGCACGCATTTTTCCAATAGTTTCGTCAGGGTGGGGATGTTGGAAATAGGTCGGTAGTTGTGTAGATCTGTGGGGTTGGCAGTGGGTTTCTTTAGAATGGGAGAGACTTTGCCAACTTTGAGCGTGTCTGGGATGCAGCCTTGTTGAAGGGAGCTGTTAATTATCTTCGTCCAGAGAGGTAGGAGCAGAGGAGTTAAGTCTTTAAACGCGTTGGCGGGGAGAAGATCGGTGAAGTGATTAGCTGGGTTCAAGGCACCAAGAATTTTGCATATGGATTCTTCCGAATATGTGGAAAAGGACTACCAATCTGCATTGTTTTTTAGGTGGGGCTTTGACGGGAAATGGTATGGAACAAAAGGACTTACTTGGGTGGTCTTCGTGTACTGTCCCGTGTGGAAGATGAGGTCATTAAGGAGGTCATTCTTGATCGTGTCTGTCTTCAGGGTGAAGAATGCCAAGAATTCTTCAGCGTTCGGTTGCGGGCTCGCTATGAGTTGTGGATGTTGGGGATTATCCTTAGATTGGGATTTAATCAGATTGAAGAGTTTTTTGGGACGATTTCTTGCTTGATCAAGTTGTTGGCTGAAGAAGTCTGCTTTGGTACGCTTGATTTTTCTGAAGTATGTGTTTCTCTTTTTCCTTAGGATGTTTAAGTGCTTGGCGGACGGACCTGATTGTCAGGCGTGCGCGAGTATAATACAGCCACGCACGTAAAAAACTAGAAAGATGGCCGCAGGATGCTATTGCGCGTGTGGGGGAAGGGCCACGGGAGTCATATCCGGCCTCTCCGTGGACGTCAAATGCTTAGCGTTCTCTTCCTCTCTCCGATCGTCCTCGCCAATCTGCGGAATTCCTGGAGATTGTGCTTTTTGGGAGCTGGGGCGGCGTTCGGACTTCGTGTAGCTGCTCCATTCTCGCTCTTGTGCTCGGCGGGTCTGGTTCGGCGTTTGGACTACGTTTGGCTGTTCCTCTCTGGCTTCGTGCTCAGATGGCCTTCTGTTTTTGGCATCCTCGGTTCAGTTCCGGACGTCGGGGTGTCTCGTTGCTCCCTGGATGCGTTACCCACCTGGACCTGCAAAAGGAAAAAGAGAGTTAAACTAGATTTTTAACGAGCTAACACGGTAACAGCGCGGCTGCACTGTTTATGTTAATTTTCAATATTGTTTTATTTTGTATACTTACCTTGTCCGTCCTCCTGCGTTGTAGGGTTCGCTCCCTTCTTGTCTCTGCCACCTGTTAGAGGAACAAGAATTTAATCTCGTACCTGCATAAAGGATATTCTGTTACAATTAATTGAAGTTATTTGGATAATCCAAGCAAGCTATAGAAAAAAGAATAGCTAACAAACAGACAAGCTTGTACATTTCTTTTGCGTATTGCCAAAATACAAAGCTGTTGCTTTATTGTGTTCTTTTATTTCCTAGCACCAGAATTCCTAGCACCAGAAGTCTATATACATTATTGTACAGGAATTAAGCAGTACACCTTAAAGAAGGGAACCTTAAGGTAGCTGCAAGTTTTGAAGTAAATAATATAATAGGGTTGTCAATATATTATCACATAGTAATTGTTACCTTTTTCCCTATTCACAGCTAATCATCTTCCTGATTGTGCCTGTGGTGCTGAAGAACGTTTTCTGTTTCTCTCCCTTTATTCCTTGTTTTGTTTCCCTTCTTCCCCGATTACCATTGCTGCCTGGCAGAGACTAAGGGCCCCATTAGGATAGCGGGCGGAAAACCACCCCGCCCGCCATGGATGCGGGAAACAACCGCCCGCCATGGAGGCGGTGCAACCGGCAGACAAATTAGGATCGACCGCCACTGGAGACCGACCGCGGCGGTAGCGCTGAAAATGAAACCGCCCGACGTGTGCGGTGATGACAAAACTCCGACCGCGGCGGTCGGAAAAGCAGCTGGAAATACAAAACCGCCCACAGGGAAAGCGGAGACACCGCACAGGAAATTACGATATCCCCGAGGGTGGCGCGGGCGGAATGGCAGGCACCGACCGCCGCGGTCGAAGGCAGGATTGCATGGGATAAATGACGGACAAGCACCAGCAAAGTCACCTCAGCGGACGAACATGAAATCCATGGCGGTCGATGTCAAAGCACCGCAGCAATGCCAAATACTGCATAAACAAAGTAGCCCAGCCACAAATACATACAACACACACACACAGATACAGAAATGGCAAATAAATACACAATACTACATAACCACACCCACAACACACCTGACAACCACTATCCAATTGGACACACCCACACAGCTGAGTACAAATCCACACCCTCCACTCACCACAATCCTTTGCATCTTCCCAGAACAGAAGGCCACACACCACATCTGAGAGGAGAGGCAAAATCGCACACAACACCCACCCACCCACCACCACCATCAACACCACCATCACACCATCACAATCAAGCCCCCAGCACAGAACACACCTCATCACCACACCCCTGCACCCACACACCCCTGCACCCACAAACACCTCAACACCCCCATACCATGACATCACCAAAAATGCCAAAATTCACAGAGAGTGAGTTGACAGTCATGGTCAACGAGATTGTGAGAGTAGAACCACAACTATTTGGGAACCTAGTCCAACAGACACCATTAGCCACCAGGACACAAATGTGGGAAAGGATTGTCCAAAGGGTGAATGCAGTTGGGGCCACCCCAAGATCCAAGAAGGAGATCATGAAGCGGTGGCATGATCTCAAGAGGGTTGTCAAGGAGAAGAGGAGCAAGAACTGGAATCTGGCAAACGTGACTGGCAGTGGCCCTCCCATCCCACTGAAGACATTCACACCATGGGAGGAGAAGGTGCTTGCTATCCTGCTACCTGAGAGTTACACAGGAGTAGCCGGGGGAGCGGAGGCTGGTAAGTACAGACATATGTTTAAGACCACATTGACTTTTACCTCCTTGCAATACCCAACCACCAATACACTGTCCATCCCTAACCAACATGTAGCCACCCATTCTGCTGAGGATGCCTGTATGGGGCCGGAATGTCAGTACAACAACTCCCACCATAGCCCCTGTCCCACAGCCCAGCAGCATGGAGGCTTCCCCCACCCAGGAGCAAGTGTCAGCCATTGCACTGTTTAACAAACAAACTTACAGGTAGGTAGCCATCTTCACTTGGAGGGTGTTTGTGGGGGTGAGGCCTGTACCACTACTCCCAGCATGCCCCCTGGCCCACAGCTCAGCAGCATGGAGGCCTCCCCCACCCAGGAGCAAGTGTCAGCCATTGCACTGTTTAACAAACAAACTTACAGGTAGGTAGCCATCTTCACTTGGAGGGTGTTTGTGGGGGTGAGGGTGGGAGGCCTGTACCACTACTCCCAGCATGCCCCCTGGCCCACAGCCCAGCAGCATGGAGGCCTCCCCCACCCAGGAGCAAGTGTCAGCCATTGCACTGTTTAACAAACAAACTTACAGGTAGGTAGCCATCTTCACTTGGAGGGAGTTTGTGGGGGTGAGGCCTGTACCACTACTCCCAGCATGCCCCCTGGCCCACAGCCCAGCAGCATGGAGGCTTCCCCCACCCAGGAGCAAGTGTCAGCCATTGCACTGTTTAACAAACAAACTTACAGGTAGGTAGCCATCTTCACTTGGAGGGTGTTTGTGGGGGTGAGGCCTGTACCACTACTCCCAGCATGCCCCCTGGCCCACAGCTCAGCAGCATGGAGGCCTCCCCCACCCAGGAGCAAGTGTCAGCCATTGCACTGTTTAACAAACAAACTTACAGGTAGGTAGCCATCTTCACTTGGAGGGTGTTTGTGGGGGTGAGGCCTGTACCACTACTCCCAGCATGCCCCCTGGCCCACAGCCCAGCAGCATGGAGGCCTCCCCCACCCAGGAGCAAGTGTAAGCCATTGCACTGTTTAACAAACAAACTTACAGGTAGGTAGCCATCTTCACTTGGAGGGTGTTTGTTGGGGTGAGGGTGGGAGGCCTGTACCACTACTCCCAACATGCCCCCTGGCCCACAGCCCAGCAGCATGGAGGCTTCCCCCACCCAGGAGAAAGTGGCAGCCATTATACCCTGCACGCTCACCTTACAGGTATGTAACTACCGTTTATCTTCATGAAGTGTGTGTGTATTAATCTATTTACTATTGTACAAAATGCATAGACAATCAACCTTTAGGACACCATGATCTAACTATCCACTATGTAATGTAACACGATGTTGCCATGATTTGTACAACTGATGACAGCACAATGCACTAGTGTACAGACAGCTGATGATACACAGATGACACAAACACTGACCACTCCCCATCTACTCCACAGGTGATGAAGAACTCACTGCTGGGGACAACACCAACGACCTGCAGAGCCAGTCTCCACCTCCGGCACATGGACTCATAGATGCAGACTCCCAGGACAGTTTGGACGATGAGCTCCATGCCGGCCCTTCCGGTGTTCCACACACCCAGAGGTCCCAGGCCCCCATCATCCCCACCACCACCTCTGCTGCAACGACAACGCAGCAGACCCCTGCTGTCACGGCCTCTGCCTCCACCGCAACCACCACCGCAGCCACTGCCACCAACACCACCACTACCACCAGTACCACCTGCAGCACCCTCCCTGTCCCTAGGGATGACCAGCCCACACCAACAACTGTGGAGGGCAGGGAGCCAGTGCGTGGCGCACCAGTGGCGAGGGAAGAGGTCCGTGGCAGCAGAGCAGGTGGGAGGGCCAGGGCCAACACCAGACCTCGGGAGGAGTGGACACCATCCCTGGACCACTTCACCAGAGTTGTGGATGCCTACCAAGAGGTCCAGGGACAAAGTGGCCGGTCGGATGAATTTTTCAGGGAGCTCATCCTGCTGATGAGGTCCATCGATAACCGCCTGGGACAGATGGTGGACCTCATGGGCCAGCAAGTGGCGTTGCAGAGGGACAGGCCTGTGTCCCAACCATCCCCGCCGTCCCCTCCTGTTGTTCAGCAGGATGACAGTCCACCATCCTCCCCTGCGCCAACAGAGAGGGGCGAGTCCTCTGACGCCGCTGGCCATTCAGCAGGCCCCCCACCGCCAAAAAGATCTAGGGGGCGTCCGAAGAAGAGCCTGGGAGTCTCTGGAAGCCAAGCACCTGCCACACGCCAGTCACGGAGCCAGCCTTGAAGACAATCCTCTCCCCAACTGCATTGACTCTTTTGGACTATCTTTCCCCACATTGCCTTGGCAATGGCACCTGTCTGTTGGACTGGGTCACCACATTCATGTGGTGTCTACTCTTGCATCTCAGCGACCATGACTGTCAACTCACTGCTCATTCCCCACCTTCCTGTAAATATTCACGCACAATTCACATGTCCACCCCGTAAATAAAATACCTTACAATCCAGATTTTGTGTAGTGAATTCTTTAGTGCATTATATACAATGATGATAATGTCCATGATATGTAAACATGATGTACAGTATGCAGGGCAGGAACACGCTGGAGCACCTAGGGAGACACAACAGAACTACAGTCACTGGTCTCATCGTGGCAAAACACACAGATCACTGATCCACAAATATCCTAATTATCACAGGTACCCTACACAGTGTCTATCTGATATGCTTTAATGCCGTCCATAATACATCTCCGGACGTAACGTCCATTCCAACAATACCATACATAGGTGACAGAACATGTGGCTATTGGGAACATCTGCGCATATCCATTCACAACATTAGCTAACACACTAGACTATGTAGACGTTGTAACTCGTCACACACCTTCAAGTGAAGTAGCGTTGGATTAGCTGCTGCCGTTGGTCAACTCCTTCCTCCTCTCCACTCTCCTCATCACTGGATTCAGGTCCCTGAGCAGGTTGTGGCCTTGGTTCCTCACCGTCGTCCAGGAGCAGGGGGACCCCCTTGTGGATGGCCAGGTTGTGTAGCATACAGCATGTCACAAAGATCTTGCACACCTTCCCAGGCGAGTATGCAAGTGCGCCTCCAGTCCTGTCAAGGCACCAGAACCTTGCCTTCAGCAGCCCAAAAGTACGTTCAATTACCCGTCGTGTTCTGCCATGGGCCTCATTGTAGCGGATCTCTGCAGGTGTCTGGGGATTACGGAGTGGGCTCAACAGCCATGGCCTACTGGGATAAGCAGAGTCCCCTGTGAATAAAAAACACACATTGCAATGTTGTACGGCCACAGTAAAGGCAGTGACACACAGCACGTGATAGCAGTTGTGTAACTCACCCACAATCCAGGCACGTTCGGGATGCAGATTTTCCATCATCCGTGGCACCATGCTGTTCCTCATGATGAAAGAGTCATGTGCCGAACCGGGATACTTAGCACACACATGTGAAATTGTCATGTCTGCAAGGCACACCACCTGCATATTCATGGAGTGGTAGTGTTTCCGGTTTCGATAAATGTGCTCCGTCGCCTGCTGTGCCACCAGAGCCACATGGGTGCAATCGATCGCACCGACTACATGTGGGATGTGCCCAAGTGGATAGAAGTCCCCCTTAACGGCAGCCAATTCACGTCCCCGGGGGAAATGGATGTAGCGATTCCGATAGATCATCATGGCCTCGAGTACATCCCTCAGCACCATGCTGAACATGGGCTGCGACATTCCCCCAGCGTTAGCCACGGTCTCCTGGAAGGAACACGTCGCAAAGAAGTGTAGTGCTGCCATTACCTTGTGGGCGGGTGTGAATGCCGTAGGATAGTGAGGGCGAGGCTGCAGGTGGGGCTCTAATAGATCACACAAGATCTTCAATGTCGGTTTGTCCAACCGGAATTTCCTGATGATTGCCTCATTCTCCATGTCCTCAAGCACAATCAACTGACGTAGGAGATTTGGCCTCCTCCTAGTTTAGGATTAAAAACAATAGGTCAATGACAAGCATCATGAGATGGCCATAGCACAAAGCATCAATGATGTAATGGGAAAACAACAAGGGCCAGAGAGATGCATGGCACATCTGGTTACATGGCTGCCCAATAGCTACACACAGAGGGCAGGCCTCTCCAGTGACAATACCCAAGTGACAATAATGTGGATACAATGATTGAACTAGTGACATGCGCAGACATGGAGCTACAAGAGCCACTAATCTAATGTGACTTAACATGTCTGTCATACCCATCTGCCGTACCTGCCAGACCTCAATGCATCATGTACATTGTGGAAGCATTCATCAACACAATGATCACAATAGCAGGGACACTTCTGGTTGTGTGCATGATCAGTTCTGAATGCACAAGTCAGGTACGATACAATGCAGTGCCCCCAGCCCGGTCAAGGGCTGAACTGACCAACAACACATTAAACCTCACTACATCTATGTAGAGCACCTGACGTCTGGCAATCATCACCCATCAAAAGCCTTACTAAAATGGCACAAACACATGCTAAAGTGGCTCAGACTGAACGTGCGTCCTCCTGTGGATGCAATGGCTCTGTGGCATTGTGTGTACAATGATGTGCCCTACACCATGTAGCTGCATGGCACTTATACATTGTCCATGATTGACATACACAGCAATGTGTACGAAAATGCCAGAACCTACCGCCGGTCCCCAGCGGTGTGACCCCAGCACCACCATCTACCCAGCCAAGGTAGCCATTGGCACATGGACTGGTGTCCATGCCGCTGGCTAGGCTCCGCCGCATCAGTCGCGGTACCTACCGCCGGTCCCCAGCGGTGTGACCCCAGCACCACCATCTACCCAGCCAAGGTAGCCATTGGCACATGGACTGGTGTCCATGCCGCTGGCTAGGCTCCGCCGCATCAGTCGCGGTACCTACCGCCGGTCCCCAGCGGTGTGACCCCAGCACCACCATCTACCCAGCCAAGGTAGCCATTGGCACATGGACTGGTGTCCATGCCGCTGGCTAGGCTCCGCCGCATCAGTCGCGGTACCTACCGCCGGTCCCCAGCGGTGTGACCCCAGCACCACCATCTACCCAGCCAAGGTAGCCATTGGCACATGGACTGGTGTCCATGCCGCTGGCTAGGCTCCGCCGCATCAGTCGCGGTACCTACCGCCAGACCCCAGCGGAGCGTCACCGCCATGGTGCATTGCATACAGCAGATTTGAAAAATGCGGAAGCGGCGCGCCGCCGCCGCGGAGCCGGTCATTGGATGCTTTTGAATGATGCACCATCGCGGTAGCGCACCCCGGACACCCGCGGTGCGTCACCGCCATGGTGCATTGCATACAGCCAATGGCATGGGTGTTCAATGTGGCATGATGCAGATTTGAAAAATGCGGAAGCGGTGCGCCGCCGCCGCGGAGCCGGTCATTGGATGCTTTTGAATGATGCACCATCGCGGTAGCGCACCCCGGACACCCGCGGTGCGTCACCGCCATGGTGCATTGCATACAGCCAATGGCATGGGTGTTCAATGTGGCATGATGCAGATTTGAAAACTGCGGAAGCGGCGCGCCGCCGCCGCGGAGCCGGTCATTGGATGCTTTTGAATAAGGCTGACCCAGACAACCAATTGTAGCACCTTATCAGCTTCCTAACGACCCCATGGGCCTATAAATCTGTGGGAGTGAGCCACACATTCCCATTGCTCACAGAGCCTGCTGCCTGGGACCCTCTCCTGCTGCTCACAGAGCCTGCTGCCTGAGACCCTCTCCTGCTGCTCACAGAGCCTGCTGCCTGAGACCGTCTCCTGCTGCTCACAGAGCCTGCTGCCTGGGACCCTCTCCTGCTGCTGCCTGAGACCCTCTCCTGCTGCTCACAGAGCCTGCTGCCTGGGACCCTCTCCTGCTGCTGCCTGAGACCCTCTCCTGCTGCTCACAGAGCCTGCTGCCTGGGACACCTCACAACTCACTTCCGCCACAGGTCTGCCATATCCACAGGGATGTCAAGAACAGATAAGATCCGTGCCAGTCCATTCACGAGTGAGGAGCTGGATGTCCTTGTGAACGAGGTGCTGGCACAGTACCCACGGCTGTTTGGTGGCCCCAATGTCGTGGTAAGTCACCATGTAGGGAGCAGTAGGGCAGGGTGGTGTCAGACGTGTATTCATGATGCAGCTGTATGTTATTTTGGATGTGTGGTGCAGACAAACACTGACAGACAAGATGTTTGCAGGTGGTGGGAGTGTGTGTTTTGCATTATGACTCTGTCCTAGGCCTATACTTGTATGTGTGAGTGGGATGTGCTACTTTTTGGGGCAGACATGACCAACGGTTGTTTGCCTTGTAGCTGGTTGGACAGTGTCCGCTTGTGATGTAATTTCAGGGTGCCCCTGTAGTCATAGTCAGTGTGCCCCACAGAGTAGGTTCAGTGGCTGCCCTTCCAAAGTTTGTCCATCAGCCAACTTACATGCTACAGTTGCTGCACACTGATTAGTGGATATGCCACATCAATGCCCTGTACAATTTATGATTTACACAGTGCTGTCGATGCATTTGTGTTGAATCATCATTCTTCAGTGTGATAATCATGGAGACTACGAAGCTCAATGTGTGCATGCATTCACTAATGTTTATGCCATGCAGAGTGGCCTTGTGAGGGTACCCCCAGTTCTGGAGGGAGGGAGGTCACTGTGCGTCCAGATTCAGTGTCTGGCTGCTGTACTGATAGATGCTGACATATGACAATGTGTAAATGTTCATTAGTCCTTCTTTACTCTCATACCTGCAGCTCAAAGTACACCAACGTAAGGCTGTCTGGAGGGCCATAGCAGCAAAGGTGCGAGCCCTGGGGGTATCAAACAGACAACACACACACTGTCACAAGAGGTGGGACGACATCAGCCGGCTGGCTAAGCAAGTGGCAGAGATGAACTTGGGGATGGTACCACGCACAGGGCGTGTGGCACGCCGCACCATGACTCCGCTGATGGCACGCATACTGGCAGTGACCTATCCAGACCTGGATGCACGTCTGAAGGGGCTTCAGCAGCAAGACAGAGATGGTGAGTATCCGGGGAGGGATAGTTTGTCTGGGAGTGGATGCATGTGTAGAGTGCCTGTGTCTGCGGTGACACATGTGATGTGCCTGTGCTGCCATGCTGTGATATGTGATGTGAGTGGCAACTGTGATGTGTGTCTGTATGAGGCATTGGCCCACCATGGCCTTACTCTGCAGCTCCTGGCTGCAGTTTTCTGTCCTTGACATATATTTTGTTGTCCACATGGTCACTCTTCTTTGTGATGGTGGGTGTAGTCCCTATTATGCAGTACAGCTGTGTCCACTTAATGAGTGTTACACCATGTCAGTCTACTTTGCATGCACCTGCATGGTAGTGGCCCACACATCTGACAACAATGTGAACCCACATTGGCACATGGTGATTGTAATGGCCTATTTGACAATGTGGCATGTGTAGACAAAACAGGTGTGTGTATTCCCCTCTGGATCCCTTTAGGCTCTGGAAGTGGTAATGTTAGTTGTGGCTACATCATGTCCATGGGGCAGGTCCATGTGGGCTGGGGGAACACCATCCATGGGCAGGGTGTAGTGCTGTGTGTCATCGACATTGGTCCACTCCTGCCTGTTTGTCCGCATGACAGGCACAGTTGTGGTGTAACTGGTGTGTAGCTGCACAATGATTTGAGGGTGTGGTGGTTACCATGTAGCTCTAGGCCTCTCATGTGCTGCATTGCTCTGATATCGTGTGACCAGACTATGACACTTATACAACCATGTTTCTGTCGCTAATGCAGATTCGGAAGACACCACGGCGGAACATGATCCTGAAAGTGGTGGCGAGACCAGCACGACAGCGGCAGCAGAGCAGGGTGAGACGGAGCAAAGTGACACTGACCACACCAGCGCTGATGAGGGTGACAGGAGTATGCATGAGGAATCTGTGGCTGAGACACAGAGTACCACTTCATCTGATGGCAGGGGGGATGGATCCCTGTTAGCAGCCACAGGGGATGGGGACTCTGCTGCTGCATCTGACTACCAACGGCCACTGCCCACCCTCCCATCCACTTCCTCTGGGGCTGGCTGTATCCGTGTCACTAAGAGGGGACGTGTGACATTCACACATGGCACCGCAGCACCTGCACCTGTCCCCCCTGCTGCCCTCAGTGCAGAGTGCGTAGAGCTCCTGCGGCAACTTTGCGTGGGCCAGACCGCCCTGCTGAATGCCTTCAGTGCCCACGATTACAAAATAGGGCAGGTTCTGGCATTCATGGAGGGCATACACTCTGACGTGGGTGGCCTACATCGTACACTCCTGTCATTGTCAGGTACAGTGACGTCAGCCCTCCAACATGCCCCCTTTGCAGCTCAGGTGCCTGTGACGTCCACCCAGTCAGTGGCCACATCAGATGACAGTGAGCACTTGGGACATACATCAAGTAAACGTTACAACACTAGGAGCACAGCTCAGACCCAAAGCAAACAATCCCGTCCACAGACTCCATCCCCAAAGAAGGGCAGGGACCCCCCAATATGCACAGACAAGGTGAAGTCACAGAAGAGCAAGGCCAGAAGAGCATTGTGTCAGACATCAGGCTCACATGCTGCTGAGCCATCACCAGATATTGACTCTGCTATGCCCACAGAGGATGTGTGGGATGTCATGACTACACCTGGGGAGAACACAGGGACACACCCACCTACCACATCAACCCCAGAACAAAGTACATCGAGGCAGGTGGAGGGAAGCCCTGTTGTGACCAGCCCAGTCATTGTGGCAGTGGAGACCCCTGTCGTGACCAGCCCAGTCATTGTGGCAGTGGAGACCCCTGTCGTGACCAACCCAGTCATTGTGGCAAAGAAGGGCAGTGTAGTGGCCATCCCTGGCAAGAAGGGACAGGAGGGCAGTGTAGTGGCCATCCTTGGCAAGAAGGGACAGGAGGGCAGTGTAGTGGCCATCCCTGGCAAGAAGGGACAGGAGGGCAGTGTAGTGGCCATCCCTGGCAAGAAGGGACAGGAGGGCAGTGTAGTGGCCATCCCTGGCAAGAAGGGACAGGAGGGCAGTGTAGTGGCCATCCCTGGCAAGAAGGGACAGGAGGGCAGTGTAGTGGCCATCCCTGGCAAGAAGGGACAGGAGGGCAGTGTAGTGGCCATCCTTGGCAAGAAGGGACAGGAGGGCAGTGTAGACACCACCCCTGGGGTAAGTGGGAAGGTGGTCACTGTGGGGGGTACACCTTCCAGAGAGGCTAAAGTGGTCCGGAGGCGTAGCCAGCACAAGCGTACTGCAGGATCAAGCACTTCTCCAGAGGGAGTGGCAGTGTCTGCCCCTGAAGTGGAACAGTTGGGGGGTGTGCAGGTGGTGTCAACGCCACTTCCCATCAACCCCATGACAGGGAAGCAAATTCATATTCCAAAGAAGTGGAAGGGCACCCCTCCTACCTCTCCCACCCACACTGTGTCAAGGGCGTGCATTACTCCACCTCCACGTGCCACGGTGCCACCTGGTCCGCACAGCCCTCCACCTTGCAGGCCCTCTGTTATAGCCACACCACATGTCCCTCTGTCACACCAGTCAAGTCGACCTGCAGTCCCTGACACATAGCCAGGTTCCACTCCACATGACAGCCAGGAGTGAGTTGTCAACACCCTCAGACGCCTGTGCCACACATAGGTGTGCTACAGTACACCATTGTTAGCGATGTGGGTGTGTTCCTGGGCCTGTTGCTCTGATGTGCTCTCCCCTGCCAAGGACTCTGGGCCTGTTGCTCTGATGTGCTCTCCCCTGCCCTGCCAAGGACACTGGGCCTGTTGCTCTGATGTGCTGTACCCTGCCAAGGACTCTGGGCCTGTTGCTCTGATGTGCTCTCCCCTGCCAAGGACACTGGGCCTGTTGCTCTGATGTGCTGTACCCTGCCAAGGACTCTGGGCCTGTTGCTCTGATGTGCTCTCCCCTGCCCTGCCAAGGACACTGGGCCTGTTGCTCTGATGTGCTGTACCCTGCCAAGGACTCTGGGCCTGTTGCTCTGATGTGCTCTCCCCTGCCAAGGACACTGGGCCTGTTGCTCTGATGTGCTGTACCCTGCCAAGGACTCTGGGCCTGTTGCTCTGATGTGCTCTCCCCTGCCCTGCCAAGGACACTGGGCCTGTTGCTCTGATGTGCTGTACCCTGCCAAGGACTCTGGGCCTGTTGCTCTGATGTGCTCTCCCCTGCCCTGCCAAGGACACTGGGCCTGTTGCTCTGATGTGCTCTCCCCTGCCCTGCCAAGGACAATGGGCCTGTTGCTCTGATGTGCTGTACCCTGCCAAGGACTCTGGGCCTGTTGCTCTGATGTGCTCTCCCCTGCCAAGGACTCTGGGCCTGTTGCTCTGATGTGCTCTCCCCTGCCCTGCCAAGGACACTGGGCCTGTTGCTCTGATGTGCTGTACCCTGCCAAGGACTCTGGGCCTGTTGCTCTGATGTGCTCTCCCCTGCCCTGCCAAGGACACTGGGCCTGTTGCTCTGATGTGCTGTACCCTGCCAAGGACTCTGGGCCTGTTGCTCTGATGTGCTCTCCCCTGCCAAGGACACTGGGCCTGTTGCTCTGATGTGCTCTCCCCTGCCCTGCCAAGGACACTGGGCCTGTTGCTCTGATGTGCTCTCCCCTGCCCTGCAAAGGACTCTGGGCCTGTTGCTCTGATGTGCTCTCCCCTGCCCTGCCAAGGACACTGGGCCTGTTGCTCTGATGTGCTGTACCCTGCCAAGGACACTGGGCCTGTTGCTCTGATGTGCTGTACCCTGCCCTGCCAAGGACACTGGGCCTGTTGCTCTGATGTGCTGTACCCTGCCCTGCCAAGGACACTGGGCCTGTTGCTCTGATGTGCTCTCCCCTGCCAAGGACACTGGGCCTGTTGCTCTGATGTGCTCTCCCCTGCCAAGGACACTGGGCCTGTTGCTCTGATGTGCTCTCCCCTGCCCTGCCAAGGACTCTGGGCCTGTTGCTCTGATGTGCTCTCCCCTGCCCTGCCAAGGACACTGGGCCTGTTGCTCTGATGTGCTGTACCCTGCCCTGCCAAGGACTTTGCACTTCCCGATTGTGATTCACCAGTGCATAGTCTATGGCATTTGCACATGATTTTGAGACTTGCTGGTGTCTACTTATGTTGTGTAGCTACATCTGTGCAATATGTGAATAAATACAGTACATTATGGTGTGTTTTCTCTGTCTCCTTACTGATTAAAGTCATTTTCTTGTTTGACTGAGTTCCATGGTCTATTTTGTACATCACCATTGCAAGGTTCTATGTGCCCATATGATTTTTAGACAGGGGGACAGGGTCTTCAGTCCATTGTGGCCCTGCTGATGTTGTACTCTGTGATGGTTATTTGGCAGGCCATGCAGTTTTCGTGTGGGTGAATTGCTATTGCTGCAAACACTGTTCACAGGTCACCTTGGGGGACACTGGCAGCACAGGGTGTGCAGCTGTGCTGTGGTGTAGTCGATGTTTATGATGTGATGAGGTGTGTGTTTCCCTTTCTGTGTGCCCTGGCGTGTATGTGTATGGTCGTCTTGTGCTGGCCCTTGTTCCTGGTGGCATGGCTTACATGGCATGTGTGTGGCAGAGGTGTGCAGTGTGAAGGGTGTTAGTTTGTAGTGTATGTATGTGTGCCCCTGTATGGTGTGAGACACACATGTGTCAGGCAGGAGTTGTATGCCTGTTGTATGTTTTGTCTTGCCCTGTGTGGATGTTTGTATACAATTGTGTGGGCTGTGGGGAGTGCACTGGTGTTGTGTGTCCGTTGTCAGGCAATCCTGCTGTGCCTTTGTCCCTGGTTGTGTGTCGCAGTGTGTGTGTATTGTGCTTGTTGTTACAGTGCTTGTTGATGTGCAAGGGGGTGCACGGGATAGGCACCTGGCCTGTGACTACTTCGGGTGGTGTGCAGTGTTGGTCGGGGTGGCGTGTCGCTGTGATGTTTGGAAAGTGTCCATGCCTTGGTGTTGCCCTGCCTTCTGCATAGTGCGCATGTGTTGACCGCGGCGGTGACGTGTCCGTGACCGTGACGTTGCTGCAGGTTGGCCGACGTTGTGTGTTCCGGATGCCGTGGGGTGCCTTGTTCTGAGGTGGGTGATGTGTGGGTGCCCATGTGGATGTGTTGTGCCCCCCAGCAGGATGCCAGTGTGGTGCTTGGGACCTGTGTCGGCATGTGTGTTTTGTGGTGTATATGTGTAGTGACGTACCTGCGGCGGCGTCCGCGGTGGCCCATCTGGCGATAGTGTTGCAGCAGGTACATGACCGGATGCATGTGGAGGGCTGGGTCCATGGGGTTCATGTCGGGTCTCGGCGTGCGTGCTCCGCTGTAGACTTTCCGCCTGCTAGAGCTGTGCGGTGTCTCCGGTGCGGTGCGTCAGCTTGTTTGGCCCATCCTAATTTGTCGAGCGGGGCGGACGTCATCGGCCGCGGCGGAGGGTCTCGATTGGCTGCAGCCGGCGCGGTGGCGGGCGCACCTTGATGGCGGAGCGCGGCGCTCCGCGGCGGACGGGAAATGACCTGTGTTTACATATCCTAATGTGGCGGTCGTGAATTCCACTGCTAGCGGGCGGAAAAAGCTGTTTTTCCGCCCCGCCATCGTTGCGGTAGTGCCACCGCCCGACATCCTAATGGACCCTGTGTCGGTTGCAAGTGGTGACTGGGTGAGGTTGAGGACCATACTTCAGATCCCTGACGTTCCTGCGAAAATAAATTAGGTAAGATTCTGACACTTATTTCAGGTGTGTTCCGAGGCTCGGAGAGAGAGTCTATCTTCGTTGAGTATGCTATTGTACCAAGGCTTAGAATCTTTTATGGAGGCTCTCTTTAGTTGCAGTGGGGCTACCTCGTTTATTATCGTGGTCATGGAGGTAAGGTAGTGATTAGTGAGGTCATTGACTTTGGAAATTCCTCCCGGGGGAAGAAGTAAATTGTAACTGGGTGAGTGTATGGTGTGCGGGTTAATTTTCTTCAAGTCTTTTTTCCAGCCTTTAGGTCTTTTGGATTCGACCGGGTTCAATTTAAGAGTTACCTTGATAAAGAAAGTAATGATGTGGTGGTCTGACCAGTCACGGGGTTGGATTAACTCTATCAGAATGCTATATCTTTTAGAGATTATTGAATCCAGGATTGCATCTTTGTTGTGTGTAGGCTTGTTGCACATATGGGTTAGGTCTAGGTCGTCTAGGAAGTTTTTGAGAGTATTGACCACTACTTCATTATGGTCGTCCCAGGGAAGATTGAAGTCTCTAAGGAATATTTGGGTATTTTGGCGACCGGCGTTTGTTGATATCATGTCCATGAGGTGCTCGGAGAATGCTAGGTTATCGCCTGTCGGATGGCATATGGTGTGTGAGGAGCATAATGGGTTGCCATTACTGGTGATGGTGAGACAAATGTATTCGCAGGAAGGAAATACAGGTGATATTGATCTGTTAACTTTGATATTGCTCCGGTGTATGCAGACGATGCCATGCCCCCCCTGTTTTATCCGTTCTGTCCAGTCTGATGATATCATAGTTAGGGGGTACTAAAATTTCAATGATTGGTGTTGAGGCCTCCATTAACCAGGATTCGGTTAACATTATCAGGTCTGGTTCTTGCGTGAGGATGAGGTCAGCTATGTCGGCTGCGTGTCTAATGGCCGATCTGCAGTTTAAGAGGATACATTTGAGACGGGCGCGATACGGGAGGACATGGTTTCCTGGGTGATAGGAATTCTTCTTAGATTGTTGTCTGAGACTCCTCTGGAGTTCAGTATAGTAGTCCTTTGTGAGTTGGGAGGGATGCTTGAGATAGTCATAGGGGAGGGCAGGGTAGGGTTCAGGAGGGCGATACGGGAGGACGTGGGTTTCCGGGTGATGGGGATTCTTCTTAGATAGATAGTCCGAGACTCCTCTGGAGTTAAGTTTCCTAGCCCTGTGTGGGTTGGGAGGGATGATTGAGATAGTCATAGGGGAGGGCAGTGTAGGGTTCAGGAGGGTGGGTACATATGAGTGAAGTAAACCAAGCAGAGAGTTCTCTGAGAGCGGATTGGTGTTTCAGATTGGGCGGGTTGAATTATTATGAGAGGGAATAGATTTCCAACTGGGTAGCATAGGTTTTGGGGTGGCTGTTGGGTGCTTCCGGAGCCCGCTTGCTATGGGCTGTCTTATGGTTCTCGTGAACCATGGTCTTTCGCTACCAACTCTTTGAAAGCAAGGAGTTCATTCTTGATATGATGTAGTGAGCTCATGAACTCATCAAGGCCTGGGTCTGGTGTTGTAGTGTAGTTCCTATATTCCCAATAGGCTCTGCGCATTGGAATAATATATCCTATAGATGTGACGTAGTACTTTTGTCTGCTAGGTCGCTATCAAATATATTAGACTTAATTGTGAGTGCCTGCTAGCTCAGAGATCTCTAGAAACGTTCTCGAATAAACAAGAAGGGATTAGTTTCTGACAACCGCGTGAACATGACAACTTTATTTCCCCAAGATAGAACTGATCCTCAGAGTCGTGTAAACAATAGATAGATATTTCACTCAGTCAATCGTGCATGCTTCGTTTCACCAGAGGTGCAGAGAAATAGAGAGACAGGCATTTTCAATAAAAGGATTTATTGAACAGTCTTCTTTCTCAAGCATTAGAAATTAACTGCTACAATTGTAAATCTGGTTGCAAAATATAATGCCTACAGTAAAAAGAGTAGAATAAAATAATACTGTAAGAGCATTGTATGGTGCCTAGACCATAGATAAATACATACATAAATAACAGAGGCTAAAAGTACTCAACTGGTCCTTCTAAAATACACCTACCCCGATGTACCTAACCTAAGCTTAGTACGAGGGAAGAAGTAAGTGAGGTGTAGCATAAAGGTAATATTCTTTGCCAAGAATCTGTCAAAGATTTCTCTTAGGGTCTAATCAGCTCCGTACCTTGATTTGGAATGAAAAAGGTCGGGCTCAGGACTCGATTTACCAACAACCCGCAAGGGTAGCTTGGAAACACTGAAGCTGGATTTCTCAGCAAGAGAAAAGACAGCATTGCTCTCAGTGCGTCTACTGGAGGGTCGGCTTCCTTCGGCACTTGCAGTAGCAGGGCGAGTCGGGCAAGTAGATAGTCGAGCTGCTTCAAACCACCGTGTGTTTGCTATGGCAAGTGTGGGCATATTTATACCTTGAAGGTACCGAGTTTGACGTAAAAGTGGACATAATAACGTCAAAGAGTCTCAGTTCTTTGAAAACTCCATGAGTTCTTAGACAAGTCAGTTTTTGAGCAAGGGGAAGTCCCTAGCTGCTGATTTTTGGAACTAGTGGAAGTAGCCCTGCCGTATTTGGACTGCATGAGCTCTGTCTAAATATGGTTATGATTTCTTTGCCTATATAAGGATATGGTGATGTATACCTATATAAGGGCATGAATTGGGAAAATTACAATAGGGTCCTAAAATGTGATACGACAGCGTGGGTAAGAGTAAGGCTGTTGGCTGTGATGAGGCAATAAAAGGGTGCATTGTGACCTGGTTACCCTTGTGGTCTAGAGCCAGTGTGAGTATAGTGGAAGGGGGTGTTGCGGGTATAGATGGGTGATTAGAGGAAATGGATGTCTGGTTAGCGGGCAGAGCTGAGGGAGGTGAGCTGAGTTGGGTGGTGTGTGTAGCTGGAGGGGTTGAATGTGTGGACTGTCAAACTGAGGAAGTAGGCGAGGGGGATGAGGATGAGGGGGTGTATCTGAGTCCGAGTCCCTATAGTGCTCAGGGGACGGTGTGTCTTCATTGTGGAAGTGAGGAGACTTACTATATTCTGAGGACTGATCTGGATGAGGTGGGCTGTAGTGGGGGTGATGGAGCCAGTGGTGTCAGTACGTAGCGGGGCTAGTGTAGCGGTACTGTGGGTTATGGGTGAAGGATGTTGTCATGGGGAGCTGCTGTGCTTGTGATTAAGGGGGAAGCAATATCGGTTAGGGGTGTGTATGCTGCCACCTTTGTGCTGGGTGAGGGTGTCGTGTGTAGGTCAGGCGGGGTGGTAGTGGCCTTTTTCTCCAGGTGCCTAAAGGCCAGTGTGAAATAGGAACACAGATGTGGGGGGTGTTTGATGGAGTGATGTGTTGTGTGTTCTGATTGGACGTAGCGTGCGAGTGGTGTGGTGGTTGGGCACGAGGTAGGTTGTGGCTATCTACGGGGGTGGATGGTGGTTGGGGTAGTGATAGTGCAGGGGCATTGCTGCCAATGGCGGTAGGCGGTGGGGTATCGTGTGTAGGGATGTATGACGTTACAACGCATGCTATTACAACGCATGCTTTTACAACGCAACTATTACAATGCAAGTTCTATTACAATGCATGTTTTTACAACGCATGCTTTTACAACGCAATATAGAGTTATTAATGAAAAAGTACCATTACCTCGAAATACTTCAAAACGCATACCATTACAACGCAATTAAATAATATTTTTTTTTTTGTAATATAAAATCTGGCACGGGATGCAGGGAAATTGGGGGTTTTTGGGTGGGGAAGTGTATTAAAATGTGGTGATAAACTGCACGGAAATTCCCCGAAATCACAGAGATTTTAAAATTAATACTCGAGTAACAAAATTAATACTCGAGTAACAAAAGTAATACTCGTATTTATGAAAATTCACAATATTTCACCGAGTGAACGGTTTACTTTTCAAAACATCATGCAAACGATTATTAAATAATTGAAAAACAAACAATTTTATAAAACAGAAACATTTCACATACAGAGAACAGCCATTTCAAGCATTGTAGTTTAAAATGAAGTCCATCTACTATTTCCATGACATTAAACATCAACAATACTTTCAAAATGGATGCCAAAACAGAACGAAACTGTCAAAACATCACTTGAAAACACAACATTTTAAATTATACGTTTTCACATTGTATGAAAGAAAATAAATTTACAAAACTAACGGTGTAAATTAAAGAAATAATGATGCTACTGACTAAAAGTTATAAATACAAGCAAGACACCATTTTTAAGTCAGTTGATTATCAACCCCCAGAGTGACCAGACATCAAAAGCTGACTCTCTGACCTCTTCAACATGATATCAGCCATAGCCAACTTTGAAGCTTTTTTTCCATAACATTCAAGTAAGTTAAAATAACGATGTAAAGAAATGTTTGATGATAGCATTTGAGCAGCAATAAGTTAGAAATATATCTTTTTTAAATACAATAAATAATACAACATTTACCTTTAACTAAGGAAATACCTGGATATATTTAAAAATAACTCTAAATAATCCCAAAATATATAAACGTTATTATTATAAATATGTTTTAGTTTTTTTTAAATAAAGTATTCTATTCAGAAGAATACTATACATTTTTTTACACAACCAGAAATATTTATTTCTTTTCCAAACAGTTCTCCAACAAAGTGAGACGAATAAACCAGCTTTTGAAAATAAAGCTTTTTTTCTAAAGAGCAACACTACTCACCACGATTTAAAATAAGGTATTTTTTTTCGATTTTACCTAAACACATGAGTAAATAGTTTACATGCTTTCCGATTTAATAATCCATACCTTCAAATTATTCGTTTCCTTCAGAAAAACCAACTTGGTGTAAGAAAAAATCTAATCATTTTCGATATACAATCGTCTAGATTTTAAGAAGGTAAATTATTTTTATATTTAATAATAGTATAAATAATAAAGGAATTTATCACCGAAAAAACGGAATTAAATATTGATTTTATTACTTAAAAATGTAACAGTACAGAAATTATGACATGATGTAAATTTTTCAAATTCAAATCCAACATCTACAAAGTGCAGATGTTGAAAAAATGTGGAACGGTTTAAAATAAACAATAACTAAAGCAATTTCAAAAAATTGCAATTCTAGAGAAATCAACATTTTAAATTGGAAAATTATTTAGAATTCCTACACATTAAAAATGTCCCACTAATAAAGTATGTGATATTTTCAAGATAACAATTATTTATCATTTAAAATTTGTCAATTATCATTAGATCACAAACAATAGAAATCAGATTTTCATGAAATTTTTTGAATACATTTTAGATACTCAAATTTATCTTCTGAAGCCCTCCAATCAAGAACAAAAATTGGGAATACCAGTCGACAAAGAAAGCCAAACAGAAACATATCGAAAAATTGGGATTATCAGTAAGGTAAGTGCTGGGTAGTGTAGAGTTGCCACTTACTATTCTAACTCCAGGAAAAATGCATCAGTAGGATAAGTGCTGGATAGTGGAGGGGTGCCACTGACTAATCTAACTCCTGGAAAGTGCATTAGTAGGGTAAGTGCTGGATAGTATAGGGGTGCCACTTACTAATCTAACTCCTGGAAAGTGCATCAGTAGGGTAAGTGCTGGATAGTGTAGGGGTGCCACTTATTATTCTAACTCCAGGAAAATGCATCAGTAGGATAAGTGCTGGATAGTGTAGGGGTGCCAATTACTAATCTAACTCCTGGAAAGTGCATCAGTAGGGTAAGTGCTGGATAGTGTAGGGGTGCCACTTACTAATCTAACTACTGGAAAGTGCATCAGTAGGGTAAGTGCTGGATAGGGTAGGGGTGCCCCTTACTATTCAAACTCCAAGAAAGTGCATCAGTAGGGTAAGTTCTGGATAGTTTAGGGGTGCCACTTACTATACTAACTCCATGAAAGTTCATCAGTAGGGTAAGTGCTGGATAGGGTAGTGTGCCTCTTACTATACTAACTCCAAGAAAGTGCATCAGTAGGGTAAGTGCTGGATAGTGTAGAGGTGCCACTTACTCTTTTAACTACTATAAGATGAAGCAGTAGGAAAAAATTGCAACAGTGATAATACATTTTTTAAATTTAAATTGAAACACAATAAATTGTGTATGTTTGCACACCTTCAAAAACTTCAAAAATGAAAATAAAATGAAACATTTATAATACATTTAAACTATTTGAAACATTCACCAATTGTTTTTCTAGAACCAAGCCTGAAAAGCAAAACTCGAAAGAGCAATCAACAAAGAAGCCCAAACAAAAAGAAGTCAGAAGACCAGAAAGAAGACAAAGAAGCAAACTCCAAAAACCAGAGGTAATTTTTATAAAGAAACATTTCTAATCCGCAAAATAAATATCAAAATTTAATTTGAAAATTTTGTAAAAAGCAAACAAAGAGCCTCAGTATATTAAATGATGAAAATTTGAGAGGTATCACTTACTATTTTAACTCCAGTAAGGTGAATCAGTAGGGTAAGTGCTGGATAGTGTAGGGGTGCCACTTACTATTCTAACTCCAGGAAAGTGCATCAGTAGGGTAAGTACTGGATAGTGTAGGGGTACCATTTACTATTCTAACTCCAGGAAAGTGCATCAGTAGGGTAAGTGCTGGATAGTGTAGGGGTGCCACTTACTATTCTAACTCCAGGAAAGTGCATCAGTAGGGTAAGTACTGGATAGTGTAGGGGTGTCACTTACTATTCTAACTCCAGGAAAGTGCAACAGTAGGGTAAGTGTTGGATAGTGTAGGGGTGCCACTTACTATTCTAACTCCAGGAAAGTGCATCAGTATGGTAAGTGCTGGATAGTGTAGGGGTGCCACTTACTATTCTAACTCCAGGAAAGTGCATCAGTAGGGTAAGTGCTGGATAGTGTAGGGGTGCCACTTATTATTCTAACTCCAGGAAAGTGCATCAGTAGTGTAAGTGCTGGATAGTGTAGGGGTGCCACTTACTATACTATCTCCAGGAAAGTGCATCAGTAGCGTAAGTTTTGGATAGTGTAGAGGTGCCACTTACTATTCTAACTCCAAGAAGATGAACCAGTAGGAAAAAATTGCAACAGTGATAATACATTTTTTAAATTTAAATTGAAACACAATAAATTTTGTAAGTTTGCACACCTTCAATAACTTCACAAATGAAAATAACATGAAACATTTAGAATACATTTAAACTATTTGAAACATTCACCAATTGTTTTTCTAGAACCAAGCCTGAAAAGCAAAACTTGAAAGAGCAATCAACAAAGAAGCCCAAACAAAAAGAAGTCAGAAGACCAGAAAGAAGACAAAGAAGCAAACTCCAAAAACCAGAGGTAATTTTTATAAATAAACATTTCTAATCCGCAAAATAAATATCAAAAGTTAATTTGAAAATTTTGTAAAAAGCAAACAAAGAGCCTCAGTATATTAAATGATGAAAATTTGAGAGGTATCACTTACTATTTTAACTCCAGTAAGGTGAATCAGTAGGGTAAGTGCTGGATAGTGTAGGGGTGCCACTTAGTATTCTAACTCCAGGAAAG
The DNA here is from genome assembly GCF_964261635.1 of Lissotriton helveticus. Lineage (NCBI taxonomy): Eukaryota > Metazoa > Chordata > Amphibia > Caudata > Salamandridae > Lissotriton > Lissotriton helveticus. The sequence continues at coordinate 1,759,120,019 of NC_136065.1, forward strand.
TACATCAGTAGGGTAAGTACTGGATAGTGTAGGGGTACCACTTACTATTCTAACTCCAGGAAAGTGCATCAGTAGAGTAAGTGCTGGATAGTGTAGGGGTGCCACTTACTATTCTAACTCCAGGAAAGTGCATCAGTAGGGTAAGTACTGGATAGTGTAGGAGTGTCACTTACTATTCTAACTCCAGGAAAGTGCATCAGTAGGGTAAGTGTTGGATAGTGTAGGGGTGCCACTTACTATTCTAACTCCCGGAAAGTGCATCAGTATGGTAAGTGCTGGATAGTGTAGGGGTGCCACTTACTATTCTAACTCCAGGAAAGTGTATCAGTAGGGTAAGTGCTGGATAGTGTAGGGTTGCCACTTACTATTCTAACTCCAGGAAAGTGCATCAGTAGGGTAAGTACTGGATAGTGTAGGGGTGTCACTTACTATTCTAACTCCAGGAAAGTGCATCAGTAGGGTAAGTGCTGGATAGTGTAGGGGTGCCACTTACTATTCTAACTCCAGGAAAGTGCATCAGTAGGTTAAGTGCTGGATAGTGTAGGGGTGCCACTTACTATTCTAACTCCAGGAAAGTGCATCAGTAGGGTAAGTGCTGGATAGGGTAGGGGTGCCACTTACTAGTCTAACTCCAGGAAAGTGCATCAGTAGATAAATAAATATACATTTCTAAAATATAAAACAAAGACATATAAAAAAATAGTAATTTCCCCCTTTTCATTTTTTCAACAGATAATGTCAAGCCAAGCCACAGCATCTTACATTAAATCCAGGAAAGGAAGCAGACTTCTCCAACATTGTGGATATATATATTGTAATGAAAGGCTAAGTGCACCAAGGAGACATTGGAGGTGTGTTCAATATTATTCTTCCCGTTGCAGCGGCAGAGCGGTTACTGTTGGTGACAACATAATAAAAACAACTGAACATAACCACTCTGCCTCTGCAATGGATATAGAAATACGTGAAAAAATAAACGAGATGAAAGATATTGCATCCACCTCCAATGAAACTCCTGGTACAATTTTAAGACAGGTTGCACAGCATGTCCCTGGTCATATTGCTTGTAATATGCCTATTATACCCAATTTGCGTAGAATTATTCAACGTAAAAAGCAGGCAAGTAAGACTCACACAGTTACTCCTCAAACTTTTGCAGACATAAATATTCCTCATGAACTTACTTTATCTTTCTCTAATGAACCTTTCTTACTCTACGACAACCAAAACCCTCTTAAACGTATTCTAATATTTATCACTCCCCGCAACCTTTTTAAGTTAGAAAATACTGAAATTTGGATGATGGATGGGACGTTTAAATGTACACCCCATCCTTTCACCCAAATTTACAGCATTCATGCACAGATTAACAAAAATGTTGTTCCCTTAGTGTATAGTTTGCTACCAGATAAGCAATCTGCAACCTACACTGAATTTTTGTCAGTGATTAAAGATAAAACATCCGGGAAAAGTCCTAGGAAAATCATTATAGATTTCGAATTGACTATGATCAATGTAATCAACAAAATGTACGTGGATACCCAAATTCAGGGATGTTTTTTTCATTTTTCCCAGGCATATTGGCGTAAATTACAAAAAACATCCCTGGTTTCAGATTACTGCTCAGATAGCAAACTACAATTTGAATTAAAGAAATTAACAGCACTTTGTTTTGTACCTCCTGAAAGTGTAGACGAGTACTACACTGCAATTTCTGAATCAGAATATTATGTCGAAAGTGAAGAAAAATTGGCACCCTTGTTAAATTACTTTGAGGACACATGGATTGGGCATCTAAGCAGATCGGGTCGCAGGAGGAAACCACGTTTCCATGTGGAGTGGTGGAACTGCTACTCAACCTGCTTGGAAGGAGGTGCTAAAACAAACAATGCAATAGAGGGATGGCACAACTCCTTCAGTCATACAATTGGGAAACATCATCCAAATTTCTACTCTTTTTTGAAAACTTTGAAGAAGGAGCAAAGTTTTCAAGAAATGAGACTTGCACAAGCATTGACAGGTAGCCTAAATCCACGACCTTCTAAACAAGCTAAGGAGATGTCCGAGAGACTATTGGCAGTACTTCAACAATTTTCGTTGCGTGTGGCATTAGACTACCTTGAAAATGTTGCTAACATATTACATTTCTAATCAATTCTCACAAACTTACTTTCCTGCTTTTGCCATAAATTATATTTTTCACATTTAATTCAATTGGCTTTTTAAAAAAAAAAAAATTAAAAATATTTTTTGTCTGGTTCCCTTACCTTATGAAGTCTTTTTTTTTTCTGTTCCACCATTTTCCAACGTAGACAAATCCATTACTAATATTTTCTTTAAAAAAACCCTTACAATCCAAAGAGAAGTTACTCTTCTCCTTCTTTTGTTATAAAATAACATTATTGTATCCATTGCTTTTAAAATGGAATATTTTTATTTTTGAAAACATTTTGAACATTCCTTTAAAAATATCCTTTCCTTCCTCACCACTTATTTTTTCCAAAGGGATGCTTGCTTGAAATTTCGTTAAAAAAACCCTGTTTTTTTTATAAAAATTTTGTTAAAAAATATTGGCATATTTTTGTAAATTGTGAATAAAAGAACAATCTTGTAATCTATTAAATTTATACCTCAAAAAATCTGCAAAACTTATCAGAATATTTTTCAATTATTGTTTATCAAATCGATACTTTGTCAAATTTTATTTTTTAAATCTATATTTTAATGCATTTCCTAAGTAATGCATTCTTCTTTAAAAGTAAAAAAATAACAGTGCCATAAAATACATCCATATTAATAACTTAATTCTTTCAAATTTTATTATTTTTTCTGTACTTTTTCAAACAGAAAAATTAATTTCTTGAAAACAAATCCGTCATGGTTGCCCGAATCCTTTTGCATTCTTCTTTTTTCCAAAAATCCCTTGCAGTAAATGTGACGTTGCCAACCTGTAAATTATTTTGTTGGGTTATGTAACATCACATCCTAACTGGATTTTTTCTCGCTAACTAAATCATATTATATCTCAATCCAGTTTTTCTAAAAAACATCACGCAAAATATTTCCTTTAAATTCATGGCATAGTATACATTAAACCAATGTAACCAATAAAACCACAAAAACGAAAAGTACAACAATTTAATCTAAATGCATCTCCCTTCTTTTTTTCCTCTTGCAATTTAAAAAACCAGTTTAATTTATTATCAACCAAGCCAAAAGCAATCATTTTGTTAAATTAACAAAACTATCCCATTTCTCTTCAACAAAACTTCAATCGCAATACATTTCTATCTCTACACAAAACATTAAACGTTCAAAATGTTTTCTAAAAATTAAACACTTAGTTATTTTTCCATCTTTACCCGTTACTTTAATCGTAACATAATCCGACGTAGGCATATACAAGTAAAAAGTTCGGCGACATGCTGAAAATAAACAGTAAACAATTTTTTCTTTACATCCGCAACCTCTCCTTATCCTTTCATTACAATATATATACTTTTTTTACTTTTTTTTAACTTTAAATACATTTATTTAAGTTTCCTACCTGAGCGCAGATCAGCTTCCAGCAGCTTCCAGCAATCGATGCAATCCAAGATGGCCGCTAACGTCGACGTTAACGTAACGACGTGATCAAAATCTACCAAGATAAAAAAAGGACTATTTGCTAAACATTTATTATTCTAAAGTTATTATTTATAATAAATGTTATTTCTAAATATAAAATTTTACTAAAATATTGAGAATGTTAATAAAAATGTATATTTTTTTTGATATTTTTTAAATAAAATAAAGCAAAGTAAAACAATAACGTCATAGTATTTTTACTTTTATATTTAATTATCGTTACTTTTAAAATAATGTTTTGAGTGCTATAAATTATGTTTATTATCACTTACCAGTATGCTACTCTTGTTTCCATCTTATCTCTCCTTCTTCTGTTGTTTTTCGACCTAGCTATTCAGTTCCGCGGGTTACTATAGTTTAGTCATTGAAATTAACGAAGGACTAAACTGTCCATTGGAAGCAATGCAAAACCGTGGGAAATTTTCTTAAAATGCTTCCTATAATATTTGTATCATTTTTTTAAATAATTAAATATTTTAAATAAATAATAAATAATTGTACTTATTTATAAATAACCTTATTTTCCTTCTGAAAATTAGTAATAATTATTATTAAATTAATATTCAATTAAAATCTCTATTTTCTTCTTAAAAATGTATCAGAGTATTATTTCTTAAAATATTTTAGAAAAATTAATATAAATACCTGAGTATTAATTGTTTAGTAAAAAATTAAATTTCTAATATTAAACATTACATTTTTTTATTTTTAATAATTAAAAATTAAATAATAATAAGTAAATAAATATAGTTATAACATTTATATTTTCTTAAAATATACCTGAGTATTAATTCTTCTAATTAAATTAATTTTTTCAACATTTTTGCAATATTTATTAATATTAAATTTTAATTTCAAAAAGGCCTCTACTTATATTTTCTTAAAAGATACCTGAGTATTAATTCTTCTAATTACATTCATTTTTTCAACATTTATTAATATTTATTTATTTATTATTTTAATATTTTCAAAAATGATACCTGAGTATTAATTCTTCTAATTAAATTCATTATTCAAACATTTATTAATATTTAGTTATTTATCATTTTAATATTTTCAAAAAAGATACTTGAGTATTAATTCTTCTAATTAAATTCAATATTCAAACATTTATTAATATTTAGTTATTTATCATTTTAATATTTTCAAAAAAGATACTTGAGTATTAATTCTTCTAATTAAAATCATTTTTCTAACATTTTTCCAATATTTATTAATATTATATATATAAAAGTCTCTATAATTTTACATATAAATTAAATCAATTAAAAAACAATACATATTTACGATGTAAAAGCATGCGTTGTAACAGTACTCGCGTTGTAAAAGCATGCGTTGTAAAAACATGCGTTGTAATAGTTGCGTTGTAATAGCACTGCGTTGTAATAGTTGCGTTGTAATGGCTGTTCCCCGTGTGTAGTGGTTGTGTAGGTAGCCTGGGCGTCCATTTGGGCTTTCGATGCTTGTGCTTTAATAAGGGGAAAGATGTTATCCAGGTGGTTTAAGCTATGGTCAGTGGATTGCATGAGGACGGTCCTGTTATTGTATATGGTGATGGTTGCAGTCGCTTGGAACAGCTGGGAGGCGGAGATGCAAATAACTAGGCCATGTGCAGTTTTCCTAGTGGAAGAGGTCACAAATAAGGTTAGAAATGCTTTCCTCCATTGCGCCCTTCGTTTCGTATTGAAAATGATATCGACGGTTGTGTGTCCATTGTGTATAGAAAAGTAGGGATCTGCGAAGGGTATTTCGGGGTGAAGTTTTATAAACTTATGCTTAAAACGTTTGGCTGAGTTTTTTGATAGGTGGGGGTAGATGATGGTGTAGGTATGTGTGCCCGTGAGCTCCATGCTGTGAGAGGGTGTGGGAAGCGCTCTGGGGCTGAGTGCGGAGCTCCTGGTATGGTGCAATCTGTCCCTTGTGACGGGCTGGGGGGTGACTATTGGAAGGGGACACCGTGACTGAGGTGGTTAATAGGTTCCAGTCTGGTTGGGGGGTGGATCTCGAACCCTACTTAATATCACACGGGTCTTAGGTATGAGGTAGGATGAGAGTAGATTAGAGGTAGATTATGATGAAAGAGCTTTACCAACAGATTCTAGCCTGCAATGTGTAGGTAGGGCGGTCATATGAGATGTGTGGTATCCTTGTAGCATCTAGTCATTCTAAAATGGCCGCCTCTTTAGTGGAGGGGTCTCATAGACAGCGAGGCAGTCCTATGTCTATCACTATGCAGTCCTATGTCTATCTCTATGGCCTGTTACTGGCTGTTGTTTCCTTTTCTCCTTCTCAATGTGTGTCGCTAGTCCTTCTTCCATTGTGATGAGAAGGCAGTTAGATTCTGGACAAGAGGGTCGGGTGGCCGAGGGTGGACCCTGCATCTTTGTTGTTTCTGTGTGCGGCCATTTTGATGATAGGTCATCAGAGGGAAAGGAGAGGCAGAAACCAAATAAGAGCTAAGAGCGATTGTAGTAATCACAGACTCAGTGTGAAAAGTTGCATTACGGCAGCAAGGTATCATCGCAATCCCAGTGTTCCCCGCCACATCGAGCTGCAGGCTGACACCGGGGCCCGTCTTTGGTGGTTGTGGGTTCAGTTCTGTATTATTGGAAACAAGGTCGCTGTGACATTAAATTGCGTGTTTAATTATGTGTTCCCCGCCTCGTGGGATTATGTGCTGTCCTCGTTGTTTTGTCTTGCTCTCTGGGGGCGGGGCTTACTATTGACTTTCTACTGCCGGCACAACAAGCATGCCGCAGTGCATATCGCCGTCTGGCTCCCCATGCCTCGATCTTTTGGGAGATCAGTTGGGAGATCGAGGGTCGGTGTCCGTGCCCTCTAGGGGAGAGGTTCAGGCCCTCTTCGCAGCCCGGGTGCTCACCAACTCCCAGGAAGTTGTGGTCAGGGGCGGGGGCTCGGGAAGGGCAGCGTGCTGTCCCTCCAAACCTCTCTCGCCGACAGGGCCTGCGGGGCAATGTCGGTTCAGCCCACCGCTTCAAGACTCCTGCCGTGGGTCGTGGGGGCCCAGCTCCCGCCACTCCCGAGACCGATTGCAACACTCCTCCCAGGACTCACTTATTCTACCTGGGCGGTATCCTGCTTCACCGCCTAAAGGAGGGTCCCACTCCTCCCGCTCACCTCATCGGTATAGTCCGCAGCTTGCCGCCTCGTCCTGGGGGCTGCCTGGGCTGAATCGACCTAGCCGCCTGGTGTCCCACACTTTCACCCATCGATGATCCGGGACAGGCAAACCCGGTCACGGGCCACTATCCTCAATCACCGATCCTTGGTAGCATCTGGGACTTGGAGGCTGTGTGGCCACTTGCTTCTTCTTTAGTCTGTGTCAAGGTAGGCGACGCTGCGGAATCCTCTTGATCTAACCCACCCTCCTGAAATCCCAAGCGGGAAGACAGACTCCCCGAACCGAAGTCAGTCAGAAATTATTCTGACAAGCCGTCGGGGTGGGTCGGAATGCTTTCCGAACAACATCGTAATGTGGCCCTAAGGTGTTAATGGAGATAAAAAAATATCTGATTAAAACAATGTGAAGGAAGGTGTGGGTTTTAAGTTTTGTGACATTTAATACATTTTTAAGGGGATTAAAAAAAAAAAGAGAGAGAGACTCCCACCTAAGATTAGTATTCTCTTTCCACATCTGCCCATTTTCTCTCTTGCTTAATATCGCTCTAATGTAAAACATAACATTTTGGTAGACATCAAAGGCTTTTTAATCTTCTATTTAAAAGTATGTAAGTAACTTTTTTAGAGGTGCAGGAAGCAATTTAAAAACAAATCTCATATTCCAAATTAATAGGTTTGTGTTCTAATTTGTAGGGAGATCCTCCTAATGAGCTGCTGTTTGGACATTGTGGCTCTAATTACCACGCCAGTCGGACGCTCATTCGACCGACATTGTGTCAGAATAGAAACAACCGACTAGTAGTTGGTGGTTCTATCCAACACATTTTGATACGACTGCTCATTAGGTGGTTGGAAACATAAATTTTTTCATTGCGGCATATGCAGTGGCTGGAAAAGGGCTGCAGCACAAATTGCCATTGGAAAAATTGATGTTTGAAAACATCCATGCCCCGTGTTCCAGGCACAATATGGTGCTTGGAACTTGGGGCATGAATGTTTTTGGGGGCATCCCAGGTGCTCTCCAGGCCTCACAGCGGAGGCAGCAGAGTGGTGGGGTCCCTGCTAGGGCCTCCTAAAGTCTGTTTATGACAGTCTTCCAATGGCTGGCAGAAAACAGCACTGCCACATTGTAGGGAATTACTTTCTGACCGCTGCCCAGACAGGCTCCTTGAGTCCATCAGAAAAGCAGTGAGTGGTCCCTCTGCCTCCTTCCCCCGACCACTGCATTATAAAACCGCGGTCGGACTGCATAGCTGGTTAACTTCCTAAAAGGTCACATTATATAGTGCGGGAATACACCCATGGCATTGAAAGTTAATCGTCACCTGTGGACTGCAGCACTTATTGTGCCATCCACTAGAGTGAAAGGAAAAAAATGAGTCCTGCCATTGTAGCCTGACTGCTGCAGGTTAAACCTGCAGTATGACCTGTCGAAATAACCCCTTTTGACAGGAAAAATCTTAATTTTATATATTAATAAATCAACCACCTGTAGCATATTCAAATAGAACATGTAGAAACGTAATGTTACCATTTCCTCACAGCGACAAGGACCCAAAGCTATTTTGATTCTATTAGGGTGTGGGAGGCCTATAAGGAAAACTATAGTACAGATTAAAATTTTAATTCTGCTATCTCAGGCTTTGGACCCGCTAGAAAAATAGTCCAACCATATTTTTAATATTTATTAAATGTCAAATTCAATGGCGAAGCTGGGTTTGAATGATTATTTTAGAGAAGTAATTCTTAGAAAGTTATCTGCCTGATGCTCCTTGAGGCTAATTTGCATTAGCTCTCCTGCAGGTGCCCTGCCAGAGCTCGACTTCAATGATGTGTGAAAACTGCTCCCGGAGCACAAGTAATGGCCTGAATGCTGAGAAGTACTTCTCCTGCCATGGCAGGAAGTCCAGTTATGGTAGACCTAGGAACTTCATAAACATGTAATGGGCCAGCCCAGTCACAGTTCGATGTAAGGGGAGACCTGAGGTAGGCAATCCTTTGTTGCCCCACACCCTATTGAGCCAGGCTCCAAACTGAATGGGAAGGGAGCTACAGAAGCTCATTCCCCTGGCCACACCTCTGGGTAGGCACACAGGCTCTGCACAAGGACAGAAGGGTCTCTTTACCTTGAATTGTAGGAGTAAGGTACAATGTTTTAATATTAGGTGTAGGGCAAAAGGGAGCAGCTGAAAAATGTGGGTAGGATTGCCCCTGGGAACATTTACCCCTTGGTTAATGACTGCACCTGCTGTTTGGGACCTGTGTGGAGAACTGAAGGGCTGAACCTGCTCCCACGTATACCCAGGACAAAGAAGTGGAATACAAAGATCAGGTTGTTGACCTCGTGTGTTGAACCAGTGCAAGATACCTTTTCCCAGAAGTGCCCAGCTGACAAGTAGCAATGGAACTGGACTGAACCCTGCCAGCACACTCTGCTGGAGTGAGTCTTGACCCTAAGTGCTGCCTCTGAGGTCGCAGGACATTTAACTCTTGAAAAAGTTGGGACTTAGAAAGTGTATGCTATTCTAACCACCAGAGGAACATGACCAACCGCCTGAGCCAATCTGGCCATGGCACACCTTAGCTGGAATGAAAAAATAGGGTTTTCCCACTTAGAGCTCCTCTGCAGCAGCGAATGCATTTCAGCGGCCCCTCAGGGAGAATGTATCTGGCATGGTGGCACCCATCATTGATACAACCTGCAGTCTTGCCCCACTGGAGGATTCTAAGCCTTCTAAAAGAAACCTAGTCTGAATGGTGAGATGTTGACCAGGTAAGGGTACTGAAAGTGTCTGGCTGAGGAGAGGGCTTCCCTGATCTTAAAATGTGACTTTTCTTACTCTGCTAAACAGAGAACAAAGACCTTATTATAAGACCCCAGTCCATAGGACTGCTTAACCCGTGGTGGTGGTCTGACCACTGCAGTATTACATGTGTGGCAGTCGGACCTCTACAGGACTGCTGCGACTACTGGGAATGCCAGAATGCCACTGAGTAGCGATGGCAGGCAGGCTGAGTAACATGCTGATGGTGCTGCTGTGGAACTGCTGAGCATATTACGAGTTGCCTCCCCGCCACCCTTTCCATGGTGGTGATGGCCATGAAAAAGGTGATTGTAAGGCAAATAATGAGGGCCTAACAGGGACCCCTGCCACTCCAGGGAGTACATGCAGCGGGTACACGTTGTACCCCCTGGAAATGCACCATCTGTTCCATACAGTTCAGGAACATGCTGCAGCAGTGTCATGGTAGTGCCTTTGTAAGGCTCTCCCATGAGCTTTAAACATGTACCACCATGACACCACTGAAGCACCACCGGCCCTCCCACCAAGGACTGCTATCAGAATTCAGCAGGCGGTCACACTACAGGCATGTGGTCCTCCTGCGAGGCCCAGGAGGACTGCCGAACTCATAATAAGGCCTTAAGTCCCAAGGAAAAATCTCTTACCAGGATAAACCTGCTTGACATTCCATAGATTGTCATTTGTGTTTTACTTTTTCTGGGCACCTTTTACCTTAAAAATGGTTGCAAATTGTGGACATATGAATCAGACCTTTTGCAAATGCAGAAAATCAACTGACATCTGTCCCTAAATTTATTAGGAGATTTGAAAAATATGTATATAACTTCAAATCATTAATAAAATATATATGTATGTACTTTAAGTCAAGCACTAGCACTGGTACCAAAACACACACCCTTAGAAATCAATTGAGACAGGAAATAATACATATTTTAATTTCTTCTCTCCATTCATTTCTATATGAGTTTGTTTCACTAGTGGTGCTTGACTTACACCAAGGCTAGACTCGAGTACATTTTCTCCTGTCTTGGAACCTTTTAGGTTATAGCAACTTTAGAAGTGTATTTTGTGAATTGGAATTATCTTCCTAGTTCACGGGTGTCTGTTATTAGCATGTCCATCCCAAGCCCCTGTCAGCGACGGCTGATCTATGGCAGTTAACCATGATCTCTTAGGTGTAGAAGCTGTAAGAAGGTTGGATATTTTGTGAAGGTGGGTCAGGGTGCTAACTGAGGTACTAGGGGGTATATTCACAAGAACGTGTGATAACTACCGCCGGAGAAGCATAACGCAACTTTCAACATCGCAGGCTATCGCAGGAAAACAACTATGTGACAATGTGGAATTCACAACATGGTGGTAGCATGCAATAATTTGCTGAAATTGCGGCCAATACCCTTGACACAACCACCCCGACGGAGATAAAAAGACAAATCCCAACGCGAAAAAACCTGCGATGGGCAAAAGCACGATAACAAAACAGTAACAACCAGCGTCAGGGCAGCAATACTCATGCGCAATGTGGGGAAAGCATGAGAACAGCATACGGAAAATGCCAAAGAACAAAATTCATCAACAGCGGAGTACCACAGATGCACTCTGGCCAACTGCAGAGGACAACATGTACACCACAACATCCAAGCACCGTGGAAGAACAGAACCGACAGGCACAGAGACCAGAGGCAACGAATAAGAGCCGCAGGAGCAACACACACACCATGCAGCATACGTACATAAGCAGAAGTGAACCTCGACATTGGCAACATCCCAGTACAAACAGCAAACCCTCCGCAATTGAACACAGGACACAACTGGTTCCACAAATATGCGCAACCTGGAAAATCACATCTGAAACTGCAGGGAAATGTAACATGACTATGTACAAGTACAATAGGTAACCTGCAAATATGTTTTAATCACACATGCAGTGCAGTTGGACATCTACTACTGTTGCATGATTGCCATGGACAGTCACAATGTGACGTGGTCATGAGAAGTAAGAGTCAATGATGGTATTCCTACAGGCCATTCCTGCCGCTGATGCAGTAGGATGTGGGCCACCTGCCCCATCACGACCATCATTGGCCGGTGCATCTGGAACTGGGATCCATGGGGCCCTGGTGCGAACACAGATTTTGTGCAACACACAACTTGCAATGATTAGCTTGCACACGATGTCCGGGCTCTACAGAGCTTCCCATCTGTGCCGTCCAGGCACCTGATACGTGACTTCCACAGGCCAAATGTGCATTCAACGATGCCCCTGGTGCGTATGTGGGCTGCATTGTACTGCCTCTGGGGAGGTGTGGCCGGGTCTCGGAGGGGTGTCATCATCCAAGGGTAGAGTGCATATCCTTGATCACCTGTGACAGTGCAGGGAGAAGGAGTCAAATCTTAGGTTCGGTAGGATGTGATGGCAGGTCCACCAATCCAGTGACACCTGTGCTGGTTGTGTGTGGGGTAAGTGTAAGCCAGCCCACAGGGAGTAGCTGATGCCGGCATCTACACCAACAGTCATCAGGCACCCAGGAATGCAATGTCAGAACTACAAGGGGGGATGACTCGAGTCGCACAGGGCTAGTGGCCCCGGATGCACAGCGGGCGACACGGGCCCACTGCCACAGTACGCTGACCTGTGGGAGACTGGGGTATGGTCATGTGGGCAGAGCAGTACCTCAAATGTGTCATGGCTGCATTCTGCATCTCCATACGTTCAGCTGATGTGTGGTTGTGGTGCCATGAAATGTCTTAATTGGGTGCAGTTGTGCCTGGTAGGTGGTCGTGTAGTTTGACATGTTGGATTTGGTTCAGTCATGTATGCATCCCCACAGTTGTGCATTGTGCTTTGGAGACTTTGGGATGTGTGGTATGTTGATTTGGTACTTACCAACGAGCAGTCCCGTTCCATATGTGCCATCCTGGAAGCGCTGGTTTATGGCGGACTGTCAGAAGATGAAGGAATCATGCACACTGCCTGGTTATTTAGCAACGACATTGATGAAGAGTCCCTGGTGGTCCACTATTGCCTGCACATTGATGGAATGCGTGTGCTTTCTGTTGCAGTAGTGGTGTGCAGTATCTGCAGGGGGCACACGTTTGACATGTGTGCAGTGGATTGCCCCCAACACAGCCGGGAATCCGGCAATGGTGTAGAAGCTGTGCTTTGTCTCCAGCTATTCCTGCATAGTTTTCTGGAAGTGAAGGTACTGGTGTATGAAAGTGAGGAAGGAATCCAGGACAGGTGTGATGAACTTTGAGAGGGCTGGCTTAAAGACCCCTCCGACTCTGGCAGTTGTTGGTTGGAAGGTACCAGAGGCCAACAGGTGTAGCACAGCCAGCAGCTTTGCAGGCGGAGTGATGTTGGTTCTCCACTGTTTTGGCACCGTTAACCTGTGGGCGATGTGGGTCATGATGCGGATGATACTTTTCCTTTTGAGCCCTGTAGTGGGCAATGACTTCCTCGGGCGTTAGGTCTGTGAAAGTGGTGCGTTTCCGGTAGGTCCGCTGTCTTACTCTGTACTGCCTCTGTGGTGGTCCAGGGGGTGGGGCGAGTCTAGGTCCTCAGGGGGGTCTTGGGGGTGGGGGTGATGGGTGTTGTGGCCCTGTTGGGGCTCCGAGCTGCATATGCCCCTAGAAGTATGGCAAATGTGACTAGGGAGGGTGAGAATATGTGTGCATTTAACAAAATGTAAAGGGACTTGAAAGATAAAGACATGGCTAATGCACAGAACCGACGTTGATGGTGGTCCTACTGTGTCTGGAGACCCTTCTGTAAACATTGGTGTGGGTGTTAAGAAATTGCACCTATTAGTTGGCTCAGCAGCCCAAATATCAATGATCACCAAATAACTTTCTGATGAAATCTGGCCCAAAAGACAGAGCCCACAGACAGATCAACTAGGAAGGACAGAAGATTGAACTGCACAGTTATTTGAAGACATCCTCAAGTTTTGGGGTGGGAGGATTTTTGCAAAAATCTACATGGAAATAAATGGACTTTGCAATCTTGGTGGGCTTCACCAGGTTTTGCAGCACTTGGTGTTGAGAACTTGCCCCCAAAAAATAGATTTCTATTGTAAAAAACAACTGTGTTGTTGAAGATTTTGTCACTAAGATCGCCTTTGTCGTTTACAAATAAGTTCGGGACCATTGATGGCTTTGAACATAAAATCATTGCTATGGAAGCTACCATTCTTATTAAACAACATACTGCACAGTGTACCCTTTTGCATAAAGGAGACCTTGAAAGGGAACTGACAAGACATTGTAACCATTAGATTATTTAGACTTTAAAGCCTTCTTTATGGTTGTCATTACATGTGCTATGAGGAACTAAGGGTATATGTTGACATGTGCAGCCTCAACAAAGCCATATGGGTGGGCTCCTGCCTTCACACTAAAATACCTGCACTTTTAACAATATTTGAAAACTCTAAATGGTTCACAAAACTAGAATTCACATCTGCTTATCACCGGGCCATACTAGAGCCAGAATGAAGATACTATAATTCATCGATCTCCCTCACAGGAAGATTCCCGATCTGTTGCTTGCCATTTGTGTTGGCCTACGCTGCTTCTTTTTTTTAGAGTATAATGTTTCACATGTTGAAAGGATTAAAGGGTATTGTGTTTTTCAGGATGACATGTTGGTGTATACCAACAGCAAGAAGAAACATGGTGAAGTCTTAGAACAAGCATTCACAACATTACAGGATCTGGGAGAGTAGTCTGAGAGGGAGTGCACTGACACCACATTAGCAAGAGAAGAAATAATTGAGATAATTGAGGAGTGTGTAAAATAAAATTAACCCTTGTACACTCCGTGAACAGCAAACAGTACCTCTGAAATTGAAAATACCTAGATGAATAGCATTGATCTGGTCAGAAAATTTGCATAGATAATTCCTTTGCGAACAAATCTCCATAAATGAAATTAAGGTAGCCATTGATAGTGTGATGGATGGGCTAGCACCTCATCATATGGATTAGCTTTACAATTGTGCAAACCAAAAAAAAAAACATACTGGCCTTACATCTACTGGAAGCATATTATTTCAAGGCCCTGACATTAAGTAAGCTGATCCCCTTAATATGTGAGGCAGTGATCACAATGCTTTTAAGTCTTTTAAAGAACCTACTCGAAGTGGTTCATATCTTCCATTATCGTTACTAAATCTATATGAAAAATACTGGCAAAAGTGTTAATGAATCACTTGGAACATTTTAAGATTAATTAAACACCTACTTATGGAAAAGAATAACTGACATAATATCGATCCATCCAATAAATACATTTAATAAAAAATATAATTGCTAAAAATAAGGATTTTAAACTACATCAGAAAAAATAATGTGAATACAAAAATATTGTTACCTTTAAATAAAAATATAATTTGTCAAAAATATCAATACGCAAAATATCGATAACAGTAATATTGCCACAATAATTAAATGATCACTAATACATATATAAAAGATCACTTTTGACATAACACAATTACTTTCGCGAAAACTGAAACTTTTCATACTCATACTTAAATTAAACAAAAAATATATTAATTTACTTTTCACCCCCCAAAAAATATAAAACAAAAATTATAACAATACAACCCTAACAACATATAGGCATAAACGAGAAACATTTCAACTACAACCTAAATATTAATAAATATATATCTATATGAACAAATATTCAAAAGCAGCAAATTAGATATTATACATCACAAACAATACCTAAATTACCTTTACAATAAAAAGACAAAACACATATAAAAAATTCAAACTAAAACTAAACCAACCACTGATATAAAACTGTAAACAACTCTGATAAAAAATAAACAAACAACTAAATCAATAATATAAAAGGCACACTAATTTAAACAACTAACTGCCTCAAAAACGACAAAGGCTGCAAGACAAGGAAACTCTGTTTGATTATCTAACCAAACCAATACAGAAAAATATATACATTTCAACAACTACCTAGCCAAATAAGTAAAACTTATATTTACACTAAAACGTAACTGTTATTAAATGTAAAAATGTTAAATAACAAATAACTATTAAACTACTATCTTACTTCTGTCTTTTTACATAGACATTCCAAAAGAAAAACCTATGCCTGAAAAAAGAGATAAATGGCTTTATAATAACTATCACAAAAAACAAATATAGAAGAAAGTAAGTATGCATAAATGAATACAAAATTATAAACTCACGCAAATAGCGAGCAGAAATAAACGATCTCTATATTTACATGCTAACAACAAATTAATATTTAATGTGAAACTTATGATTTTCTTTTCATTCAACAGAACAGAAAGCACCTGCTCCACATTCAAACATTCTAATGGAATAGCTTCAAAATAATGAGAAACATCTATAGACAACATCCATGTAGTATACAAAATTGAACCCTTCTTTTAATATGTTAATCTAAATAACGAAAAGCCAACCCTAATATTCTCTACAGCAGATAACATTCTAAAACTGAGTCAATGTGAAACATGGATGATGGATGGGACCTTCAAAATGTATCCCAAACCAATCAGTCAGTTATACACCTTACATGGTGAATATCAAAATACAAATATCACTTTTATATATGCTCTACTACCAAATAAACAAAGCAGCATTACTACATGCTCCTAAACAATATCAAACATTAAGCAAATATTTACTACCCCAAAGAAATAATCTTTAAGCAAGCCATAATTCAAACCATTCTAAAAAGTCACTCTCACCTAGCCATTCTAAGCTATTACTATATTTTTTTTAATTAAAGGACCTAGAAAAAAGTGTACTTAGGGTCTAATTATGATGGTCATTGGACTGCGCCAGAATCAGTGATCCCGATAGGGTGGCGGTTGGAATTGTATTTCTGATTAGGGGCGGTGCCGAGGCAGCCACTTCGGTCAGGATTACGATATCCCTTTCCAACAGCCGTTTTTATGTCAGGAAGACTGCCATGAATCGGCTGTTTGAAACAGAATTCGGGTGCCCCAAACAGGGCCCTGTCTGTCGTGGGCCAATATAAAGTGGCCCTCGGGGCACATGAAGTACCCCAAATCACCTACTTTCACTGTGCACCATGCACAATGTGCTGCATGGCACAGAGTGTACTTGTATGTGTAGGAGGAGCTTCATACCACATATATGTGCTGTGGCCCTTTTCCTAATTTCAAAAAGGGGGTGGTGATGGACAGAGTATCTGAGTTAATCAGAACACTCCTACCCAGTCAAAAGATCAGGGCTTGAACCATCACTGTTTTTTAGCTCACTGCACCATCCCAGTTCAGAACCTGGCTATATGCAAATTAGTCTGTCCCTGGCCCAGTGCATCATGGGAACAGGGCAGACCAAACTACCAAGCCAATTCTTCACTAGAAAGGAAACAAGCTTCCGGGGACCGGTTTCTGGCATTACAGCCGTCTTCGGCCCGGCTTGCTTGAATCCTGATGGTGCAGTGAGCAAGGGACTCATGTCTGAGCATACCCTTCCACACTTATGGTGGCCAAAATAATTTCAAAAAGGGGGTGGTGATGGACAGAGTATCTGAGTTAATCAGAACACTCCTACCCAGTCAAAAGATCAGGGCTTGAACCATCACCATTTTTTAGCTCACTGCACCATCCCAGTTCAGAACCTGGCTATATGCAAATTAGTCTGTCCCTGGCCCAGTGCATCATGGGAACAGGGCAGACCAAACTACCAAGCCAATTCTTCACTGGAAAGGAAACAAGCTTCCGGGGACCGGTTTCTGGCATTACAGCCGTCTTCGGCCCGGCTTGCTTGAATCCTGATGGTGCAGTGAGCAAGGGACTCATGTCTGAGCATACCCTTCCACACTTATGGTGGCCAAAATAATTTCAAAAAGGGGGTGGTGATGGACAGAGTATCTGAGTTAATCAGAACACTCCTACCCAGTCAAAAGATCAGGGCTTGAACCATCACCGTTTTTTAGCTCACTGCACCATCCCAGTTCAGAACCTGGCTATATGCAAATTAGTCTGTCCCTGGCCCAGTGCATCATGGGAACAGGGCAGACCAAACTACCAAGCCAATTCTTCACTGGAAAGGAAACAAGCTTCCGGGGACCGGTTTCTGGCATTACAGCCGTCTTCGGCCCGGCTTGCTTGAATCCTGATGGTGCAGTGAGCAAGGGACTCATGTCTGAGCATACCCTTCCACACTTATGGTGGCCAAAATAATTTCAAAAGGGGGTGGTGATGGACAGAGTATCTGAGTTAATCAGAACACTCCTACCCAGTCAAAAGATCAGGGCTTGAACCATCACCGTTTTTTAGCTCACTGCACCATCCCAGTTCAGAACCTGGCTATATGCAAATTAGTCTGTCCCTGGCCCAGTGCATCATGGGAACAGGGCAGACCAAACTACCAAGCCAATTGTTCACTGGAAAGGAAACAAGCTTCCGGGGACCGGTTTCTGGCATTACAGCCGTCTTCGGCCCGGCTTGCTTGAATCCTGATAGTGCAGTGAGCAAGGGACTCATGTCTGAGCATACCCTTCCACACTTATGGTGGCCAAAATAATTTCAAAAAGGGGGTGGTGATGGACAGAGTATCTGAGTTAATCAGAACACTCCTACCCAGTCAAAAGATCAGGGCTTGAACCATCACCGTTTTTTAGCTCACTGCACCATCCCAGTTCAGAACCTGGCTATATGCAAATTAGTCTGTCCCTGGCCCAGTGCATCATGGGAACAGGGAGGCTTGTTTCCTTCCCAGTGTAAGAATTGGCTTTTGTAGTCTGGTCTGCCCTGTTCCCATGCTGCACTGGGCCAGGGACAGACTAATTTGCATACAGCCAGGTTCTGAAACTGGGATGGTGCAATGAGCTAAAAAACGGTGTTGGATCTAGCCCTGATCTCTTGACTGGGTGAGAGTATTCTGCTTAATTCAGAGACTCTGTCCATCACCACCGCTTGTTGTAAATAATTTTGTCCACCCTAAGCGTGGAAGGGTATACTCAGATGTGAGTCCCTTGCTCATTGCACCATCAGGATTCAAGCAAGCCGGGCCGAAGACGGTTGAAATGCCAGAAACCGGTCCCCGGAAGCTTGTTTCCTTCCCAGTGTAAGAATTGGCTTTTGTAGTCTGGTCTGCCCTGTTCCCATGATGCACTGGGCCAGGGACAGACTAATTTGCATACAGCCAGGTTCTGAAACTGGGATGGTGCAATGAGCTAAAAAACGGTGTTGGATCTAGCCCTGATCTCTTGACTGGGTGAGAGTATTCTGCTTAATTCAGAGACTCTGTCCATCACCACCCCTTGTTGTAAATAATTTTGTCCACCCTAAGCTTGGAAGGGTATACTCAGATGTGAGTCCCTTGCTCATTGCACCATCAGGATTCAAGCAAGCCGGGCCGAAGATGGCTGAAATGCCAGAAACCGGTCCCCGAAAGCTTGTTTCCTTCCCAGTGTAAGAATTGGCTTTTGTAGTCTGGTCTGCCCTGTTCCCATGATGCACTGGGCCAGGGACAGACTAATTTGCATACAGCCAGGTTCTGAAACTGGGATGGTGCAATGAACTAAAAAACGGGGTTGGATCAAGCCCTGATCTCTTGACTGGGTGAGAGTATTCTGCTTAATTCAGAGACTCTGTCCATCACCACCCCTTGTTGTAAATAATTTTGTCCACCCTAAGCGTGGAAGGGTATACTCAGATGTGAGTCCCTTGCTCATTGCACCATCAGGATTCAAGCAAGCCGGGCCGAAGACGGCTGAAATGCCAGAAACCGGTCCCTGGAAGCTTGTTTCCTTCCCAGTGTAAGAATTGGCTTTTGTAGTCTGGTCTGCCCTGTTCCCATGATGCACTGGGCCAGGGACAGACTAATTTGCATACAGCCAGGTTCTGAAACTGGGATGGTGCAATGAGCTAAAAAACGGTGTTGGATCTAGCCCTGATCTCTTGACTGGGTGAGAGTATTCTGCTTAATTCAGAGACTCTGTCCATCACCACCCCTTGTTGTAAATAATTTTGTCCACCCTAAGCGTGGAAGGGTATACTCAGATGTGAGTCCCTTGCTCATTGCACCATCAGGATTCAAGCAAGCCGGGCCGAAGACGGCTGAAATGCCAGAAACCGGTCCCCGGAAGCTTGTTTCCTTCCCAGTGTAAGAATTGGCTTTTGTAGTCTGGTCTGCCCTGTTCCCATGATGCACTGGGCCAGGGACAGACTAATTTGCATACAGCCAGGTTCTGAAACTGGGATGGTGCAATGAGCTAAAAAACGGTGTTGGATCTAGCCCTGATCTCTTGACTGGGTGAGAGCATTCTGCTTAATTCAGAGACTCTGTCCATCACCACCCCTTGTTGTAAATAATTTAGTCCACCCTAAGCGTGGAAGGGTATACTCAGATGTGAGTCCCTTGCTCATTGCACCATCAGGATTCAAGCAAGCCGGGCCGAAGACGGCTGAAATGCCAGAAACCGGTCCCCGGAAGCTTGTTTCCTTCCCAGTGTAAGAATTGGCTTTTGTAGTCTGGTCTGCCCTGTTCCCATGATGCACTGGGCCAGGGACAGACTAATTTGCATACAGCCAGGTTCTGAAACTGGGATGGTGCAATGAGCTAAAAAACTGTGTTGGATCTAGCCCTGATCTCTTGACTGGGTGAGAGCATTCTGCTTAATTCAGAGACTCTGTCCATCACCACCCCTTGTTGTAAATACTTTTGTCCACCCTAAGCGTGGAAGGGTATGCTCAGATGTGAGTCCCTTGCTCATTGCACCATCAGGATTCAAGCAAGCCGGGCCGAAGACGGCTGAAATGCCAGAAACCGGTCCCCGGAAGCTTGTTTCCTTCCCAGTGTAAGAATTGGCTTTTGTAGTCTGGTCTGCCCTGTTCCCATGATGCACTGGGCCAGGGACAGACTAATTTGCATACAGCCAGGTTCTGAAACTGGGATGGTGCAATGAGCTAAAAAATGGTGTTGGATCTAGCCCTGATCTCTTGACTGGGTGAGAGTATTCTGCTTAATTCAGAGACTCTGTCCATCACCACCCCTTGTTGTAAATAATTGTGGCCCTTTTCCTAGGCTGCTGCACAGGACGCTTTAGTATGGAATTTTACTACAAGTTACTTCCTCAGCTCTGCAACAATAAAAGTTCAATATATGTATGTTTTAGTCAATCAAAACCAATATATAAGTGCAGCGGTAACATTCAGAGTTTCTTCATAGAAGTCAAAGTTCACAGCTCCCAATCGTAAGGCAACTACGGCAATCTACACAGCACAGTAAGGCTGTACATTAACACGAGTGCGTGTACCTGCAAGAAAAGAAATAGTATCGAATATACTATCCGTGTCTATAAAAACAATAGTTAAATCTGATCCCGAAATAACAGTCAATACTCCCGAACTAACCTGTCACGAAGCACGCCATGTCCCGCGCTCTCGGACTGGCGTTTCACATGGGCGCCATCTTTTATATTTACACAGCAGAAAGCGAGCGCCATCTTGTAAGGGGTTTGATCACTGTTCTACAAACGCAATCTATATTCATAAAGACTATATATTAAGTATCACAATACTCATACTTACTATAACTAATACAGTGTTCATATCTTTGTTAATGATACTCTCGTAAATATCCGCACATCATGTTAAAAAAAGTGCGGAGTCCGTTCTCTCTGTAATTACTGCTAGATCCCGTAACATGTACACAAATGATTAACTAATCAAATATTGCAAGTAAAGTCAACTCAAATCTTTCCAAAATACAACAATCTAAAAAGAGAATAACACCATTTATATTTAAGATACATGGTGAAAAAATACTCGTCAGCATCTGATCTTCTATTATCAGATTCGAACCCTGAACTTCATGGTTCACAAGCAGACACGAAACCGGTAACCCGCATCTGTTTCTCCCTAAATGTTCCAATTCTACTCAGAGTATACAAAGAAGTATTCAAGAATGTGATTAATGCCAGTATTAGTATGGAACACTTTCTGACTGCCAGCACTGCTGCATGCTTGTCGGGCAGTCTTCTGACCACTGCGATAGCGGTCGAAAGTCAAACCGACCACCATCAAATTAAGGCCTGAATTACGACCCTGATGGTTGGACTACTAGACCGCAGCATCCCGATAGTCAGGAAAAGGTCACCAAGCCGGTGCATCCTGACTGATGCATTCTGAGTTGACCACTGGGCTGGCGGCATCATTTGGCTCACAGAGTAAGCCTGAAGGCAATGCTGCTGCACTGCAGCACCTGCACTGTTGTGCATGCATGTTACCATGCACTATTTTGTGCATGGCACACAGTGCAGGCACAACTTGCAGACAAAGGGGGTTCACAACTCCCAGCGAAGAAGCCCAATGGGCTAAAATGGCAAGGGGCCCTGTTTTGGGGCCTCCTCCCCGCCTTTCCACTGGCTTTTTCATGGTGGGAACTCCAACATGAAAAGATTGCCAGAAAGGCAGGATGGAACAGCCACTGTGGTGCTGGTGTCAGCACCACCTTCTTTCCCTGCAGCTTTCCCAGCTGCTGCCTGGTCGAGATCCAGGATCCTGGTGGTGATGGTTGTCTTGCATCAGGCTTGTGGTGTTCTGACTACCAACCCTGTAATTAGGCAGTCAGAACTATGAGGATGCGGTGGTAAGACCGCCGCTGCATGAATCGCAGTTTTGGGGCCGCCGTACTCGTAACTAGTTCCAAAGCGTAGAATGTTTGCATTGAGATAAAACAATGATAGTGCCAGCCTTTGTCCCTGTCCAGAGGTCAGGTCATCTTTTTGTGTTGCAATTTTGCCCTAATTGGGAAGGGTATGCCCAGACATCCTAAAAATCGTAGACAATTTCTTAAACAAACCTTTTAATATTAAATATTTGATTACATCAGTCAAAAGTTTTAAGACATTTCCACTTTTAATAAATGCTAATGGAATACAACTATATACAAATCAACTGAAATAAAATGTTATCGATACCAACAAAGAAAGTAAAAAAACAGCTCATTCCATCACATAAATTAATTTCAACACATAACTCAAACAATGCCACATAACACATATTATTTCCACAAACTGTATAAAATGAAATTTCCCACCCAAGCAAAAATGAAATGAAGGAAACATACTGTTTTGGAGCTACAGATATTTCTCGTCATCCATGTAATAACTAAGGATTCACCAAAAATGGTAAAATATTATCCTAACTTCCCCCCACATTTTTTTTAATGCAAAACAAATCCATTGAAGCAATCCAAAGTATGTAGAAACCAGAAAATACCAGAAAATGAGCAGGAAAACCGACAAAACAAATCAAATAAAAAAGCAATGGTTTATGACAAACCAAAAATGATTTCCTTAAAAGAAATGTAAACTCCCATTGCCCACAGGTCATGTTCGTAGACCAAAACTTGCAAAGTGCATAGAAAAGTCACCTAAAAAACACATTACACTCCCAAAAATACATATACATAAGAGTTAATCATCAAAATATATATAAAAAATGACTTGTACTGGATGTAAGAAAGGGAAGGATAACCCTTGGTTGTTAGAGGTGTATCAGAGCCTACGTAGTGTCAACAAGGGAAGCATCTTCTCAAATCAACAACAGTGACTACAAATAAAAATGAGCTCAGAAGTGCACTCTATTCGCTATATAGAGCAGAAAGGACTGAAAAGGAATACAAAAAATCCCCTGTTCACAGCTATATGGCCATTGAACATCCTGTACTCTCGCTGACTAACTACCTCACTCAGTCTATGAGCCATTAGGAGAAGAGCCTTTTATTCCGCTTAAGGGCAGGCACTATTACATTTGTATTATGTTTTCCCCTTGGTTACCACTCTGATCTTGATCACCTACCCTGCCCGTGAGATGGCCAGAGTGGCCAAACTATTTAGACCTTTTTGTAAATACTATTCAAAGTACATTAAATGGCTTTCAACTTCGTATTTTAAAAATGTTACGCCCAGCAGTCTGGAAAATGCTTATTTGAGGTTACTTATTTTGGAAGATGAAGAGATGGTTTTTTGCACAGGCACTGTTTTGAGAATTGCTATTCGAGCGCGGCAGATGATGTCTAATATATGAGCCTTTATATTATTTATTTATGATTTTTTTAATGAAATTGAAAGACTATCATACATTGTATGTTGCCAATGGATTTTATTATGACTCTCTTACCAGTACCTTTTGAAGCTGCTTGTTGTTATGCTTTTATGGATACGTTATCCAAATAAACTGTCTTTGAACCTTGAACCTTGACTTAACTTACAATAACATAGCAACACAATTACTAAAATATTGTACAAAAATGCAAAATAAACTAGTAAAAAACACTAATACATCTAATTATACAAAAAACCTACAAACAGCCATCTAACTACGTTCCAGTTACCCCAAAGCTCCCTCTATCACCAAAACCCTTAAAAAAGGTTCTGATAAACAGCAGCAACGTACCACAACCTTGATACAGGAAAAAAGAATAAAAACAGCACAAATAGGTTACAACATTGAATGTAGCAGTAAACAAAAATTGCCAGTAAATAGAACCAAAAAAGGCTATCACCCTATAGTAATAAACTGGAGAAATTGTAAGAATGTTGAATAAATCAATGAAAAAATGCAAAAAAAGATTAAACATGTGAAACATGTCATAAAATATTGTGATAAAAGTTGAAAATGTATAATATATATTAACTAATAGTACATAATACATACATATTTCATATCTACATAAAACACATGTTAAAATTATGTAGAATATATATAGAAAAAACAAAATTAAAAATATTTAAAAACTTATACAATGAAAAATAAAAGTTGAAAACGTACAACACACAATACTACGTGATTATGATTTACATACTAAAAAAAATTAAATAAATGTTTTATTTACTTATCGTTATAAAAAAAGGTTTGTTTTTCAGTAACAATATATCATTACAAAATGTCAAAATGTACAATAAATAAATAAACTTTCCAAACAGAAATAACATGAGAAAAGTTTGTGACATGTTCTTATTATTCAAAAGTTAATATTGTTTACAAATGTAAAACTATTTTTCATTATGTTAGCAATAAATAGCAATACTAATAAAATAACACAAAATATCTCTACTGCATACAAATAAAATAGTTGAAATATTTGAAAAGATTTGAGATTATAAATATAAAATTAAATAATCACGCTCAAACATAAATCATTTGTAAACACTAAATGGGTGACATTTTCTTTTATATTTCACACAGAAAGAGGACCAGAGGCCAAATCCCTCTATATAACTCTAAAACACAATAGAAGGCCACTAGGCCCAGTACAAAAATAAAGGGTTGGGGTATCCCTTTCTTAGGATGATTCTCCTCACCCACCCAAGAGTGGCATGCTTCATAATAGGGGATCTCCTTGCATTATGAGCCTAGTCGTAGTGCATGCTACAACCCGCTCTCTGAGAGGGAGGAGCTCAGGGATTTTTAGATGGAGTTAATGAGGTAGACTAAACCTCTAGATGAGAGGGGTCTGGGGAGGGTGTCAGTGAGGAAATGTTGTGTGATTTAAATTAGTTCTATGTTATGCTGGACAATTTTAATAATGCATATGTAGGCTAGGAATAAGAGGAAAGAATCTAAGACAGTGCAAAATATTATCTGTTCAAAATGGTGGATGGGTCGACGTGTTTCAGCCTAGTGCTCCCCTAGGGGATGCAGCAGCTTTCATCATTCAGGACATCAAGAAAAGTGCAAAAAATAAGGTGCTGATAGCCACTTGTATAACTTTGAAACAGTGGAAAAATTGATGTACAAAACCAGTAGATGGAGTGAATCGTCACTCAGATGTAGAATATATTTTGGACATACTGATGTCCAAACTCCCAAGAAAGAGAAAAAAATTATAAATATGTTTCAACATTAATCCAGCACAAAACTCCAAATATGCATGTTCATAGTTAAAGTGCATATAGTAATTTTAATTACTGTGAGCATAGTGAAAAGCACCTACGCTAACTGCCGGATGAGTGCATGAATACCTGTAACCTTACTAATACAGACTTAAGATGGAATTCAGTCCCTAAGGAGACATAAGAGGTGGTAATATAAAATGACTGTAACATATAGTCCAGAGAACCGACACAGTGTATACAGCAGACTGGACCAGTAGCGGCTCGTGGAGAGAGTGCTGGGCAGTGGGGTGTGGGGCAGGGAGGAGCAGGGTGGGGGTAGTAAACTACAGAATACGGCAGAACAGAGGTAAGTAAACAAATAAATAAATCAAACGAATTTCAGTGCGCGTGCTGCATTGCCAAATGCGATACAGCGCCCCGCTCCACCGTCCCGCAGCATTCCCTCCACGGGCCGCTACTGGACTGTCTAACACAAATGAAAAATTTAAATGAAACTGAGATTATCGTTTTTGAGTCAGGAACAAGGAATAAATAATATCAAAAAGTTGTGTGTGTCTCTTAGTTTGATAAACAAACCCCCAGGAGCCACAACTCAGAAGGCTGGCCATGATTGAACCAAGCACTAAAATTACCAAGACTACTAAAACTATGAAGACCATGGGACGTATGATGCACCACCTATGATTGTTTAGTAAATGAAGTCAGAATGTGTGCCCATGTACACAGCAGGCAGTGCGATGCACATGCATACAATTGAAGCTGGTCGGTAGCCATCACATTAAAATGAAATGGTGCAGAATCTGTCAGGATAGCATGCAATACGGCAATGGCACATAAGGCAGTCATCATGACATCTAAATGTCAGAACAGGATATCGGAATAAAGAGTGTGCCCGTATATTATCATAGTGTGGCACCGTCAATAGTCAGAGCACAAGTTTTGGAAGCCAAATTTAAACTTCTGAATACGTGTAAGGACGGCCCTCCACCTGGTGACGTTGAATGTACCACGTCAAGGGGGCGGGATCTCATTGTGCAGCATGTCAATGCGTTATCGAGGAAGACGAGAGGAGATGGAAAATGTGGTTTAAGCTGACAAATGCAAATGCAAATGCGTCTGTTTACCATAGAGTGTTATGGTTGAAGCAATGGTAACAAATGTAATCTTGACTTGTCAGTGTCACAAACTGACATAGTCGATTGATTCACTCGCTATTTAGTGTTGTGTCTGTAATGCCACGTGTTCCATACAGTTTGGTGATAAAGTGCTGGGAAAAGAAGAAAGGCCAGAGGGCCACAACTGCCCTTCAAATTTGATGAAAACCTGAAAACAATCTAATCATACAGTGCTGGAAAAAGGGGAGGGGTTCACAGGGGCAATTCAGAATTGATATGAGCCTGGAAACAACAAAGTTAATAGGCTAAAATAAGATAATCTGTGAGACAGCAGTTTGTCACAGTTGTAGTGTGTGCACGGATATCGTGCAACATTAGGTCCTGAACTAGAATCTTGTCAACACTCAATCAAGGTCATCTCCTACTAGAGAAATAGAGCGATGGCTTAGTGTAACTCGGTAAAAAGGTCCAATGGACAATTATCCTATTACGACAATAGTTAAGAGTCCTATGTAAAGGCCCCCCTTCATCCTGCAAACCACCCTGTAAAACCATGCACTGTGTGGCAGGCACAATGGAGTGCTGGTGACAGGGTTCAGGATTTTCTGTAGAGACCCCATTTTCCCAGAGGAGCCTGTGCTGTTGGGCGGAACACGGGCTCCCATAGAAGTCAATGGGAATCCGACGGAACAGTATTCGGTTGCATTGTAATCAGTTGGGCGGAACTGCCAGCCGCAAGTTGGTCAGTCCCGATTCCGAGATGGAGTCGGACGGAAAGTCTCCTTCCGACATAGAATGAGGCCATGTATATACACATTTTAAGCATTTCATATCTAAAAATTTAACTTACTGAAAACACTAATCTAAAAAATATTAATTAATATGATAAATTATATACTGATGGACACTTGCATATGATATTACATACAATGATATTTTCCGCAGTGTTATTTTTTACACTGATAGTGTAACAATATTAAAACACTACAAATTAAATTTTTACCTTTGATATTCCTGTTGGCGATATTTTTGAAGTCCAAATATTCTTGACACAATCTTTTTTTTTTATATAAAGTTCAAACAACTTTGCAAAACATGGTCTCCCCCCTCCAATCAGGTTCATGGCCTGTTCCTCATAGATCTACTTTTGTTAATCTACATACAGTCTTTGTCGTTTTGCAACACATTAATGCTGAGTTGGAATCTGCTTTGAATTTCTATTTAGATGCAGAGAAGGCTTTTGACTCCCTTGCATGGCCTTAACCAATGATCACACTAACGAGATTGGCGTTGGGGCATCACACATAAAAGCAACATCCCTACTTTGCACCAAGATTTTTGAACTCCAGGGCACGGTGACTGCAAGTACCCATGTATATGAAGATGAAATTTTATTATTTATATGCAACCCAGACTAAAATCTTTCACCATTGATAATGGAGATTATATGCTTTCATGGCTATTCAGATATTATGATTAATTGGAAAAACTGTGAATTAATTCCACTCAAAGAATCCACAACATGGATGGCTCTTGAGTTCCTGATCAACAGCGTGGAGGAATTGATAAAATACCTTGTCATATATCGTCACTGTGACACAGATGCTCTGGTCTAACTAAATGATGGCCCTGCAGTTGAGTCATTGACTCATTGGATTAGAGTCTGATTTAAACTTCTCTGCCTGGCAGGCCGGTGAGCTATCATAAAAATTATAGTTCACTCTAGATTTGTGCATTTATTAACTAACATCCCGATCTTACTAAGCAAATCATTTATTTTAAAAGTTCCCTGAACAGATCATTTTTTAAAATGTCCAGACATTAGTGTGGCTACTTATGTGGGCAAAAAAACTACCATGAATAAGGTGAGAAATTCGAACTATTCCTTAAAATGGTGAGGATTCTAAGTGCCTTTCCTGGAACAATATTACTTAGTAGCTCAGGTTAATTGTGCCTGAGTCTTGTACCATCTAGATAGAATATTGACATATTTTACAAGTGAGAGGAAAGAGACTGATTGGATTCTGCTCAAATCTTTTTTACCACAATGACTGCAGAGGCCCAGGGTGAAATAACTACTGTTGCATCTACATGCCTGGCATGAAAAATGCTATGCACCAGCTCTGGACTCCACTGACTACACACACCTCCATTGCCAGTATCACAGAATACACCCCTTCAACTTTCATCAGTAATTACAGTCCACATTCTAGCTAAATTAGCAATAATAGCTGTGCAACTCCATACTCCAAAGGGATATTCCTTATGAAGGAGCAATTTACAGGCTAATGCAAATCTACCCCTTGGACGTTTTCACTATAAATACAGCATTTGAACAGAAGCATGGTTTCCCAAATAATCCTCTTAGTTTCATGCCACTAACACACGTTATTATAATGTAATGTATGTAATGTATTTTAACTTATAAACCGTGACCTCATGCACTAAGGCGTCTTGGCGCTATAGAAATCTGATTAGGCTGAGACAGTGACAATGTTGGAAAAAGGCAGATGCACAGAACAAATTCTATTCCTGAGTGAAAAGCCAGGTCCTTCAGTCTTATCTAAAGAAGCATAAAGTTTTTAATGTTAGTAGCAGATAGTTACAGAGCATGGCAGTGACCCTAAAAGAACGCTCTTTCCACCCCAGGTGGCTTTTCTAAATGGTGGGAAAGTCAGGTTCCTTGCGGATCCCGATCGAAGTGTCCTAGCTGGGATGTACCACTTCAGTTTCTTCTTTAAATGGTCTGGTCCAAGTCCATGCAAAGATGTATAGGCCATGCAGAGAGCTTTGAAACTATGTTGTTGCTTGACTGGCAGCCAGTGTAATTTCCTAATTGCTCCTCTGGCTGACTCATACTTTAGAATCTTGCAGAAGAAATGGTCTTCTTTTTTTTGCAATATTTGAAGCCTCTTAATGAGTCCTGTTGCAATCATGAGATATAGAATGTTGCAGTAATCGATCCTTGTACAAATGAGTGCCATTGGTACTGTTTTAAGAAGTTTGGTGGGCAAAAATCTTTCTATTTTTTTATTAACCTTAGGAAACAAAAAGAGGTTGAAGTTATTTTGTTTATTGGTCCCTAAACTTTAGTTTCTTGTCTACCACAAACCCTAAGTTTCTTACTTTTTTTGAGGGTTTGGGTAAAGAGTCCATCTCAGGTGGCCGCCAGTCCAGTGTCCAGAAGGAAGGGTTGTTCCCGAAAATGATAACCTCCATTTTATTAGCGTTCAAATTGAGGCAGTTACAGTCCATCCAGTTGCTCACCTTACTCATATATGAGCTGAAATCCGCACCCAAATTGGTTTCAGAATTCGCCAATGATATCACAATTTGTGTATCATTGGCATATGAGGCCAGGTAGAAGCCAGCTTTTTTGATTATAGAGGCAAGTGGAGTAACATAGAGATTAAACAAAGTTGGGCTCAGTGCTGAGCCCTGGGGAACTCCACAGGGCAAGGAGAAAGATCTGGAGGCAAAGTGGCCCATTTTCACATTATTTTGTCTGTTTGCTAGGAAAGATAGCAAGAGATCAAAGGCTTTTCCTTTTATCCCTAGTCTAAGCATACAGTCAGCTAAAATCTCATGGCTGACTGTATCAAAAGCTGCAGAAAGACCAGAGGGATCAGTGCAGCAGTCCCACCCCTATCAAGTACTACTCCAGTGCTTCACACAAGTACCCCACACCACTCTTCTGAGACTGGCAAGACAGTATCTGACTGTCTCTGTCACACAACCCACACTCTTCTGGCTGGTCTCAACACACACACACCAAGGTTTCTACCATGGGGGAACACCTCTCCCTGTACTTCTCTTCTAGATTCAGTAGAGTGTCCCTCCCACCACTAGGAATATGGTCCCTTGTGCCAGTCCCCCAATCTACTTCAGGGACACTGCACTCCACTGGAACTACATCATAACCCTGAACCCTCTGGTGTATGTCGACCCCCTCCCTCAAGTTAGGCGCCACATCTCTGGATGTTTGTACCTTTCTCTCAGCACTAGATATCATAATCATGCTGCCACCATCTGAGCTGGACTCCACCTCCAAAACAGCAAAGCTCACTTCTTGAGATACCCGTTTTTCTTCTTTCTGGGCTAAGGCCCACCGGATCTCACCCTCCTTGCTTTCCCGATCTAATTCTCTCCACCTTCGCACAGCAGCAAGGAGCCACTCATCTTTCTCTCCCTCACTGTCAGAGAAGTCCTCCTCCTCAGAATCATCTGTTAGTGTTGCTTCCCAAATTCTGACCTCATGGAATTACAGGCATGCCTCAAGATCCCCCCCTTGTGGAAACTCTCTTCACGGGCAGCCCCCTCTCTTTGCAAAAGGCTTTTTATCTCCTCCACTGTGTAGATGTACAGGTGGAAAAAGTTGACTTCCATTTTGGCAGGACTTCACAGGTGCAACACTAGCCAGAGTCTCAGTATCCCCAAAAAATACTTCCACGAGGGCACCAGGAAAAGCAAACACTACGTGGTTGCGTAGTGGTCTGCACTCACTAGTGATGTACACCAGTCACTGTGGGTCTAGTACAAATACAAGTTCAGATCCTTTCGCTGACCAACAATGTAAGAACTGGGGGTCTCTAGTTGGCAGAGGTAGGTACCACTGTCCAAATAGGGACCCTTGCTTCTAGTCAGGGTAAGGATGAAACCCTCTGAGATAACCCCTGCTCACCCTCTAGGTAGCTTGGCACGAGCAGTCAAGGCTAATCAGAAGACAATGTGTAAAGTATTTGTACCAACACTCACAGTAACACAGTGAAAACACCACAAACTGACTTCACAACAGTTTAGAAAAATAAAGGTATTTAATCTAAAGTACACAAGACCAAATTGACAAAAATCCTACATACACAGTTCAAGAATATGGTTTCAAAAGCGTTCTTAAGGTTGCGATAAAATAATCCACAGATGCGTGAAAAGTTCACAGTTGCATCACGTTTAGCCAACAGTACCTTTAGTTGCGACAAAGTTCCCAAAGCAGAAGCTGGTGCGGTGGAAAACAAGCGATGCGTTGCTCCTGAGACCTTGGGGAGGCGATGCGACAACCCCGCTGCAGCTGCAGGCATGTTGCGACGAATCCAGTCTGTAGGGGAAGGAAGGCCACTTGTATGGATTCCAGTGCGTAGGTTCCGTAGGAAGTTTGTTCTCGCAAAGGCACGATGCGATGATCTCGTAGGGGCTGCAACGATCTCCGGGGCGACGATGTGCCATCCAGCGGCGATCTCTCTCTCGCAGCTCCTCGATGCGATGGCTCTGTGACGATGTTCGCAGTGACGTGATGCGGTCCGCAAGCAAGCGGTGCGGCGACCTCACCCAGCAACGATTGGCTCTGCGACGACACTCACAGCGATGGTAGTCTTCCCGCAACGGTCTGGTGCGTCCCGCAAATGAAGGATGCGACGGCTCTGGCAGCGACAACAGGCGCTGCGATGATCTCGGCCTTCGTTGCGGCGGGAATTTCTTCGCACTGGGCCACGCACTTCAGGAAGGACAGAACTCTCTCAGTAGAGCTCAGGGGAAGCTGGGGGTGAGGTCCTTTTGTGCCTGGGACTTCAAAACAGGGAGCCAGCTCTTCTCAGGCCCTTGGAGATTCCTTCAAGCAAGGGGACACAGCACACAGCAAAGTCCTTCCCCTCTCCTTGGCAGCAAAGCAACAGCAGGGCAATCCAGCAGAGCAACAGCTGGACAATCTTCCTTCTTCAGTTTCAGCTTTCTCCTTGGCAGAGGTTCCTTCTTGATTCCAGGATGATCTACTTTTCTGTAGTTAGGGGTCCTGTACTTATACCCCTAAAAGTATGTGTTCCCTTTGTGCAGGAGGGCTCTGATCCCGGTCTGAACCAGTTCTGGGTGTTCCTTGAGCACTTTGTTTTCCTGGCTTCTCCTTTCCTTTCAGAGTGAGGGGCAGGGTCGTCAGCCACCCAGCAGGAGGTGAGCCAGCATTGTGGAAGGCAGGCACAGCCCTATTCAGGCCCAGGTGCTATCTCCTCCCACCACTCAGGTTGAAATTGCAGTCATTCAGCCTAGGGCTGACTTAGCCAGCCTCCTGGGGAATCCTCAGTCCCTGTCACTCTCAAACCAGACAGTCAATACACAAACAGGCCAAGGCACACAGAAAGGTCAGACAAGAGAACAGCAACTTTCTAAAAGTGCTATTCTCAAACACAGGAGTTAAAAACCACCTTTCCTAAAAGATGTGTTATTAAATTCTGAGTTCAGGGATACCAGACTTTTATGTCCTGTCTTGCTCCTTTTGAAAGATGTGCTGGTAGCCACTGTAGCCAGCATCCACCATGATAGCCTATGGAGCAAGATAGCCTTGCAGCAGTGAAAAACGAAAATGGCTGTTATTCACTACCAGAGCATGTCACCTGCACAAGTACATGCTCTACCTTTCACCTGCATCCTGTCCAAGGGGGTACCATGGGCCTTCCATAGGGGTGACCAATGTGCACAGAAAGGGAAGGGTTAGGCCTGGTCAGTGGGGACACTGACCAGGAGGACATGGCAGTTCACAGACTACACACAGGCACTGCGGAGGCAGGCCTGAGAGACACCATTTTGGGGGTACTCATGTGGGTGGCACAATCAGTGCTGCAAGCCCACTAGTAGCATTTGTCATCACCAGCCCTGGCACACCCAGTGCACTTTACTAGGAACTTCATGGTGATACAAATATGCCAATCATGTATATCCAATCACAATAACAATTTACACAGAGAGCATATGCACTTTAGCACTGATCAGCAGTGGTAAAGTGTGCAGAGTCCTATTGCCAACAGCCACGGGTCAGGAAAAATAGGGGAGGGAGAAGCAAAAAGTTTGGGGATGACCCTGCAAGAAGGGCCAGTTCCAACAGCTGACTGTATCAAAAGCTGCAGAAAGTCCAGAAGGTTCAGTGCAGCAGTCCCACCCCTATCAAGTACTTCTCGTATTTCCTCTGTTGCTATCACCAGAGCCGATTCTGTACTGCGATGCTTACTGAACCCACTTTGTGTGTCATCTAGCCAGGAGTATTCCTCCAAATATTCATTACTTTTTCCACCAACTTCGCAGAGAAAGAAAGTCTAGATATTGGTCTTAATAGGGGAAGAATCGAGGCTTGTTTCCAGTAAGAGAGAAAATATCCTTTAGCAAACATATTCTCAAAGATTTGCCCTAGAAGTTGTGCTACTTGAGCAGGCATCACATGCATGGTGTTAAGGGGACATGGATCTTGTGGCGCACCCGATTTGATAAGTCTGATAGACTTTATAAGTTGTTCTTCTGATGGAACCTTAAAAGAGGAGAAACTAATTTTGTTAGGCAATCCAATTGGACCGTGTTCCTCCGGATAATTGTCTGTTCTATGTGTGGTAAGTTCATCAAAGATATTTGCGACTTTCTCCTGAAAGAAGCCTTCAAGTGTATCGCAGAATTCTTGATTTGTTCCTACATTATTCAAACTTGCTGGTGTTAATATATATATTTTTTTTGCTATCACTGAGAAAAGAGTCTTATTTGCATCAGATGCAGCTTTTATGAGCCCTGACTAATATACCGTTTTAGCTTCAATAATATCTTTTTGTGTTTGGCTAGTTTAGTTTTGTATATAGTTTTCCCATCCACATCGTAGTTTTTCCTCAATTTTTGTTCTTGTCTCTGACAATCCTGCCGTGATTGTCTGAGGTTCTTGTTGTAGCACGGTTGGGATAAGTCTAGTGCAGAGTTCTGCCAAGGTGCAAAACTCTCTACATTGTGCTCCAGATTTTCCCCTATTTGCCAAGGAGGGACGGCAATGATGGCCTCTCCCAAAGCATCTGGCCGAATTACATGCCACGCTCTAGTTAGGGTGTGTTGGATGGTATTTCTGGTCATGGTCGATTTTTTATTCATTATCTGGCAGTAAACTGATATCAGAATAATTGGAAAAAATTCCATCCAACATGGGACCAGCCCTATGAATTTGACCTTTGGTAATTAAATTTACAACAAGGGGTGGTGATGGACAGAGTCTCTGAATTAAGCAGAATACTCTCACCCAGTCAAGAGATCAGGGCTAGATCCAACACCGTTTTTTAGCTCATTGCACCATCTCAGTTTCAGAACCTGGCTGTATGCAAATTAGTCTGTCCCTGGCCCAGTGCATCATGGGAACATGGCAGACCAGACTACAAAAGCCAATTCTTACACTGGGAAGGAAACAAGCTTCCGGGGACCGGTTTCTGGCATTTCAGCCGTCTTCGGCCCGGCTTGCTTGAATCCTGATGGTGCAATGAGCAAGGGACTCACATCTGAGTATACCCTTCCACGCTTAGGGTGGACAAAATAATTTACAACAAGGGGTGGTGATGGACAGAGTCTCTGAATTAAGCAGAATACTCTCACCCAGTCAAGAGATCAGGGCTAGATCCAACACCGTTTTTTAGCTCATTGCACCATCCCAGTTTCAGAACCTGGCTGTATGCAAATTAGTCTGTCCCTGGCCCAGTGCATCATGGGAACAGGGCAGACCAGACTACAAAAGCCAATTCTTACACTGGGAAGGAAACAAGCTTCCGGGGACCGGTTTCTGGCATTTCAGCCGTCTTCGGCCCGGCTTGCTTGAATCCTGATGGTGCAATGAGCAAGGGACTCACATCTGAGTATACCCTTCCACGCTTAGGGTGGACAAAATAATTTACAACAAGGGGTGGTGATGGACAGAGTCTCTGAATTAAGCAGAATACTCTCACCCAGTCAAGAGATCAGGGCTGGATCCAACACCGTTTTTTAGCTCATTGCACCATCCCAGTTTCAGAACCTGGCTGTATGCAAATTAGTCTGTCCCTGGCCCAGTGCATCATGGGAACAGGGCAGACCAGACTACAAAAGCCAATTCTTACACTGGGAAGGAAACAAGCTTCCGGGGACCGGTTTCTGGCATTTCAGCCGTCTTCGGCCCGGCTTGCTTGAATCCTGATGGTGCAATGAGCAAGGGACTCACATCTGAGTATACCCTTCCACGCTTAGGGTGGACAAAATAATTTACAAATAGGGGTGGTGATGGACAGAGTCTCTGAATTAAGCAGAATACTCTCACCCAGTCAAGAGATCAGGGCTAGATCCAACACCGTTTTTTAACTCATTGCACCATCCCAGTTTCAGAACCTGGCTGTATGCAAATTAGTCTGTCCCTGGCCCAGTGCATCATGGGAACAGGGCAGACCAGACTACAAAAGCCAATTCTTACACTGGGAAGGAAACAAGCTTCTGGGGACCGGTTTCTGGCATTTCAGCCGTCTTCGGCCCGGCTTGCTTGAATCCTGATGGTGCAATGAGCAAGGGACTCACATCTGAGTATACCCTTCCACGCTTAGGGTGGACAAAATAATTTACAACAAGGGGTGGTGATGGACAGAGTCTCTGAATTAAGCAGAATACTCTCACCCAGTCAAGAGATCAGGGCTAGATCCAACACCGTTTTTTAGCTCATTGCACCATCCCAGTTTCAGAACATGGCTGTATGCAAATTAGTCTGTCCCTGGCCCAGTGCATCATGGGAACAGGGCAGACCAGACTACAAAAGCCAATTCTTACACTGGGAAGGAAACAAGCTTCCGGGGACCGGTTTCTGGCATTTCAGCCGTCTTCGGCCCGGCTTGCTTGAATCCTGATGGTGCAATGAGCAAGGGACTCACATCTGAGTATACCCTTCCACGCTTAGGGTGGACAAAATAATTTACAACAAGGGGTGGTGATGGACAGAGTCTCTGAATTAAGCAGAATACTCTCACCCAGTCAAGAGATCAGGGCTAGATCCAACACCGTTTTTTAGCTCATTGCACCATCCCAGTTTCAGAACCTGGCTGTATGCAAATTAGTCTGTCCCTGGCCCAGTGCATCATGGGAACAGGGCAGACCAGACTACAAAAGCCAATTCTTACACTGGGAAGGAAACAAGCTTCCGGGGACCGGTTTCTGGCATTTCAGCCGTCTTCGGCCCGGCTTGCTTGAATCCATTGCACCATCAGGATTCAAGCAAGCCGGGCCGAAGACGGCTGTAATGCCAGAAACCGGTCCCCGGAAGCTTGTTTCCTTCCCAGTGTAAGAATTGGCTTTTGTAGTTTGGTTTGCCCTGTTCCCATCATGCACTGGGACAGGAACAGACTAATTTGCATACAGCCAGGTTCTGAAACTGGGATGGTGCAATGAGCTAAAAAACGGTGTTGGATCTAGCCCTGATCTCTTGACTGGGTGAGAGTATTCTGCTTGATTCAGAGACTCTGTCCCTCACCACCCCTTGTTGTAAATAATTTTGTCCACACTAAGCGTGGAAGGGTATACTCAGACATGAGTCCCTTGCTCATTGCACCATCAGGATTCAAGCAAGCCGGGCCGAAGACGGCTGTAATGCCAGAAACCGGTCCCCGGAAGCTTGTTTCCTTCCCAGTGTAAGAATTGGCTTTTGTAGTTTGGTTTGCCCTGTTCCCATCATGCACTGGGACAGGAACAGACTAATTTGCATACAGCCAGGTTCTGAAACTGGGATGGTGCAATGAGCTAAAAAACGGTGTTGGATCTAGCCCTGATCTCTTGACTGGGTGAGAGTATTCTGCTTGATTCAGAGACTCTGTCCCTCACCACCCCTTGTTGTAAATAATTTTGTCCACCCTAAGCGTGGAAGGGTATACTCAGACATGAGTCCCTTGCTCATTGCACCATCAGGATTCAAGCAAGCCGGGCCGAAGATGGCTGTAATGCCAGAAACCGGTCCCCGGAAGCTTGTTTCCTTCCCAGTGTAAGAATTGTCTTTTGTAGTTTGGTTTGCCCTGTTCCCATCATGCACTGGGACAGGAACAGACTAATTTGCATACAGCCAGGTTCTGAAACTGGGATGGTGCAATGAGCTAAAAAACGGTGTTGGATCTAGCCCTGATCTCTTGACTGGGTGAGAGTATTCTGCTTGATTCAGAGACTCTGTCCCTCACCACCCCTTGTTGTAAATGATTTTGTCCACCCTAAGCGTGGAAGGGTATACTCAGACATGAGTCCCTTGCTCATTGCACCATCAGGATTCAAGCAAGCCGGGCCGAAGACGGCTGTAATGCCAGAAACCGGTCCCCGGAAGCTTGTTTCCTTCCCAGTGTAAGAATTGGCTTTTGTAGTTTGGTTTGCCCTGTTCCCATCATGCACTGGGACAGGAACAGACTAATTTGCATACAGCCAGGTTCTGAAACTGGGATGGTGCAATGAGCTAAAAAACGGTGTTGGATCTAGCCCTGATCTCTTGACTGGGTGAGAGTATTCTGCTTGATTCAGAGACTCTGTCCCTCACCACCCCTTGTTGTAAATAATTTTGTCCACCCTAAGCGTGGAAGGGTATACTCAGACATGAGTCCCTTGCTCATTGCACCATCAGGATTCAAGCAAGCCGGGCCGAAGACGGCTGTAATGCCAGAAACCGGTCCCCGGAAGCTTGTTTCCTTCCCAGTGTAAGAATTGGCTTTTGTAGTTTGGTTTGCCCTGTTCCCATCATGCACTGGGACAGGAACAGACTAATTTGCATACAGCCAGGTTCTGAAACTGGGATGGTGCAATGAGCTAAAAAACGGTGTTGGATCTAGCCCTGATCTCTTGACTGGGTGAGAGTATTCTGCTTGATTCAGAGACTCTGTCCCTCACCACCCCTTGTTGTAAATAATTTTGTCCACCCTAAGCGTGGAAGGGTATACTCAGACATGAGTCCCTTGCTCATTGCACCATCAGGATTCAAGCAAGCCGGGCCGAAGACGGCTGTAATGCCAGAAACCGGTCCCCGGAAGCTTGTTTCCTTCCCAGTGTAAGAATTGGCTTTTGTAGTTTGGTTTGCCCTGATCCCATCATGCACTGGGACAGGAACAGACTAATTTGCATACAGCCAGGTTCTGAAACTGGGATGGTGCAATGAGCTAAAAAACGGTGTTGGATCTAGCCCTGATCTCTTGACTGGGTGAGAGTATTCTGCTTGATTCAGAGACTCTGTCCCTCACCACCCCTTGTTGTAAATAATTTTGTCCACCCTAAGCGTGGAAGGGTATACTCAGACATGAGTCCCTTGCTCATTGCACCATCAGGATTCAAGCAAGCCGGGCCGAAGACGGCTGTAATGCCAGAAACCGGTCCCCGGAAGCTTGTTTCCTTCCCAGTGTAAGAATTGGCTTTTGTAGTTTGGTTTGCCCTGTTCCCATCATGCACTGGGACAGGAACAGACTAATTTGCATACAGCCAGGTTCTGAAACTGGGATGGTGCAATGAGCTAAAAAACGGTGTTGGATCTAGCCCTGATCTCTTGACTGGGTGAGAGTATTCTGCTTGATTCAGAGACTCTGTCCCTCACCACCCCTTGTTGTAAATAATTTTGTCCACCCTAAGCGTGGAAGGGTATACTCAGACATGAGTCCCTTGCTCATTGCACCATCAGGATTCAAGCAAGCCGGGCCGAAGACGGCTGTAATGCCAGAAACCGGTCCCCGGAAGCTTGTTTCCTTCCCAGTGTAAGAATTGGCTTTTGTAGTCTGGTCTGCCCTGTTCCCATCATGCACTGGGACAGGAACAGACTAATTTGCATACAGCCAGGTTCTGAAACTGGGACGGTGCAATGAGCTAAAAAACGGTGTTGGATCTAGCCCTGATCTCTTGACTGGGTGAGAGTATTCTGCTTGATTCAGAGACTCTGTCCCTCACCACCCCTTGTTGTAAATAATTTTGTCCACCCTAAGCGTGGAAGGGTATACTCAGACATGAGTCCCTTGCTCATTGCACCATCAGGATTCAAGCAAGCCGGGCCGAAGACGGCTGTAATGCCAGAAACCGGTCCCCGGAAGCTTGTTTCCTTCCCAGTGTAAGAATTGGCTTTTGTAGTTTGGTTTGCCCTGTTCCCATCATGCACTGGGACAGGAACAGACTAATTTGCATACAGCCAGGTTCTGAAACTGGGATGGTGCAATGAGCTAAAAAACGGTGTTGGATCTAGCCCTGATCTCTTGACTGGGTGAGAGTATTCTGCTTGATTCAGAGACTCTGTCCCTCACCACCCCTTGTTGTAAATAATTTTGTCCACCCTAAGCGTGGAAGGGTATACTCAGACATGAGTCCCTTGCTCATTGCACCATCAGGATTCAAGCAAGCCGGGCCGAAGACGGCTGTAATGCCAGAAACCGGTCCCCGGAAGCTTGTTTCCTTCCCAGTGTAAGAATTGGCTTTTGTAGTTTGGTTTGCCCTGTTCCCATCATGCACTGGGACAGGAACAGACTAATTTGCATACAGCCAGGTTCTGAAACTGGGATGGTGCAATGAGCTAAAAAACGGTGTTGGATCTAGCCCTGATCTCTTGACTGGGTGAGAGTATTCTGCTTGATTCAGAGACTCTGTCCCTCACCACCCCTTGTTGTAAATAACTTTGGTAATTAAAGGCAGACTAAAGGCAGACCAAACGTATTCCTAGGTCATCCTTTCATAGAAAGGGACTGCCCGCCATTGGTGCGGGGGTCCCGTGGGTGACATTAGGATGTGCCCGCCACACTGGTGGGTGCATTCTGCATACTTGACATTGCGGCGAGCGGTGCTCTCAGCACCACCCGCCTCAATGCCAAGAAGGCATGTCGTGCAGTTCATTTCACAACGTGGCAGGCGCTGCCCGGTACCGGCCATGTTGTGCATGGAACTGCAGGGGGGTACCATAGGTTCCCCCTTATGTGCACCCGCCACCCCCCAGAATCCCTAGGGGCCCACTACAGGTCCCCAATGGTGAGAAATGCCTGCTTTTCCATGGCGGCAATGCAAAAGCCTGCATGCATCATAATATGGATGGCGGTGTCTACCAGACATTGCCACCATATTAAAAGCTTTTCCACCCGGCAGGTATTCCGGTCGATTGCCTACCGGCGGGCGGTCTTTCCGTCCACCGGGTTCCCCCCCCGCCATAGAAATATGGTGGGGGGAATTGGCATGCGGGTGGGCACAGATGTCTGGCGGATCGCCACTTCCATGCGGGCGGTGGCGATCCTCCCACCATCCTAATGGGCCCCTTAGTGTCAATCAGTTTTTTGGAGTCAAGGTGTGTTTGAATTTTCAAGTGAAAGTTAAAATCGCCCAACAACAGAAAATTATTGAATCCACTGATTCTGCTGGATGAGTGTCTAAACTATTTACTTTGATTTCAGCCTTCCAGAAGGGGCTAGTAACTTGAGATTGGGTATAGGCTGATTGAAGTAAAGTGGAGATTCTGCTGCATGCGACTAAAATGATTTCTAGGAATTATAGACTGAAACTAACTATATTTCGAATATCTACATAGGATATTTATTACACCTGAGAAGTAATACAATAGTGACTCCACTAGATAATGGCCCTCGTATATTTGGCTGGGTCCTATCCCCCAATTCATGCCATTTGGCATATTATCACATGAATCATCTCTAAAATGATAAGAGCTCGAAATAACTTAGACCCACTGGTTGTCATACTGGGAGATGTCAAGAGCTGCCATGCTTTTCCAGACGATTTGAAGCAATGGCTCTTTCGTTAGCAAAGCTCATTGCTGCAATCCACTATTGTAGCACTACTACAGCGATGGAGGAGGACTGGATCGAAGATATGATTATGTTCGTTGTCACAGTAGACGGGATCGTCTTGCTACATCCGCAGACATCTAGACCTAAAGATACATGAGTGCCATTGAGGCCATATCTAATACCAACCAATGTCAACAATTCAGCAAAACACGATGGAGACTCCTCCATTAATATTAACGCTACCACACTATAGAACTAACCATATACTGTTTCCTACATACCAGAATGATGGGCTGAGATGTTCACTATATGCATGCTGGTGGGAATGGATAGTTGAAATATGTGAAATATAGGTAATTCTGTGGTTTACCAAGTGGTAGAATCAGACTGCTCATTAGAGATGTACAAATGCTTATTCATGTTGTTCCCATATGTACTTCTTGTCTTCACCATGAAAAGGGATGGACAGACCATTCTTGAACTAATAATAGCATTTGGAAATACAGTTTAATATTAACATGTATTACGTGAAAGTATTGTGCCATGTCCACTTGTAGTGTTACATTTGAATGTCTCCTTTTATTAAAAGAGAACAAAAACTGTTATATTGAGAGCCTGATTCACAACGGCAAATGTACAGTTTTGTGTGAGTTAACTTCTTTTTTTCGTATTCACACCTGCGAATTTGATTCTTCTAATAGTAAATGCGGAGATTCCATAATATGTATGGCCTCTTCATATTACTATACGATGGCCCTCAACCATGTTTCAGATGAGACAATATTGATAAATGAATTAAAATCCAACTCTTGAATTTAAAAATAAGCGAATAACTAGTACTAAAGTGCAAACTTAGCCAAAAAGTAGCAGAGGCCTGCACATGGTCAAATATAAGCTTAAAATCAACGAGTTTCAGTAGTGGAAGCTGGGTTGTGGATGGTTAATGTATTGTGATGTGAACCTAGAATGAATTAACAGTGACACTTAAAATTATCTACTAACCCTGCACCCTTGTAGCCCATATATGTACTTTTGTCAAATAATGTATTTGGCCCCCATTTGGATCTATTATAACCTGCCTTACTTCTCCTCATGAGAACATGGGCAAAGAGATTGATCAGTTCTTGCAGCCAATCATTCAAAATCAACTTACTTACTTCCACGCAGGATCCGCCTGTGCAGGTAAAAGTGGTGGGCCGGGGTGGGGGGGGACTCGATAGACGACGACAAGGGAAAATAAATCATTTATTCAATTTTCCCTCTGCATCTGGCGAATTACCCCCACCGCTTCCCACCACCTCACCACTCTTACCTGCACGTGCCGCTCCTGCTTCAAAGAAACCATGGATCCTCTCAACATGCTTTCCAAATCGGATTTAACACAAACAACTGTATCACCCTATGCACCTTTAATGTGAAACCTTCCACACTTCAATTCCTCATTTGGCTGGACTTCAGGCAATTCAATGGCTCTTTTTAGGAAACCATACACCAAGATTTAGTCCTAAGTTTCTCCTTTCCTTTAAAGTCTGAATTTCGCTTTATGCCTTAGCTATTTTAGATTTAATGACTTACATTACATAAAGCATAATCGCACATCCATGGGCTCACAGACAGCCAATTTATTTACTACCAAATTGGAACGTGATTTCATTCTCAACAACCACAAATTGGAAAAAGGACAAGAAATGTAAAAACTGGTTCATAGATATATTTTGATTGAGCAGGGAGATGCAAGTCTTTTACAGAAACTCTGTGCTAGAAAATTATCTATCTACAGTAAGATAAAATACCGTCATAAGAATCACAACAAATGATTTATACTTCCAAGCTTCAATTCTGAATGCGACAGTGCAGTTGCAAAAGGGTCTGAAATTCAAAATCCCTATTCCTGGCCTGAAATGTAAAATATAGAAACCCAAAACGTAACACCCGTAATTACATCAATCTGAAATGGCTATGCAGAAATGTATAGTGGCAATTGGACGAAAAGTTAAATATGTCCGTATAAACAATAAAGCACAATAGGAAACAAATCAGGGAGAAATGTGTAAACTGATTTCAATTAAATTTGACATAACATAAGCCAGTTGAAAACGACTGGACGGAGCAATAACCAAACACTGAAAGAAACATTCTGGATTAAGAAATTCTCCAGCATGTGTGCCAAAGGACACATTGACCATATTGAAAATACCTTATGGGCTTTGTTTTTTATTCATTTGTTGAATCCATGCTAACCCATGTTTAATAATTGTTATGCCACACATACAGTACTATTTCCCTTAACGTCACTGAATTTCCTGTTCACAGAGACACAGACACACATATCAACACACCTCCCCACAGAAACATTCCTGTCATTCTTAATGTACTTTCTAGCTCAAAAGCATAGGTTTTCCACTTCCTGAAGGCTCAGTGTAGGGGAGTGTGAAATATGTGTAATTTCCTTTATGTAATTATATGACGTTTTAAAATCTCATGCAAAATTACATGAAATGCATATCCCGCATTCAGGCCTTTATTTAGCATTAAATGTGTCCTTGAGTTGATAAAAAAAAGCTTAAAAACACAAGCGCCTTTGCTTCAATACTCTAGCAACAGGAGTTTTCGACAATTAGACTTCAATTATGTGACATAGTGTAATTGTGTAGTCTTGATAATTTTGCATAACAAGAGCAAAGCAAAATACCTAAAATTACATGAGATATCACTGCATAACATACATTTCATGGGTCCTATTTCATTGTCATTCAGTATCAACACATTTTCTTTCACATGGTGACCATTTTTAGGTCGCAGCTGTTTGGTTTCCTAAAGACTTACTGGGGAGATTCAGTAAGCTGACCTAGGAATGCATTATGCCTGTTGCCTACCTAAGGCTTTGTTGTTTGTAACTCCCATTTTCAGGCTTTCTATGTACTGACTTTATTTACTTTAGGCTGTCCAGCTTTAGTTTGTGCCTCCATTTGCCCAAACCTTTCTACTTTATTCTTACACAAACTCATTTTCTGTTAACACGCATTTAAATGCTGTTCTTATCTTGTCACATTTGCTGTTCATTCAAAGTCGGAGATCAAATGTAAAGCACTCCAGGAGTTCCTGGATTCTGCCTTCCAGGCGTGAACCAGAGGTTTTTTTGCAGCGTAGAAGATCAAGATTTGCTTTCGCGTTCGATCGCGTCACGATATTGTATGTTCATGAATGCAACACTCGAGTAGCTTTTGTGTTAAAGAAGCAGCTAAAGAGGTTTGCAAATGGATTTTCTTCTCCAACAGGCATTGAAGTTGTTTTGTTGTGCAAGAAGCCTTTTTTAAACTTTTTTTTCTAACATGAAGGAAGTGCCCCAGAAACTATAACTTCCTGTTCCTGTCCAGCAGGTTCCTCCAGTGCTTTGTCCATCCTTTGTTCACTTTTTATTTGGTTTGCAGCTGGAAGGATCACTCTCCTTTTCTACTGCATATATACCATTGGATTTAAGGACTTAGAATTTGAGATTTCACAAGTAAGTTCAACAACTCTTATATAAGGGTGCTGTTTGATTGATAGAGGGCATGCACCAGTATTTATTTGTAATTTAATTTACATTTTCAAAGTTATTGTGGTGGGTGGCCTGCATTTTCTGTAGGGGCCCATG
This sequence comes from Lissotriton helveticus, assembly GCF_964261635.1. Lineage (NCBI taxonomy): Eukaryota > Metazoa > Chordata > Amphibia > Caudata > Salamandridae > Lissotriton > Lissotriton helveticus. The sequence continues at coordinate 1,759,164,739 of NC_136065.1, forward strand.
TATGTTTGCAATACATGTTTCTTCTTTTGTAAAGGAACAATATTGTACAGTTCAGTAAATGTTCTCCATGTTTGTAAAATTGGCAATATTTATGTATTTTACTACATGGCCTAGTCTACCAAGGGGACATCCAGTAGGCTCAGGTCAGTGCTAAGTATGAGTGCATGAAACAACAGTTATTTTTAAACATCATTTAGGGCAGGATTGGCATTGGATTAAGTTATAAACATGGTGGTTTTTTTGTACTTCACATGTACTTCGTGTACAAAAAGTGTATATGCAGGGTAATATTTGATGCCTTGGGAGGATGTGTGCTGTTTCCTCCTTTTGTCTGTCCAGTGTTTGTGTGTGTGAGTGTGTGTGTGTGTGTGTTTGCTATAGGCAACAATTGATTTGTCTTTATTCCCCATGCCATGTGGCCGGGGGCCATTTAATGGAGTCTATGTCCATAGGCCTGAATATGTTTGCATTGTTCCCCATGCCTCCTTGCCAGCTGTTTTTGTTTGTCCATGTGGATGACAGCCATTTTGTGCATCCAGCCAGTGTGCCTCTGCCATCAGTTCGCATGTGTTCTTTGTTCCCCAAGCCTCCTTGCTTGCTGTTGTTGTTTGGTCATGTGGCTGGCAGCTATTTTGTGACTTCAGCCAGTGTTCCTTGCCATAGGCTTTAATGTGCTCTTTGTTCTCCATGCTTCCTTGCTTGATGTTGTTGTTTGACCATGTGGCTCTGGCTGGCTTGGCAGCCAGTTTGTGCATCCAGCCAATGTGCCTTTGCCATAGGCCTGCATGTGTTCTTTGTGCCCCGGGCCTCCTTGCTTGCTGCTGTTGTTTGACCCTGTGTTCATTAGAACAAAGTGCCAGTACTGCTCAATATTTTCTTGATTTGGCAGGGCAAAGAGAAAAACAACTGTCCTGCATGGACTACTCTTTCAGTCCAGGTTTAATCTCAAAAAGTTTTTATTTATATTTAAAGTTTCTATTAAAAAAAATCTGGTTTATTTGACAATTATTTCTGATCAACAATTATAAACAGAATTTTTACAAGGGGAGCTTCTATTTACAAAATCTGTGTGAAAGTATGTACAAGAACTGGTGGAAGAAAGGAAGTATTTAACACTACAAAAGACAAGACGTACATTCAAAGTCAATCCATCCCACTCACATACTGTGTCTCATTCACCATAAACATGTATAGTACAATTGTGAAAAAGAATGTATAGTACAATTGTGGTAAAGAAAAAGAAGGGAAACCGTAGAATCGGTGTGTGTGTGTCCCTCACCAAATGATTATCTTTATTTGTACAGGCAGGGCAACTATCTAAGGATTGTTTAATCAATGTATCTAGTTCTTAATCAACATAGGTCATCATATATGCTTTCCAAATAACAATATTCAAGAATATTTCACAAATGAATAGCCTAAAGAAAAGTGAAACAAACAAAAGGGTCCCTTTTGTTTGTTTCACTTTGTGTGTTTAATGGTTATTTGACCCTGTGGCACTGGTTGCAGCCACTATGTGTATCCAGTCAGTATGCCTTTGCCAAAGTCTTTGATGTGTTTTTTTGTTACCCATGCCTCCTTGTTTTCTGCTACTTTTTGACCATGTGGCAACAGTTGGCCTGGCAGCCATCTTGTGCATCCAGCCAGTGTGCCTTTGCTACAGGCTTGTGTGTGTTCTTTTTTCCCCATGCCTCCTTGCTCACTGCTGTTTTATAACCATGTGGCACTGGATGCAGCCATTTTGTGCATCCAGCCAGTGTGCCTTTGCCATAGGCTTTGATGTGTTATTTATTACCCATGCCTCCTTGTTGCTGCTACTTTTTGACCATGTGGCAATGGCTGGCCTGGCAGCCGTTCGGTGCATTGAGCCAGTGTGCCTCCGCTATAGGCTTATGCGTGTTTTTTTACCACAAGCCTCCTTGCTCGCTGCTGTTCTATGAGAATGTGGCACTGGCTTTCAGCCATTTTGTGCATCCAGCCAGTGTGCATTTTTCATAGGCTTGCATGGATGGATATGATATCAGTTGAATAATACGCTTGAGGATCATCGTAGTATGTATATTAAGAATATCATTTTGATGAACAGTGCTTATATTTTGCACGAATTGGTGAATTTCTTTATTTTGCACACAATAGGTTTCTTCTCCTCCTCATACTTTATTTTTTTGAGTATTTTTCCATTTCCCCTGGACCACATTGCCTGCCATAGGCACACATTAACCTCCATTATTTAAAAGATTATTATTCCATTTTCCCATGCAGTTCCCTGAGTGCGACAGGTGTCTCCTTTAGAATATAGTGACACATCCTGATGGGGAATTAAATTCTGTGGTATGGTGGTGTGGGTTGACTTTAAAGAGGTTATTACCTTAGTAACCAAACACACTAATATTGCCTTTATCTGTGCAAATTCAAACTGCAACAATGCCACATTTCACTAAATATTTCTCTTGCTTTTTTGCTTTTAGGTGCACAAGAGAAGAGGAGACATCACCCTCAGTACTGCCAAACAGTAGGCCTGTACAGTGACGTAACACACCAGTATTCCAATTTCTTCCACTTGTGCAGCTTAGCGCCACTGCCAGCTGAGAGCTTTAGGATGGCCACAAAGTAAATTACTGCCAAGAAAGTGGTTAGTGAGAAGAAGCACTTTCCACCAGTGGTGTGTCGGCCAAAACCTTTTTCGTATAATGTTGTGTGTCTGTCGCACCGGCCTCCAGGAAGAAAGCTGGAAACATCACCCTTGGCCAGCAATAGTACAACTTCCTGATGTTGGAGCAGACCTGGTGGTTGAGCTTCCCGCAGAGCAAGAACCTCCTCTTTTCTAATTATTGGCTTACAGGTCTGCAGCAAGGAAAAGGAAGAGTACTCCTCCACCATCTTCTTCAAGCATCATGTATAATGATAACTCTGTATTTTTTAATATAACCTCACTCACCCGTTCTCCTCCTGAAGCGGGCTCTGAGTCACCAAAACAGCGACTCCTTCGCTGCAACGCTAAGCACCCAACAATCTTCCCTGCCGCCATTCTCGGCGAGGGAGAGAGGCCACGCCCACTTTAGGCCACGCCCACCCGCCATCCCCGGTACTTAAACGCTGCCTTCAGCGCAACATCTTTAGAATCTTGAAAGCTCCTGAGGCGGAAAGCCGGGAGAAGAACCTTCCATTTTTAAAAATTTTATTTGTGTCACTTACTCGCCGAAATACTCTGTATTTTTTAATATAACCTCACTCACCCGTTCTCCTCCTGAAGCGGGCTCTGAGTCACCAAAACAGCGACTCCTTCGCTGCAACGCTAAGCACCCAACAAACTTCCCTGCCGCCATTCTCGGCGAGGGAGAGAGGCCACGCCCACTTTAGGCCACGCCCACCCGCCATCCCCGGTACTTAAACGCTGCCTTCAGCGCAACATCTTTAGAATCTTGAAAGCTCCTGAGGCGGAAAGCCGGGAGAAGAACCTTCCATTTTTAAAAATTGTATTTGTGTCACTTACTCGCCGAAATACTCTGTATTTTTTAATATAACCTCACTCACCCGTTCTCCTCCTGAAGCGGGCTCTGAGTCACCAAAACAGCGACTCCTTCGCTGCAACGCTAAGCACCCAACAAACTTCCCTGCCGCCATTCTCGGCGAGGGAGAGAGGCCACGCCCACTTTAGGCCACGCCCATCCGCCCCTTTTCTCGCACATTTAAGATGTGCAACTACCGGACGCGCAGCGGACGGGCGCAGCGGGCGCGCCGTCAGCGCGCCGAAGGCGCGCCAAAGGCAAGCCCGTCTGGGCCCGTCCGGGCCCAGAAGGCCCTAGGCCCCGTCACTATGCCTGGTACCCCTCAGGATCGAGTAACGTATACAGCGGACATCTTATACAACTTACGACCTAAGAATACCCTAGCCTGCCACCACTCGCTTATTGCAGGTAAGGCATTCTCGACCTGTTCACAATGCAATCTGACTCCCACCTCGAAACCACCCATCTCTGCTCTGAAACTAGGACTTCTTAACTGCCGCTCCCTCCCCAAACATGCCACCGAAATGAACCTCCTGATTCAGAACCAGGAGCTTGACCTTCTGTTCATAACGGAAACATGGCTCTCTGACAATACCGACTCAGATGTTGTCACGGCCCTTCCCACCGGGTACATCTGTCAAGCACTTAATAGACCAAGAGGGAGAGGAGGCGGGATAGCTATAATCCACAAGGAACAATTTACCTGCCGTATGACCAACGCTGGTATTGAGGACTGTGAGAGCGGCCAATTCTCCATCCAAGTCGCCCCAGCTCTTACCCTGGCAGGACTTCTAATCTACCGCCCACCAGGGGCCCCGGGTAATTTCACCAACGCTGTTGTCGAATTTAGTTCACAACTAGCTTCTTCTGTTCCCAATTTCCTCATACTAGGTGACCTGAACGTCCATTTCCTGGACCCTACGGATCGAGCAGCATCGGACATTAGGAACGATCTAACGTCTCTAGACATTCGTCTAGTGAATAATGAGCCTACCCATGATAAAGGCCATCTACTGGACCCGATCCTCACCAACATAGCAACAATGACCACTGACCCACCGGTGACCTTACCATGGACGGACCACTTTTTGGTACCCTTTTCTTGGGAAATCCCCACTCCCACTTATTTAATTCCAAAAATCCAAGTCACCGACCGACAATGGCGCAAACTATCACCGGAGATCTGGGCCGCCTCTCTTGCAGAGTCCACTCCTGCGCTCTCATCTGATCCCAATATAGCTGACAAACAATTCAGCGACTGGATCACTTCCTCACTTGATACGTTGCTCCCGATAACTACCACCTTGAAACAACCTAAAAGAATACCACCTGCTTTATGGTACACTCCTGAGCTTAAAACTCTGCGGCAAGAGTGTAAAAAAACCGAACGCTCATGGAGGCGCGACAAAACAGCAACTAACAAGAACCTCTACTCTATCTCTCTCCTGACTTATAAAACTGCTATTCATAAAACCAAAAGCATGTTTTTTCAGGAGAGAATAGAGAACGCAGGTTGCTCCAGTAAGGAAGCATATGCCATCCTTAAAGAGCTGTCTAAACCCCAAGGACAAGGAACAAGACCCATTGCCGATCCTGAAGCCGATCTGGAGAAATGCCAGAAACTGGCCAATTTCTTCCACGATAAAATCAGACTAATTCTGGAATCTATCCCCCCCTCCAGTCCTGAGGAAAATATCGCTTGCCCACACACCACCACCTGCCTGTCCACGTGGGGCCAGGTCACGGTGGACGAGGTGAGAAATGTGTTCAACTCTATGAAGAGCGGCTCCCCTAGTGACCCTGCTCCTCTCCGTATCCTTAAAGAGGTAGCCCCCACTATCATCCCTTCCCTTACCCACTTGATTAATACCTCTCTCCAACAAGGAGCTGTACCCTCAAGCTGGAAGAAGGCGGTGGTAAAAGCCTTGCTGAAGAAACCTACGCTGGACCCCGAGAATTTGGCTAACTACCGACCCATCTCCCTACTGCCTGGAGTAAGCAAGGTCGCAGAAAAATTGGTCAATAGGAGACTTTCTCAGTTCCTAGAGGCCAATAATAAATTAAAAAGCTCCCAGACAGGTTTTCGACCTGGACAGGGCACGGATATCGCCCTTCTGGCTGCTGTAGAGGAGGCAAGAGCACTATTGGATGGGGGAGGATCAGTGGCAGTGATCCTCCTCGACCTTAGTGCAGCGTTCGATACAGTTGACCACCAGCTACTTATCGAAAGACTGGCTAGGGTGGGAGTGAAAGGTACAGCCTTATCCTGGCTTTCATCTTTCCTGGCCCAACGCTCCTACCAGATCTGGGAAAAGAACGCCCGCTCCTCCGAAATGCCCCTCCAATGTGGTGTTCCTCAGGGCTCCTCCCTGAGCCCCACTTTATTTAATATCTATATGTCCACATTGGAGGAGGTTATCATCCCTTTCGGAGTGAGCGTCGTCAGCTACGCCGACGACACTCAACTAGTGGTGTCTCTGTCCCATCCCAAGCAACAGAAAGCTGATCTGTTCAACTGCCTTACGCAGGTCCATCACTGGATGAACAGATCAGCCTTAAAACTCAACGGGACAAAAACCGAGGTCCTTATACTAGGCCCGAAAGGAGCCTCACTTCCCCTGGACAGCTGGCCAGCCTGTCTGGGCCCGCCCCCTGACCCTAAAAAAGAGGTGAAAAGTCTGGGGATGTGGATCGATTCCGATCTCTCCTTCACCTCACAAGCCAAGAAGGTGGCAGGGACCTGCTTCGGTTTCTTAAAATCTCTGAGGAAAGTCCTGCCCCTTCTCCCCCCTAAATCCCAAAAACTTTTAGTCCAAGGTCTCATAATATCGAGACTGGACTATAGTAATGTGATTTATCTGGGTGCCCCCGAAGCGACCCTTACTAAACTACAGACAATTCAGAACACGGCCGCCCGGATCATCACTAACACCCCGGCCAGATCATCTGCCAAGCCCGCTCTTAAACTTCTCCATTGGCTCCCCATAAGGGAGAGAGTCAAATTTAAAGCCCTATGTCTCGTTCACAAAACGCTGCAGAACCAGGCCCTCCTGTTCTCAGTAAATTGGTCACTCCCTATAGGAACTCTAGGTCTCTCCGCTCCAATGCAGAAAACTTTACTAATATCCCTAGATTCAGAAAAACCCGAGCAGGAGGAAGACGTTTTTCGGTTCAAGCCTCCCGCCTTTGGAACGCACTTCCCCGTAACCTACGTCTTGAACCTCAATACCTGCGCTTCAGGAAACTGTTAAAAACTCATCTTTTTCCCTAATCCTGTACACCCCCTCCCCTCTTTTTCTGCTTCAGTTCCCCCCTTCTTCCCTTGTCCTTCTCAGTCTTTTGCTCCGTTGACCTGGTGAATTCAGGGTTCTTCAGCGCTGGGATACCTCCGGGTGACTATCGCGCTTTACAAAAATAAATAATAATAATAATAATAATGATAGGGACATAGCGTGGACCCAGCATGTGACTGGGGGACAATGTGAGGGGCAGGAGAAAATAAAAGTTCGTGAAAATCTTAGAATTATGGAAGGAGATAATGAGGACGATAATGAGGATGAGCTATTCATTGTGGACGGTGACACAGATGAGTACAATATTGCTATTCAACCTGCTCCGATGGATGTGGCTCAGGTAGCACTGCCAGCTCCCATAATTGCAAAGCCCTAGCGGAGACCTGCACTACCTACTAACCCAGTAGCAGTATGGATGGCAAAGAGGCAATCGACAACCCATGCACCTACCTCCAGTTCTTTTTACTGGCTTTGGCAGTGGTCCAGTAAAAAAACACTTATTCCCAGTTTGGGACTTTTTCGGGTTAGCAAACAGTAGGAGCACATTGCAGTATGCAGCATTTGCAACATGCATGTTCAACCGGGTAAACTTGGTTCACATTATGGTACTGGAGGCCAAATGACTCAATGTAAAAACACCAAGCAATCTGGTGGGAGGAGCACCTTAAAAAAATTGCGGAACATGGTTGTGGTGGTGAAGGTAAGAAGAGTCAGGAAACATCAGCTACTACTCCATTCCCGGTGTGAGGTGATGATGAAGAAGAATAGGGTGACATCCTTGTGCAAAGCAGTCCTGTCCCCAGATGTATCCAAGTAGAATCGTCCACCTCACCAACTTCGCAAAGGCACAAGACCCAGAGTCAGATGGAGCCACCACTGCATACAATGACTGCACCACCACGACGCGCACAGAGTTTACCACCACTATTTCTCAAAAGTCACCTGCATCAGTGACCCCAACCATCCAATGGCACATTTGTACAATGGGGAGCTGACAAAAACATTTGTGCTAGACATCCTTCCTTTTGTCTTTTGTGGAAAGGGTGGGATTCTTAGAATTTCTGGCAGCCATCTGCCCAAAATGGAAGGTTCCAAGTCAGACCTATTTTGCCAAAGTTGCTGTTCAAGCATTGCATCACGATGTGCTGAAATTGATTTGACAAGCTTTGCAGCAAAGTGTTGTTCCCACTATCCACCTGAAAACAGACATGTGGACCAGTTGTCAGAATATTGATTACATGGGCATCACTACATACTGGATCTCTTTTGCAGGGGTAAAGCAAAAGCAAAATATATCTACAGGTCGTGGCCCAGAAAAAAGTTTTAAGAGCATTCAACGGCATGCGACAGTGGCCATGTTCACCATGAAGAAATCATACACAGCTGCAACTATCTTGGACACATTTAACAGGAAGGTGTCTGAATGGCTGCAACCTAGAGGTCTCAGAATTGTATTTGTTGCCACAGACAATGGCAGTCACATAGTCAAGGTCATGTCAGATGGTGGCTATTTCAAGATCCTGTGTTTGGCCCATTGCATCCAACTAGTGGAGCAAGACTGTTGCAGAAAAGAAGACATAGTTAGCAACTTACTGACCACTTTGAGAAGATGTTGTACTCATTTAACTCATTCTTTTGAAGCCCATAAGCAGTTGTGGCTTATTCAGCATGTTCATAGAGTAGCAGTTAAAGTCCTGAATCGGGAGGTGCCAACCTATTGGAACTCAACCTATTACATGGTGCAACATTTGTTTCAGCAGTACAAACAGATCAATGGCTATGTCATTCAAAGAACAGGGAATGCAATTGGGAAAGCTGTGACCATGGTTGTGGACAAATGGGGCGCAGTGAAATGTCTGACACAGATGCTGCTCTCTTTTGAGAATTTCACATGGGAAGTTAGCAAGGAGGACAGTTTGATGGGTCAAGCTATCCCACTGTTGCATCTGCTACAGGACCAGCTAAAGAAGGTGGCTGAAAGGTACGCACTCACAGGTGTGAATGAAAACATTGAAGCGCATGCCTTGGTTGAGAGCTAACTCCTTTGCTTGGCTTGTAATGGAGGCAGCAAAATGACATCATCTCATCCAAAAAGGACACCTGTGCCACACTACTTGATCCAGAGATCTGGAAGAAGAACATCTAGAACTTAGAGTCCCACTCCACAGTCCTGGGTTGCTGTTTTCAACTTCCAGAGAGGGCAGTCTTGTCCCACAGCAGCCAAGACCAGCAACCAGTACACTGACAACAACATCAACAGAAGGATTGGACCAAACCTCTGCATTGTATTGGTATCAATGGCTGGGCTTATGTCCAGTGTAGAAGCGATGGCAAAAGAGTTTGAGCAAGTGGTGTCATGTAGTTCTTACAAATCTCTATAGGAGCTGCGCTTTTGGGCAACATAAACTAGGGGATTGGTGTCCAGACTGATTCCAAACACCTACAAAGGATATGTTAGTCTTTAGACCAGTTAGCTCACAGGGCCACTTTGAGCCCCTCTTACCAATGAGTGAAAAGTTTCTGGCAACTATCGAACATCACAACCCTGACCCCTCAGGGATCATGGAAACAGTACAGTACTTCTTGCTCAGTCACTTGTGCTTACTTTGTCTGAGGGAGAAACATAGAATAAAGGGTGAACATTTTCAATAAGTATTTATTGAACCAGTGTGTAGTGTTGCCTTTTAAATGATGAGGAGGCAGGTTGAAGTAGAAGTAGCAGAGGTTTTATTGTAAGCTTCAATCTAAAGACCTCATCCTCCAGAGTCTAGCTGACAAATGGCCTGTTACTAAGGCCTTACATTCTAAGTGACTCCATTCCACAATGGAACATAAAGTCTTAGCTAAACATGGAAGAAAGCTTGTAGTGGAGAATACCACAGCACCTCCCTCTCATCAACAACACATAAAAACAAACATTTGGCAAAATCAAAATACAAGAGAAATTAACGTCTTACTTTTTAGGAAGTAACAAAACCATTTAAGCGCGAAGAACCAACTCTCACCCTCGTGGACCTTCTCACCTCACCAGCAGATGACGGCATGGATGAAGAAGAATTGGTGTCCTGCATGAAACTATTAGAACGACAGACAACAATTCTACTGAGATTCCAAACCTTGTGGTCTTGAGTTCTGATAGCATTCCCTAGCACTCTAATAACTTTTATAGGTTTACTAAATTTGGAGACTCCAAACTTCCTTTCAGGTAATTTTATCCTTACCACATCCCCCACACACACAACAGTTTTTTTAACGGCCTTCCTTTCATCATACTCACACTTCCTTCTAACCATTTTCTCTAACTCTTTCTCTTTCCAAGTAGAAGAACCACGTGTGTTATCACAAGAGCCTGCAGCCTGATCAAGTTTACGTAAAACCCAAGAGGGTTTGAGAGGAGTACAGGCAGATCTACCCTTGAACAAAATGAACGGAGTAACGCCAGTGGAAGAGTGTATGGTGAATCTGTATTCACAGACTTTCTTTTCTACAGCCTCCTCCCAACAACACCTAGAAACAAGAGCTAACTGCATCACTTCCTTAAGAACTTTAATGAATCTCTCAACAACACCATAGCTTTCCGGATGGTATACGGCAGCACGCTTGTGAACAATGCTTCTCTCACTCAAAAACTTCTCTACAAGAGCAGAGGTGAACTGCACCCCATTGTCAGTAAGAACTGAACTTGGTAATCCCTCATGAGCAAATAGTCCATCTAGGAACGAGACGACTGAAGCAGAATCTACACGAGATACAATCTTTATAAAGGGCCACCTAGAAAACATATCCACACAAACCAGAACATATCTATCCTGACTATTCACCTTGACGGGAACCAAAATGTCCAAAGAGATATCTACCCACGGACCCTCAGATTGTTTTCTGATGATCATGGGTTGAGTCCTGCATTTCAAAATCTTATCACTAGAAGAACACTGCACACAATCGCGAACCAATCTTTCAATTTCCGTGTTCCTGGCTGGCCACCAATATAGGTCTCTAACTCTCGCCTTGGTCTTGGCAATACCCATGTGACTAGAGTGTGCAAAATCAATTATTTTTTGCCTTAGTTTCACTGGAGGTATGAGTCTACTCCCTCTAACCAACAAACCATTTAGCACAGAGAGTTGATCCTTCACACACCAAAACCCTTTAATCTCTTCACTACAGTCCCTTTTTTGGCACCAACCATCACGTAGAAATCCAACAACTAGTTGAAGAATCGGGTCTGAAACTAATTCAGAAGTCCATTCACCCTCCGTGATCACGCCTTGTGTGACAACACACACTTTAAAGTTCTCAAAAGAATCTTCATTGCCAACAGAGGTATCATCCAGATCATCGGCCACGTCATCTCCCGTGAGCCTTGACAAACAGTCCGCAAGTATATTGTTTGAACCAGGTAAATAAGAAACCTCAAATTCAAAATCCTGTAAGGCTACCAACCATTTTCTTATTCTATGCGAAATGCAATCCAAACCTTTTTTACCAAACACCTCTTTAAGAGGCTTATGATCCGAAACAACCGAGAAGCTCCTACCCCACACAAACTTCTTAAGTTTTTGAACAGCCCAGTACACAGCTAACGCTTCTTTCTCAACCACCGAGTAATTGCACTCGGCACCTCTTAAAGGTCTGGAAATGAAAAGGATAGTGTTATCTACCTTCTCACCTTTTTGTAGAAGTACAGCACCAATACCTTTACAGCTTGCATCAGTCATGATGAAAGAATCTTTAGCGGGGTCAAAACTAGCTAAATCTTGAGCGATCATATTCAAGTGAACATTCTTTGTCCCAGAGAAATTCTTGGCCTTTCTTCAACAAGTTCCTCATTTTTTCTGTCTTTTGGGCAAATCCAGGAACAAACTTGTTATAAAATTCAGACATTCCTAGAAACTTCACCAACTCATCCTTACAGCTAGGGTACTTCAGGTTGGAAATCGCTTCTACCAAAGACGGTTTGGGTTTGATACCAGAGCTAGAAACTAAATGTCCTAAATATTCAATCGTCTCTACACCAAGCTTACACTTGTCAAGTCTAAGAGTGAGACCTGCATCTTCTAGTCTTTCCAAGACTTTAGAGATTCTTTCATCATGTTCATCACGATTTATACCATGTACGAAAATATCGTCCTGATAAACCTTGATGCCTTTAATTCCAACCAAAACACCCTCCATCACTCTTTGGAAGACAAAGGCAGCTGATATTAGCCCGAATGGCATCCTAAGGAATTTGTAGGTACCAAAGGGAGTAATAAATGTGGTAAACTCCTGACAAGACGGGTGTAATCTGACCTGGTGGTAAGCGGAGGAGAGGTCTAATATGGAGAAAAACGTGGCACCACCTAATGAAGACATCATTTCCGTTATGTTGGGCAAAGGATAATGGTCAACTTTAACAGCTTTGTTCAACTCCCCCATATCAATGCACAATCTTGCCTCGCCATTGGCCTTCCGAGCTATCACGACCGGAGAAACCCACTCGGTACCTTCCACCTCCTCAATCACACCATTTTTTATCAACTTATCCAGCTCAGCCTTCATTTTGTCACGTACTAAAAGTGGAACATTCCTAACTTTTGCCACTTTGGGGACAGAATCTTTCTTTAACCTTATAAGATGGAGATATTTCTTCAGACATCCCAGATCCTTACAGAACACACTTGGATATTTCTTGGCCCAGTGACTATTATCTGAAATTACATCCACCCTGGGAGAAATGTCTCTCAAACACACTGATGGACTTTGGTTGGGGTCAAGATAAACCCCAAGATCCCTTTGATGAGCCCAACTAATGAGGGAATCCCCTTTCATGGAGACATAAATTTTCCCTGCAGTTACTCTTCCTTTAAAATCAATGGTACCCATGAAATAACCCAAGAGATTTATCACCTGACCACCATAGCCTTTAGGAATTATGTCTGGTTTGAGTAACTTAACCTTACCAACCAGACATTTTTCAAAAAAAAACTTGGGTATCAAGGTTATTCTTGCCCCAGAGTCGAACAACATATCTACAGAACAGTCGCCAATTAATACTTTTTCCATGGGACCATCCATGTCAACAACATTAACTTGAGAGACAACATACTCATCCTGAGCTTGGTCAAAAATATCCACTTCTCTTACTTTCTTTTGGCTCTTGCCCGATCTGCAACATTTCGAAGAGTGGCCTTTTCTTTTACACACAGAGCATTTCATTTTCAACCCTGGGCAATCTTTTGCATTAGCCAGATGGCCCATATTTCCACAACGATAACACTTTACATTTGCTAATTTAGAACTTAAACTAGTACTCTTATTGTCCGTAGAATTTCCCGTCTCATGGGAAGACGACTTATGAGAGGCAGTACTTGGGGAGGTCTTTATTTCTTTCACCTCAGTAGATCCTTTTTTTTCCTCAGAAATGTTTTTCCGAATCACCTCAGAGCAGGTATTAGAGTGTTTGTGTAATTTGAGCGCAATAATCACTTCCTGGAGAGTAGGGTTGTCTTTTTGCCATAGACTATCCTTAGCTTTCTCAAGAGAAGAAACAAGCATTAATTGGTCTCTGAGACGCTCATCCAAAGTGCCAGCAAAAGAACAGGTAGAAGCTAGTTTACGAAGAGCAGTGACATACTGCTCAACAGTTTCATCTTGCCTCTGCATTCTTTTCCCAAAATGAAAACGTTCCAACACCATGCTTAATTTAGGAAGATAATGCAGATCCATTTTCTTAATACATACTTCATACTCATTAAGGGAATTAGCATCAGATAAGTCTGGGAGATTTTCAAAAACATCTTGCCCTTCTGAGCCTAAACAGTGCATGAAAAAAAAAGACTTTTTTCCATTTAAGCCAAGGGATAGGAGGATCACCAGGCTCAGAGAGGAAGAAAGGCGGAGCTGTAACATTCTGCATGCTGCTAAAGGATAAGAGTTACAGTACCTAGAGTATTTTTGTGTATGAAAAATGGTTAAAACAAGTGAATATAATAAACCTTCCTTCTCTTTTTTATTTTTTTTGAGCAAGGGTAGTGGAAGAGACTTTAACTTGAAAACTGTTTAAGGAACAGCATACAACATGACATAAATACAATAAGAGATAAGATATAGGTTGAATGACTGGCTTACGCTGTGCCAATCAGCGGGAAGAGCGAAGTCAAAGTTATCAGGCAGTAACAGATAACCGGCATAAGCTGTGCCGATCAGCGAGATGAGTGAGTAATTGCACCCCCGAAATGCTGTGCCGACCAGCGAGTGACAGTCGGCTTCAAGAAAATGAACTTGCTTACTTGCAGTGTCCCGAAGGAAGTAACACCCGAAATGGAAGGCGTCCCGTGACCTTGATGCAGCTCAATTAGCCGGTGAAGCTAATGTGATGTGTAAGACAGAGTTGTTAAAGTTTTCTTTTCTCTTTTTTTTTTAAAATGGAGGATGACGCGGTGACGTCAGCGCGCAGCGTGGTCAGCGCGTCGCATAGACAGTCCGTCACTCGGCTTCCTTGATAGAGTCACAGACGCAAGTCCGAATGCTGTTGTCAGGAAGAAGCAAGGATTGTATGACGCAGGAAAACAGCAGGTAGGGTCTGTTGCTAGGCGCTACTTTAAAGGACAGCGCGCCAGTTTAATCGTTATGAACGATAGTAAATTGAAGATCTTTACTTTAGAAAAAGATCTTTAACTTATCCACACCTGCAAGAGGACGCAATCTTTAGTTTGAAGAACTCTATCTTGTACATATGCAGCCACAGATCCCTCGACTGGGATTATAAATTAAAAAGGTAGCTTTAAGATAGATTAAAATTGTTTTAAATAGTGAAGAAAGGTGGCAGAGAGTTCCAAATTTTAGGTGAATAACATCATGAAAATGTCTCTACCTTCAGTGGCAAGTTGTAGATGAAAGTAGATGTCAGGAGACTCCAAGTTGTAAATGAAGTTGAATTAGGTGAATTGAAGGGTTGAGTTGAGGTCTTTAGGCGTGAGATGAGTCCAATCGTCGCCAAAATGTAGTGTTGCCTTTTAAATGATGAGGAGGCAGGTTGAAGTAGAAGTAGCAGAGGTTTTATTGTAAGCTTCAATCTAAAGACATCATCCTCCAGAGTCTAGCTGACAAATGGCCTGTTACTAAGGCCTTACTGTAAAGAGGATCCATACACAGTTGATGGTAGATAGGTAGATTAAATTTATTCAGCATACACGAAGAGACCTCCAGCTCCTTCTCCAGCTTCTTCTTACTGGCACAATCTCAAGGCATAACATTCTAAGCACCTAGCAACTAACAAAGAGTTCTATGAATGCAGGTGCAGATGCATTGAGCATAGATCCCAACACATCTCCCCCATTAGAAATGATAATAAAAATACAACATGAACAAAGGTAATGCAGTTACAAAGAAAAAAACAAAGTACATTAAGGAGCAGAACACTTCGCAACATTACCACAGCTCCAGGCAGAACCATCTGACAAAATTAAAACATTTCTTTTGACAGACCTGACTTGCATAGGTTGAGAGAACTTGCTGTCACCTTTAACAACAAAACCACCCTTCTTTGTCACAACCCAATCACCCACTTTAAAATCATTTTCACGTACCCTCATTCTTAAATTATATGACAGAGCAGAATCAACTTGCTGTTTGTCAACGCCATACTTCACTCCCTTGCGATCGACCCATACACACTCCCTGTTTCTCAACCAACCAGGAACCTCCTTGAGACCAGGCTCAAGACCTTTAAGAGAAACAAACGGTGAAACACCAGTAACTGAGTGCGGAGTAACTCTGTAGGACCACATCATTTTCTTTAGTTCGTTAGACCAAGTCAAACTATTGGCAAGAGACAATTGAATATTTTCCATTAGCAACCTGTTCACTCTTTCCACCAATCCATTGGCTTGTGGCCTGAATAATGCCACTCTTTCATGGCAAACTCCCATGCCATTCAGGAACTCCTTCATCTCCCTAGAAACCAATTGCACACCGTTATCCGACACTAAAGTTTTAGGAATCCCTTCACTCAAGAACGCCCTCTCCAGAAACCCAATAACTCTTCTAGTATCAATAAACTCAGTGGACTCCACTACAAACCATTTGGAATGATAATCCACTAGTACCATCAAAAACCTGTTACGCACGCCCAGTTTATGAATTGGACCCAAAGAATCTATAGCTAATTTCTCCCACGGCTGTTCTGGAAACTCAACACATTGAAGGGGAGGTTGTCTGACTACTTTGGTCTTGTCGCTGCTTGCACATGCGTGACAATTCTTTACAATTTCGTCTATATCCCCATCCATACCTGGCCACCAATAAGATTCACGAACTCTCCTCTCCGTCATATTACGACCCAAATGGCCTTCATGTGCCAAACTCATAATTTTAGTTCTAAGACTGCATGGTGGAACCAATCTACTCCTACGCCACAACTTTCCTTCCGCAACACTTAATTCTCCCTCCACATTAAAGAAACCTTTTAACCGGGCATCACCACAAGACTCTTTCGACCAACCACCAGGCACATTATCCATAACCATTTTTAATAAATGATCATCATTCATAGCACCTTCCCCCTCGGCTTTATCAAATGCCAAAACTTCATTGCAACTAGCACAAAATTCATCACCCACAAAGTCCTCAGACACCACATCAACTGTCATCCTAGACAAATAATCCGCAACCACATTCTTCTCACCCTTGACGTATTCCATATCAAAATTGTACTCTAGAACTGACAAAATCCACTTCGATATTCTAGGAGTAACATTACCCTCAAGGCCTCTATCACCTTTGAACAAATGCACCAGGGGCTTATGATCTGTCCTTACCCTAAATGGTAAGCCCCACAGAAAATACCTGAAATGCTTGATACCCCAGGTACAAGCGAGAGCTTCTCTCTCAATTACCGAATAAGAAGTTTCCGCGCCTTGAAGCCTTCTAGAAGCGAATCCAATGATTCTTTCAACACCATCGGAAATTTGAGTCAACACCGCTCCAAGCCCCACACTACTTGCATCTGTAGTTACCAAAGTTTTTGCCCGAACATCAAAATGGCCCAAGGTCGGTGCATGCAGTATACCATCTTTGACACTCTTAAACACCTCCTCACAGCTTTCACTCCATTTGAATACAACACCATTCTTCATTAGCAACCTTAAGGGTTCCACAAATTCCGCAAAACTCCTGATAAATTTCGAACAATATTCGGCTAAGCCTAAAAATGATCTAAGCTGATCTTTACTAGAAGGTGTAGGAGCCTTGTTGATCGCAGAAACTATGCTTTTTTTGGTTTAATTCCCAGACCAGATATTTCATGACCCAAGTAAGTCACGCAGTCACGTTTAAGTTGGCACTTTTCCCTTTTTATAGTTAATCCATTCTTTTCCATACGTATCAAAACCTCTGTTAAAACTTTATCATGGTGTTCGCAACCTTTACCAACAATCAACACATCATCTTGAAAACACAAGACATTCTCCACACCAGCTAAAACTTTCTGCATTACTCTTGGAAATACTGCAGATGCAGATGCTAGCCCAAAAGGCATCCTGCAATACCTAAAAGCTCCTAATGGAGTAACAAAGGAGGTAAGGTGACGTGATTCTTCATTTAAGTCTATTTGGTGATACGCAGCTGACATGTCGATCACGCTAAAGACTACGCCCCCACCCATCGCACTCAGCATCTCACAAATGTTGGGTAGGGGTTGCCTGTCTACCCAAATATTTCTATTCAGGTCGCGCAAGTCCACACATAAACAAATTTTTGTTCCTCCGTCCTTTGGTGCGACCACAATGGGCGCAAGCCATTCAGAGGCTTCGATAGGCTCAATTATTTTCAAATCCAATAACTTATCCAGCTCATCTTTCAAGGGAGCCCTCATTAAATGTGGAACATTCCTAACCTTGTGAACTACAGGTACTGCGTTCTTTTTGAGTATTATTCTGTGCGAAAACCCTTTTAATTTACCCAGCTTCTCGGTAAAAACATCTGGAAATTTTCTCATAATATCAATTTCAAAGCCATCAACATTGAGAACAGTGAGGGATGATACTGGTTCAGGCGCATTGGGATTTAAAGTAATACTTAAATCCTTTTGGTGGCGCCAGCCAAGCAAATTAGAACCTTGCTTGGTCAAGTAGACTCTTCCAAACACCTTCCTAGAAGAAAAAGTTATTACCATCCATTTCAATCCCAAAACATCTATGGTCTTGCCACCGTATCCCACAGCCTTGATATCTGGAGCCTCCCAAGAAGAAAGATCATTATTCCCTGCCCAAACGCTGATAAACATGTCTTTAGACAGTAATGTATAAAGACTTCCAGAATCAATTAGCATTCTAACATCCTTAGATCCAGGATGCTTAGGATCTCTGCAGTCAAAACTAATCAAACTATGTGGCTTCTCCAGCTTATCCGTACTTTCAGTAGGAACATCAATCAAGCACACAGCATCTTGAGAAGAACTACTCTTCTCATCAACTCCATCAATGCATAACATAAGCTCTTGGACATTCTCACAACAATCATCAACTTCACTAACATATTGAGATTTTACATTACAAACTTTAGCTAAATGTCCCCTCTTGCCACAGTTTCTACAAATAGAATTTCTCACCATACAACGTGTGCTAGAGGCTATATGACCAGGAGCCCCACACCTATAGCATTTCACTTGGCGAACACTTCCCTGTTGTGAAGAAGTCATAGGATTAGGGTTAGGACGAAAATTGTTAGGAGATTTACTATAAGACTTGGAATCAAACTTTCCCAGAGGTTTAGCGACCTTCGTTTCATTAACACTAGTTTGAACAAGAGAAGGTTTTTCAGTGACTTCAGGTTGCTTTGTAGAGCATTCTTTGGATATTACAGTACTCGTGCATTTGTCCATTTCTTTGATCCACAAGTCAGTATTCTCATGTCCTTTAGCAATCTGGATTGCTTCTTCCAATGTACAGTCCCTTATGAGTAATTTTTCTCTAATCCTTCTGTTATTGGTACACCTCACGATCTGGTCACGAATCAAAGAATCATTTAAATCTTTAAACTGACAATTGATAGACAGTCCCCTTAGAGCCGCTACATAGCTCGCTATGTCTTCATCATTCTTTTGCGCACGACAAAAGAATTTATGTCTTTCAAGCACAGTGTTAACTTTAGTCATAAACCTTTTTTCAAGCATTTGCATGCTCATTTCATAGACGTTGTTTGGTTGCCCATTTCCAATGCCCAAAGAAATTTCAGGCAAATCTTCATAAAGCCTTCTGCCCTCTACCCCCAAATTATGAAGCAAAATTGCTTGCCTGCGAATTGGTCCAAATTTGTCTGAACCTGTAGCCAGAATATACGTTAAAAACAATTTTTTCCACTCCTTCCATGGTATAGTTGGCTCCCCAGGGGTTGGAAGAAAAGAAGGAGGAGTAGCAAAAGTTTGTTCAGCCATGTTATTACAATATACTATTAGAGTAGAACAAAGTACCTTTAAATTCACAAGAAAATTATCACTGTTACTTTAATAGCTCAACTGCACAGGGTCGATTGAATGAACACCAATTGCTTATTACTTGCCAGAAAATGTTTATTTATTCCCCTGCAGGAGATGAATGTGTACCGCTTGCTTAGTCATGCTGAATTTGATAACACCATGTCGCGGAAAATCGATGCGCACCGTCTCCTTGTATTTATAAAAGACAAATGCGCATCATCAGGCAAATCAGACCCGCGTTGCTAGGCAACGCGTAAATAAAGATGGCTGCCAGCACAGGGTCACGCAACGTGAAGACACGATGACATCACTAGGTCAACGAACCCAATGACGATCGGCAAAGCTCCGCAGCACTCGGTCTCCAAGACTCCAGTTCTGGGTTCTGTAAAGTAGCTAGGAGAAGCGTCACGATGCAGATTCGAAAGTGGAGCGTGACGGTAAGCGCGGTACAGTTGAAATTTTAAAGAATGCGCAGAGGTCGAAGTACAGGATTAAGAAATTTTGATGAAAAGCCCAGAGTCAATTAATTCCAAAATCACCAACACTCATTTGGGGGTAGCGAAGTAGATCTCAAAAAGGGAAAAAGCGTTCCAGAAGGGCAGAAGGAGTAAATGTATACTACCAGCTCCAGGTAGTATCGCCCAGGGATGAAGGTCAGAAGTACTCTGTTCCCTGCCAGAGCATGTGCGCCTCGTCGCCAATGTAAAGAGGATCCATACACAGTTGATGGTAGATAGGTAGATTAAATTTATTCAGCATACACGAAGAGACCTCCAGCTCCTTCTCCAGCTTCTTCTTACTGGCACAATCTCAAGGCATAACATTCTAAGCACCTAGCAACTAACAAAGAGTTCTATGAGTGCAGGTGCAGATGCATTGAGCATAGATCCCAACACTTACATTCTAAGTGACTCCATTCCACAATGGAACATAAAGTCTTAGCTAAACATGGAACAAAGCTTGTAGTGGAGAATACCACACAGTGTCATTCTAATATACAATATGTGTGCTGCAACAACCATTAGACATAAACAGATATATACTGTTATGAGAATCAGTAGAGTAAAGAAAAGGTATAATTCTACCGTAGTGCTAAAACAATGAATATATGCAGGCATATAGATACATAACAGTAAAAATGAATACTTCTACTATGCAAACCCTAACTAGATGTACGATTGGTTTGCAACTGCAATTGCAGTCGCAAAACACTCGCAGTTTACCACCTACTTTAAATGAGTTGTAAGTCACTGGCAAACAAGAAATAATGGATAAAACAATAGTGTTTAAGAGCAGGCAATGGTCTCTGGGACTACTGTATACTCCTAAAAATGAAACAGTAACATTTCTTTTTTCTTTTTTTAATGCATCCCATTTTCCTTTAAGGAAAACGAACTGCATTAAAAAAAGAAAACTGCTTTATTTAAAAAGCAGTTACAGACATGGTGGTCTGCTGACCCCAGCAGGTCACCATCCCTTGGAGTGTTAGCCATTCCTAATGGGGTCTCAAACTGCACCTGCCTCTTGAATATTAATGAGACAGGAAATTTGCCACACCATTAGGAATTGTAAACAGTGTCTAAGACACTGTTGTACATTCCTATTTGCAAGTCGCAAAATGTGAGTCGCAAAACAATGCAATTTGTGACTGAGGAAATGAAAGGTGTGTACACTTGGCCCTACGTGCTGTGCCATCCACCTACTTGCTAAAGGTTTTGTTTCCCCATAACCCAGGTATCATGCATCAAACCACTTTCTTTTACATGTGACCATTTTCAATTCGAGTATGACCAATAAAGCGTACAGGCCCATAGAAAGTATAGTGTTCCAAGTTAGGACTACCATACATGACAATGGACTCGATTCAGGCAGAGGACTCCCGATTTTTTGAGACCCAAATGGCTTTAATTTGGCTGTCTCTCACTTGAAATCGCTTTTCCTTCAATAGAAATCAATAGGTAAAATATATTGTCCTGATCATTATTTTAAATCTCCCGCTTTCCTCTTCTAAAATGTTGGCATGTATGAACTACCACTAAGGCTGTATCATTCCCAAGATGGCTGCCCCGCAGTTGCAGATCGCCCTGCTCAACCTAATTGTTTTCTGACTCAAACCGTCTCCTTTAGGATTTAAAATGATAATCTTTGTGTGTTCTTGCGCCAATAAAAATTTTTTTTACTCCAGTGAAACATATTTCAACCACTGATTCTCTTTAGGTGTCATTTCACACCGAATATGCCCAAAAAGCTTTCAACAGTCTAGTGGCTCACTTTGCCCAATGGTAAATAGTCCTGTGGTTTCACTATTAAATTTAATCCAGCTAAAATAAGGCGCTGCCTGCGTTACTCATCCAGAAGGATCATATAGGAGTACCAGAGAAGTCCATTACAAGTTCTTATGTAACCTTTAGAATGCCCTGAATTCAGTGGTACGCAATGTGAATTCTGCTTTCAGGTTGATCAAATAATATTTATAAATTCAAGTATATATTAATATCATACTACTATTATAATAGTAACTACGGATGATAATGTGCATGTCTACAATTGTAAGAATAAGTTGTTATGATATCTTCTATTTTGCTAATTGAAGAATTTTGCTGTTCAGTTTGTTTTAAACATAATCACTCATTGCATTTAGGTCATTTTCTGTTTTGATTAAAGAAATATTCATATACAAGTGAGTATGTAGGGATGTAAAGAAGGGTAACTCCCAAAATGCCCTGGGGCAATGATTTTGAGCACCATGATAGAATAGAATTTGAATGAGAAGATATAAGAAATACAGACTTTTTTTATTGACATAGACCAAAGCACTGGTTGCATAAATTCAAGAAGGAATGATTGACCAATTGACAACATGGTGTGCATATAAAGCTGTGCAACCGAAGATTTATTCCATGAATTGATCTGTGATTTATCACAAAGAATGCACTATTCCCAGGCTGACCGTATCCATTTAGCACGCAGCACTAGTTAAGGAAACTTTTTTCATTACATGAGTGAGAGGAGTGTGCAGCCATAAAGCACCTTCATCAATATTCACTTAACAATGAGCGCACATAGAGATGCCCCACTTACATTAATCCTCTGTAAATGGACTCTACTAATTAATCTGATTGCTCCTACTAGAACAACAGAGCACAGTGGTCAACATTCCGGTCAGTCCTTAAACTGGTATAAAGATGCATTTCTTATGGTGGCATTCTTGGCATTATGATGCCCAACCCTGGTCTAATGCTTGCACTCAGTGGCGAGGGAGTGCTGAGGGGCAGTGGGGCGGGGAAGGGCCAGGGTGGTGGGTAGTAATATCCAGCATATGGCCGAACGGAGTTAAGTAACTAAATAAATTAAAAAAATTTATTACATTGCGCATGCTGGAAAGCCGATGGCTGATGGCGTTTCCATATCAATCCAAACAAGCTTTATTCGACATGTAGTCATAAAAGCACAATAACAATTATTTGATAGTTTCTATAAAAATGTAGTGCAGAGTTTAAAAATAAACCTATTTGGGAAAGTATAATTACATACTAGTTGCGTGACAACTTCCTAAAATGAAACATTTTTCAAAAAGTCAAAGGAACATAGTAGATAAAAATTCATTGTGGTTAGACGGGCCTAGAACTATAGCGCAAGCTCGATAAAGTTACATAAACATAAATACTTAGATCACTAAACCGATAAGCTGTCTTGTCACAGATAGCAGACACATTTCATACAGTTAAAAATGTCAACCTGATTCCCACATCCACCCCAGGTATTTTGCAACAGTTATAAAAATGAGGGATGAGGAACTAGTGTGTATAATTCTTTGTGCTTCCATGTTTCTTCTGGTGCCTAATAATTTACATATAGGCCTCATCCACACCCGACGAGGGGCTTCGTAGTCTGGACAGGCAAATAACATGTGCCCGACTGATTCTATGTTAGCCATGCAAGTAGGACACTTACTGTCACCTGTTTTGGTCCACCTTGCTGTAAAAAAACCTTAGGGACAATGAGCCTGTCCTCAACTGGAAATACAGTTTCCTATCGAGTGGTTTGGTTACTGTGTCCCAATAAGGTTCTAGGCTCAGAGTATGTTTGAATTCGAAGAAGATTCCTGTCAATGGGATGATTCGCTGGATCTCAGAGTATTATATGCAACCATTTCCCAATATTTTTCTTTTGGAACCTTTTTTGAGGGAAAACAAGCATGATAGGATCTTCCCATAGCATTGTCATGCCAATTACTACTAGGACATTTCTAATTCCACATGGCCAGGTAATTTTATGAAAATTAGCATTTTTTTTACGTTCATGAAGCCCGCGGCATATGCCGCTAATTCTGGTGTTGTCCACAACCTGTGCCAATATAACACAGGATGTAGTTTTGCAATGTCAGATCAAAAATTTCTACCAAGATCATAAAATAAAGGACACAATGGCGTACTTTGGGGGAGATTAGTAAAGCCATGGAGGAACCTGTTTTCTGATGCACTAAGTTTATAGATGTTCTCAAACCCCCATAGTTCTACACCATGAAGGGCTGAGCTGACCACTTTCATATCATAGTCTTGGAGCACGGGTCTATTTGGTTTCGTAAGAGACTTTTTGTACTCCAGGCGTAATGCTCCCGACAGTTGCCGGTGTTTAACGCCTTAACTGCTTCGAACGTTCAGCACCAGTGCTGAACGTTCGAAGAAACGGGTGGGGACGCGTCGGCTGTTGGACGAGGGCAGCACCAGGGAGGTAGCTCGCACGGCGTCCAACGGCCGAAAGAAGCACTAAACGGGTTAAGTGTAGCCATGTCAATCTGCTGGTTCCACTTTAGGTCACTCTGAATATTTACCCCAAGTATATGAACGCTCTAACTTGTTCCAATTGTCATTTATTCATTAAAATACCACCTTTAAAAGCTTAATGTGGGTTAAAAGTCATAAATTTTGTTTTCAACACATTGACTTCAAGACCACAAGCAGAACAAAACTCTTCAAAAACTAACAGTGCTCGTTGCAGCCCTCTTGGTGTCTTTGAAATTATGAATGTGTCGTCCAAAGAACGTTAAAATAGGAATTTTTTACTCCTGCTAAAATCGGGGCATCAGTAAGTGTCATGCAATCAACTATTCCGTTGATAAACAAAGTAGGTGCCATCACACAACCCTGGTGCACTTCTCGCTCAACTGGAAAAGGGCTAGACACCAAACCATGGCAACTCCAGCGAATTTTAGCATAATTGCCCTCGTCCAATCTCATTGTAAGCATAAGGAGTTCAATTGGCAACCCCAATTCCTGCAGTGTCACTCACAAGCTGGAACGGGGCACAAGATCCAACGCTGATTTTAAATCCACAAAGGCAGCGTATAAGCTGCCCTTGCCCAGGACCACCATCTCCCAGTATGAAGTAAAGAAACACCTGGTCGATGGTGCTTGCATATGCCCGAAAACCAGCCTGCAAGGGGGACAATATGCTGTGTTCTTCTATCCAATCCTGGATCTTGTTAAGGGTCAGCCGCCCCATAATCTTTTGCAATGAATCTATCATGTTGATAGGTCGATAGTTCCCCGCCAATAATTTGTCTCCTTTTTTGTAAAAGGGGATTATTTTGGCTCCTTTCCAGGAGTCAGATATGGTGGCACCTTTAGCAACTGCGTTAGCCAACAACATGATATACCTGCCTCATCTTAATTTATCATTTTAAAACACAGGTACGCCATCTGTGCCTGGTGCTCAGCCGCCAACCATTGCTTCAAGGGCTACCACAATTAATATTAAAAGCCTCTTCTTCATAAAAAACATTGCTGGGGCCTTCCATATTTCGCTCAGTTGGACTATGGGCATATTGTGGTTTAAAATGTTTGACCCAGTCTTCCTGTGTGACATAACTATGTGGATGTTCGGGTAGGCCCCCTTGATCCCACTTTATAATCTTCCAGAACGATTTGCTATTGTTCCCGGCGTTAGCCTCTTTGAGGTCCTGCCATCTTTTCTTATCCCAGGAGCATTTAGCTTTATTCATGGAACTCTTGTATGCCTGGCTAGCTGCGCGTACCATGGCAGGCTCTCCACCTCTAATTGCATTCCCAAGGAGAACTCTTGCATGCATACATTCCTTGTTATACCAACGGCAACATTTCTGGTCTAATGTTTTCTTTGGCTTACAGTGTTTAGCAAAATAGGTTCTCATATGCGAGAACAATCTATCAAGAGACTGGATAAGGAGCTCTAATTCCCCACTAATAGAGAGGATGTTTTCTAAATCTATAAAAGCACTATCAACATTCTTGGAGATATTATCCATGGACACATAATTTTCAGCTATTCTTCACAATTTAAGCCGTCTCAAGTCGTTAGTAGGGACTACATCATGGGAATGTAGTTCCACCTCCCTACAGGGCAATTGGTTGTGCAGCCACCACCTTAGGGCTACACACAAAGGATTATGATCACTTTCAAGATGATCCCTTACATCCATGTCAACAATGGAATACCAGAATTTCAAGCACAAACGTATGTTATCTATCCTACTTTTACTGAATCCATTATTAAATGTATTCACCCCCAATCTATCTTGTTGGGTCCTGCCATTTAATGCTCTTAGCCCCTTCTCTAGACAGATAGAGTTAATCTGAATGACCAACTCCTTCCATTTCTTTTCTTTCCCAATTTTTCTAATTCCCCACTGGGTGTCTTCTTCTTCAGTGAGAAGCCATTCTTCCGTAGTGAGTGGCTCAAATGTTGAATTGAAATCGTCCGCAATTATAATATTGCTCTCCATTGAGTATAAATCGAGGAGGTCATCCAAAGCCGCTAAAACCTGAGACCTACACCATCTTGTTCCTCTCACATAAATGTTTTCAGTGTCAACATTCTCTAGCAGGCTCATGTTTAATCTTAGCACTTGGATATCATTACTCTCATATGGAAGTTCCTTGACATCAATGCCTAGCATAGGGGCGGAACTTTACCTGTTGGGCTGCACTTGCTTCGTGCGGGCCGAGCATTGCTCCGCTCTCCCTCTTGGCCGGGCTTGGCTCTGCCGAGCCCCATTTTCCTGTGTGGCAGCACCTGTGGGCCGGGCCTTGCTCCGCTCTTCCTTTCGGCTGGGCTTGGCTCCGCCGGGCCCACTCTATTCTTGAGATTCCATCTCCCAGCAGCCCCGCTAGCGGCAAGGACGCCGCACACGTCATCGAGAAGCGCCAGGAGGCGCATAAAGGCTCCCTTGGAACCTCGTCCTATGGGACACGCGCGGGAGCGTGCCAGGAGAAGCCCGGGACAAGGACGGGACCGTCTGTGACCGTCCGGGACTGGAGGGGGCCGGGTCGGGCCACCCCCTTAATATTTACTGTACACTAAGGTACTGTTACGAACTCTCCTCCCAATTTATCTACCATGGGGAAAAAGAGAACTGATGGCAGTATATTTAAAGGTGTGGGAGGAGCAACCTTGGACTCATATTTGATAAAAGTAACAAGTATGGTAAATGAGGAAATTGAAAGAACAGAAAGAAGGCTTTCGTGGATCCAGGCCGTACTATTACTGCCATGATACATGATCCTCCTGTAACACAGTCTGACTACCGAGGTATATCTCGGGACTTATTAGACTTGGCCGGTTCGCCCACAATGTCAAAAAGTAGTCATGCCCAGTCATGCGTCTCCAGTAGATATTACCGAAGATGTGTTATCTTGTAGTTCTCCACCTTCAACACCGGTTATGAGACGATGTACTAGGGCTGGTGGGTTGGTACCCCCTGGAAAGGTAAAACAGAAGGGACCTAGGAACACAAAAGCTAGATTAAAAACATCTAAACAACCACCCCTGAACTCCCAACCTTCACTAGAGGATTTGTCTAATTCTATCTGGGCAAAACTCAAAGGAAAATTAGATCTTACCTTAACCCCTATTATGTTAAGGTTGTCGATCATTGAAGAGAGGATGATTGCCCTAGAGCAAAACGGGGGTTTAATAGCTTTACCCAACGCCCCCATAATAGGATGTGAACCACTCCAGGTGAGGGATGGCCAGCCAGTCACCATTAGGGGCGAAGTACATACACCCCTTTCTATGGAAGGTAACCCGGACATAGTGGGGGTAGTATCTAAAGATCAAGACCTCGTGACTACTGCCACACAAGATACTAGAGGACTAGTAATTATGGGGAAAGCGACTACTTATGCTACCACTGTAGCCACTAGTGCAGGTGTTACTCTAGATGCACATACTAGAAGTGTGAGTGGAGAAGTGTGGCTCACTGGTTAGAGGAGGCAGACCTGGAAGCAGAGGTCAGCCCGTGACCAGGGTTCAATTCCCGGCTTGGCGGGGTCTTGAGTCCTAAAATGTCCATGGACTCGACAATTCTCGCTCCAGTGCCTACTCGATTCACGGGTTCACACTCTGCGACTCTGGGCAATAGCTTGCTTAATCTCCACAACGGCCCCTCGCGGCGAGATGCCTGGCTTTCACCTTGCGGATACCCTGCCGGGGTTATCTCACAGGGGAATACCAGGACGGGTTCCCTAAGCAAGCGCTTAGAAACCGCTTGGTGATTTGCGCTATATAAATTCCTGTACATTTACATTTACATACTGATCTCCCCTATGTGCCATTTCCATTTATCCCTGAAGGCTCTACCCTTAGTACTTGTCTTGGCTAATGTCCCCCCTCTGGGACCCGGCCAAATGGAATCAGCTGCCTCTCTAGTTGATAAAGCATCGCACTGGCTGACTAACAACATGAGGATATCTCCTAGGGGCAAACAACAACTTGCAAGGGAAATCTTAATGGCTAGAAGGGTGCCATGGCTTGGTGATCGCAGAAAGAAATTTAGGGGTGATTGTATAACCATGAATTTCTCGAGCCCTCCGGTGTTGATCGATGTGTTGGCTAATTTACTTCCCCCACAACTAAGGAACTCATCAATTATTCCACTAACTTTAGAGTTCTTTTATGATAGGAGCTGGTGTGCAATGAATGTTAGTCGTTCTAGGTTAAGACATTTCCATCCACCCAGGCCATTTGAAAGAGCTACCCCATTTAGAAAGGGTGGAATTTGTTTGAAAAATCGGTTTGGGATTTTGACTGACATGGAGGAATGTGATTGACTGGTCAGGGTTCAAAATTACAACCAGGGAGAAAAATCAATGCCTAGTAGAATGTACGACCCTGGGGGTCAGGGTAGGGTAGTTACTAGTAAAAACTGGCAATTATTGACAACTCCACTGGAACCATCACAAGTGAACACTGAGTTTATTCATGTGAATGACCCCCTGCCCATGACAGGTCCGAACCTTACTAGGGAGTGTGATTTTTGCATTATAGGTAGTGATTTACCTGGGTCTAGTCCCCTAAGACTCTTAGAGCATCCTATGGAGACAGAGGGTGATACTACAGGTCAAGTGTGTTCTTTTAATCTAACTACTATGCCACAAAACAACGATAGGTTGTCCCTGCTTACATGGAACATAGCGGGAATAGGTAATAAGATATCATCTCCCGAATGGGGCAGTTTAATTGACCAGTATGATATTAACCTTTTCCAGGAGACTTGGTCAACTGTTCCAGTGTTTCATTTGGGGTTCCTTAATTTTTATGTTCCCGCTACTAAAAAATTTAAAGGACGGCCAGTAGGAGGGCTTATAATTTGGGTCCGGCAGAACCTAAAATGTAAGGCGCATCAAATGATATCCCCACTGCAGGATATTATGTCACTTATACTGGATTGGCCAAATGGTACTAGGGTGGCACTTTTTAATGTATATGCCAGGGGGCTTGTTGGGGGACAAAAATCAGAAATAATAGACGCTCTTGATTCCCAGCTTGAGGCCCTCCCAGAGCAGTTAAGGTCTATAGTGGGTGGTGATTTTAATACAACTTTCGAACCACTCGGTCAAGAGGATCAGATACTGACTGCAGATGAGGATAACAGATGGGGAATTCCACAACTTGAAGTACCCTCTGTAAAGCGATGGACACCCGCAGCAATACAATTAAAGGCTATGTGCCTAAAAAGAGGGCTTAGAGCAGCTAATGGAAGAACCCCATCTGACCATCTGGGAGCAACCACCTTTGATAATGGAAGACATAGTAGCCAAATAGACTACCTGCTGGTGGATATAAGAGTATGGCACTATCTGGTAGAAATGGTTGTTAAACCCAGACTGGAAAGTGACCACAACCCCCTTTGTTCAATATTCCAAGTACACCAGAGGGTTAGAGATGACACCCCAGGGGGAGGGATGGACATATTAGATATAGTTTCCTCAAATAATATGCGCCACATCAAATGGGGTAAATTCATCCGGAACACCGAGAAATTAGAGGCCCTTAAAATTGAGGTTGTCAGTGAAGTAGCCCTTTTGACCCCACAAACCAGTAGAATGGATTTTCCTAAAATAATTCTAAAGGCATATATACATTTTTTCTCTAGACTTAAATCCTTTTTCAGCAAGACCATAAAACCCGAAAAGGGAGATAAAAAGTTGCACGTGGCAAGTTGGTACAACAATGCATGTAAACAAGCCAGTGAAAATCTGAGCGTGGAACTTAGGATAAAGAATCCCTGTAAAGTAAGAGAGGCAAGGGATATATATAGATGCGCACAGAGAGCTGCTAAAAGACAGTGGGACGAGGATAGATGGCGGGATTCGAAATCAGCATGTACTGCAAAAGACGCCAAGCGATTTTGGAACATCATAAAATGGGACAGGGGAGGTATAGCAAAACCACCAGAAAACAATGTTGCTAAATCCCAGTGGTTGGGTTTTTTAAAACCACAATATGCTTGTAGCTTGGCAGAGACAGAGGGGTATATTATCAAGGGGTTTATCTCCGCTTTTTTGGCTTTAAAAGCCAAGAAAGCGGAGATAAAATTATCTCCCTATTACCAAGCTGTCGCTAACACCAGTTAGTGACAGCTAATAGGAGATAGCGGCCATCTTGGGCCCCGCTTTGCATGTCAGTGATATTTATCACTAATGACATGCAAAGTGGGCGTGCCAAGATGTTAGCAACTGGAAACAGTCGCTAACATCGCTATCTCCTATTACCAACTTTTGGAGATATTCGCGCTAAGCGCGAATATCTCCAAAAGCTAACACCTGCCCTGAGCAGTTCTTCACCATGTTATCCAATGGGAGGTGGATAACATGGCTAAGAGCATTTGCCCAATAATGCATGAATATCGCTGACTTTTCAGCGATATTCATGCATTGCGGCCGTTTTTTATCGCATTTGCGATAAACCTTGCTAATAGCAAGGTTTATCTGCGATAAAAATCGCCGATGTGCGGCGATAATTTTTGTCTGTAAACAAGTTAGAGACAAAAATTATCGCTAGTTGTTGGTAATATACCCCAGAGATCCCCCCACCACCCACCATTTATTAGTCAGCTCTTTACCTTAAAGGATGTGAGCACAGCATTAGACTGCGTGGCTAATGGTAAAGCCCCTGGTATGGACGGTATCCCTGCTGACGTCTTTTTAAGTGATAGGCTGTCATAATGCGAGTACTTTTTACTTCTAGTTAATGCAGTGGCTATGGGTGCTCCGATCCCTTTCTTGTTAAAAGGAGCTGAAATAATTCTGGTTCACAAGAAGGGTGATAAATCGCTCACAAGTAACTATAGACCTATCAGTCTAATAGACTCAGCTCAAAAACGTATTGGTCGATTAGTTAAAAAAAAGAAGTACAAATATGGGTAGAGGAACATAACATTTTATCCCCATTTCAAGCCGGTTTTCGTCCCAGCACTAGTTCCGTTGATCAAGTCTTTTATTTTATTGTACTTTATTGGAGGAATGTTGTTTTAACTAAAGGGACACTATGCCGTATTTGTAGACCTGAAATCAGCATTTGATTTAATCCCCCGCTCCAAACTGTGGAAAGTCTTGGCGGATTTAGGGATGTCCCCCGAGCTATTGACTCTTGTCGTCCGCCTACATGAGAACAACTTTGCCAGAATTAGATGGGGGGCACACGGTGAGGTCACTGACGCATTCCCTGTCAAGCGAGGTGTTCGACAGGGATGTGTCTTGGCACCCACACTGTTTTCACTATACATAAATGGTATAGTGGACCACCTATGCAGTTCCCCTACAGATGTCCCTGTTCTGGCGGGGATCCGAGTACCTGTCCTCATGTTCGCGGACAACACGCTGATTATTTCGCGGACTCCGAGTGGGCTGCAGAAGGCTGTTAATGCATTTGGGGAATTTTGTCAATCACGTGGGCTTGAGATTAACACCTCAAAAACCAAGTTCATATCCCTGAACCAGCGGAAAATATTTAAAGGCAAAGTTATACTAAATGATACCCCCCTAGAGGAAGTAGAGGCCTTTACTTATCTATGTATTTTACTTCAGATTAATATGGGTTGGAAAGGCCACTCAGATATAGCTATTATTGAAATTCCACCAACTCACTGGACCCCTATCCTCCAAACATAAATCTTATTTTACAAAGCCTATTACACCAGATTTGGAGATTTATCATACAAAAGTATTAAGTGCTATTTTGTATGGTTCAGAGCTCCGGGGATTTTCAAACTTGTCCCAACTGGCAACATCAGAGAGAAAATTTCTACGTAGTTTGGTTGGCGTTCCCCAAAGCACTCCTACTGTTCCGTTGTTTCTTGATCTAGGTAGGAAAAACGTGGTGGATATAGCGAGACTACGGCCACTATTATACTGGAGACGTATCTGCACTACCCCAGAATTGTAACATTATGCTATAGCATTGAGGGAAGTGATCAAGATGGATAGCTTTCATACTATCCGTTGGCTCAAGGAGCTAAGGTCACTATTAGAAGATCTGGAATTCATCCACTTATGGGAAGAATCTGACATGTCAACTTTTCCATCTAAAAAGTAACTCAAAGAGAAATACTGGGAAATGGTCTGGGCAAAAGTTCAGAGAGGTAGAACTAGTACTAACTTAACAGATCCCTTCCTAGATTATAAATCACGTCCCCTTTACGAGGCATACTGGGACAATATAGAAAGCCCGCATGACCGTAAATTGTACTTTCAATTTAGGGTCCGGACACTTTCTGTAAAAGCTTTTACCTCTAAATGGACATCATTAAGAGATGATAAATGCCAGAACTGTCTAAATGTGGTTGAGTCCATAGCACATGTACTTTTTGTATGTCCCCTCTATGTAGCACCTCGTCGCAAATGGTTAAAACCCATTTGCTTAAATCTGGGAACCCAGAGGCATATAGAAGCCTTGAGAATACTAGAGTCAGACTGCTCCCCTTGTATAGCGGTTGCAGTTGCGAAATTCCTAAAGTGGGCTTGGATTATACGCACTCGCACTTTTCAGCCACACGATGTTAGTTAGTAAATTACCTGGTGTTCCCAAAAAAGGAAAAATTATGGCTTTAAATATTGTAGTAATTTTTAACTGGCAAAATTTGCTTTTTAGACAATTGTATTAGAAAACGACAGTATCATTGAATTTAATAACTTTTTAATTATGTATGGTCATGTCTTATTTATAGTGTATTGTATAGTGATGTATTGTATGTTGCTTTTATGACAACCTGTCGAATAAAGCTTTTCAAATTTGAGTTAAAATAAAAAACAATGCCTAGCTCTTGGCGGACCCATATAGTTAAACCATCTGAGGGCCGACCTTTTGCCCCTTTCACTACCGGAACATGGTAATTTAAGAAACCTGCACAGTGTTGTGGTGTCAAGAGCCACTTTTCTTGAAAACAACATATGTCAAAACAATCAATAAAAGCAAACCATTCCGGAGATGTAAGTTTTAAACTCATTCCTGCGATATTCCATGATATCAATGTGTCCCTTTTAGAAGCATAATAAATAAATGATGGTTCCTTTGGGCTGGCACGCTATTTTGGATGAAGCCCAATATTGTCTATTCAATTAGAAATCATTAATAAGTAGCTACCCCTGGAGATTATTAGGGCATCAGTTCTAACTGAATGGAATTCAGGCTCACCTGACAGTCAATCATTGCATTCTAATGTATAACTTCCTATCCGACCAGCGACCAGCTGCTCATGGTGGTTGCTAGGCTGGCTAACAGGCAGAAGCTGCCTAAACTGAATAGATGAAATATCAGGGATATTTTCGGCCAACTCCTCCTTCTGAAATATTAATTCAATACAGTCTAAAGAATTAGTGGAGGAGATAAGCCTATGCGCCTTTGTGATGTCTTCCCTGATCACAGAACGACAACCCCTTACATGCCGTATCCAGTGTATAGCCTTCTTGGTTAGCGAATCTACCCTTTCTGTTTTGTTGGATTCCAACTTTGGGAACATTCACCATATATATTCTATGAGTATTTTGTGTCTTGACAATATTCTGCCCCCCCTCCCTTCTTGGGGAATATAATGCTTGTTTTTAGATGTGCAATGGATGCCGTCTTAGTGTATCTGTACTTCGAGACCCAGGAGTACTTATAATACTAGGAGGTGCATTATTTGCAATAGAGATCACTGATGAAAGTTTTTTCTGCTTAATCACCTCATTAAACGATGGTGTAACTTTACTCTGTGCATCGCTAATTCGAGGGGCAGATGATTTTTCCTGAGCAAAGGGTTGGCTGAGTGGAGAATGATTGGTAGCACTACGTGCTGCACAATCTGTGTATGAAGACCCTCCTTGCGACAGAAGCCTAACCATAGTTGTTAGATGCTCGATCATTACCCTAATGAACCCTATTTCGGTCTGAAGCGAGTGGACCACAAGGATTACATCCTACGTAACTGGTGTATGATTTGCAACCTGCTCTATAGTACTGTCTAATGGCTGTTCTGGTACCTCAGTGCTTTCCTCCCGCTGAAGGTTTGACAGTGTAGCATTTCTATTTGTGCAAGTTACTGTGGGATCAATGATTTGAGAATGACTACCATCTATTTCAGAAGGACTTGGAGTGCGAGCAATAGATTCTGCCATCCTTATAAGATTCGAATGTTTCTCATCTCCATTGACTCTTGGTCCCTTTTTTTGCTGAAAGAACATAGCAGGAATAACAGAGCGGTTATTTGGGCTTCCCCTTGTAGAAGGTGCTGTGCTGGTGGGGAACTTATCTGTGTCCAAATGCAAATTTGGCTCACCTACCAGTAAATCGTCACATTCCTCAGTTAGTGGATCTATACGATACAATACACAATTACTGTCAGAGTGCTTAGTTGCCTTCCCAATCTTTCTCCCATTGCGAGTTTTGCCAACGTTGCCACCTTCCCCCAACCCTCTTCCATAGTCTTTCTTTTCTCCATGTCTGTGGTATAGTAAAAGTTCTCCAAAAAACTTCACAGGTTTGCTCTGCTGGACTGAGAACAGCACTGCATGCAAGTTGGGGAATCAATCAAACAGCCTCTAGAGCCAGTAAGGGGTTGTTGTAGTAGTCCAGCTCTGTAGCAAACGAAAGGGGGGGTGGCCCTGCCCTGCATCTTCCTGGCAGTGACAGGCAAGGAAGGGCACGGCCGGGCGCGGCCCACGCTGTGAGGAGTGGCTGCGCTTTAAGCGCGATGGCAGACGCCTCCCCCTCAGAAGCGGCAGCTGAGGATGGCGCGCTGCTCCCTGGGACTTGGAGTCCCCTCCACAGATAGACAGCACCGGTGAGAACAGGGGCATATGGCGTTTTCTGATAGATGTAAGCCCTGTAGGCAAGGGGGCTCTGAGGAAAGGAGAAAAAGTGAATAAAGATGGTGTTTCAGTGCGCACAATTTAATTTGTTTTATTTATTTATTTAGGGGCATATTCTCAAGGATTCATTGCCGAGTTCTTAGCACTTTATCACAGCCAAACTGGCGATAAATGTACCGCCCCATTCACAAGCTAGTGTAAACAGCCCATAACACCAGTTTACCTGCGAGAGCAGATGCAAAAAACATTGCCACAGATGACCCCGGCAACTATCTCTAATGAGATGCAGAGTGGCGTTCCCATGCAAAAAGCAGCAACAACACCACTCCGCAACATTCTCAGCGACCAGCCAGTTTGGCATTAAGATCACAAAACAGGTGTTAAGGCGTGTTAGCAGAAAAAAATGAACACCTGCTCTGACCTGGTTTTATGTCAGGCTACAACCTGCATCACAAAGGGGAGCCCAGCCCAGAGCCCCACCTGAAGAACAACAGATGCCATGGAGCCACTGATTATGCAGCACTGAGCCCCAAGAGGGCCACAACACCCACCGCCACCACCTACAGGACACCCCCCATGCCCCCTGGGCACCCCACCTCCCCCCGGGCAGAGGCATGTCACATCAACTTCACAAAATCATGTACAAAAAATGTTGCCTGATGTTGCACAATCACAACAGGTAACATGCATGTGTCATCACAAAAATGAGCATCACACATTCACCTTCGAATTACCAAACGGAAGTTTATTCAAAAAAACTCAAAAGAACATTAATGAAGACTCATGGTGGGTCTCCAAGGCACAATCGATAGGTCACAGCATGCAAGACAAAAATCCAGATAAGAAGGTGTGTCATGCGCCCATCAAAGGACATAGAGAGAGCAAAGGAGAGAGAGAGAGATACAGAGAGAGAAAGAGTGGGAGACCGAGAGTAAGATGGAAAGAGAGGGAGGGAGAGGAAGATGGAATGAGAGGGAGAGAGAGAAGAAGACAGAAAGAGAGGGAGGGAGAGAAAGAAGGAAACAGAGGGAGGGAGAGGAGGATGGAAAGAGAGAGAAAGAAAGAGAGAGACAGAGAAAAGAATAGGGGGACAGGGAGAGAGAGTGCCGACACTGCACACCCAGGCCTCACTGCTCAACCACGTGATGATATGTACTGCAGTTCACCAGGTTCCTCATCTGACACAAATCCTTCATCTGAAACAGAGTCCAGATACATGAATGGCAAAGTACATACAATTGCACATGCCATAATCGCCTGTCCGCCCCGCGCACCCAGGCAGCTGCACCCCAGCCCCTCCTGCCGTCCAGGGTTGCATGCCCGCCCCTGTGCACCCAGGCCTCACTGCTCACCTTCCGCCACCTGCGTGTCGCAAAGAGGGCCCACCACGTGCCGGTGCAAGCCCCATGCCACGAGCCCATGGACATGGCACCATCCACATCATGCAGCCCCGCTCTGTGAGCCACCAGGTCTCACACTTGATTCTGGGTCATGATTTCACCATGGCAGAGGACATACCAGTGCACATGGCATCATCACTGGCTGTACACCCGCTCAGCCCTTGAGGTGCCACTAACTCTGTGACCCGCGAGGCCTTGCCACGTACCGGTAGGCCAGCACTGCCCGTTGCTCAGGCCTACACTGTAGTCCAGCAGGGCACACAACGATCATCACTAGTCCGGACTGCTAGGACGGGGCATCATCGCAGGCTGCACACCCACTCAGCACTTAAGGTGACCCTACCTCAGTGCACCTAAAGTCACCATCCTATGGTATTGTATTGTATTGTAGTGAGTTTTTGTATAGCGCTACTATCACCCTACGGGTATCCTGGCGCTCAGACAATCAAGGAACAACTGTACCTACGGCTCAGGTGGTGATGACAGATTGTTTAACTTCTGGGATACAATAGGGTTTTCAAACCCTTTCTAAAATCCAGCAAGGAGTCAGCTAACCTAAGATTCAATGGCAGTTCATTCCATAACTGTGCAGCTGTTACACTGAAAGCTCTGCCCCCATTCCAGATCGTTTAAATCTGGGAATAGATATTAAGCCTGTGTTAGCAGACCGTAAGTGTCTGCGAGGCTCATACCACTTATGGTGGTGCGCCTGTGCTGGCCGCAGTGTATCCAGTGCCACCAAGTCTGTGCCCCGCAAGTCATGGACCCTCTTGATTGAGTATCGTGGTGCGGATTACATCATGTCACCTTCGGCCCTGGGGAATGTGATTTTGCAGGGCCCTAGGCCCGGATGCCTAGATTAACACCACATGGATACACCCAGATAGGGAGTGGAAATGGCATCGAGCATGTGCGCCCGGCCCTTTTTATTGGCAGGGTCACATGTCCTGTGAAGCTTGTGCTAGATGGGAGTGGTGTGGGTGTAAACCACCTGTGAGGGAATGGCTGTGGCATGCTGACAAATAGACCTGTGATCTGCAGATTACTACAAGGAAGACCTGGGGCATGTATCGTTGTCGTCCCCCCGTAAGCGGAGTGGGCTCGCCTGCCGTATTCCAGTCCAGCGTAAGGGTTTGAACAGTAACCCCGTCGCTCTGGGCGTGGTTCCGTTCTGGGCTTGACAAGGAAGTAACTAATGTGTGTGTCCCTGTTGTCGCGTCGGCGCCACCAGGACCACATTCGGAAATGTGTCACACTGTGACCCAAGTCCAACGAATTGAGCAACATGGATGTAAGGGGGAATCACTGACCCTACATTCATCCATACTTCCACACTTGAAAGATCATAGGCAGGACACTTCTGTGTGAATATGAATGTTTAATGCACATTCAGTGGAGTGTTGCAGCTAGAACAGTACAGGGCCATGAAAACCCAACTTTACAATGTTGGCCCGTGGAGGGCCAGCCAGAATCCTTCAGGGAATGACAAGTCCAAAGGAAGAGGAACAGTTCAGTCCGCAGTCTGATTGCTGTGTCATTGGCAATCAAACAGAATACAGCAGTCCATGTTGAGGTCCAAGGAGAGTGTCACAGAGTGTATCGGGGGACAGTGAAAGGTGATGTTGCCAAGCAGAACCAAGCAGAAACAGGCCATATGGTGGAGATGAATGCTACAGTTTTCATCTTACCAGTAAAGCGGTTTCATCTGCATCTTCGTCCTCTGCTGTTTCATGTGTCTCACGTGTGGGTGGTGGTGTTCTGTCTCAAGCACTGTGTGGCAGTGATACCTCAGGGGCAGGAGGTGGAATGTCTGCCACACTGTGTGGCACTGGCATTTCAGGGGGCCGAGATGTGGATGTAGTGGTAGCAGCAGTATGCATCAGCGCCAGAACTTGTGGCAGCAATGCCATGAGGATGGTCCAGATGTCATTGCGAAACCCAGCTACTTCTCGCTGGTGTGAAGCCATGGCAGCTGCTCTTTCCGCCTTCGACCACTCCATGGTCTCCATTAACCTCTGCATGTGTCACAATTCCCGGGAGACATCGCTAGAGCCACTCTGACTGGACAGTTGTTCTAGTCTCTGAGTCAGGGCTCCAGCGATGTCAGCCATGGTCCATTGGAGATCATGGAGTGGACTGTGGGTGTCCGCTAGAGGTCCCTGATGGGACTTATACACCCAAGTATGGCATCTAGTTCGGCTGCCATGCGGTCGAATCCCGCCCGCACCAGTTCAGCGAGATTCTCCTGGCACCCCAACACACAATTTCCCTGCTACCTTACCCGATTTAGATCTTAGAAAGAGTAGTGAGTAAATGTCTTTCAAAATTTGCAGAGGATAATGATCTGCTGGATGAAGTCCAATTTGGGTTTTGCCCAGGACATGGCACTGAGACTGCCTTGGTGGCAGTCTTGGATGACATGAGAATGTAGGCTGACAGTGGTCAAGCAGCCATTTTAGTGCTGCTTGACATGTCAGTCACATTCGATATGGTCAATCACCAGATTCTGATTAAGAGATTGGAGGAGATGGGGGTTGTGGGCAGGCAGCAGGCAGTGACCTTGACGCCATTTACATCTCAGAATAGATGTGTCAAGCATGGGCACGGCGATTAGCCCAATCCTTTTTAATCTTTATCTTTGCCCACTTATCTCACTTAAAAAATCCTTTGGCATTGATGTCATAAATTACTCGGACGACACTCAGCTCATCTTCTCTTTTGAGGGCAATAAAGCAGTTCCTCTGGAGATATTTCATAGCTGTATGCGAAAAACAGCGGACTTGCTGAGAGATAATTCATTACAATTCAATGGGGACAATACGGAAGTACTCTGCTGTGCTGCAGGTACAACCCCTCGACTTCTCCCAGTAGATTTCTGGACAGTTTCTGCTAACAATCCTCCACTGCCCTTTAAGACAGTGCGTAATCTAGGAGTGCTAATAGACAGTAATCTACAACTGGACTCTCAAGTAAATAAAACTGTGAACACCTGTTTATCTTTGCTTCGAGCCCTTCGAAAAATACTCCAGTTTTTACCTGCTTCAGCTAGACCCCAAGTGGTAAGGAGTATTATGCTGAGCAGAGTAGAATACTGCAATGCACTTCTTCTGGGTGCCCCAGCCTCCCTGATAAAAAAAATTGCAAAGGGTAGAGACTATGGCGGCTAAGCTTAAGTTAAATCGATCACGCAGAGCCTCCGCTTCACCTGCCCTAAAAGATATACATTGACTGCCCATTGCGCAAAAAGTCCAATTTAAGGCACTCTGTATCGTTTATAGGGCAAAACATTAAACAGGGCCTAAGCTGTTACAGAGGAAATTCTTATGGTATTCTCCTGCTAAACGCCTGCGTTCCTCTTTTGCCAGCTTGGTTTGTATCCCTCATGTCAATAAAGTCCGACTGGGTGGCAGATTATTTAGCTTTAAAGCATCCAGACTCTGGAATGCACTGGCTCTTGAGCTTAGACAAATGAGCACTCTGTCACAGTTTAGGAAGGAATTGAAAGCCAGACTGTTTCCGAGAGACTAAATCTGTATTTAACTCTGATTAGATACACACAGTGGTTTATTGGTAATCTAAGCGCCAGGATACCCATTGGGTGGCAGCTGCGCTATACAAGTATTCCTTACATTACATTACACACAAGGTCATGTGTTCTTTGTGGGGGTCTTGGGAGGCAACTGTGGTGTTGGGTGCTGCCTGCAGTGTGGTCTGTGCAGGGGGGGTCTACTCATAGCAGCCGGGCTGTCCTGCTCCTGGAGGTGGGCTGTAGAGGCTCTCCACGAGCTGTTGGAGGGCATCGGAGTCGGAGTTGGAAGGATCTGCCTATTTGATGGAGGACAGTGGATATTTCGACAAAATAATGGATGTGTGTTTATACTTGTACATTATCAACTCACATTTTCCTGAAATGCCAAATATGATTGGCCAGTTCCTACAAACAAGCAGCACCAGTTGTTTCCTGTGTTCTGTTGTAGACGTGTTGCGGTTTGTACCACATTGTTGTCAATGTTGATGTGCGCTGCATGTCATGTGTGTGTGTGCTGCATTTCGGGGGAGTCGCCCCTGCAGCTCTGATTTTGCTGCTCCTTATCCCATTCATGTGGTGTGCCTTTGACTTCTGTGCTGATGCAGTGTTGAGATGTTGTATACTTGGGTACATT
This sequence comes from Lissotriton helveticus, assembly GCF_964261635.1. Lineage (NCBI taxonomy): Eukaryota > Metazoa > Chordata > Amphibia > Caudata > Salamandridae > Lissotriton > Lissotriton helveticus. The sequence continues at coordinate 1,759,205,169 of NC_136065.1, forward strand.
GGTCTCTTGGTGGGAGTTGGGGGCTGGTGCATGGTTTGTCTGCAGATGTGCTCTACTTAATTGTACTTGTGTACCATTGTGCCCATCTCCCCCTGTCCCCCCAGTCTGTGGTCGTTACTCAACCTGGTGCTGTTGTGTCCGGTCATGTTGAGCTGGGTCCAGTCCCCCAACTCCTGCCACTGTCTCCACACTGATGACTGTGGACACCATTTCCTCCATCTCGTCCAGCTCCTCCTGTGGCGCAGGACTCTCACCTCCAGTCTGCATTGCTGCCTTCCAGTTGTTGGTGAGTTTCAGCTTGGTTTTCCGCATGACATCATTCCAGCGCCTCTTGACCTCTTCCATTGTCCTCTTCAGCACTCCGACTGCATTCGTCTTGTCCACGATGGACTGCCATAGTCCATTTTGTGTTGCCAATGACACAGTGGAGGTGACAAACAGTTGTTGATTGTGTTCTACCACCAGCATTATCAGGATCCTCTTTTCATGTGGACTGAACCGCTTCTTCCTACTCTTCTTCTCCTTGGTCTTCCCTGACCCTGGGGTCAGTGTGTGGTCCTCTGGAGGGCTTGTGGGGTTCTGATCGTCCTCCGTACTTGCTCCGGCAACATCCATTGTGCTTCGCTGTTGTTTGGCATTTGTTTGTCTGTTTTTTTTTCTACTTTTATGGTGATTTCTCCCTCCTGACGTGTGTGGATTGCTGTTTTTTGCAGATTTTTGTATTGCGATTGACCTCATCGCAAGTTTTTTTGCGTTCGTGTTTTGCAATTTTGCGCCACCGCGTTGGATTTATCACAGACATTTGGCGCATTATCCTGTGCCTATTGCATGGTACCGCCATGTTGTGAATGCTACGTTAAAACAGCATTATTTTCTTGCGATAGACTGCGATAAGGAGAGTTGCGTTAATCTAATTTTGTGATAATTATCACACGTTCTTGATTTGATTTGATTTGGGATTTATAAAGCGCACGATTGCCCATGGGCGTCTTGGCGCTATGTGACATAGTAGACCAGCTAGCTTCTGTTTGAGGTTAACAACTGTCAGTGAACAACCAAGTTTTTATCTCTTTTTTAAAAGAGAGCAAGGAGGGGCTGTTTTTGATAGACACTGGGAGCAAGTTCCAAATTCTGGCTGCATGCAGTCTGAAACTTCTCCCACCCCATCAAACCTGATTGAATCTAGGTACATGAATCATTTTCTGATGGCTGGATCTCAAGGATCTGGAGGGCTCATACCATTTCAAATGACTTTTCAGGAACTGACAGCCCGTTCCATGGAGTGCCTTGTATGTCAGACAGAGGGATTTGAATTTAACTCTTTTGCCAAATGGCAGCCAGTGAAGACCAGTTAATCTGTGCGCTACTGGTTCAAACTTTGGGATATCTAGACGTTGTAATGTTTCCAGTTGCTTGGCCTAAATACCTGCATAAAGTGCATTTCCAAAGTCCAACCTGGACAGCGCTGGTGCAGTAACCACTGTCTTGCGTGAATCGTGTGGAATGAAAGGTAGGAGTTTTCTAATTGTTTTGAGAATGTACCAGATGGAGGATGCTAGCTTGTCTGTTTGTGCCTCATATGTGAGCTTGTCATCCAGGAGGACTCCCAGGTTTCTGACTTTATTGACTGGGGCGGGACGTTGGCCCAGGTTATCCGGCCACCATTCCTGAGACCATGCTTGCATGTCAGTCCCCATCAGCATGACTTCACTTTTATTTCCATTTAATTTCAAGCAGTTGCCCTGCATCCATTGAGAAATGTGTTGCATGCATTTCTTAAATTTCTCTGCCGTCTCTTTAATGTTATTCGAGATAGACACCACGATTTGTGTATCGTCAGCGTAAGAGACTGGGGTGAAGCCGTAGTTCCTTATTATTGCCGCCAGGGGTGCCACATTTAGATTGAATAAAGTGGAACTTAGTGACGACCCCTATGGAACACCGCATGGGGAGCTGAAAGGTTTGGATTTTGCCTCTCCCTGTTCCACCGTGAACGTCATATTTGACAGGTGGGAGGCTATTAGAGTTTGAGCAGACTCATGCACTCCTGCATCTCTGAGGCGGCAGAGTAGGATATCGTGGTTTACCATGTCAAAAGCCGCCGAGAGATCTAATAAAATCAAGGCGGCCTTCCCCCCGGCATCCAGTATATACCTAAGTTCCTCTGTGGCCATCAACAGGGCTGTTTCGGTTCCATGCCCTTCTCGAAAGACAAATTGTGAATGGTCTAGCGAATTGTTCTCGTTGAGAAATTGGGACAGCTGCCTGTTCAGTAATTTCTCCAGAACTTTCACCATAAAAGGTATTCTTGCTATGGGTCTGTAATTGCCCGGTTCTTGTGGGTCTAGAGTGGACTTTTAGTAGTGGGAGAACAGATGATGTTTTCCAAGTCTCCGGGGAGTGGTTAGTTTTAATTATTTCTTTGAAAAGCAGTACTAATTGTTCACTCAATAGTTCCGGAAAAAAGGTGCATTATCTTGGATGGACATGGATCAGAGGTGCCTCCTGACTTTGTTTGCATAACAACCTGAAGAATCTGATCGGTGGAAGGAGGGTAATTTTGGAAGGGGTGTCCAATTGTCTGAGATATAAGGTGGTCATTCATTTCCCTGTTCATGCATGTAGTTTTGAAGGACTCATAGACACTGCCTACTTTGTCTACGAAGAACTGGCCCAGAATATCCCACTTAGTTACTTAACTTCCTTCGCCCATATGCCGGAGTTTACAACCCCCCGTCCTGCCCCTCCTCCACCCCGCCCTACCGCCCTGCAGCACTTCCTCAAGGAGCCGCCAATGCTCGCACTGGCACAGTACTACCAGTTATTCACATTTTCCCAATAGCCCAACTTCTGTCTGGGGCTTCATAATTTTTGTAACTAACTTGCATGTACTCACCCACTCATGCACTCACTCTTTCACCCACAAATTCCCTTACTTATCTTATAATTCTCACCCACATATTCAGTTGTTGACCTATTCACATAATCATCCACTCACCTACCCGCATAAACATAAACTTGCAAAACACTTTCACTTCTTAAGGTAGCCAGGCCTTTTCATTTGCAAGTGTTAACTTGGTACATCAGAGTGCTTGTTGGGTAACCCAACCTCACGTCCCACCCAAACCACTAATATATTTCGCTACCTGCCTGTCTGATGGTAACTACTGTAGCCTGTATCTGAAAGCTTCCTGCACTGGGAAGCAGTAAGCAGACTGCTGCTAATAGTGGCCGGTGTGGCATATTTTCCTGAAGCAGTGTGATGGAGATGAAAGAGGGCGAGCAGTGTTTTAGGTTCTTACTGAACATGATTGGTAACCGAGAGAGATGTGTGCCTCAGTGGAGCCCCCAGTGCATCAATGAGGGTGAGTGTACTGACGACTGAGCTATATGTTTAATTTTACCATTCATCTCACTAGACTTGGGTAAACAAGGGTACCATTAAATAGAGTACAGCAGAGAGACAAGGTGACGCGTCCCTTTAAAACGGAGTTGAGTTACATAATATTGAACTCCTAGACCAGCCGGTTCATTCTAATCACATTTGACATTTTTAGGTCGATACAAACTGAGGTGAGACAGTCAATAATTATGTATTTGAAAGAGCATTTTTCCTATGACGTTTGCCAGAATTGGACACATTATGTGCAAACATGGTGTACATCAGTCTGTCAGGCTGATAGGTGAATTAGTGACTCCACCACATGTCTTATTCCATAATATTGATCCAGCGGTAAACCAACCTCAGCTACCCTAATACCTCATACTTACCTTGGGCCCATAAACACACGCACATCTACCCAGGCCAATTTAATCCACTGGGGTCAATTTTATAATTGTCCGTTTGAGATTTAGTTATCTAATACTTCTAAATAAATCTTTCACAGATTAAGAAGTTCTTTTCCTCTGGTCAATGGACCATTAGTTGAACTAGTTGATGGTGAAATGACATGAAATAAAATCTACCTCTTTACAATGGAAATAACCACAGACTTGGGAAAAATGTTAAATGTTTATCTAATGAAATTCATGTGAGCCAAAAATCAAAGTACACAACAGTCTCCATCAGCCATGGAAGGAAAATGTCTAAATTAATAAGAATTTCAATGGTGGTACTTCTGCAATAGGATTCTTCTTCGGCTTTCGCTCGATACTCCGACAGCATCCGGAGCTCTGCAGCATTATGGTCTCTCTGTTCTGTCTAATTATCTAAACTACCTCAATTATACTCTTCTAATGCCATGTACCACCCCTAAATGTTTCAATCTTGTAGAATTCCTAATTCTGGTTAGCCAGGCAAAAGGGATGATCATCACACCATGTCAGGTTTTAGATGATTTTCATTACTTCATTGTCTAATGATCCCTCCCCTTAATCTTTATACAAAAATCTTTATTCCCACTCATATTCACAATTTTAATCATCACAAAGTATGCATTTGGTATTATTCTCTTCCTTTTCACAGGACATCAAGATGGTTAGTTGCTGTTTCTTTACTTGGATGCATTCAACTGCACATGGGAAAAGGGTCACATGAGATATCGGCCACGGTCTCTCTCAGGAGGCTCGAAATGAACTAATAAGAAAAGTCAAGAAAATGTAGATTAGTTTCAAAATAAAATAATTTCCCTTTATACCACCTATCTCTACTCTTATACCATTTACTTATAAATGCTCTCCCCGTATTAGCAATTAGTAAATGTGTCATTTAGTTTCAGCAAAGCAGATGCTTAGCATGTGAGCTCTCAAGCGGCCATTTTGGATGTGTCCTCGGATGTGCAGCAGATTACCTCCAAGCAAAAGCACGTCATCACTACGTAGACGTAGTTAACGCATGCGGAATGCAATTTCCTGCGTTAGCGCCCATTTTAGATTTCACTAAGGTTACTTGTTAATAAGACTCGTACGCAAGCTTCTTTTATTCTTGATATTTGAAATGTGGTGCGCATTAGTTACACAACACATTATTTACTATGATGTTATGTTACTCTGAGAGGATTGACTTTGAGCAAGTCTCTTTTCTATGAATCCTTGCTCCATCAATATTCATATACTATGCACCACAGTATGGAAATCTCATTGTGAATTGAAAATGCTGTTATTCAGGCAAACGTGATCAGTGGATATTTTTAATGGCTGTAATTTATGGTGAGGTGGAGGACACCATTTTGTCCATAATTATCACAGCCGGGGTGCTCATTTTTTTGATTTGAGATGGATAAAATGCTGAGTCAGCCCTGCCAGGGTTCGCACAAAAGTCGTGCTCATTGCTTTACCTGGGACTTATATGTGCCTGAAGTCCTACCTGCTCTTGGTGGCTAGGGGACTCGAGCGAGTAGCAGATCACAAGCAAATAATTGTTTTGCTTCTGTGCTGTAAATACACTGACAGCTATCTTAGTTCCAGAATATTAGTCAAGAGCTCGCTCTTCCCCACATGACAACTATATCCCAAAACACAACAGTGTATGACAGCAGTATACTCACACATGACCAACTGGCGCAGAGATGAAGTTCTTGTTATGCATATCTCATTGTACATTGCTTCCTGTTCTAAGCCGATACATTCATAAAATGAGAAAATGTATATTACACTAAAACAAAACATGTATATATATATATCAGAAAATGTCATAATTACTGATTCTATGTATAAATAGTTGCACATACACCAGCTTTCAAAACTTTGAGAAATGTAAAACAAAATGTGTACCTCACCACAAGATAAATGGGCACATTAGACTATATAAATATTACTGCTTCTGTGCAAATATGGGTATTTATATAGAAGGATTTTCTTCAGCCAATACAACCTTAAGTATTATGTGCTTATGCATAAAATGAATCTCAGTATTTTTGATGTAAAAAACCTCCTCTCAACCTTTGTCCCACTATGAATCCCCTGATATCCTTCGCAAACATTTCCATTCTTTTTTAGCCATGTCACCCAATTAAGAGGCACACAGGACCACTACTTACAAAAAGAAATTCCTACTCCCATTTCGAATCCATTCGCATCATTGTATCCCCAATCTACACTCTATTAATCACACAAGAATTAAGAGCACAAACCAAACACAACTAATTCACAAAGTAAAGAAGCAATTACTAATCTACCGACTATTGCCTCTAATCTTGGGTTAAGGAACAGTGTGCAGTTCTCTGCGAAGTACTTCAATGCCTCATTAGTGGGAGTAAGTCCCACATAAATGCAAGGTACAATTACAAATTACAATTCTAGAACATATACGTGCAGTTAAACACAATTTACAGAAGTCCGGTGAGCTGTTCAACGGGAAGACTACACCTTTGGAGGAGAAACAGTCCTGTGAGGTCCTAGGTTTTGGTAAGTGAACACCGAACAATGGGCCATATGTACAAACACATTTACCCATAGACAAAGACTGAGTAAAACTCTTTGATACATCTGGCCCATGTTTGCTCATTCACTTTCCAAGTGTCTCGCACTTATATACTTTTCTACTGGCATGTGCATCGATGGATCTCGCTTCAAAGTGCTGAGACTCTCAGAGTGTCTCAGTGTGTGTATGGTCAGACCTCTCTAAGCCAAAGAAAAAATAGCTAAAAAGACAATACTTTTTACAATCAACCTTTTCTTGTGTAGCACGCATTCTGAGCTCATATATTTCATGACTTTCTCATATGTCGTTCTAGGTTCGTTGGCAGATATGAAAGCACCCTGAATAAATCTGGAGTGTATGCAATGGGAAGACTGTCATAGGTTAGGGTGTTCTCAAGGATGTGAATAGGATTTAGCACACCACAAACAGAGATAAGATCACCACTTCCCTGAGGAAGAAAAAACGTAAACACACTTTAAAAGATGCCAACAACAACATTAATGTTGGGCAGTGTTGCAAATAGCCCTCTCTGCTTGGTCACCCCAAAACATTTTACCTTCGTCTTCCACATTTTGCTGAATTCGTTTTAGTTTACTTTTTTGTTAGCCTGAACTCAGGATGGGCACTATACAATAAGGTTCCATGAAGCAACCACGACCATTTTTTTCATTCTTAGTTGCGGTTGCTTCTGTTGAAATGAAGTGAAATGAAAATAAAATGTATAAAGCGTGACAGTCACCCAGGGGTATCTAAACACTAAGCAGATACTGACAGGCTAGAAAAATCCAGAAGATGCCAGAATTATTTAGTAAAAAGCCACGTTTTTAGATTTTTCCTGAACGCAAGCAGATTTGTCTTAAATTTTAGTTCTGCCAGAAGTGAGTTCCACAGTCTCAGTGTGCATAAAATAAAGCCTCTCCCAGATCTTTCTTAGATCTTGGGAGTACCAAATTTCCACTTGTAAATGAGTGCATGGAGCATGCTGGGATGTATTATTGAAAATACTGTATAAAGTAGTCGGGGGTCAACAGCTTGTTTTGACCTGAAGGCAGTACAAAGTGCCTTAAACTGTACACGTTTATTCTATGGGGAGCCAGTGTAGTTGGATCAGTGCTTGAGAGGCAGATTTAAGCTTTGGAATGCCCAGCAGTAGCCCAGCTGTGGCATTCTGTTCCGTTTGTAACTTATGTAAAAAACACTTTTGAATGTTAATGAAAAGTGCATTACCATAATCTACTTTGGGCGAGGTAAGGGTCATGACTGCCCTCTTCTACAGGCTCGATGGAATGAAAGGTAGTACTTTCTTTAAAGTTTTCCGAATGAGGAAACACAAAGAAGTAATGTGATATATTTGTCCTTCAAAGAATAACTTAGTATCAATAATCACCCAAAGTTTTTTAGCTTTTTCCCTAGGGGTAGGCAAACTCCCCAGTTCCTGGGGCCACCAGTTGTTTGACCAGAAAGAAGGGTTGTTACCAAACAGCAGGACCTCAGTTTTTGAGGAGTTTATCTTCAAGCAATTGCTACTCATCCAGTTCCCGATATGAAGCATACAGTTGTGAAACTAAGCTGCCATGGGTCCGGGATTGTCAGTGACGGACACACCAATCTGCGTATTGTCCGCATAAGAAACTAAAGAGAAGTCAAAGGATGTAATTAAACCTGCAAGTGGGGTAAGATAAAGATTGAATAGAGTGGGGCTCAAAGATAAGCCCTGAGGGACCCCACAGAGTGCAATGAAAAGGCTGGTGAGGTAAAATCACCTAAAGAGACCGTCTGAATGCGGTCAGCCAGAAAGGAAGTCATAAACTTGAGTTTGTTATCTTTTATCCCAATTGATTCAAGGCGATCAATAAAAAGAGCGAGATTGACCGTATCAAAAGTGGCAGAAAGATCTATAAAGATCAAAGAGGCATTTACCCAACTATCTGTCGTCTGCCTGATTTCTTCTGTAGCTGTAATCAGCGGCAGTTTGGTACTGTGGTAACTTTGAAAACTGAACTGTGTGGAATCCAGACTCTTGGTTTTGTCTAGGAAGATGGTCAGTTCCTTATTGACTTTTTTTTCGACCAGTATGGTGGGAAAGGTAATCAAGTTATAGATCGAGAATTATTGGGGTCACTGTTGTCTAAGTTAGTCTTTTTAAATAATGGCATAATAGACCCTACCTTCCAGTCTTTCGGAAAAAATCCTGGTTCAAAAAGATTGTTAAATATGGCCATGAGGTGTGCGGGTATCACCGCTGGGACCAAAATAATTGTTCTGACTGGGCATGGGTCCTGTGGTGAACCCGATTTGGTCTGAATCAGTATCTTTTGCATCTGATCTACCATCAGAGGCCCAAAATGGGATAAAGTACTGATGTTGTGGGTTCCCTTTGGAGATCTACTGTTTAAATCAACAGTTTGGCCCATGTTTACAAAGAAATCATAGACAGACTTAACTTTGTCCTGGAAAAGGAGTGCTAATTTGTTGCAGAAATGTTGATTAATATTTGGGTTCCTAGGGTCTGGAAGTTTTTAAAGTTTTTAACTGTAGTGAATAGTTCCTTGAAGGAATTCATAGCTCCTTCTATTTTTGCCATGAAATAGTTATTTTTCGCATCTTTTTGTAAGTCTGCAAATTGGTTATGTATATTTCTTTTTCTACCGATTTATACTGAAATCTCCATATATGTTGTGATCTCCTACATTCCTGTTTTTTCCATCTAAGATTGTCATTAAACCAGGTTTCAGAATGATTAGTCATATGGCTATAAAAAATTTTTGCTGGTGCTAAATGGATCAGAGATAAGTCCAGTCATTGATGGTTATTACGAACAGCTGTGTCCAGATTAGAGGACACCAATGGAGTTGATTGGATAAGGGAAGCATTGAGCTCACCAGCGTCTATAGCACACCATGAGCGCCGAGTAATAATCACCATTTGTTGGCGGAGTTTTTCTGCCTTGGGTAGCCCATTTATCTCAAACAGGATTGCCTTGTGGTCAGACTGAGTCGAAGAGAGAGAGGTTTCCCAGTGGAGCTGTTGATTATCTGTAAAAATGCCATCCAGAAGATGACCAACTTTGTTTGAGGAGCCATGAACGATTTGTGTTAGACCTGCACCAGCCATATGATCCAGTAAATTTATTAAGTCTGGATCAAACGAGTTCTCCATATGGAAATTAAAATCGCCTAGAATGGTAAAATCTATGGCATCCACTTTTTGCTCTATAAGACTGCCAACCGATTGGGTGAACGCTGTTCTAGACCCGGGTGGTCGATAAATAAGAAGTCCATTAAAAGAATAGTGACTACTAAGTTAAATTTTTAAATGTATGGGATCACAAAGTGGTTCATTAGGAAGAATTTTAAAAATGGTTTTGAAATGATCTCTAAATATGATTGCGGGGCCTCCACCCATTTTTAATGGTCGGTCGTGTCTAAATATCCTGAAACCTACTGGTAGAGCTGATAGTAGATCGGGGGCAGATCTTAAATCTGCCTAGGTTTCAGTATTAAAAGCCAGGTCAATATTCTGGCTTTCCATAAAGACCATAAAATCTAGTGTATCTTTAACAAGCGATCTGGCATTAATAAGTGTACAGCTATATCTAGTTTTAGATTGTTTTGGTGATACCTCTAATGGTTTGGTAGCAGTGCAGGACATACAATCAAGATTAGTGAGAGTGAAATCACAGATCGGGCATTCCCGATTGTTATTGCAGCTATAAGGGTCTAGCTGAGGACCAATACAGGGCTCCCATAAGGAACAGATAGATAACAGGGTATCTTTTAAATAGGTAATAGGAACCTTAGTTTTGAACTCCAAACTGGCTGGGGGGGCTGGCGCTGAGCGCGGTCAGAGCACTGATGGCGCAGAAGGGTTTGCCTTTGGTGCGCCAGTGGCGTGCCTACAGTGCGCATGGACCAGCGTCTGTTTAAGAGCCCCAGGACCGAAAGTGCAGGAGTATCATCGGCCCAAAATGGCAGCCAGCAAAGGAAAAAAGAAAAATGGAGAAATAATTCTCTCCTCACAAACGGGAGACTGGTGGCGGACCAGAGAGCCAAGCAGAAATGCGGAAGGTGAGGTGTTCCCAAACTATAGTGGGAGTGAGGTGTCAAGAAATAGCAATCGGCTCCCCCCCTAAAAATATTAAAGATTAAAAATGTACACACTAATGAGAAGAGCTGGTAGGAAGTAAGCAATTTGGTTAGGTAAACTAACTACATTTTTACTAGGAATAGTCAAAACACCTGCTTGTACACGTGCTTTTCCCCAAGGTAAATGTGAAGCACATGAACCAGATTGCACAGGGAAAAAGTTATGGGGGAAAGTAATAGATGCCTGACATGACACCACTTGAGATCTCGGCTCTCAGGCTTGGTGTGCATGTTTTACCTGTTAGTCTGTGTGCTCCACTGAATCACTCTGTTTAGTAGCACATTCAACTTAAGGTGGAAATATTTAGGAAGATCAACACTTTCAGCCTTGATTCACTGGGAAAAAAACCAAAAGTAATTCTTCAGAAATTCTGAATGGGAAGATGTACAATTGTAAGAATAATTTCCCAAGGACCTGAAATGCTGCTTTTTTCACTAGCACACGCATATAAACAAATATATCGTGCCTGTTAGTCTGTCAAGCAGCAACTACAATCCTAGTCATGGTAAGAATCAAGCAAACCATAAATTAACCTGTGCTCAATCTCTGGTAGCTTGGCACAGAGCAGTCAGGCTTAACTTAGAGGCACTGTGCAAGGCTTCAAACAGCAAAACAGTGAAAACACCACACATAATGATTCCATACTAGCTTAGAAAAATAACTCTGATTTTCATAAATCAATCAATGCTAAAATGACAAAAAAACAATAAATTGAACTGGATATATATAATTATAAACTGTATAGTGAAAAATAATGCCAAAAAGCACAAAGTGCTATTGGAAATATCTTGTTGACCCAGATAGGGACAAAGTCACAAGTACAGGCTCACTGTGATGGTGCACGGACTGGCTGCAGGTTGCCAGGTAAGCCCTTTGAACAAACCACCTTAAATCCTGGTTGTGGAGCATTGTGTGGATCAACATCAAAGATGCATCATGCAGCAGAAGCAATGTGCCAGTTCTGAGATGAGGCAAGGTTGCAGCGAGAGATCCTGTTATGTTGTCGTCAAGGATCCTGTTGACAAGGCTTGTGATGCAAAGTCAGATGACGAGGATGCAAGGCGCAGAAAGGCGATGCGTTGATTCACGATGAACGGTGAAGCTGAGATATGGAGTTCCATCGTCGAAGCTGCCATTGTCGAGGGATGCGAGTGCCGGGAAAAGCGGTGCACAGCAGCAGTTCTGAATCTTATGCATCTGTTCTAAGATGCGGGAGGCAGCACGAACCAAGTCTTTTGTGATGGGTCCAATCCACGCAGCAGCGTTGATGTATCGGGTCTGATTGGGGATTTGTCGCTCAGCTGAGGAGATGCATTTGTTCTGCTCAGAGGCGCATTGCTCAGCAGAAAAGATGCATCGGTTTTGCTGGCAAGCACCTTAGGCCCACTTCCAAGGGTCCAGAACTGGAGTGGCCCCACTTGGCAGGGTAGACTAACAGATGGCAGAGTCCAGGTGCAAAGGTTGAAAGCCTGTTATGTCCCTGTGGCTTTGGATAAGAAGGCCAGCCAACTAGACCCTGGAGTCACTCTGGGTTCTGGGTTCAAGAGATGCAGTCCCAGTCCTTCTCACCCATGCAAGAGGGCAGCAGGCAGCAGATCAGCACAACAAAGCTTGTGTCCAGCAGAGTGGCAGTCCTTCAGCAGCACAGTAGTCCTTTGTGGCAGAGTATACCCAGGTCCAAAAGTGTAATAAAGTGGTGGTGTCTGAGTTCCAGTACTTATACCCAGTGGTGCCTTTGGAGTGGGAGGACTCCAAAACATGCATTTGAAGTGCACAGATGTCCTCTCTATTCAATCCCTGGCCCCAGACTCACTACAGTGGGCTATTCTTCCCTTACTGTGTGAACTAATCTCTATATTAATCTTCAGTTGCTACCCTCTATGTGGCAGGTCTCATTTAAATGCCAACCTGAACAGCTCAGTAGTACAGGTGTTGGGTTCTGCCTTCAAATTGGGATTCATATTGTTCCAGGGTCTTGTTCTTTTTACTCCTGGTCATCTGACTCAGTAGTTAAGCTGTTGAATTAGCCTATTTGTGGCGGATCAAAAAGATCTGGATGGCACACATTGATAGTTTCACTTTCTATATGAATTCTTAGTTATTAGTATAAACTCTCACTTTTAGTATAAATACTACCTATGCAGAGACATAGTATCATGTACTAAGCGGGAATGTGCCCAGAGGTTAGAGAAACACACTTTTTTGAACACTGAAGAGAGTTCACTTTTAGTGTGCATCCTGAGCTTACATACTTCAAGGTACTGTCACCAGCTCACTGAGTACAAGCGGATCACTGCAGTGAACAGCGTTGCATTCCTCTCTCCAACCACCCTTTAGACAATGATAGCATGCTAAGGCCTGTGAGAAGAAATCCAACAGCAGCTCTTCTACTTGCTAGGTCTCTTCAGTTGAGCTTTTGTGTCACCTTCCTTGTTCCGGGTAACTGATTGCTGCAGACTTCCAGTACAGCCTTCCCTCTGAGGGTCATTGTTACACAATCAGATCAACTGACCATGAAACCACTCACAAGGGTTAGACATTATGAGTCCCAGTGCTACGGTTACCAGATCACAATATGTCATCAAGTTCACCATATTGCAGTCCAGTCTCTCCTTCTACAAAGGGTTATGCTGTGTCTCATTAGTTCAGTCGATCTGAACCAGAAGTATAACTCCCATAATGCAGTGCTTTGTTTATATAAAGTCCTGGACTGTAATATGGCGCCATCGTGTAACCTTACTGAGAGAGCTACAGGCCGTAGGCTGTGCTTCAGTGTGCAGGAGTATGGAAATGCTGCTCCATCGTACCTACAAAGGCAACCGTGAATTAGCATGAAATGAATACTGAAGCAAGAAAAGAAATATTGTTATTGTAATGACAGAATATGCCTCATTAACTAGATATACAGCAATTACCTTTGCTATGGAGAAATGTTGAAATGGCAGACTCTGCAAGATTCAATGAATAGAAAGATATTAGCAGCTCAACAAAGACAGTTAAAGTCTCTTTAGTAAACTGCTCTGGTGTTTGCAGTCAGATTGTTGTTAAAATGGGTTGCTAGGCAGGTTGATAACTACAATTGTTACTGAGCTGCAGTTAAAATGAGTATAAGTGCAGGACAGAGCACGGATCTCGAGAGGTCTTTGTAATGGCTGATGTTTACTGCTCAAAAGCTTGAATAGGTAATTAAACTGCCTTTGTAGGTTTTCAGTGCACAAATAGCTTAAAAAGGCAACACGAATTACAATGGAGGAATTTTGGGGCTGGCCAGGCTTGGTTTAATAATCCAGTTTATTTGAATTCACTGGTACCAAATTGGAACTCAGTCACAAAGCGAGCACAGGAGACTTGAGCAATGCCTGAGGTTCTCACTTTTTCAGTGGTATCTTCCGGACGATTCTACATAAAGAATGACACAATTATTAAATGTTCAAAAATAGACAACTACTCCTCAAAAAATTATGCAGAAGCAATCTTCAGAAGTGTGTAGGACAGCGATGGCAAGGGAGGGTGCATGGCGGCTAAGTAGTGCGTATTAATGCAGAGTTTTAGTCACTTGTAACAGCTTAAAATGGTGGCCTCCTCCTCATCCCGGGAGCATGTAACAGAGCACACCACACAAGGACCTCTGGTTTGTACGTCTTTACTCTTCAGCATGCTTCTCTTAACTGAATACAATGCTTTGCAAGATTTATTAACCACACCCAATAGATTACGTAATACCTGTAAGGAGTCTGCTGAGGACCACTAGAGGCTTTGTATGCACAAACACAGAACACAACATCCCCCCCTTTGTTAAATAAAAAGCACAAACAAATATATACACATAACTTTTTGATGAGTCTTTGAGGTACTCACACCAGTCTTCCAGGTCTAGTTGCATGAGGTGGTAGAGGGCAGCTTCATCTGGCATCTCTGGACAAGAGTCAGCTTTGCTTAGGCACTCGCGCTCTTCTCATAAGCCTAAATTGTGCATTTGTGAGAGGTGTCAGTGACACAAATCTTGTCTTGGTCCATTGGCCGACTGGTGGGCCATTGCAGTATCTTTGTTCCAATATCTCTCCTAAACAGCAAGGTGCCATGGCTTTCTCCTGTTGTGAGATGAAGTATGCAATGATAGCACTGAGGTCCGGGCAAAAAGCTGACTTGAGGTTGATTCCCTCAAAAGAGGCATGCTGAACCACCCTTTTCAATTTACTCATAAATCATTCAACAACACCATTTGTCTGTGGCCAGAGTGTGCTTTTATGATGTTTGATGTTCAAATTATTAAGAAAGTATTTGAACTCTCTGCTATTAAAGGGTGAATGGAAGGGGCACACCATGCTGCAAAAATGTCATTCTTGAGCTTCTGGTACTCAACATCATCAGTAAGAAGTTGAGTATGTTTTTTCCATGATTGCATTACAATGATTTCTTTAAGCTTGACCATATCTTTATCAGTACTAGAAGTTGTCAGAATATGTTCAATAGAAAAAGCTGCAGGTGCACTTTACTGTAAAAATGATGTAGACGTCAGCCGCTTTGGGGTTATATTATGACGCTGTGGCGGCACTCATGGATAATAGTCTGCGGGGTTTTGGTCCTTCTCCAGTTGATGAATAATAGTGTAATCAGACTCCTGCAGATGCAACCCCAACCTCTTGATGAGAGGGGCATCTTAGCTTTCAGATTTCCAAAAATGGTAAGCAATGACTGATGTTCCTTGACAAGGGTGAAATGATTTCTGTACAGAAATACATGGAAGTGTTCACACGTCCCTGCTACAGCTAAGCTTTCTTTCTCAGGTTAAGAAGAAGCACGGTCGGTCTGAGATAGACTCTGGCTAGCATAGGCCACAATGCGTCTCTCAGCATCAGGCTGTCCATTGTGTTGGGCAAGGATCACGCCCAACCTTACCGGGCTTGTATCTACCACAATGTTTGATGTTATTTCAGAACAAAATAAGCCCTTTCGGTTGCATTTTCAATTGCATATTTTATTTTCTTGAAACCTTGGTCACATCCAGATGACTATTCAAACAGAACATCTTGCTTTGATGGTTCTCTTAGAGGGTTAAAAAAGGGGATGATGGACGGAGCGTTTGAACAAATCAAACACTCACCCCCAGTCAACTGATCTGGGTTTAATCCATCACCATTCTTTAGTTCACTAAGCCACCCCAGTTCAGACATGGCTATATGCAAATCAGTCTGACCCTGTGCCTCATGGGAACAGTCCAGCCCAAACTACCAAGCCATGTCTTCCCTGGACCGGAAACAAGCATCCTGGGACCGGTTTCGGATTCATAATCCTCATCAGCAAGGCTATCTTGAATCCAGTGGCCAAGTGAACAAGGGACTCACGTCTGAGCATACCCTGCCACACTTAGGGCGCACAAAGCGATACAAAAGGGGATGATGGACGGAGCGTTTGAACAAATCAAAGAGGGCCACTCACAGTGGCAAAATCACAAATGTACCTGGAGCAGTAGCAGGTCATGCCTAAGAAGGATCGTAGCATGGTCACATCTTCTGAAGAGCAAGTAGATGACAATGCTTGTAACTTTTTGGGATCAGGAGTCATAGTCTTTTCAAAGAAAATATGCCCAAATAATTAAAGTCCGTCTTTATGAAACCCACAGTTCTCTGCATTTAGTGCGAGACCCGCATCAGACTGCATGAGCAAACAGATGGCATACTTGTGTGAGTTCTTTATCGTGTTCCTTTCTTGTAGCCCAAACACTAATATATCATCACTGTAGTTAAAAGCATGTGTGACAGGTTGAATTATTCAATGATTAACATCTTGAAAGATTTTTGCAGCTGACAACACACCAAAACATGAGTTGAAAAAGTAGCAATGTACCTAACTTTTCTTCCAGTTCAAGTTGATGATAGCCTGTATTCAAATCAAGGCAGGCGGTAACTTTAGCACCATTCAGCTGCTTGATAATGTCTGCAGTTTTTAGACCTGGATGTCTTTCTCTTTCAATTGATGTGTTGCCCTGTCTCATATCAACACAAATGTGTACTGAATGTCCACTGACCTTTTTTGACACTACCACAATGGGTGAGACCCACAGCATTGGACCAGAAGAGAGCTCGACAATTTCTCAGTTTAACAGTGTTTCTAGTTCTTTCTCAACAGCTTCCTGTAGGTGAAAAGCAATTTGATGGTGTCACTGTGAAACAAGGCGAATATCTTCATTAATGTGAGGCTGCACCTTCACTGTCTTAAGTTTCGCAAGTCTTTGAAACAATGTTGCGAATTGACTCACTATTTCAGAATGGGCATTTAAGTTGTAGGTAAGCATGCATTCGACAACATACCTTGGAGGACATTAATTGGCACTTGAACTGTCATTTTCTTGTGCCGCTTGGTCTCTACAAAGGATAATTGACTCTGCAAAGACGTAGAAACTACCCAGGCGTACACCTTTGTTCTCAACTGTGTGAGACATGGTATCAGAGAGAGTTCTTTGTCCTTTTTTCTCACATGATGTTCATCGACACACCACTGTCTATAATAAAAGCTGTAGGGCAACCATTCACCTTGGGCGTGATCTTAGCGCAATATCCAAATGAACTTTCCTGCTTTGTATGGCAGTTCTCTTTAGATTTGTGTTTTTCTTTACCAGTGGCTCATCCTACAAGTGCATGTTGGTTGGTGACTGAACTCACCATCGCACATCAATCTTCATCACTGTTACTCGATGATGAAGTTAACAAACCATTGGAACATGAATGTGATAATGATTGACTTTTCCATTTGCCTTAGTTGATGTTGCTGTTTGGCCTTGTATGATGTTGCTGTTTGGCCTTGTATGAGGGGCTAGAGTGCTTCTGGACCATTCGGGTGCCCATCTTCTTGTTTCTGCGTGATGCACTTAGTTGCTCTACTGCTTTTCAAATCAATATGAAATGGTTTTCATTCCTGCAGCCTTTGCATATCTGTCTCAATGCAGGACATTTACTTTCATGCGGAAAGGAGAGTCTACAACTCAAACCCAAATTCTTTTTCATTGGAGACATCCCTCTGTGAGTCTCTGCCTTATGATTTAGCTTACATTTCACACTCAATGCTGATTCATTTTAGCTGGTTTCAGCTTCCACATTAGCAGCTTGTCAATAAGCATGTTCCTCAGCTCTTGCAGCCATGAGCACTTTTTCATTGGTAACTTTAAGACTCACTGATTTTCCATCATTGAATATACTTAACTTGCAAAGCTTTATGAGCGTATTAAGTCTTTCAACAAACTCATCCATTGCTTCACCAGGCTGCTGTCTTGATTGGTTGAATATGTACTTTTATAGCCGACATTTGTGATTGGATTGAACTTGGCTTCCAAAGTCTTCTTGATTCAACAGTAGAATATTTTTTCAGCTTGCAATACCTTATTTATCACTTCTTTTACTCATTCATCGGCAAGGTTCTTTAAGTATTTGATTATCTTTTTGCCATCTGCTCCTTCTATAGCATCTATAACGTCATCAAATGTTTTAAACCAGGAGACCCATCTGGCTCCAATGTTCTGCTTTTTGGCTGTATCAAATAGAAGTGGCGGTTTCAGACACACAGCAACATTGTATTTTGGGCTTTTCCTACAGACATTGAGCTGTTCAGCCTGCGTTTGTCTTTGAGTGTCTCCTGGCTCAGTAGCACTTCTGCAAGTATCAGTCTGCTCACTAATACTCGGGTTGTCATGCCCAAGCTGAGGTCTGAGTGCGTCCTCTACTCTTTTCAGCGTAGAATGGTTTTATTTATTGCTACTGCTCTTACCGCTCTCGACTTCATGTATTATGCCTGGCTGTCTCTGCCATTGGCATTTCTATGTGCCTGGTCATCTTTGCCTTTAGTGCTTCTCTGCACCTGCCTGCTGCAGCTTTGTTCCTGGTTGTCACTATCTTTAGCGTTTCTGCTTTGTATCTGTACTGGCCTTGTGTTATGCTGTGGTACAGCATCTCTCCTTTCGACCTTACCAGTAGACTTCTGGTGAGCTTACTGATGGTGCTCCGGCGAAGCTGGAGCTGCACTTTGACTCCACATACACCAACTGTAGACCGCTTTTGGGGGTGCACGTGGTACACACAACCAGTGTGCTGGATGATGGCATGCTCTCTGAGGAAACAGTCTTTTATCCTCAGGTTCACAAATCCCCTATCTAGTTGCCAGTTGTAGCATCCGGTCCAGCCCGGGAGCATGTAACAGACCATACCATACATAGAGCTCTGGTTTGCATATCTCTATTCTTCAGCATGCAAACGTTACCTGAATGCACTGGGTCACAAACTTTATTAACCACACTCAGCCACACCCAACAGATTGCGTAATACTTGTAAGGAGTCTGCCGAGGACAACTAGAGGCCTCATATGCACAAACACAGAACACAGCAGTATTCACCAGCGTTAGTGTAACTGTAACTTGCTTCATACATATTTTATTACTCATGCTAACATAGCCCATAGGAAGTGCCAGTCTCTGTTGTTGAGACATTGTCACCTCTGGGTTCCAGAGTCATGAAAACAAGGAGTAGATTGCTAAGTCGAAAATACTTACATATTATTCTACAACGCAAAGGTCATTTTACCTGCTCACATGAGCCCAGGTAAGACACATGCTTCTGTATTTTTTAAGAATTCCTCCTATTCTAAACTTCTGTGCTTACATTTGTGTCATGCTGCCGCACAGAGAGCTTACTTTGTTAACCATCACTGAGGAAAACTAGTTGGTTTGATCTGTGATTCACAGATCATTGTTTTTTCTTTTGTCAATGTCACATTTCAGACTTGTTGGCATCGCAAGGATTCCTTTGACACCCTGATAGCAGTGTTAGCCGCCACAAAGAAAAAGCGGTGGAAAATGCAATGTGGGGCACGAGAGGGAAGTTAAATAATAATACTTTTTTTATAAGGAAAACTTACCTGCAGCTGCCATCTACCTCACTTGTGGTGCCTCGGTCTTCCTGCCTGGTCCCAGCAGACACTAAGAATACATCACACACTCCCTGCACAATCCCCACGAGAGCAGGGCTGGGATTGACCCGAGCTGACTGAAAAGGCACTCTGCTCAGGTCATTGAGACTGTGCGGTTTCTCCAGCCCAGCTGTTCATTGCAGCCGGGTTGGAGAAACCTAAGTGCGCATGTGTATTTGACCAGCCTGAGACAGCCGGACAAAAACAGATATGCACTTAGAAGTGCACATAGCACTCCTCCTCCTCCCTCGCCCCCCTGCTGAACGCTGGCTCAGCCAGCAATTGAAAAACAAAATGATGAAATTATATTGTTTTAGTTTTCAGTTACGGGCTGTGAACCAGTCGGGCGATGCTCCTCTGCCACTGCCTAATGGAGAAGGTTTGAGGAAGATTGATACCCGGGTAACTGTAGACCAATCAATACTAAAATTATCCGTTTGGGTCTAAGCAGCAACAAAGATTCAGAATTTAAACAGTTATATCTCCTATCTGAGCAAGCCATTACAGAGGAAAGAATAAGCCTGTAATTGGCCACTTGGAACCCTATTTGAATCAGGATTTATTTTAAGATTTTAAGGCCCATGTTTATTAAAAATAGGGCAATGCAGCACTGCATGAAAAGTTACAGCTCTGAATTACATAAACAGGAAGCAATTATTCAGTACCATATTTATAAAGTCCAGCACTGATTAAGTCATCAGCTGCCCTTTGGCTTAACATTTTATTTTAGCGTGTTGCTAAGTATCAGGCTATGAACTAAATGCAAACGAGCAGTGCCTGGAACAAGATGCCTACTTGATGCACACAATTTCTATATTCAGTCACCCGCCCAATGGTACATTTATAATTTAGGACATTTTACATCTAATAGATATATAAATATCATGCAATGTTCTTTGGTCCAGTGCTTGCACATGGTTTAATTTTATACTAGGGCGCCAAACTGAACCATGTTGCCCTAAATTGCTATATCTGGCTTTGTATGAAATCTGAGTGATACATGCACTGTTCCCACCATCTTACACCATGTTACCATAAAAAGGCACTGAGCTCTCATCAGTTCTCAATAGAAGACTGGATGGAATACTTTGTTTGATCACATCTGCAGTTTGCCCCACTTTGCATGATGAAGCACCAATGAGTGTAAGCTCAACATTTCTGTAAATATATATATATATATATATATATATATATATAAGTTTTTTATTACTTGAGTACCTTCAAAATCTATGACAAAGACAGTTGAACATGTTAATATAATGGACAGTAATAATCAAAAGCTGTCCATCTCAACAACTCACAGGAAAAAGTGGGAAAGCATGACGTGGATCAAAATAGAATAACAAAAAAATACTATTCTATGATAATTATAAGAAGTGCACTGAGAGGTGCATTTGGAAACTTTAGAATCAAAGGACTAATGTGGAGTTGAATCACTCTGGAAGAGAATCCAAAGCACTAGCTGTAGGCCCTGTGACAAGGGGAGAAATCCATGGTGAAGGAAATATTATTGACTGTCACTTGATAACCTTAAATTATGGAAGCGCATGCAGTAGCAAAGTTTGTGCCAAACGAGCACTAAAGAAAGGAGTTAAGGGAAAATGGAATTACCAGCAAAATAGTCATTCCATCTAGGAAGGAGTATTCCAATGTTCCATTTGCTCACTCCTTTACAGTGTAAGAATATTGAAAGCCAAAACGGAAGGTTGTCAAAGCAAACAAAATCACAAGACCTAAGTAAAATTAAAAGAAGATCCAGACATTAAGTAGTTGTAATGATGACAATAAAAATAGGTTTATGGCTAATTGAGTAGGGACTGCTTGGGACATTACTGATGAAGATCTTCACAAACTAAATCCTAAAAAAGGAGATTAATCTACCTCTTATATTACCATCCAACAAAGAGAAGGTAGTACAGCTGAGTCAATGAATACTAGCATCGGAATTCTGTAAGGGTCCTCCTGGTGTAATAGTTATGTAGGACTCTATTAAGCAGATCTTCTCCCTATAATGAAAGGCATATATCATGGTGCAAAAGATAGTTTGAACAAAAAGCTGATGTAATTGAAGAAAATGAGCCTAAACATTGAGCAAGAAAGGATGACAAATTTGAAGTCTTAAGCAAACAGGAACATGAAATTGAAAAAGATTGTGTGAAAAGATCTCCTGTTTGCTTTTCTTCTTTCTCTTTCGTAGGAGGAAGTAGGTCATCTAGTTAAACCTCTATGACTGTTCCCGCCTTAGGTAATTTCTTTTATTCAATATTTTCACCTCAGCAGATGGTGGAATTAAGCTCCGCCCATCAAGGTTTCTCCAGTCTATGCACACACATGCAATTGTAGGATGAAAAGCAGGCAGTGATGTCACCAATCATATAGATATCCCTGACCTTCGCTGAACCTGCTGTGGTACCTTCCGGCAGCAGTGAATGAACGCAATTTCTCTTTGCTTCCTGATTCGTGGAGGAACCCCGTAGAACACAGGCCATGTGGTGAGAACCACATGGCCTTCCCTGTGGAATAGACAATCTTTTTTATTCTCTCAATGTGCAGATACCTGAATCTGGTCCACCCATTTCTCCAAGGAGGCTCATTTGAGGTAGGCATGCTCCTGGTTCCCGAAGTGGATTCAAAGTCATGTGGACCCCTAGGAAGGTGGGCTAGAGTTGGGGAATCTTTAAATCCTACCTGGGATTTCCAATGGTGGTGGGCTTCCTAGCTCCTGAGCACCCACCAGGGCTCCAAACAGTGACTGGATCATTTAGCAATATATTGGGATCAGTTATGCCAATTTTCATGATTTTCTGTAAAGGAAAGCTGCTGGCGTCCTACAGCCATCAGAGGTCTTCTTTTCCCTAGTTTCTTGAACATACTCAATGTCTTTTGTACAGCCTACACTAGGAACCAAGGCATCATTCTGGACCACAAGCTAACCATAGCAACTCAGGGTCACTCCATCTCCTCCTCCTCCTGCTTCTTCATCCTCTGCATGCTTCATATGATATTCAAATGGCTAGCCCAAAGTTCAAGACGTTCCATTACCCATGCCATTATCTCCAGCTGACAGGACTATGGCAACGCCGTCTATGCAGGGATTGCAGCTTACCTCCTCCAACAACTACAGACCATAGAGAACGCCACAGCTAGACTCAGAAGAGATGCCAGTTCAAGCTCCTGGCCCATGCATATAAGGCCCTATACAACTGCGGACCTGCCTACTTGGACCACCGCCTGAACTTCCATCAGCCCACCAAACACCTCCGCTCCACATCCCTTTCTCTAACCCTCACCCCCAGTACTCAATTAGTAGATGTTAGGTTACTCCTTCTCCTATCTAGCAATAAAACATGGAATGAGCTACCCTTCTATCAACGGACCTTCCCATCTCTTCTAGAGTTCTGAATGTCAATGAAGATCAGACTATTTAGCTAATCAACTGGACCCTGCCAGCCACTGGATTCACCCACAGGTGACAAGAAGTGGCTTACAAATCTACTGATTGATTGATTAATTGATTTTTCAGCTGACATCAGTTTGTTCCCATTGGCACCTCCAGGCCACAAAAAATCACAATGGAGTCCCCAATGGTTCCATACTGTCTCCTGTCAATTTCAACCTTTACATGGAGCTGTGTGGTGCTCTACTCACATACAACATCAATTGGATTCACCAATATGCCAATTATACACAACTCTACTTGAAAATCTCTGCTGCTCCAGACATCTAATGCCTCAAACACCACTTTCACTGACCTGGTTGTCTAGTGCCTACATGAAGATCAAATTAACCCCAGCAGAATGCCTGTTCGAACAGCAAACAAGACACAGTAAAAACCTGTCACAATCACATGAACCATGACTACTTTATACCCCTCCTTTCACTAAATACCAAAACCCTCAAAGAACACATTGCCAAAAAATAAAGAAAGCCTGATACTAACTCTCTCTTCTGAAGAAATTCAAACCATTTCAAACCAAACTACTTTAGAACTGTTGTACAAGCACTAATACTCTCACATCGGGATGATGGTAATTCCCTAATGTGTGGCCTTCTAGACTACACACTAGCACCCTTTAAGGGCATTCTACACCCAGCAACAAATCTTATCCAGGGCCTGAAGAAATATTATCACATCGCCCCCATCCTGATGCAACTCCATTGGCTCCACTTGAAGGCATATGTCATCTTCAAAACCAGCTGCATCAAGTACAAAGTCATTGCGACCAGCACTCCCGCTTCTTTTGCAGACAGGTTTACCACTTTCAGATGGTTTTCAGTAAACCCGCAGCCAAGCCACTATCAGACTGCACACTAAAAAGTGTAAAAAGTAAATAAAAAAGACAACATGCCTTTTTAACTTATGCACCAAGCATCTTGAACAACATCCCTGTATCCAGCTGCTCCTGGCTCCACTGAGGTCACATAGACCTCCAGTAATATACTATTCTCTGCTGGTATTTCAGGCAGGCTACCCATCAGTGTCTAAAGGAACGTTATATTTTCAGGGCCTAATTGGTAAAAGTTTCAGGTCTGCCATAGAGGTGTTGGGAAGGTTCACAGTTTAATAAAGGATCAAAATATGGGTAACTATTTATACCATACGCAGGAAAGTGGTCTTTTAGATGTGATCACACCTATTTTTATCTGCACTGATGCTGCTGTATTTTTATTTACTCATTGGTGGAATTGGGACACTGCTAAACAAGTCACAGTGCATGTGTGCTGCCTTCTACAGTTTGACAAAACTGAATAACTCCTAATTGGAAATCTTAACTTTTCAAAAAAGCCATAGTATATGGTGTGACAATACACCAATGGCATGGAAAGTTAAATGTCACCTGTGGACTGCAACTCTCATGGTGCCATCCATTAGTGTGACAAAGGAAAACAATGCTTCACAGGCCTCTACAAATCAATTTGCCCACTCACTATGCTGAGTCAGATTTTTCACTGTGAGCTATATTTACGGCCTACTCCTTGCTTCTGTGAGCTGGCAAACGATAGGTGTTCTGTTCAGTCACAAAGTGAAAAAGCATTAGAGATGCCTTTACTTCTTGTTTTCATATTGTCACATTTATTCTGAGGTCTGATATAGAGATTTAAGATCAATTTACATCTACAGTTACTTTTCTTTCTGTAACGGCAAGTTTAAGGATTTTGTAAAATGAACTGTCTGACAAGCGTGCCGAACAAAAAGTGTGAAATCAAAGGCTGTAGGATTTCAAGTTTTATTCTAACACATTTAAATAGCTAAAAAGTGAACTGTATAAACATTTCATAATAAATTTCAGTAGTTACTTATAATTCACCCCCAAGGAACTCCTTGAAAGCCCATAGGGCAAGGTGTATGGTATTTAAAAAGTAGGACATCTATATTTAATGTGTTACATGTGTCCTGGCAGTGAAACACCTCCAAAGTTACTTTTCACTGTGGCAAGGGTGGCTCTCCCATAAGTTAACATTGATTTAAACTATTACCTCTAATGAAGGCTACATTCAGTATGTGAGCACCTGCAAAAATATCTCAAGTGCTGTAAGGTTCAATATGGCCCGTACACAAAAGCCTCCATTTTGTAACACGTTTAAATTTGACATCTTTTTAGATGGCGACTTTTTACATGCTTTGTACGTACATGATAACATGCTTGGAAAGTATTCTGCTTGCAGCATATTTCTTCATAAGCATTTCATCATGACATTTGTACATTCTATGCAAGGCTAAGGAATACTGAGCACATTGCCCTTGAGTTGGTTGTCCAGTTGGAGTCAGTTCTGAATTGGAAAGACAAACAATCAGCACCTCTGACAGTGTGTGTTAGGAACAAGGGGATGATTATATAAACCACCTCTGAGCCACGTTCCTCAGAAGAGCACTTCTACGGATTATCCTGCAACGCTTGCCTGTGACGGAGATGCAGCCCTGCTGACTCTAACCTCAATCCTGCAAAGGAATGCAGCCTGTTCTACACCAAACTGGCTTCCTGATACATTTTACACAGGAATGGAAAGTTGGGTAGTCCCAAGAAACCTGGCAGAGGGTACTCTCACTATGCTTTTGAAAGTGTAGGTAGAATTATGTACTAGTATAAGTATATGCATAATTATATATGCATAAAATCACATATTGCTATCACAATGGTTGAACTAGTTATCTTTTTTACTATTCTTGTAATGCTGGTAACAATGTTTTGTATCCTGCTAATAATTGCAGCACATGTTTTTATACTAGAATACAATTTCTTCAATAAATGTTTGAAACATTACTTTGTATATTTCTTGTGTCTTTTATTTGGGCATGTCTAGGTAATAACAAAAGGGTAGACTTATTTCCATGATTTCCTTAGGGAATTGGAGTGATTATGTTCTCAGGTTGCAGACACCATCCACTACCCTGCAAGGTTAGGGGTCCAGAGGGTGCACTGTGAGCTAGCTAGGAATTGGGCCAACGTACTTTCAAAATATGAGTGGGCTCAGTGCCCATATTCTGAAGTTTATGTTGTCCAAATACACAGTTCTACTTGATTTGTAGGACCCAAACGACACAAGGGTACATTTTTAGAGCAATTTGAAATCAAACGTAACTGTCAAGTCGAATTACCTCATTTATGCAAAATAAATGCATTTAATTGAGAAGTGTGCAATTTATGCTGAATAAGCCACATATCATAAATTAAAATATCATAGTAGATAATCATACTTAGGCATTGCAAGAATACAAGTGAAGTAACATAATGTACTGACTTAAGTTAGCCTAACTACTGATGCCATATTAATGTTGTTTTACATGTTATGATTTAATGGCCTGTTTTCACTTTCACTCCTGCACATGATTTTTTATCTTCCACTGCAGAAGCTGTAACTTTACAGAAGACTTCGGTTAGCTAATGAATAGGTATTTGTTATGTATTTGTTATCTATTAGACAACTGATAGTGAGCTTCTCACCGAGAGGAGATGGCAGGAAATGTGACTCATAGAAAAAGCTGTTCTGAATCAATAAATATATTTTTTAAGGACCTGATTCTAAAGCTTATTGTGAAAACTTGAGAAACTATGGAGTTCACCTGCTCCAAAATTTGCCAAGCACTGATAGGACATTGGGTGTAGGGAATGTATCAAGTGTTGCAAATTATGTTTTATCAGATTTATATTAGCTTGTGTTCCTAGAGTAGATTGCTGATTTATAATGGAGAACACTTTCCAGCATTGCAAAATTATCTATTTCTTAAGTGCAAAGGTTTCAAGCTTATACATTTTTATTCTTTGATCAGAACTCTTCACTTAGGTTCCTGAATTGAAGCGCTATGTTTACTTCATGAGAAAATTGCCACTCTTCTGCTCAAAACTTGATTAATTTAGGTAAGGGAATTTCTTTATGGAACACTTGTGCTGTGTTTTCTATATTTCATTTGTAATGCTCACTAATATTGTATTTTACCTTGTATTTAAATAGTTACTAATGGATTATTTGATCTGTAATAAATCTGTAATGATGGTTCCTAAAAATTAATACTGACTGAATGATTAAATTGAGAAGAATGAAATCATTAATACAGCCAGTTAACTCACGCCATTTTCTTTAGTAATTCTTTTGAGGCCCCATATGGACTTTACTGATCAAGGTGTTTGATGTAATAATTGTTCCTTCTCAATTCTCCTTTTCAATGAACAAAGGTCCATATGACCAATGGCGTTTTCTTTTTTTAATGATTACACTCAAAGACTGAGATACAAGAATTCCACTCCATTGCTGTGTAAAATATAAGGATTTCCTGCCAGTGTCCACCTTTCACCTGACCCCGATGGCTCCCCTACGGTTAGATTTGTATGGCTACCAGACAGTGCACGAAGGGCCCTGGGAGTAGGAAGGATGTCTCCCTCTCTCACAAGATGGCCTGGGGGAACTCCGGCAAGCTCCTTCCTGAGCTTTAAAGGATCTGTACCTTATAACAGGCAGACAAAGCTCAAGTCAAGGCCAGTAAGTGGACCCCACAGATCTCTTATAAGAACACTCCAGACTCTAAAGACTGGACTTGTTTACCCTAAACCAAGGCCTCACAACAGGCTTCGACATACCCTTTCCCTGCAACTGCCCAACTGACCAGTACCAACTAAATCTGCCCAGGAACCTGCTGCTGACCTCTTCTGAGTGAGTCCTAACCCCCTCCAGTGATGCCGCCAAGGTCTGGCACCATGACTGGTGTGAGAGTATACTCCTACTGACCCAAAACTGCAAGAAGTGGGTTTTAGAAACTTTTTGCCAACTTTCTGTCTAAAGGACTGACAGAGACCAGGATTGCTGTTGAAACTGCAATTGTGGAATCGCCTCCATTTGCTGTTTTGCCCCAGTGAAGAGGATCTGACTTCCAGAAAAGTTTGTAAATTCAAATGTAGGGGACTTTGTTGGGAGTGATTCCAAACAGCATTCCCTCAATGTCAAGGTCTTCTCTGTCACAAATTTCAGGATTTTCCCACTTGGAGCATCCCTGCCTTTATTGATGAGTACACTCTGACCCTGCTCGTCACCACTAACTATCATGAGCCCCGCTTTGGATCCAGTTTTTAGCTTGCCCCATCAAAGTCTCACTGATGACCACTTTCTAAGTTTAAAGGTAAACTTCCAACAGGTATGAACCTGGTCACTGTATCTGATCGATGCTTCTTCGCGTTCAGCCTTAACTTAATTTTGACCCGGTTTAATGCGACCACTTAACTGTTGTTGGTGCTTCGTGCTTTTTGGCACTATTTCTAATTCAAACTTTAAAAACTCATATCTCTTGTTTAAAGTATCTGATCTTTATTGTTCTGTTGTTATTTTATTTGTTAAAATTGTCTCTATTTTTATGTGTTATATTTTCACTTTATTACTGTTTAAATGCTGCATAAATACTTTATGCGTTGCTTTTAAGTTAAGCTTGACTGCTTTGTGTCAAACCACAAGAGTGCCAATTGTATGTAAGCCAATTTCACCATGTTTAAAGGAGCAAGCACAAGTACTTTAGCACTTGTTACCAGTGATAAAGTGAACAGAGTCCCAAACGCCAACAAAAGCTGTTTCAGAAAACAGGAGGGCTAAGACAAAATGTTCTGGCATGAACCTGCAGAGAGGGCCAAGTTCAATACTATGGTTTGAGGCACTGTCGCTCCATTGTGGGCCTTTGTAAGCTTTCTTCATTGACTATCCTTTGAACTTGGTGTCTGCCCTTTCAACATGGGGAAATATCACTGAACTGTTTTCTGACCTTGACTACCCTTAGGAGTATGAATGAGTATGAATTTCTATTAACTGTACAATTAGTTAAAATCATTACAGTAAAAACTATCAACATGTAGAGAGATAAAAGAGTAAAAATAGTAAAAACTTCAGTTTGTATATGGTAAAGGTGCCGCCATCACCCCCCGGCTCCCACTCGTACAGCCGGCACCTGGATTTGCCGTCATAATTGTGTGCCCTTGCGCAAGTTTGTGAAGCCCACAGTGTTCCATATAAATAGTCTGCTTAAAAAATGTATAAACAGTTCACCTTGGGCTTCAATTAGAGTTCATGGGATAGCGCAGTCTTACTGAAGCAGGTGAGGGGTTGCGGCCTCAGTGCTTGTTCGGGGCCTGACTGCTTCCTTCTGCTGGTTTTGTAGTGCTTGTCACCGGGGTTCGATTGTATTCATTGGCAGCCTTTAGGGCGATCCTGATCTGATGCATGCATTTTCTCAGTCTTGCTAGGGTCATTGTGGTTGTTGTAGAAAAGCACAAGGCTGACGCTTCACTGCAGGACTTTTCTCCGAGGGTAATACAAATCGGGCACAAGAGTCGCCGGCATTCGTTGTTGAGTTTAGGGCAGCAGCCACGGAGGTGCAGCCAAGATTCCATTGTGTATGAGCACGGTCTACAATTTAAAATTTCCCCCCTGCGGGCCCATGCAGCATTAAAATCAGCAATTCCTAGTGCGCTTAGTCTCAAGAAAAGGCTTTTGTGTGGGGCTTGCGGTGTAAGAGCCTCACTAAGGTAGGTTTGTGCTTTACCTACCATGTAGGAATCATTTAGCGGAAGCTTGAGTGGAGAGATTTGAGATCAATATCAAAAGATATTTTGTGCACTTGTCTGTTTATGGCTTTTTTTCTAGGCCTTCAGTGGAATACCCAGCGATGGTATACTCTCTACTTCGATCTTCAGTATGTTGATCGCTTTGCTGAGGCTGATGTGCCAGGTCGAGCGTGGCCCCTCGAAGATAGATCTCAAAAGATGTTTTAGAGAATTGGTTGGAGCCCTCAGAATCCTTAGATGGAGCTTAATGACCTCCCCCTGACACGTCAGATCTGGCCTCGCCAGGCCTAGCGTCAGTCTTAACCTTGATTTTCTCGCTGACCTTGGGATGGAGAGAACTGATTTATATCCTGTGGCTTGGGCTGAGTTGAGGAGGGCGTTCTGTGACCTGGGAAAGGTCAAGTGGCCATAACTAATAGCTGGGAGCAATTTTTCTTTTAAGACGGTTAATATTAGACCGGCCGATGGGCTTTAAAGGTGTTGGTTCAGTTGCTTTAGTAGGTGTATGACCTTATTGGCTTTCTTTATCAGTCGGAAGCTCCCAAATATGACGACCGTGGTCTTCCCCTGCTTAATGGTCAGGTTGTTCTCGTTGTTGAAGCAGTTCAATGCATTTAGGGTTCTTTGAAGGCCCACCTTTGTGTGGTCCATTATAGTGGTAACATCAGCGTATTGTAACACCGGCAGCCTCACGTTTCCTAATGTTGATGCTACTAGACTAGCTCCTTTCAGGGCATCACATGAATCCACAGTGTACAAGTTAAAAAGGATGGGGGCCAGCAAGCATCCATGTTTCAGCCCATTATTAGTTGTTATTTTTGGTGACACTGTGCAGGCACGTGTTTTAACCCGCACCCAAGTGTCCTCGTATAGCGATCTTATTGCCTTCCGGAGATTTAGTGGAATGCTCCAGTTTTCTAGTTTCCACTATAGTCTTTGGCGGACTACTTTATCGAAAGCTGTGCTATAATCAATGAAGCAGCAGAAGTGTGGTGGTTTGTTTTTTTTGCTGCCTGGGTTGATAAGTGCGCTAGTGCCAATACATTGTCCATGGTCGATGACTGTGACCTAAAGCAGGTCTGGTAGAAGGGGATGATGCTTTTTTCTGCTGCCCAGGTTTCCAGATCCTTCCCTAGTAGCCGGGCGTAGGCCTTGGCTTCGAGATCAAGCAGGGCGATGAGCCTGTAATTTGATAGCTTTTTCATAGATAGGAACCAATATGGAGCCCCTCCAAGAATCAGGGGTTTTAGCTGTCGAAAATGTGTAGTTGTGAAGGGGAGTTAGAGGTGTTGCCCAGAAGTAGGGGGCCTTTTTAAGGACTGATGCAGGTATCCCATTGGACCCGGGGGCTCCGTCGTCCTTCATGTTTTTAAGGGTCTTAATGATCATTTGAGGGTTTAACTGGACTGGCGGTCTCCAGTGCACCTCGGCCTAGGAGCACTCACCCATGGGAGAGCTGCCAGAGCTTGAAGTAATTTCTTCTGGCTTTGTACTTAGTTGCTGAAGTTGTCCCGCCCTGGGGTATCTTCTGAGTTGCCTTTGTTTAAAGGGTCAATTGAATGTAATTGCTTCACGTGGATCAGCCAGTCTTGCTCTGCTACTCCATTTTCTCTTAAGACTCCTCTGCTGCTCAGCTGATTTATATGTCTCCAAAGTCCTGGTGTGTTCTTCTGCTAGAGCAAGGAGAAGACTTTAAGCCATTCCCTCTCTGTGTGGGCTTTTTTGTGTTCCCATAGTTTCTTCCTTAGGGCTGCCCTCATTGATGAGACCAGAGGGCCTTGCATTTGACAGCCCCCTCTATTCTTCTTTGTAAGGGCCTTCCGCAGGAGCCGTTTGCTTTTGCGTATGTCTTTAGTTAGACTGTTGCTTCCTACATTTAGTTGCCCTTTGGACCTGGGACATTGTAACTGGGGATGACCAATCCTCGCTTTTAGGTCCGCTACAGTTTTAACCCAGTCCTTTATAGGTGAGAGTGGGGTTGATAGGCTCCCTTCCTGTTTCTGGTCCAACCATATTTGAAGCTTCTTGCCTATCTTGTCTGACCATTTGATCCTTCTCAGGACACAATGTTTTTCATCCCTGCTTGACTCTATGATGACTTGGAGAATGGTAGATGACTGTACTTCCAGCTGGAACACCGCTCTTAGTGACCTGTGATAGCTTCCCGTCCTGTCCTCGACTACGAAGTCTTCCGTGCTGGCCACCATTTCTTCACTGACCATAATGTAGTCGATTCTTGAGATGTCCCGGAAGGTAGGTTGGGGATGCCAGGATGTCGAGCGCGCTTCTTTCAATACGTGGGTTGTAGTCAGCTTGTGATTGTTGAGGAGGTCATAGAGGGGAGCTGCCCTGCCCAGTACTTGAGTGGGGGATTCAGCTTTATCAAGATCCTTTAAGTTGAAGTCCCCGACTAGGATAACCTGGTGAGATTTATATTTATTTAAAAGAATATCTAATTTCCATGCCAATGTCTCCATCTGGTCTTTCATGGTGGTCGGATCTGGGTTAATGTAGCAATTTATTAACAAGAGGTGCATTGGATGTAAATTGAACTTCAGGCCTCCGATCTGTAGAACTTGCAACCCGGATGAGTTCAGATTGATGTCTGTGACAGCGAGGGAGCTTGCATGTTTTATAAAAACTGATAGACCGCCAGACGGATGGCCGAAGAGATTCCTTTTTGCTGCTGGGATATAATGTTTGTGGTACCTTGCCAGTAGAGTGCTTGATAGAGCCCAAGCCTTTTGGAAGCCGAGTATGTCACCAAGTTCCAGGAACTGCTTGAAGTTTTCATTTTCACCTATTTTACTGATCCCTGAAATGTTCCATGAGATTATGGTTAATTGCTGCTTAGAAGGTGAGATGTTAGGCCTTGGTTCTTCACTGTTAGGACTGCTGCTGCCATCTTTTTCAAATTCCAATTCGGACCGGTACAAGTGGGGTTGCGCAGATGACCCGATGGTTGTTTCTGCATGAAATCCTGATGCCCATGGGGTCCTTGACGCTCGTCCCACTTCTGCCAGGGGATCCTAGGCTGTTTGTACCATGAAGGACTGACCAAGGGCCCTTGCCCCCATTATCTAGTGCTAAGATATGTGAGTATTTTGGGTGCGACAAAGTCTGAATGTGTGGAATTATTCAGGACAGCCTGTTGTATTTCTTTTTACTTCAGGTGCACCACTGTTGAGTCGCCATGTGTGTCCACCTTAGTGCTCAGAAATCTCACCCATTCTAGATCCCCAGTTTGTATCTGGTCTAGGGTGGCAATGTGTTTGAAAAGGCAAAGAATGTTGCTCCAGTTCAGAATGTTGTGCTGTC